>NW_027507764.1:36470157-37080157 GCF_037356315.1 Lithobates pipiens | reverse complement strand
GGGAGTGGGGCTCACCCACAATTTTGCCTAAGAATGGCCCATGAATAAAGAATGGTCCAAAAACATCCTCCGAGAGCAACTTCTCCCAACCATCCAACAGCAGTTTGGTGAGGAACGATGCCTTTTCCAGCATGATGGAGCACCTTCCCATGAATGAATGAATGAATGAATGAATGAAATACTTGTATAGCGCACAATGCGAACTGAATCGCCTCTAGGCGCTGTGGCGAGCTTTGATCACATGCGAAAAGAGGAAGGTCTTGAGTTTTTCCCTAAAAGCCAGGTGATTTTCTTCCAGGCGGATGTTGATTGGTAGAGCATTCCATAGCCGAGGCCCTTGGACAGCGAATCTCCGATCACCCTTGGATTTATACCGGGCTTTGGGCACGAGGAGGAGGTTTTTGTTGGCTGATCGAAGACTGCGGTTTGGTGTGTAATGATTTATTTTCTCCATTAGGTATTGCGGAGCTTCTCTATGCACGCATTTGTGGGTGAGGCAAAGGGTCTTGAACGTGATCCGATTTTTTACGGTTAGCCAATGTAAGCTCCTCAGCGAAGGAGAGATGGATTCCCAGGGTTTTTTTTCCTGTTATCAGCCTTGCCGCCGTGTTTTGGATCAGTTGTAATCGCGCAAGTTGATATTGTGGTAATCCTATGTAAAGCGAGTTTGCGTAGTCCAGTCGTGAATTAATGATTGTTCCAACTACCACTGCTTTGTCATTCTTTGGGATAAAGCCGAAGTTATAACTAAGTGGCTTGGGAAACAAAACATAAACATTTTTAGGTCCATGGCCAGTAAACTCCCCAGACCTTAATCCCATTGAGAACTTGTGGTCAATCCTCAAGAGGCGGTTGAACAAAAAAGCCCTCCACAAATTCTGACAAACTCCAAGCACTGATTACGGAAGAACGGGCTGCCATCAGTCAGGATGTGGCCCAGAAGTTGATTGACAGCATGCCGGGGGCGAACTGCAGAGGTCTTGGAAAAGAAGGGTCAACATTCCAAATAGCTACTCTTTGCATAAACTTCATGTCCTTGTCAATAAAAGCCTTTGACTCTTATGAAATGCTTGTAATTATACTTTAGTATATCATAGTAACATCTGACAAAAAGATCTACAAATACTGAAGCAGAAGACTTTGTGATAAAGAATATTTGTGTCATTCTCAAAACTTTTGAATACGGCTGTAGGTGTATAGCATGACCAAAAAAAAAAACTTACAAAAACATTCATATGGACAATGCCTTCTGTAAATGGGGCCAAAAAGATAATACGAAGAAGAGGTAGCCTGATCAGCATCAGCTGGACCATTTATGAAACGCGTGTCATTCATTGTTCATGGCGCCCTAAATGTGCCAAGCAGGCACGGCTCACAGCTTGAAAAAAAGGTGCGTGAGCTACTTTATCACATGTGCCAATTGAAATGAATGGGCGCTGTGGTATGCGTGTAACATGACAACACAAAAAAAAAATTATAATTGTATGTGCGGTGCCTGGCGTTGCATGTCAATTGGGCCAAAAAAAAAAAAAACAACGTGAAGAAAAGGGAGCCTGATCAACTCAAGCTACATCAAAACCATGTGGGATGCTATAGTTATTGCCCCGCCCCTGAGGAGCCAAAGATATGTAAAATCTTTTAAATTGCTTTATGGCCTTAAATTTTGAACTAGCATTTTGAATGGCTTAATCCCTTTTCTCGCATTCTACGTGATACTGGGTTGTGTTCAAATGTATTTGAGTTATTTATATCATTAATATTATTGTTATTATATTTATCCATAGAGCTTTACAAAGTGCATTGAGCCATTCAGTTCCTTACCCCAGAGGAGCTCATAATCTAATGTTCCTAGCAATGACCTTTTTTTTTTTTTTTTTTTTTTTTTAAAACCTTTTTTTTATTTTAATGTCAGATAAGTGGTTAATGAAACGGAAAAATGTACAGAAGAGATACTGCCTGATATGTAAATGGTCTACATTTTGAATGTTATCGGCACAAATCAAATTCATTCCATGTGACAAGTCGGCGGAGTAATGTCATTTTTATGGAGTCATTAAGTGTCTTCGATGGAGCCGTTTACAAATATATTCTGTCAGCCGCAACGTCAGTGAATCAGCTCCAGCTTAAACAATAATTGGATAATCGGCGCAATGAGCCGCTCCCGATGAGACATACATTCTCACCGCACTTTCACTCGCCTAAAACTCGATTATATTCAGATTGCTGCAATATTTTGTCATTACACAGAATTACAGTGAAATAAACTTTACACTTCCGACGTAAAAAAAAAAAAAAATAGAATGATAATCGGGAGCTTAAAGGGCAACTCCGGTGATATTTCGGCTTTGTGTAGGGTGGAGGCATTGGTCCAAATCAGTGGCGGCCTGTCCATTAGGGAGCGTAGGAGCACGTCCAGCTCCTAATCTACACACAGGGCGCCGGACGCATGGATTCCAATGTTTTTTTTTTTGTTTTTGTTTTTATAGAAGCACATGATTAGAGCCTGAGGCTCTAATAGGCTTCCAAAAAGGGTGGGCTTGCCGCCATGGAGGAGGAGACACAAGAAGGACCCGAAGCTGCTTGATTTAGTAAGCGTAGGGCTGGTGGGGGGGACGAACGAGCAACCAACGGACAGACCGACCACGGGGGTGGTGGGGGATTGGCGACGGGAGTATTGTTTGCTGCTAGATGGGGGTAAGTGCAGGGCTGGTGGGGGGACGAACGAGCAACCAATGGATAGACCGACCACGGGGGTGGTGGGGGATTGGCGACGCGAGTATTGTTTGCCATCCCCCACCCCAAAAAATACAGCACCAGCCCAGGGCCATCTTTAATATCGATTGGACCCTGGGCAAACATTTTCTTTGGCCCTCCCGAATCTACTTATCAACTATTTGCAGTTATCTTTATTTATTTAACCACTAAAGGACCGGGCCTATTTTTCAGACGCTGTGTTTTACAAGTTAAAATCATTTTTTTTTTTGCTTGAAAATTACTTAGACCCCCCAGACATTATATATATATATATATATATATATATATATATATATATATATTTAATTTATATATATATATATATATATATATATATATATATATATATATATATATATATATATATTTTTTTTTTTTTTAACACAATAGAGTATAAAATGGCGGTTGTTGCAATACTTTATGTCACACTGTATTTGCACAGCGGTCTTACAAACGCCCTTTCTTTTGGGAAAAAATACACTTTTTTTGAATAAAAAAATAAGACAACAGTAAAGTTAGCAAAAAATTTTTTTTTCATGTTGTGAAAGATAATGTTACGCCGAGTAAATTTACTCGTCAAGCTTCAAAATCTCAACCGCTTGTGGAATGGCGACAAATTTTTACCCTTAAAAATCAGCGTAGGGAACATTTAAAAAATATCTACAAGTTACATGTTTAGATTTGCAGAGGAGGTCGAGTGCAAGGATTTTTGCTCTCACTCTAACGATCGCGGCAATACCTCACATGTGGGGTTTAAATACCGTTTTCATATGCGGGCGCGACTTACGTATGCGGTCGCTTCTGCGCTCGAGCTCGCCGGGACAAATTTTTTCTTAATTATTTTACTTTATTTTTTTACTTTTATTTTTTATTTTCACACTGCCTTTTTAAAAAAAAAAAAAAAAAATGTTTGGGTCACTTTTTTATTCCTATTACAAGGAATGCAAACATCCCTTGTAATAGAAAAAAAGCATGACAGGTCCTCTCAAATATGAGATCCGGGGACAAGAGGACCTCACATCTCATATATACACTAAAAAGCAAGAAAAAAAAATGTTTCACCTTGAAGATCATTGGGCGGAAGTGACGTTTGACGTGCTACGGAAGCCGAGCGGGGGCCATCTTTCCCTCACTTGGCATCCAGGCAGTGAGGGGAACGGGTGCGCGATCATCTCTGCCGCTACTGATGGCTTCGGTAAGCGGCGGAGATGACCGGAGCACAGTGGGAGGGCCCTCTCTCGCCCCTGATAAAAGTGATCTTGCGGCGAATCCGCTGCTGAGACCACTATTATCTGAAAGAGGACCACCGGCTGTTTTAAAACTAGCTGCTGCCATAACAACGGTATTTAAGGTCAAAGTAGCGACGTATAACGAAGGCGGGCGGTCCTTAAGTTGTCAAAGTGGCTGTACAGCCTTAAGGTTTTTCACCTTAATGCATTTTATATATTAAGGTGAAAAAAGCATCAGTGCTGCAGCTCCCCCCCTCCCTTTTTTCTTACCTGAACCCCGATACGTTCCAGCGATTTGCTCAGATGCTGCGGCTCCAGCCGCTGTCGCTCTCCTCATTGGACAGATTGATAGCGGCAGGAGCATTTAAGCGAGTGCTCCTAATCTCAACTTGTTACCTGTATAGAAGACACCTGGGAGCCAGAAATCTTGCTGATTGATAGGGGATCAAATACTTATTTCACTCATTAAAATGCAAATCAATTTATAACTTTTTTGAAATGTGTTTTTCTGGATATTTTTGTTGTTGCTCTGTCTCTCACTTTTATATTAAAATAGAATCATGGATCATATCTTTGTTGGTCGGCAAACGTAAAAAATCACCCAGGGATCAAATACTTTTTTCGCTCTCTGTATAATGTACAGTGGTGTGAAAAAGTGTTTGCCCCCTTCCTCATTTCCTGTTCCTTTGCATGTTTGTCACACTTAAGTGTTTCGGAACATCAAACCAATTTAAACAATAGTCAAGGACAACACAAGTAAACACAAAATGCAATTTGTAAATGAAGGTGTTTATTATTAAAGGTGAAAAAAAATCCAAACCATCATGGCCCTGTGTGAAAAAGTGATTGCCCCCCTTGTTAAAACATACTATAACTGTGGTTGTCCACACCTGAGTTCAATTTCTCTAGCCACACCCAGGCCTGATTATTGCCACACCTGTTCACAATCAAGGCATCACTTAAATAGGAGCTGCTTGACACAGTAAGGTCCACCAGAAGATCCTTAAAAGCTACACATCATGCCGAGACCCAAAGAAATTCAGGAACAATTGAGAAAGAAAGTAATTGAGATCTATCAGTCTGGAAAGGGTTATAAAGCCATTTCCAAAGCTTTGGGAATCCAGCGAACCACAGTGAGAGCCATTATCCACAAATGGCGAAGACATGGAACAGTGGTGAACCTTCCCAGGAGTGGCCGGCCGCCCAAAATTACCCCAAGAGCGCAGCGACGACTCATCCAAGAGGTCACAAAAGACCCCACAACAACGTCCAAGGAACTGCAGGCCTCACTTGCCTCAGTTAAGGTCAGCGTTCATGCCTCCACCATCAGGAAAAGACTGGGCAAAAATGGCCTGCATGGCAGAGTTCCAAGGAGAAAACCACTGCTGAGCAAAAAGAACATCAAAGCTCGTCTCAATTTCTCCACAACACATCTTGATGATCCCCAAGACTTTTGGGACAACATTCTGTGGACCGATGAGACAAAAGTGGAACTCTTTGGAAGGTGTGTGTCCAAGTATATCTGGCGTAGAAGGAACATTGCATTTCATAAAAAGAACATTATACCAACAGTAAAATATGGTGGCGGTAGTGTGATGGTCTGGGGCTGTTTTGCTGCTTCAGGACCTGGAAGACTTGCCGTGATAAAAGGAACTATGAATTCTGCTGTCTACCAAGAGATCCTGAAGGAGAATGTCCGACCATCTGTTCGTGTACTCAAGCTGAAACGAACTTGGGTTCTGCAGCAGGACAATGATCCTAAACACACCAGCAAGTCCACCACCGAATGGCTGAAGAAAAACAAAATGAAGACTTTGGAGTGGCCTAGCCAAAGTCCTGACCTGAATCCTATTGAGATGTTGTGGTATGACCTTAAAAAGACCGTTCATGCTTGAAAACCCTCTAATGTAACTGAATTAGGACAATTCTGCAAAGATGAGTGGGCCAAAATTCCTCCAGGATGCTGTAAAAGCCTCATTGCACGTTATCGCAAACGCTTGGTTGCAGTTGTTGCTGCTAAGGGTGGCCCAACCAGTTATTAGGTTTAGGGGGCAATCACTTTTTCACACAGGGCCATGATGGTTTGGATTTTTTTTCACCTTTAATAATAAACACCTTCATTTACAAATTGCATTTTGTGTTTACTTGTGTTGTCCTTGACTATTGTTTAAATTGGTTTGATGTTCCGAAACACTTAAGTGTGACAAACATGCAAAGGAACAGGAAATGAGGAAGGGGGCAAACACTTTTTCACACCACTGTATGTGTGTGTGTGTGTGTGTATGTATGTATGTATGTATGTATGTATATGTATATTTATATATATATATATATATATATATATATATATATATATATATATGTATGTGTATATATATATATATATATATATATATGTATATGTATGTGTGTGTGTGTATATGTATATATATATATATATATATATATATATATATATATATATATATATATATATATATATATATATATATATATATATATATATATATATATAATTTATTTTTTTATTACATTTTTTAGGATATACAGTATTTTTATATATATTTATATATTATTATATATACATTTTTTACATGGTACATAACATAAGGGATGGTGTTCTGTAGTTCACAGAGAAGAACTGGTAAAAGGAGATAATTTATTAGTTTAGTGCACAGGAAGTGACAATAACGCAGGATTTTTGACATACCCAACAGGTATTTTAGCAGAAAATGTACTTGGCCTAAAATCTAAAAAAATGCAGCCACCATATTTAAGGAATTATACGTTGTAATATATTATATGATGATATTATAATATATTATTTTTGTCCATGGTTTTAAACATACTGTATATTGCTGCGTGGACTCTTTCCTCCTATACAACCTCCCCCCCCATAATAAACTCCATTTAAGTGAAAATCTGTCTTTTCTTTGATTCAGTGGCAGCAATAGCACTTTACTGAACCCCCGGGGGAGCCCGGCGGCGAGGTGTGACCCGCAGTCCAGGCATCTGGTGGAGAATTACACAGCTGGAGCAGGTGGCTTCTGCTCACATTAAACCTTTTATCGGCAGAGTTCACCTCTCGGGAGGAATGGGGATTGTGATGTCTTTGTGTGTTTTGCCAATTTCTGCAGCACAGCAAATGTTATCTGTGTGTGTATGCGTGTATGTGTGTGTGTGTGTGTGTGTGTATGTGTGTGTATGTGTGTGTGTGTGTGTGTGTATGTGTGTGTATGTATGTGTGTATATGTGTGTGTGTGTATGTGTGTGTATGGGTGTGTGTGTGTGTATGTGTGTGTATGTATGTGTTAATCTGAATTAATCTGCAAGTACTGTGCTGAGTATGACATCAAATGTTTGATTCCAAATGACTATAATTCAGGATTCTTAGTGTCACCGGTCTCTAGTGAATGGATAGGCTGCATTCTCAGTGATGTCACCAGTCTCTAGCGAATGGATAGGCTGCATTCTCAGTGTTGTCACCGGTCTCTAGCGAATGGATAGGCTGCATTCTCAGTGATGTCACCGGTCTCTAGCGAATGGATAGGCTGCATTCTCAGTGATGTCACCGGTCTCTAGTGAATGGATAGGCTGCATTCTCAGTGATGTCACCAGTCTCTAGCGAATGGATAGGCTGCATTCTCAGTGTTGTCACCGGTCTCTAGCGAATGGATAGGCTGCATTCTCAGTGATGTCATCGGTCTCTAGTGAATGGATAGGCTGCATTCTCAGTGTTGTCACCGGTCTCTAGCGAATGGATAGGCTGCATTCTCAGTGATGTCCCCGGTCTCTAGTGAATGGATAGGCTGCATTCTCAGTGATGTCACCGGTCTCTAGTGAATGGATAGGCTGCATTCTCAGTGATGTCACCAGTCTCTAGCGAATGGATAGGCTGCATTCTCAGTGATGTCACCGGTCTCTAGTGAATGGATAGGCTGCATTCTTAGTGATGTCACCGGTCTCTAGTGAATGGATAGGCTGCATTCTCAGTGATGTCACCGGTCTCTAGCGAATGGATAGGCTGCATTCTCAGTGATGTCACCAGTCTCTAGCGAATGGATAGGCTGCATTCTCAGTGATGTCACCGGTCTCTAGCGAATGGATAGGCTGCATTCTCAGTGATGTCACCGGTCTCTAGCGAATGGATAGGCTGTATTCTCAAAGATGTCACCGGTCTCTAGTGAATGGATAGGCTGCATTCTCAGTGATGTCACCGGTCTCTAGCGAATGGATAGGCTGCATTCTCAGTGATGTCACCGGTCTCTAGTGAATGGATAGGCTGCATTCTCAGTGATGTCACTGGTCTCTAGCGAATGGATAGGCTGCATTCTCAGTGATGTCACCGGTCTCTAGCGAATGGATAGGCTGCATTCTCAGTGATGTCACCGGTCTCTAGTGAATGGATAGGCTGCATTCTCAGTGATGTCACCGGTCTCTAGTGAATGGATAGGCTGCATTCTCAGTGATGTCACCAGTCTCTAGCGAATGGATAGGCTGCATTCTCAGTGATGTCACCGGTCTCTAGTGAATGGATAGGCTGCATTCTTAGTGATGTCACCGGTCTCTAGTGAATGGATAGGCTGCATTCTCAGTGATGTCACCGGTCTCTAGCGAATGGATAGGCTGCATTCTCAGTGATGTCACCAGTCTCTAGCGAATGGATAGGCTGCATTCTCAGTGATGTCACCGGTCTCTAGCGAATGGATAGGCTGCATTCTCAGTGATGTCACCGGTCTCTAGCGAATGGATAGGCTGCATTCTCAGTGATGTCCCCGGTCTCTAGTGAATGGATAGGCTGCATTCTCAGTGATGTCACCGGTCTCTAGTGAATGGATAGGCTGCATTCTCAGTGATGTCACCGGTCTCTAGCAAATGGATAGGCTGCATTCTCAGTGATGTCCCCGGTCTCTAGTGAATGGATAGGCTATATTCTCAGTGTTGTCACCGGTCTCTAGCGAATGGATAGGCTGTATTCTCAAAGATGTCACCGGTCTCTAGTGAATGGATAGGCTGCATTCTCAGTGATGTCACCGGTCTCTAGCGAATGGATAGGCTGCATTCTCAGTGATGTCACCGGTCTCTAGTGAATGGATAGGCTGCATTCTCAGTGATGTCACTGGTCTCTAGCGAATGGATAGGCTGCATTCTCAGTGATGTCACCGGTCTCTAGCGAATGGATAGGCTGCATTCTCAGTGATGTCACCGGTCTCTAGTGAATGGATAGGCTGCATTCTCAGTGATGTCACTGGTCTCTAGTGAATGGATAGGCTATATTCTCAGTGTTGTCACCGGTCTCTAGCGAATGGATAGGCTGCATTCTCAGTGATGTCACCGGTCTCTAGTGAATGGATAGGCTGCATTCTCAGTGATGTCACCGGTCTCTAGTGAATGGATAGGCTGCATTCTCAGTGATGTCACCGGTCTCTAGTGAATGGATAGGCTGCATTCTCAGTGATGTCACCGGTCTCTAGCGAATGGATAGGCTGCATTCTCAGTAATGTCCCCGGTCTCTAGTGAATGGATAGGCTATATTCTCAGTGTTGTCACCAGTCTCTAGCGAATGGATAGGCTGCATTCTCAGTGATGTCACCGGTCTCTAGTGAATGGATAGGCTGCATTCTCAGTGATGTCACCGGTCTCTAGCGAATGGATAGGCTGCATTCTCAGTGATGTCACCGGTCTCTAGTGAATGGATAGGCTGCATTCTCAGTGATGTCACTGGTCTCTAGTGAATGGATAGGCTATATTCTCAGTGTTGTCACCAGTCTCTAGCGAATGGATAGGCTATATTCTCAGTGTTGTCACCGGTCTCTAGCGAATGGATAGGCTGCATTCTCAGTGATGTCACCGGTCTCTAGTGAATGGATAGGCTGCATTCTCAGTGATGTCACCGGTCTCTAGCGAATGGATAGGCTGCATTCTCAGTGATGTCCCCGGTCTCTAGTGAATGGATAGGCTGCATTCTCAGTGATGTCCCCGGTCTCTAGTGAATGGACAGGCTATATTCTCAATGTTGTCACCGGTCTCTAGCGAATGGATAGGCTGCATTCTCAGTGATGTCACCGGTCTCTAGCGAATGGATAGGCTGCATTCTCAGTGTTGTCACCGGTCTCTAGCGAATGGATAGGCTGCATTCTCAGTGATGTCACCAGTCTCTAGCGAATGGATAGGCTGCATTCTCAATGATGTCACCGATCTCTAGCGAATGGATAGGCTACATTCTCAATGATGTCACCGGTCTCTAGTGAATGGACAGGCGGCATTCTCAGTGATGTCACCGCTCTCTAGTGAATGGATAGGTTGCATTCCTGGTGATGTCACCAGTCTCCAGTGAAAAGATATGCTGCATTCTCAATGATGTCACTGGTCTTTGGTGACATCACCAGGAATGCAGCCTATCCATTCACTAAAGACCAGTGACATCATTGAGAATGCAGCTTATCCTTTCACTGGAGACTGGTGACATCACCAGGAATGCAACCTTTCCATTCACTAGAGAGCAGTGACATCACTGAGAATGCAGCTTATCCTTTTACTGGAGACTGGTGACATCACCAGGAATGCAGCCTATCCATTTACTAGTCTCCAGTGAAAGGATAGGCTGCATTCTCAGTGATGTCACTGGTCTCTAGTGAATGGAAAGGTTGTATTCCCAGTGATTCTGTCGGTCCCTAGTGGATGGACTGTATAGTTGGGGGGCTTTGATGAAATATCAGGGATTTAAACAGATCCCTGATGTCTCACTTTTTTAAAAAGGAAAAAGGAGGTTGAGGACACAGCCCTCAATATCCATATCTGCAGCCTCAGCTGCACAGAATGAATGTACAGGGCTTCCTGTTCATTCACAAGCTGAAGCACAGTAAATACAATTTACTATGTTTCAGTTATGAATGGACACAGAAGCAATTGGTACCCATCACGCACTATGTTCATTCAGAAAACGAAGGGGCCGGTAAATGACATATTCACCATCCCCTTTCCTGCTCTCCAAACATCCCCCAGCGGGAGAGGAAAGGGGGGAAGCTGGCAGCCCTGCAGGGGGAGGCGGGGGACCAGGGGATCCCATGGGGGGGGGGGGGCTCAGGCAGCAGAGACAAAAGTAACCTGGACAGGTGGGGCAGCGGGGGAAGCATATACAGAAACCGATCCCCTTCATTTTCCTTCTACAGCCGCTGAATGCCGGTGGGAGGAAGAGGAGGAGAAGCTGGCTTTCAGAGGCTGGAGGAGGAAAACTGAGGGGATTGGTTCCTGTATACTGTATGCTGCCCCTACTGTCCGGGTATAAAACTGAATGTGAGAGGGAAGGGCCGCAAAGGGCCCCCCGGAGCATGGGCAGGGGGGGCACCATAGAAGTCATGCCAGTGCTAGAACTGCAAAAAAAATAAAGGAGAAAGATCATTGAAAGGATCGATCTCGTTTTTTTGTTCTTTTTCCTTTTCAAGTGACTTTATTTTTAAACTATTCGAATTTCCTGCACAGCGGTGTAAATATGCATAAAATAGATTCACCACAACTCTTAAACTAATGAATTTAATAAAACATTTCCCCGTCAACTTCCTGAGCAGATTCAGCCTTTAGGGAGTTGCTAGGAAAAAAAAAATAAAAAAAGTCACTTTTTTAACAAGAATATTTTCATTTCTATGTTTAAAGCATTTTATGCCCATTACTTATTTATAGTTATTAAAAATACATGCGTAAATCTACGTTCCCAACACTTATTTTGGCTGCCGTTGCTAAAACACTTTTTTTTTCAGGGATGCAAAATACTGAAAGACTGAAAAACTCAACAAAAAAAAAAGCGACTTTTCTTTGTTCTGCAAGGAAGATAAAGAAGAGTTCTTGTTTTAAAGTGCTAAAAAAAAAAAAAAACACAAAATGTATTTCCATAATTATTTCACAAAAATCATATATAGATCATGACGCTGGGTTTTGTCTTTTTCTGGTTTTTATTTTTTATTTTTTAGATCCTTTAACCACTTCAGCCCCGGAAGAATTTACCCCCTTCCCGACCAGAGTACCTTTTGCGATTCGGCACGGCGTCGCTTTAACTGACAATTGCGCGGTCGTGTGACGTGGCCCCCAAACAAAATTAATGTCTTTTTTTTTTTTCCCCCACAAATAGAGCTTTCTTTTGGTGGTATTTGATCACCCCTGCGGTTTTTATTTTTTGCGCTATAAACAAAAAAAGAGCGTCAATTTTGAAATAAAAAAAAAAAAGCCTTATTTTTTAGTTTTTGCTATAATAAATATCCCCCAAATACATATATAAAAAAAACTATATTTTTTTCCTCAGTTTAGGCCGATACGTATTCTTCTACATATTTTTGGTAAAAAAAAAAATCTCAATAAGTGATTATTGATTGGTTTACGCAAAAGTTATATTGAAAAAAGGGGATAGTTTTATGGCATTTTTATTAATATTTTATTTTTTTTTAAATGGCAGCGATCAGCAATTTTTATTGTGACTGCGACATTATGGCAGACACATCTGACAATTTTGACACATTTTTGGGACCATTGTCATTTATACAGCAATCAGTGCTATACAAATGCACCGATTCCTGTATAAATGACACTGGCAGTGAAGAGGTTAACCACTAGGTGGCAGTGTAGACGTTAAGTGTGTCTAGGGGGCGTGTTTCTAACTGTGGGGGGGGGGGCGTGGCTGTGTTTTACAGATCACTGATCTCTGCTCCAATCACAGGGAGCTGAGATCAGTGTCACTGTTGCTAGGCAGAACAGGGAGATGCATGTTTACTTTAGCATCTCCCTGTTCTTCCTCTCCCTGAGCCGATCGCGGGTATCCCCGCGGTGATCGAATCCCGGGGGACCCGCCACCTGACTCGCGGAGCTTCCCACAGGCGCGCGAGCGTGCCGCCGGCGGTGCGTGCCCCCGACGGTGCGTGCCCCCGCCGCCTCTTAAAGGGCAACGTACAGGTACATGATTTTGCCTGTACGTGCCCTTCTGCCGACGTATATGAGGCAGTTGGGAAGTGGTTAAGTACCTTTCTCCTCTTGACGCCAAGGCGCGTACCTAGTACATCATGGCCCCAAGTGGCTGTACTGGGGAGATCACCCCAGTATTTTTTTTTTTTTAGTGCGGATGATCAGCAGCTCTCTTGTAACAGCAATCGGAGCTGCACTACAGTTAAGGAAAAAAGTATTTGATCCCGTGCTGATTTTGTACGTTTGCCCGCTGACAAAAAAATGATCAGTGTATAATTTTAATGGTCAGTTTATTTTAACAGTGAGAGACAGAATAACAACAAAAATATCCAGAAAAAAAATATTAGGAATTGATTTGTATTTTAATAAATGAAATAATTATTTGTTCCCCTATCAATCAGCAAGATTTCTGGCTCCCAGGTGTCTTCTATACAGGTAACAAGCTGAGATTAGGAGCACTCTCTTAAAGGGAGTGCTCCTAATCTCAGCTTGTTACCTGTATAAAAGACACCTGTCCACAGAAGCAATCAATCAGATTCCAGTCTCTCAATGAACTGTAGCTCCCCAGTGCCGGCAGCACTCATGCAGCCCCAGACAATGACACTCCACCACCATGCTTGACTGTAGGCAAGACACACTTGTCTTTGTCCTCCTCACCTGGTTGCCCCCACACACGCTTCACACCATCTGAACCAACCACCGTTTATCTTGGTCTCATCAGACCACAGGACATGGTTCCAGTAATCCATGTCCTTAGTCTACTTGTCTTCAGCAAACTGTTTGTGGGCTTTCTTGTCATCTTCTTTAGAAGAGGCTTCCTTCTGGGATGACAGCCATGCAGACCAATTTGATGCAGTGTGCGGCGTATGGTCTGAGCACTGACAGGCTGACCCCCCACCCCTTCAACCTCTGCAGCAATGCTGGCAGCACTCATACGTCTATTTCCGAAAGACAACCTCTGGATATGGCGCTGAGTACGTGCACTCAACTTCTTTGGTTGACCATGGCGAGGCCTGTTCTGCGTGGAACCTGTCCTGTTAAACCGCTGTATGGTCTTGGCCACTGTGCTGCAGCTCAGTTTCAGAGTCTTGGCAATCTTCTTATAGCCTAGGCCAGTGATGGCGAACCTTGGCACCCCAGATGTTTTGGAACTACATTTCCCATGATGCTCATCCACTCTGCAGTGTAGTGGAGCATCATGGGAAATGTAGTTCCAAAACATCTGGGGTGCCAAGGTTCACCATCACTGGCCTAGGCCGTCTTTATGTAGAGCAACAATTCTTTTTTTCAGATCCTCAGAGAGTTCTTTGCCATGAGGTGCCATGCTGAACTCCCAGTGACCAGTATGAGAGAGTGAGATCGATAACACCAAATTTAAACACACCTGCTCCCCATTCACACCTGAGACCTTGTAACACTAACGGGTCACATGACACCGGGGAGGGAAAATGGCTAATTGGGCCCAATTTGGACATTTTCACCTCACTTTTGTTGCCAGCGGTTTAGACATTAATGGCTGTGTGTTGAGTTATTTTGAGGGGATAGCAAATTGACACTGTTATACAAGCTGTACACTCACTACTTTACATTGTAGACAAGTGTCATTTCTTCAGTGTTGTCACATGAAAAGATAGAAGAAAAGATATACAAAAATGTGACTTTTGTGAGATGCTGTATATGTATTTGTGTAAATGAATAATAAATATGTAAACTAACGGCGCTACATAAGTACCTGAAATAAAATAACATTTTTGTATATATTTTTGTATGTACAGTGTATATATAAAGCAATATAAGGACTAAATATAGCCTGCGTTGGTTTGGCTGCACATCGCTGAGGCTATCTGTGTGCACGGAGCATGGAGAGCGTATTTTGCCCTCTCAAAAGATTTCTAAAAAGCGCCGGGAAATCACAAAGTTCATCACTGTTCACTGACTCCGCTTTGTGAAACGTTATGTAACATTTCTGGGCTAAATTTAGAAGCCAGAGTCACTAATTGGTTCAAGTAACTCAGGAAAAAGCATGCTTCAATATCATTAGTAAAAATAAAAAATAAAAATAAAAATAATTTTTTTTTATTTATTTATTTTTTTTTTTTAGGAAAAGCCCCAGTATGTTATTTTATCACATCGCAAGGTCAGCGAAAACACTTATATTAATCTGCTTATATTTTACTTTCCCTGGTTCTCTTTCTCCCCCCCCCCCCCATAATGAACATGTAGAATAAAACTTTTCTCTTTTCATTACATACCCCATTTTCAGATCCAGTGATGTCATCACTGGGTCTCTGCGCTTCTCTGTGAAATGCGGGCACAGATCATGTCTGGTGGTGGTGGTGGGGGGGGGGGGGGGCTGGCATGGGCACATATGACACAAGGTCTCTAGTAGGGAACTGGCGGAGAGGGACTTGGCATATCTGCTCATGTGGAGGGGCTGTAAGGTCATTCAAGCCTAGGCTGGAGCCAGGAGAAAATAAATAAATAAAAGGAATGAATAAGAACGAAAAAAAATATATGAAATGATAAAAAGAATGAAAAAATAATAAGAATGAAAAAATAATAAGAATGAAAAAATAAAAATAAAAATAAAAAGAATGAAAAAAAATAAATAAAAATGATGAAAAAAATAAATAAAAAGAATGAAAAAAATAAAATAAAATTAATGAAAAAAAATAAAAAAAATAAAATAAAAATCATTAAGAGAATAAAAATGATGAAAAAAATTAAATAAAAACAATGAAAAAAATAAAATAAAAATCATTAAAAAAATAAAAATAATGAAAAAATTAAATAAACATAATGGAAAACTAAAAATTAAATAAAAAAGGTTTTACTTTTTCCATATAATTTTGTCCTTTTTTTTCCCCTAATGTTCACTCCACGGCATGTGTGAATCCCCAAACCGCTGTCTCTACAGCTAAAAGGGGGGGGGGGGGGGGTGGTTGAATAGCAGTAAAAGTGCTGCTCAGCTGCAGGGTTTTACTGCCCCACGACAGCTATTGTGAACGAGCCCTTCAAAGGGTTAGATGTGTTTCTAAGTGCACAATATGTAGATGGTCATTCATTTTATGAAAATAACACCATGAAATGATAATTCAGGGATTATCTTTAGGGTTCAGGAAGGACTTTTCTTCCCTGTTGTAGCTGAATGATCTTTATTTGCCTTCCTCTGGATCAACTGTGGGTTTAGGGTTCTGCTTATTCATACTGTTTTTATTTATATTATTTTATTTTATTTAATTTTATTTCATGTTACTTTACGTTACTTCCTTTAACATATTTTATGTCATTTTATTTTATTATCTTTTTTTTTTTTTTTGTTGCCTTTCTCTGGATCAACTGTGGGTTTAGGGTTCTGTTGATTCAAAGTGTTTTTATTTTACTTAATTTATTTTTATCTTATTTTACTTTATTTTATCTGATTTTATTTTTATTTTATGGTATTTTATTAATACATTTTTTTTTTTACTTCTATATTATTTTTCTGCTGTATTTTTGTCTTTTGGTTGGACTCAGTTTGCTCATTGTATTTTTTCTTTATACTATGTAGCTGTTTGGCGGGGACTGTATGACGCAATGGTGTGCATGTGGCCTTTAAAATATTAAGATAGTGTATACAAAGAAATTCATAGAGGTAGAGGGAAAGCAGTTTTCTGTTTAAGGAAAATAAAAGGCCCCTTCACTTTTCCATAGCAGGAAGACTTCTCTAAAACAAAGAGAGGGCAGATATATATACGGTGTGGGTGGGGAGCAATCAGGGGAGAGGACCGCTTATGACTGGTTCCTTTTAAGGAAACCCTGTTGCATCTTTTTGGCCACCAGATGTCCTCAGTCTTCCAAGTTAAATGACTCCCAGCATAAGTGAAAGGTGTCACGGCCCCACCCCTGAGGAGGCATCACCTTGGTGCCCTTCATTCACAATATATTCACTTTTCAAGTGGTGATGACATCGGTGCCTCTCTGCATCTACGAGGATTCAAGATCGGGAGCAGAACTGGGGTCTGTATGTAATGTGATCGACCACCACGTGACACTGGAAAAAGGGAAGTATACAAAAAAAAAACAGAAAATACAATGTGGGGGAAGCCTGAAGTGGCACTTTAATCTACACACACACAGAGGCTTCTTTAGAGTAATAGCTGTACAACGTTGAGTTTTATCTTCCTTCAACAGAAAATAGTTTTCCCCAAACTCAATGAATTTCTTTGTATACACTATCTTAATATTTTAAAGGCCACGTGCCTCGCGCACACCATTGCGTCATACGGTCCCCTCCTAACAGCTGCATAGGATAAAGAGAAAATACAATGAGCAAACTGAGTCCAAACAAAAGACATGAAAAAAAAAAATACAGTAAAAAAAAAAAAAAACTTAAAAATAAAGTAAAATAAAATAATTAAAATGAAGTAAAACAAAAGTAAATTAAAATAAAATAACATAAAATACAATAAAATATAAAAATATAAATAAAAACACATTGAATCAGCAGAACCCTGAACCCACAGTTAATCCAGAGGAAGGAAAAAATTATAATTTTTGCTAAAAAATAAAATAAATAAAATAACAATAAAGTTAAATAAAATAAATTAAGTAAGTTAAAGTAAAAAAAATAAAATTAAATAACAAATGAAATAACAAAATACAGTACATAAATTATAAATAACACTTTGAATCGGCAGCACCCTAAACCCACAGTTAATCCAGAGGAAGGAAAAAAAAAACATTTTGCTGCAACAGGGAAGAAAAGTCCTTCCTGAACCCTAAAGGCAATCCCTAAATTAACATTCTATGGTGTTATTTTCATAAAATGAATGACTATCTACATATTGTGCATTTAGAAACACATCTAACCAAAAAAAAATTCTGATGAAGGAAGATAAAACTCCATGTTTCATGTGATGAAAATAACACCATAGAATGTTAATTCAGCGATTGCCTTTAAGATTCAGGAAGATCTTTTCTTCCCTGTTGTAGCAAAATTATCTTTTTTTGCCTTTCCCTGGATCAACTGTGGGTTTAAGGTTCTGCTGATTCAAAGTGTTTGATTTTATTTTATTTTACTTTACTTAATTTTTGTTTCATCTTATTTTATTTTATGGTATTTTATTTTATTAATACATTTTTTTTAAACTTGTATATAATTTTTCTACTGTATTTTTGTCTTTTGGTTGGAATCAATATGTTCATTGTATTTTTTCTTTATTCTACGTAGCTGTTAGGAGGGACCGTATGATGCAATGGTGTGCATGTGGCAGGTGGCCTTTAAAATATTAAGATAGTGTATACAAAGAAATTCATTGAGTTTGGGGAAAACTATTTTCTGTTGAAGGAAGATAAAACTCCACGTTGTACAGCTCTTACTCTAAAGAAGCCTCTGTGTGTGTGTAGATTAAAGCGCCACTTCAGGCTTCCCCCACATTGTATTTTCTGTGTTTTTTGTTTTGTTTGTATACTTACCCTTTTCCATTGTCACGTGGTGGCCGATCACATTACATACAGACCCCAGTTCTGCTCCCGATCTTGAATCCTCATAGATGCAGAGAGGCACTGATGTCATCACCACTCGAAAAGTGAATATATTGTGAATGAAGGGCACCAAGGTGATGCCCCCTCAGGGGTGGGGCCATGACACCTTTCACTCATTATGCTGGGAGTCATTTAACTTGGAAGACTGAGGACACCCAGTGGTCAAAAGATGCAACAGGGTTTCCTTAAAGGGAACCAGTCATCAGCGATCCTCTCTTCTGATTACCCCTCCCCATCCCCCCACCCCGCACATTAGGAAAAAAAGACAAAAAAATATGGAAAAGTAAAACCCTTTTTTAATTTTTTTAAATTATTTTTATTTAACTTTTTTTCATTCTTTTTCATTATTTTTCAACAGCTATTGTGAACGAACCCTTCAAAGGTTTACATTGTGTTTCTAAATGCACAATATGTAGATGGTCATTCATTTTATGAAAATAACACCATAGAATGTTAATTCAGGGATTATCTTAAGGGCCGGTTCACACTGCAGGCGAGGCGAGGCGACTCCGACTTGCCTCGCCGCGACCTGCAGCGGCCTCGGCGGCGACTTGCAAATGACTTCTGTATAGAAGTCAATGCAAGTCGCCCCGAGGTCGCCCAAAAGTAGTACAGGAACCTTTTTTCTGAGTCGGAGCGACTCGAGTCGCTCCTCTCAGAACGGTTCCATTGTACAGAACGGGGGCGACTTGCGGGAGCGAGGCGAGGCGAGTCGTGTCGCCTCGCATCGCCCGCTGTGTGAACCGGCCCTTAGGGTTCAGGAAAGACTTTTCTTCCTTGTTGTAGCAAAATGTTTTTTTGCCTTCCTCTGGTTCAACTGTGGGTTTAGGGTTCTGCAGATTCATAGTGTTATTTATAATTTCTTTATTTACTGTATTTTGTTATTTAATTTGTTATTTAATTTTACTTAGTTTATTTTATTTTACTTTTACTTAATTTATGTTATTTTATTTTATTTTTTTACGGTGTTTTTGTCTTTTGGTTGGACTTGGTTTGCTCATCGTATCTTTTCTTTATTCTATATATCTGTTTGGAGGGGACTCTATGATGCAATGGTGTAAATGTGGCAGGTGGCTTCTAAAATATTAAGATAGTGTATACAAAGAAATTCATAGAGTTTGGGGGGGAAAAAAAATTCTGATGAAGGAAGATAAAACTCCATGTTTCATGTGATGAAAATAACACCATACAATGTTAATTCAGGGAAGACTTTTCTTCCCTGTTGTAGCAAAATTATATTTTTTTGTCTTTCTCTGGATAAACTGTGGGTTTAGGGTTGTGCTGATTTTTTTTTTTTTATAATCAATTTTTTATTTTTATTTTTTATTATAGACTTCAACATCTCCATTCAATATTATACAGTCTTGTGTTTCTATAGTTTACATTAAGATACACAAGAAGTTCTGCTGATTCAAAGTTTTTTTAATTTTATTCTACTTTATCTTTACTTAATTTTTGTTTTATCTTATTTTACTTTATTTTATCTTATTTTTATTTTATGGTATTTTATTAATACATTTTTAATACATTTTTTTAACTTCTATATTATTTTTCGACCATATTTTTGTCTTTTGGCTGGACTTAATATGCTCATTGTATTTTATTCTTTATCCTACGTAGCTGTTTGGAGGGGACTGTATGATGCAATGGCGTACATGTGGCAGGTGGCCTTTAAAATATAAAGATAGTGTATACAAAGAAATTCATAGAGTTGGAGGGGAAAAACAATTTTCTGTTTTAAGGAAGATAAAAGGCCCCTTCACTTTTCCATAGCGAGAAGGCAAAGTGCGGCCAGATATACAGTGTGGGTGGGCCTGGGATCTTATCTGCCATTTACATGTGACACATACTTATTCTACTGTCACTCTTGCATCTTATATTATGCTAATCTGGCGAGCCGCATACCCGAGAAAAAAAAGCAAAAAACGATCCCAGCTTCGGCGAAAGATAAACCATCTCTTCTTTTCCAGCGTCAAGGGCAGGTCATGCGAAAACAATGCAATCCATACAAATATTATTCTATGCAGACGGGTAAATATGAAGGATAATGGAGATGCTGTGGAATGTTTTTCTGTTTCAATAAATTTTTCAACAAGTACATTTACAAACGCGTGGCGTTTTTTTTTTTAGCCTTGCAGAGTTCTACATCTGAACAAATTGTATATTGAATGGTTTACAAGTAATGAAACAATAAACGGTTGTATCCAATTCATAGTTTCATAGTTTCATAGTTAGTAAGGTTGAATAAAGACACCTGTCCATCCAGTTCAACCTGAGTGAGTGTCTACAATTGTCCCCATCCCTGTACATTGCACACTCATGTTGGTCCCTACCCTCAAGGAGCCCACAATCCATGGTCCCCATTCATATACTAGGGCCAATTTTAAACAGAAGCCAATTAACCTGCCTGCATGTCTTTGGACTGTGGGAGGAAACCGGAGCACCCAGAGGAAACCCATGCAGGCACAGGGAGAACATGCAAACTCCAGGCAGGTAGTGTCGTGGTTGGGATTTGAACCAGCGACCCTTCTTACTGCTAGATGAGAGTGCCAACCACTACACCACTGTGGTTGTTGCTAACCTTTTGAAGCATTTAAATATAAAGCAACCCTAAGTGGGACAGTGGAGGAGGGAGGTATAACCAAGGGGTTTATGATAGGTAATCAGGGGCGTACGCCCTTCTACGTTAGGGTTAAACCGTGGCTAGACTCATTGTTAAGGCAAGCATTCAAAGTCATGAAAGTATAGTCAGGAAGAACCCATTTTGAGAGGGTATCGGCTGTAAAACCCCAAAATTGGCTTACTATCAGGACTCTGTGACCTCTGCTGTGTCTAATGATGTCTCTTCAGCCACCTAGAATGCTGGACAGCTCCCCAGACAATTCCTTGAATGATCTTGCCTTGAACTTTGTGTCAGAAACCATGAACCAGACCGAGACAGAAGTACAGTAATATCACACTTGTTTATTAATAAAAATAAAAAGGTAAATAGAGTAAGCGTAGTCAAAGCATAGCCAGAGTTCAGTAACCAGATCGGGTAGTCAGCCAGGCCAGATGTCGGGGATCCAGGTAGAGGAACAGCGAGCAGGATAAGGAGCCAGAAGGGATGTCAGCAAAGCCAGTCTTTAAACAGGAAAGCAGGAGATGGTTTCTTGAGATTTGACCAAGGCGAAGGCAGGAATGAAGTGAGCTGCAGATCTTTAAGTAGACGGGACTGACGAGCAGATCCACAACAGCTGGTAAACTGTGGAGAGAGATGAGAGCTGGCAATCAGCTGACAGCTGAGCGGCCAGCTCAGAGAAGGAAGGGCTGAGCCCAGCCCTGACACTTTGTTTCTCTTGGACCTTAAACTCTTTGCTCCTCTCATGAACTTCCTATTTAAGCCATGCCTTTGAACTTCCTGTTTGCCAGATTGTGCTCTTCCCCAACCAACATTTTGCACTTGTCACTACTGCTACTGTCCGTATCTCAGCTACCACTCATTACCCACCTCTGGTTTGCTCCTTGACTACGCCTCTGCTTGATCCCAACTTGCAACCATTGTTGCTGACCTTTTGGCTTGTTTCTATTTAAGCCATTCCTCTGCACTACCTGTTTGCCAGATTATTGT
This sequence comes from Lithobates pipiens, assembly GCF_037356315.1. NCBI lineage: Eukaryota > Metazoa > Chordata > Amphibia > Anura > Ranidae > Lithobates > Lithobates pipiens. The sequence goes on along the minus strand of NW_027507764.1, from coordinate 37,058,089 downwards.
ACCCTCACCAGACAACATCCTTCTCTTGTCAATCTTGCTGCCCTCCGTATGTCCACTAACACTTGTTACTGACCTTTGGCTTGATTCCTCCACCGTTCTTCTGCTTGATCCCAAACTGTGACCACTTGTCACCAACCTTTAACTTGTTTACTGAGTACGCTTCTGCTTGATCCCAACCTGTTATATCTGATACTGGACCCCGGCTTGCTCACTTCCTGGTGGGGCCATCCTAAGAACCATGACCTGGTACTAACATGCAGCAAAAGTCATCACCACCCTCAGGAACTGTGGCGAATACCAGTTAATGCTTAGACTCCACACCTCGGATGAGTCCAAGTCATCCGCCAGGGTGACCTGCTGCTGCACTCGTCAAGCTGGTCGGTGGGAGCCTCTCTACTGCTATAGCTACTGTTCTCTGAGCCTGACCGTGACACTTACAAGGTTAGATAAGAAGGCGCAGAGTAGGAAACACAGAAGTTGGACAGGATAGGGTGATCTCTCAATTATCTTCAGAAAGTTAGTGTCCATAATGATTCGTTATCAAGCTTTGGTGCTGTCATGTATGAGGGAGGGCAGCGAATCGCATGCTCCCCATACCATCAGTACCAGATTTTCTAGGTTCCTAATGTCTGAACGAAGCGATGAGAAGGCAAGTACTGTATATACTATTGGCTGGAGGATGAAGCAGTACTGTTTCTATGCCCAATAAGGACAAGCCATCGACGTGTGTCAACATTTACACAGAATAATAATCCTAAACTCACTGAAAATACTTTGTACTTTCTCTTTAAGGTTAGACTATACCCTTAGCTTTGTGAAGACACAAAAACGACTCTTGTTTTTGAAACTGCTAGGTCATTGTTGGTGCTAATGACATGGGCAAAAGATTGTCATGGGATACGACTGCAAGCAGGTCAGTATTTCATGGTGTGTTTACCAGCATCCGGCAACAGAAAAAGGTAAATATTGAATTTTCCATTAATGAGGAAATGCAAGCTGTTTTGTGTTCCATGTTAAACTATAATTGTCCATTAAACATGCTACACCGTCCCTGTGCATTAACATAGAAATCCAGATAATAAAAAAAATAATAATTTGTCCTACATTTAAAAAGAAAAAACAGCTTGCATTGCAATACTCACCTTCAGTCTGGCACAGTCTCCCACAGAAAGTCCTCTCCTCCAATAGATGATGCTTCTCTTCTTAGTTACATAGTTACATAGTTAGTAAGGTTGAATAAAGACACCAGTCCATCCAGTTCAACCTGAGTGTCTACAATTGTCCTTATCCCTGTACATTGCACACTCACATCAGTCCCTACCCTCAAGGAGCCCACAATCTCAGGTCCCCATTCATATACTAGGGCCAATTTTGGACAGAAGCCATTTAACCTACCTGCATGTCTTTGGTGTGTGGGAGGAAACCGGAGTACCCGGAGGAAACCCACGCAGGCACAGGGAGAACACGCAAACTCCAGGCAGGTAGTGTCATGGTTGGGATTTGAACCAACGACCCTTTTTACTGCTAGGTGAGAGTGCTAACCACTACCCAAGTTCGGCCCACTTAGTCAGAGCCGAATGCCATGGACCTGCCTCCCATGGGTGCTTTATCTCACTGGCCTAGACTTACAGTATTACAGTACAAAATGCCCCACCTACGACTGCCAACAAAGCAGAAGATGGAGCACCTGTGACATCAAACTTGTCTTGCTTACAAATGACACACGATTGTCAGCCAACAAACACAAACGTAGTGACGTACTACGTGGTTTACAGCTCTTTAGTGCTACCCTCTGGGCTCCTTCTGCTAATTTCATGTTAGTAGAAGTTTGGCGAGTGTTCATTCACCCTTTTCATTTTGTGCTTTTCACTTCGCGCTTTTCAGTTCGTTTCTGAACGGCCGTTTGTCAACCAGGCATGCTGTGGAATCGGAGGAGATAACGTGTTATTTATTTATTATAGACCTTGGAGTTATTGCTTTGACCCAAGTCCAGTCCAGGAACAGGAGGAGTTCTTGGACAAAAAATCGGTTGCTTTATTAATCGTGACCAGTTATGTCACATGCCTTTGCTGCGGGAGCTCCAGGAGAATAATCTGGATGATTTTCGGAATTATCTCCGGAAGACGGACCCCTGCTTTCACCAGCTCTTGGCATTGCTGAGCCCTTATATTAAGAAGCAGGACACATGCATGAGGCTTTTATTTTTTGGTTGAATAATGATTTGATTTTGGTATATTTTCTATATTTTTGGATGCGTAGAACGCACTTTTTGGTTAAGTTCTATTGGCAGATAGCATGTCTAATTTTATTTGTTTCCTTTTTTAATGCACAATAAAAAAATTGTGTAGAATAATACTTGGCTGTGTGTTTTACTTCAAATGACAGTTTGGGAGTAGGCAGTTACATTTAAAAAAATACAATGTAAAATTGACAAGGGACACCAACATAGTTGTATCTTTGATCTTAAAAACTGCGGGATAATGGTGTTGTGGTAACTTGCACCAAAAAAAAAAAAAATATATCAAACATATTATTCTTGATATCACTAGAAAAAAAAAAGCCTTTGAAAATGAGTTTGCAATAACTCCATCAGTATCACCAGCAAAGCAGCTTCATTATCATCCCATTAAAGAAGAAGAGAATTGTGCGCTGCATTTCGACATTTCATAATTTGCAACATCACGAATGTTAATTCTCCATTACGAACGCTAGTTTACAAGACCGACCGTCTCCGGCTCGTCCTTGCTTCCGAGCATGCGTGTTTGTACTTTGGACTTTTGTCCGACGGACTTGTGTACACACAGACATTTGTCCGTGGAAAATTTTAAAGCCCTGCCATCCAACATTTGTCTGCAGAAAATCTGACAACAATTGTACGATGGAGCGTACACACGGTCGGATTTTCCACCAATAGCCTGTCATCGCACATTTCCCGTCGGAAAGTCCGATCGTGTGTACGAGGCTTTACATAAATATGTATATTATGACATTTTCTAAAAAATAGGCTGAAGCTTTAATTCTCCTCTTTGGGGGGGGGGGGGGGGGGGGGGGAGAGAAACGACTCCTAGATATTATATTGGGTCCCATTGGGCTATTTTTTTGTTGTTTTTTTTGGATGGGGATAATTTGGAATGGTATCAGGTTGGTGATAAATTCTGGGAAAAGTCATCCTTCCACTCAGATTAGGATTTAGATATTGGACATTAGTAAATGAGTTAATGTTTATTTTACCACCTGTTTAACGCTTTCAAATAACATTTACTCATTTTATATACAAGTATGGCATAGCATTTGCTTTTTTTTCCTATTGTCCTAATTTTATCCTTTTATTTCTCTCTAATAATGTTGCCTGAAAGTCAGTCTTCTGGATGTGAAACCATTTCCATAAATCTGAATAATAATAATGATAATAATAATAGTTTAGAGACAGTTTTAGAGGGGGAGGACATTCTTTCTGCATGCCTGTCTTCTATCATCGAAATTGCTCTTCCCATTCCCTTAACTCAGAAGTGCTCAAAGAAACCTGTTTCATTGGGTATTGCTTCCAACCATTCGTGTAGCCCAAAAATTTCTGCGACTCTTGTCCTGTTCACAAATCCTGACACCCTGATTTTCTAAGAACCTGCTTCAGAAGACTCATCTTTGCATTCACCAGTACGGGGCAAATTGGTCATCTCATATACAACGGCTTGAGAGATTGGTCTTGCAATGCCTGAGATCAGCCATAGCATTTTTACCACGGATCAGTAAAGCGAAAACATGGATTATCTTTGTTACAATGGCAGCTGATGGGATATATTAGGCAGCAAGTGAACGTGTTGTCCCTGAAGTCGATGTGTTTGAAAGCAGAAACAAATTGGCAAGGGTAAGGGTTAGAGCAACTTTGACAAGGACCATATTGTAATGGCTGGGCGACTGGATAAGAGCAAGTCCAAAACTGCACCTCTTGTAGGATGCTCCCAGTCTGCAGTGGTCAGGACTGACCAAAAATGGCCGAAGAAAGGTAAACTGGCAGCAGGGTGATGGGTGGCCAATGTTCATTATTGCGGGTAAGGAGCGAAGGCTGGTCCGTGTAGTCCAATCCAAAAGATTGTTTCTGTTAAATATTTTTGTAAATGAGTAAGTTTTCTTCTTCAATGACGGGCACTGATATAGCTGCACTGACGGGCACTTATAAGGCGCCACTGATGGGCACAGATGAGGTGGCACTGATGGGTACTAATAGGTGGCACCAATGGGCACTGATTGGTGGCACTGGTATGCGGCACTGATGGGCACTCGTAGGTGTCACTGATGGGTACTTATGGGTGGCACTGATGGGCACTGATAGGTGGCACTGATGACACTGATGGGTGGCATTGCTGGGCATTACTCAATTCATCTATTACTCTATGGTACCAGTCAGTGCCCATTTGTGGGCACTGATTGGCACAGATTGGGCACATGTGGATGGCCATGGGGGATGTACCTGGCCATCCACATGTTGGGGTCTTCCCTGGTGGTCCTGGTGGCTTCCCTGGTGGTCCAGTGTGGGCATCCAAGGGGGGGGGCTGCGCTGATAAACAATCAGCACAGACCCTCCCTGTCAGGAGAGTCACCGATCGATCAGCAGCTTTTCTTGTTTACATCGTGATTAGCCGTGATTGGACATGGCTGGTTATGTGGTAAAGAGCCTCCGTTGGAGGCTCTTTACCGAGATCAGTGTAGCTGTGTGTAAGACTGACACACCGCACCACTGATTGCCGCGGTGCACGCCCCCACGGGCGCGCAGCGCCTGCTATCCTGAAGGACGTCATATGACGCCTAGTCAGGATAACTGAACCACTGCCCGGCGTCATTTTGCTATGGGCAAGGCGGGAAGTGGTTAAATATCTTATTGTTTCAATAGCCTTTATTCAGTTTTAACAAGTGGTTAATATGCAAAATGTATGCCCACGCAGGGGCTAGCATTGAAGTTGGAACAGGTATTAGCTCATAAAAAAAAGGGGAAAAAAAAAAAAGCGACACAAGTAGAAAAAAAATGCAACAGTAGTAAATTTAAGTGTGAATGATACCGTCAGGATCCAGGGTTCCTAGAGAGGCTCCCTATAACTACCAGGGCACCCCCTAGGCCCCTCAAAACCCAAAAGGTGTTGCAATGTACAGCCAAAACTGAACTATCAAGGATAGAGGAGCAAAAAACAGAATAAAGTTAGGCAGAAATATGAAGCTAAAGAGAGGGAGAGCGCTCACCTACCGAGGGAGCTAGAGAAGGGATAAGGGAGTCTAGGAAAGAAAGAAAGGCCAGAAGGATGGGGACCATGGGGATGGGGAAAAGGGAAGGGCTTGGGAACATTCGGACCGTCCGTCACAGGCGGCCCAAGTTAGCTGGGGGGAGGGTAGGAAAGGGCATATGACAGCCATGGTTTTTGAGGAACTTGGCATGAGTGTCCCCCATTTTAAATGTCTTCCCAATGGAAAAAGAACAAACGACCAACATCCTACTTCTTCAGGGAATACTATAAAGTTATCTATCTAGAACTGTATTTACATATTACATATACTTTCGCACATAAAAAAAAAGTAAAGTAAAACTTTTGAACAATGTTGGCACAAGACAAAAGCTGTATTTGACTTTATTCCATATACTACACATCATGCTTTTTTGCTTTTCGGCGCAATCTTTTCCATCTTAAGTCAAAAAACAATGTTTTCATATCAGATTATTCACACATTGTCACCATGTTGGAAGCCAAGTTAGCACCATTAAAATCAGAACATGTTGTTTAGTTTCCTTATAGAAATGGAACCCTATTCTTTATAATGTGAGAATATTCACAGTTTTTCTTGGCTCTGAGATTATTTTCTTTAAGAATCAACGGAGACTTAACATTCTTCCATTATTTATATTGCAAATGAAGCTCCGAAATTAAAGCTGAACTCCAGGTAAACAGCAAAATACACAGACGGAATACATATAACAGAATGGTTTTACCTGGGAAAAAGGATTTTGAATTTCTGTCCATCCAGTCCAGCGACCTCTGCTGTGTCTGGCAGTGTCTCTTCTTGCTGAGCCATCTGAGATGCTGGACAGCTCCGTGGACATTTCCTTGGACAATCTTGCATTGACCCTTTTTTCCGCTGAACCTTGAACTCTTTGCTCCTCCCATGAACTTCCTATTTAAGCCACTGTTTTGCACTTCCTGTTTGTCAGATTATTGTGCTCTCCCCAGCCAATCTCTCGCTCTTGCCACTCCTGCTGCTGTCTGTATCCTCGCTACCACTTGTTGCCGACCTTTTGGCTTGTTCCTCAACTATGCTTCTGCTTGATCCCAACCTGCAACCACTTGCTACCAACCTTTTGGCTTGCTTATTGACTATACATCTGCTTGGTCCCTACCTGCTATATCTGCTGCTGGACCCCGACTTGCTCACCTCCTGGTGGGGCGATCCTGAGGACCGCGACCTGGTACCAACGTGCAGCAAAGCCAGTCCCCACCTTAGGGAGCTCTGGTGAATACCAGTTAGTGCTTAGACCCCACACTTCAGGTGAGCCCGTGTCATCCACCAGGGTGACTTGTATATTCATCCTGCTGCTCAATGGGAGCTATAGCTACTGGTCACCTGAACGTGAGAAGACCACTGTATGCAGGGCAGGACTTAGGGTGGTGGGGGCCCCTGGGCTTGAGTCACTTTTGGGCCCTACCTTCTATACATTACTGTAGTTATCGGCGTATAACACACACCCCAAGTTTAGGAGGGAAGTTTAAGGAAAAAACGTACATTTAAATGCCCATCAGTGCAGCCTTATCAGTGTCCATCTGCAGCCTTGCCCATCCATCTGCAGCTTTGTCCAGTGTCATTGCAGCCTTGTCAGTATAGCCTTGTCATTTGAAGCCTCACCCCAGTGTTATTTGCAGCCTTAAAGTTTAAAAATGGCGCTGCCGAGATACAGAGTCCTGTGTATCTCGCCGGCTCTCGGGTCCTTTCGCAGTCCCGAGCGGAGCCGAGAGTACCCGAGTGTACTCGGCTCAGCTCACAGTCAAGACCAGTCCCTGTGTTATGTCCATCATAGGGCGGGACTGGGCGTGACTGAGCGGAGCCGAGTACAATCGGCTATGTATCTCGGCGGGGTCCCCTATTGGGCGGGGCCCATGGGCTTGAGCCCAGTCAAGCCCAATGGTAAGTCCAGCCCTGACTGTATGGAACAGGTCCTGCAAAATGAGTACTCTCAAACACTTATTGGTCCATGCTACAGTGACCAAGAATGTTGTACTGAGGGGTTTTCCAACCCACCATTCATACAGAAGTTATCTTGAGTCTGCATGGGTTCTGTGGCGATTATGGGCTTGGACTGAATGGCTCTGTATTTGGATGGGTTCCCTAGCAATGTGGCAACTGTTTGTAATGGCTAGGGGCCGCCTACAAAGCCTTCATATAACTGGCCGAACACAGTTTAGATATGGTGCATTAATTCCCTGTTATGGCTGATAAATTCATTGCTATGTGAAAACTCACATAGTAGTCTTCGAAACTGTACCAGCAATTCCTGTGTGCGTGGAGGGAACTTGTGGGTCCATGCATCATAAAGCATGACTGGTGCATCGTCTTCATTTAATTGCCTCAGTCACAGTGCTAAACACATAAACATAAGTAAAAGTACAGGAACCCTCAAAATAAGTTTTGGGTCTTCGGTGAGCCCTGCTAATAAGGATTATATCTACAGGTCATGGGACATTAGAGGGAACAGCAAGTGGTGGTTATAAGTGTCATAAAAAAAATGTGTTGTATTTGACACCCCACAATGTCCATTCTGACAAATTTATTTTTAGTAAGAATATTGAAATGAAACAAATAATAATGGTCAGAAAGGAAATGCAGATCATAACTGTACTACGCCCCTACATAGTTGGCCAGTGTAATTCCCCCTACATAGTTGGCCAGTGTAATTCCCCCTACATAGGTGGTCAGTGTAGTTTCCCTTTACATTGGCGGTCAGTGTAGGACCGACTTATACTGGTAATCAGTGTAGTTCCCCATCCATTGGTGGTCAGTGTAGTGTCCCTTTTATAATGGTAGTCGGTGAAATGCTATTTTACATTGGTATTTAGTGTAGTTTCCCTTTACATTGGTGGGCAGTGTAGTGTTCCCTTCCACTGGTGGTCAGAGTAGTTCCTCCTTTGCATTGGTGGTCAATGTAGGTCCCCTTTACATTGATGGTCAGTGTTGTTCCCCTTTACATTGGTGGTCGGTGTAGTTCCCCTTCCAAATGCTCGGTCACGTTGGTGGTTAGTGTCGTTTCCCTTTACATTGGTGGGAAGTGTAGTGTCCCTTCCACTGGTGGTCAGTAAAGTGTTGCATTACAGTGATGTTCGGAGTAGGTCTGTGTAGTGCCCCCCTTTACGTCGGTGGTTCCGCTTTACATTGGTGGTCAACATAGGGCCTACTTATATTGGTGTTCCATGTAGTTTCCCCTTTTGTTTTGGTTAATGTAGTTCCCTCTTATATAGTTACATAGTTATATAGTAGGTGAGGTTGAAAAAAGACACATGTCCAACCTATGTGTGTGATTATATGTCAGTATTACATTGTATATCCCTGTATGTTGCGGTCGTTCAGGTGCTTATCTAATCGTTTTTTGAAACTATCGATGCTTCCCGCTGAGACCACCGCCTGTGGAAGAGAATTGCACATCCTTGCCGCTCTTACAGTAAAGAACCCTCTATGTTGTTTAAGGTTAAACCTCTTTTCTTCTAATTTTAATGAGTGGCCACGTGTCTTGTTAAACTGCTTTCTGCGAAAACGTTTTCTCCCTATTGTGGGGTCACCAGTACGGTATTTGTATATTGAAATCATATCCCCTCTCAAGCGTCTCTTCTCCAGAGAGAATAAGTTCAGAGCTCGCAACCTTTCCTCATAACTAATATCCTCCAGACCCTTTATTAGTTTTGTTGCCCTTCGTGGTACTCGCTCCATTTCCAGTACATCCTTCCTGAGGACTGGTGCCCAGAACTGGACAGCATACTCCAGGTGCGGCCGGACCAGAGTCTTGTAGAGCGGGAGAATTATTGTTTTATCTCTGGAGTTGATCCCCTTTTTAATGCCAATATTCTGTTTGCTTTGTTAGCAGCAGTTTGGCATTGCATGCCATTGCTGAGCCCATCATCTACTAGGACCCCCAGGTCCTTTTCCATCCTAGATTCCCCCAGAGGTTCTCCCCCCAGTGTATAGATTGCCTTCATATTTTTACCACCCAAATGCATTATTTAAATTTTTTCTACATTAAACCTCATTTGCCATGTAGTTGCCCACCCCATTCATTTGTTCAGATATTTTTGTAAAGTTTCCACATCCTGCGGAGAAGTTATTGCCCTGCTTAGCTCAGTATAATCCGCAAATACAGAGATTGAACTGTTTACCCCATCCTCCAGGTCGTTTTTGAACAAAATAAATAGGATTGGTCCCAGCACAGAACCCTGGGGGACCCCACTACCCACCCCTGACAATTCCGAGTACTCCCCATTTATCACCACCCTCTGAACTCATCCTTGTAGCCAATTTTCAGTCCATGTACTCACCCTATGGTCCATGCCAACAGACCTTATTTTGTACAGTAAACATTTATGGGGAACTGTGTCATTTGCTCTTACATTGGTGTTCAGTGTAGGGCCTATCTATATGGTGGTCAATGTAGTTCCCACCTTATGTATTTCCCCCCTTATGCTGAGGGTCATTATGGAGCCTACTTACATTGGTGGCCAGTGTAGTGTCCCCTTACACTGATGGCCAATGTAGTGCTCTGTCACATTGATAGTCAGTGAAGAATGGTCCCCTTAGCTTGTTGGTCTTTCCAGAAGGTCCCCATTGCACTGGCGGCCAGCAAAAGTTAGGATGGTGAGTGAAGAATGGTCCCCTTAGCTTGTTGGTCTTTCCAGAAGGTCCCCATTGCACTGGCGGCCAGCAGAAGTTAGGATGGTGAGTGAAGAATGGTCCCCTTAGCTTGTTGGTCTTTCCAGAAGGTCCCCATTGCACTGGCGGCCAGCAGAAGTTAGGATGGTGAGTGAAGAATGGTCCCCTTAGCTTGTTGGTCTTTCCAGAAGGTCCCCATTGCACTGGCGGCCAGCAGAAGTTAGGATGGTGAGTGAAGAATGGTCCCCTTAGCTTGTTGGTCTTTCCAGAAGGTCCCCATTGCACTGGTGGTCAGCAGAAGTGAGGATGGTGAGTGAAGAATGGTCCCCTTAGCTTGTTGGTCTTTCCAGAAGGTCCCCATTGCACTGGTGGTCAACAGAAGTGAGGATGCTACGCTTACAGATAGCTGGAAAGACCACTGGTGACAGTAGTAAGTTATCTGGGAGATAAAAAAATTGCTCATTGCCCAACTAACCCCTAACAAACCTCTGGAAGAACCCTAGAGTTCCACAGAACCCTGGTTGAGATAAGTGAGAGCATAACGGAAAGCCCTGCTCATACATGTTCCTAATCCGTGGAACTCCGAGCAACCAATCAGAGCTCTATCTTTTACTAATATAATGTGACATGTGATTGGTTGCTCTAGATTCCCATGCACTTCCTTACTATTCTTGGCACAGATCGATTGAGTATTTCTGTGTTTCCACAGCCTCCTCCCCTGTAAAAGATAAGTTGGTGAGAATTGCATTGTTGGACATATATTTCACTTCAAAGACGAGTCCACTTCAAAGGAAATTATTTAGAATCTATTACACTCAGCCTGGAGATAGCAAGAGAAAAATGACTATTCCGTAATATTCCCGAGCTTGGCACCACTGAATGTTCACAGGCGGCCTGCAGACTGTACAGAAACAGTCGAAAAAAAAGAAAAAAAATGGGCACAATTCACCACTGAACGTTCAATAATAAAAATCTTTTATGTTTTATTTGTTGGTTTTGTTGGTTTATTGTTTAATTCTGTAGTAAATGAAGGGCCGGTAAGCAATGGCAGGTAATCAGCCTGTTTATCTTGTTAATTAAAGAGAAAGTATATTGTATTTCCCGAGACGGTATATTTTAAAGTGTAACTAAAGGCAAAACTTTTTTTTTTTTTTGTAGTTTTGGATAGTGGAGTGGAGAGGGATTAGAACCTCTGTCAGGATGTTTGTCCTGTTTACCGTTATCGCCAAACGTAAAGGAAAATCCCACATTTTGAGTTGTCCCTAGAACAGAAATAGACGGAGAATTTTCTTATGCCGCGTACACACGAGCGGACTTTTCAACATCCAAAGTCCGACGGACTGAGTCCGTCAGACTATTCGATCGTGTTTGGGCTGCAACGGACTTTTGACTCGCCAAAGTCCGAAGGACTTTAGAATATGGAACATGCTTCAAATTTTCCCGACGGAACTCCGCCGGACCCGGTCCCTTCGAAAACTCTGCTCGTGTGTATGCTATTCCGATGGACTAAAACCGACGCTAGGGCAGCTATTGGCTACTGGCTATGAACTTCCGTATTCGAATCCAGTCGTACGTCATCACGTTCGAATCCGTCGGAGTTTAGTGTGATTGTGTGTGGCCAAGTCCGCTCCGCTGAAAAGTCCGTCAGAACTCCGTCGGAACTCCGGCAGAACTCCGACGGAACTCCTTCGGAAGTCTGTCGGACATAAGTCCCCTCGTGTGTACGGGGCTTTATGGTGACTCTAGTTCTGGTGACAGCCAGGGATTCCCTCACTTTAGAGGGATTTACACTGACTTCCTGTTTTGGCAATGGGACAGGAAGGAGAAAGGTAAATCTCCCCAATGGGGACACAGGTGACAAAAAAAAAACTTACATTGGTTATAACCCCCTCTTACTCTATCCAAAATATTTATTAATATACACTTTTTGCGATTTTTTTTTTTTTTTTTTACCAAAAATATGTAGAAGAATACGTATCAGCCTAAACTGAGGAAAAAAAATGGTTTTTTTTTTATATATATTTTTTGGGGGATATTTATTATAGCAAAAAGTAAAAAATATAGATTTATTTTTTTTCGAAATTGTGCGCGCGTGCCGGTCGGGACCCCCGTGAGTCCGGTTGCGGGTCCCACGGACTCTATCGCCACGGGGATACCCGCGATCATCTGATGGGGAGGCTGAACGGGGAGATGCTGATGTAAACAGCATCTCCATGTTCTGCCTAACAATAAGTGACAGTGATCTCTGCTCCCTGTGATTGGAGCAGAGATCAGTGTTCATTAACACACAGCCCAGCCCCCGACAGTTAGTAACACGCCCCTAGGACACACTTAACCCCTACACTGCCACACCCTGGTTAACCCCTTCACTGCCAGGGTCATTTACACAGGAATCAGTGCATTTGTATAGCAGTGATTGCTGTATAAATGACAATGGTCCCAAAAATGTGTCAAAAATGTCCGATGTGTCCGCCATAATGTCGCAGTCACATTAAAAATCGCTGATCGCCGCCATTACTAGTAAAAAAAAAAAATATTAATAAAAATGCCATAAAACTATCCCCTATTTTGTAAATGCTATAAATGTTGCGCAAAACAATCAATAATCGCTTATTGCGTTTTTTTTACCAAAAACATGTAGAAGAATACGTATCGGCCTAAACTGAGGGAAAAAAAATGTTTTTTTTATATATTTTTGGGATATATTTATTATAGCAAAAAGTAAAAAAATAGTTTTTTTTCTAAATTGTCGCTCTTTTTTTGTTTATACCGCAAAAAATAAAAACCGCAGAGGTGATCAAATACCACCAAAAGAAAGTTCTATTTGTGGGGAGAAAAAGAACTTTGATTTTCTTTGGGTGTCACGTTGCGCGGCCGCGCAATTGTCAGTTAAAGCGACGCAGTGCCGAATCGCAAAAAGTGGTCTGGTCAGGAAGGGGGTAAAATCCTCCGGGGGCTGAAGTGGTTAAAGTGATTGTAAACATTTGTGTTTTTATTTTTTTTTAAATGCCAAACATGTTATACTTACCTCCACTGTGCAGCTCGTTTTGCACAGAGTGGCCCCGATCCTCCTCTTCTGGGGTCCCACAGCGGCGCTCGTGGCACCTCCCCGCTGCGCTCTCTCTGGGGGTTACTGTGCAGGCGCGCTCCCGAGTCCACAGACACGAATGCCGGACCTGGCCGCCCCCCCCCCCCTCTCGGCACCCACGTCTTTGGATTTGATTGGCAGCAGCAGGAGCCAATGGCTGCGCTGCTATCAATCTATCCAATCAAGAGCCAGAACCCTGTGCAGAGAGGGGCTCAGGTGAGTAAAAAGGGGGGCTGGGGGGGGGGGCGGTGACTACTACTCACCTTAATGCATAGGATGCAAAAACACAAGGGTTTACAACCCCTCGAAGGCGACAGAACGCTCGGGGACCATTGAGATGACTGGGATTTGTCTTGTTGGGCGTTTTTAGGGCAGAAAATCGCCCTTAAAAAAACGCCTGGATGTGAACGGAGCCGGAGGGCTCATGCAGATGGGTGCGGAGACCCATCCTTGGATCTGAGCCGCTGTTTGCCGCGTGGAAATGTACCTTTGAGCGGCACGCAGGTGGCCTATAGAAGTGGATGCAGCGGCTGCACATGACGTGGTTGCATGTTGAAATTCGACATGTTGGCTGGAGCGGGTGCATGGATCGGAACGCAGGCGTTGTGCGTTTTAGGTCCGTGGATGGAGGCAGAAGCTCAGATCGGAGGACGGGTCCTAGGCACTCTTCTGAATGAACCTTTAGGAACCCAAAATTCTGCAGTGTCTGTGGAAGTGGCGTATATATAAGAGGCATAGAAATGAATTTGTCATGACTACGGCTGACCGATCAGCAGAAGAGCGATTGATTCTGCGATGCGCACACGTGACAGACTTTGTAGAAGGAACACATTTACTGCAATTAGGGGTCATTGCTTTACATTCCGGGTGAAATTCCCCACACACACCCGCATGGACATGTGTAATGAAGCACGGATGAGGAGCACAGGCTTTACGCTCCATTGATCTCTATGGCTTAACATGATTGTAAAGGATAACATTTTATTTTTTGTTAAATAACAGACATCTTATACTTACCTGCTCTGTAGAATGGTTTTGCACACAGCAGCCCATCCCCCACAAGCATCTTCTTCTTGGGTCCCCCACCGGCGGTCCTGGCCCCTCCTTCCAGCGGACTGACCCCCCCCCCCCTCCCATAGAGAGCACTTATGCGGGCTTGGCTTCCGAACCGGCTCTCTCGCTTCCTCCTCACTGGCTGTGATTGACAATGGCCAGTGGCTTCCGCTGCTGTGTCTGAGCCAATGAGGAGGGAGAGAACCACTGCTCTCATGCACATCGCTGGATTGTGATCGGGCTCAGGAAAATGTAAGGGGGGGGGGCTGCATACAGAAGTTTTTTTTTTTGCCTTAACTCAGAGGATAGATTAAGGCAGGGGTCGCCCAACTTTTTAAGCAAAGGGCCAATTTATTGTCACCCCCCCCCCACATCAGTGCCCCATGATTGATTGTAATAAGAAGAATAGTGCCTGCCCTGTTGTTATCAGTGAGCAAAATGGTGCCCCATTGATGCTGTCAGTTCGGGGAATGGTGCCCCATCATTGGTGTCAGTGGGAGGTATAGTGCCCCATTATTGATGTCAGTGGGAGGAATAGTGCCCCAATCATTGGTGTCAGTAAGAGGAATAGTGCTCCATTGTTGGCATCAGTGGGAGAAATAGTGCCTCATTATTGGCATCAGTGGGAGAAATAGTGCCCCATTGTTGGCATCAGTGGGAGGAATAGTGCCCCATTGTTGGCATAAGTGGGAGGAATAGTGCCCAATTTCTGGCATCAGTGGGAGGAATAGTGCCCAATTTCTGGCATCAGTGGGAGGAATGGTGCCCTATCATTGGTGTCAGTTGGAGGCATAGTGTCCCATCATTGGTTTTAGTGGGAGGAATAGTGCCCCATCATTGGTATCAATGGGAGGAATAGAGCCCCATCATTGGTATCAATGGGAGGAATAGTGCCCCATTGTTGGCATCAGTGGGAGGAATAGTGCCCCACTGTTGGCATCAGTGGGAGGAATAGTGCCCCATCATTGATGTCAGTGGGAGGAATAGTCACCCAAGGGCCAGATAAAAGCAAGCAAGGGGCCACAACTGGCCCCCGGGGACCGCAGTCTAAAGACCCCTGTTCTAGAGAGACCCCACAGGTATGGTATATACTTAGTTACATTGGTCCATGCTTCTACAATGCAAGCGTGTAACAATGACCACACCTGGAATTCTTCTTTAAATCTTATTGCAGTGTTTATAACCATCTCAGTGTCACAATCTCCATCGACTTTCTGCAAAACGAAAACTTCTGATTCTGTTCACCCCTTAAAAAAAAAAAAAAAAAAAAAAATTCTAAACGTCTGATTGCTTGCAGTGGGATTGGCGCACCCACGAGTCGTGTCACACGCTGCTGTAATGGTGAAGATTTACAACCCCTCTATAGTAAATTCCTGTAGCTCTATAAAGCACAGTCCATACATTGCATTATATTTATACAAACAGCAGTAAAAATCCGACCCGAAGCTCTCAAAATCCGACCCAGAACATGAAAATCAATCGTTTGATGCTGTAAAATGAAATTCTTTACATTTACAAAACATTGCTGGACAAAAAAATAAACACGCTTACAAAGCCAGCCTTGGCTTATTAAAATTTCAGGTTTTTGCTGCTGAAAACACGCCGAATATTAAAAAAAATGTGTGTGGGGGGGGAGGGGCCTCTTTAGATTGTAAAATAGAACAAAGCAGTTCAGCAGATTGAGATTACAGATCTATGCGGGGCCGGGGTCACACCACGCGGGTGCAATGGAGAGCGGGCGCGTTCCTGCGTGTCACACAAGCGCAGCCGCTTCATTTCAGTGGGTTGCCCTATGTGGCAAGACATGCACAAAAGAAGTCCCTGACCCAAATCACGCTGCAACGAAACGCATTGGTGCTGCGGCACCTTTGCGTTTTGGCGCATAGGAAAACACATGCACTAGATGCAAGGGGGTTGCCATGAATAATTCATGCCACTGCTGTGCGCCTGCTAAAAGCGCATTTCAGGGAAATCGCACGATTTTGCGCACTTTTTTTTATAGCACACACAAAGTGGGAACATAACGTTATACCTGCCAAAGGATTTACTATGATCAGACCTTGTGTGTGTCTGTAATGCATGCAAAATCGCATGCTTTCCTGATGCATGTGGAAACACACTGCTCTTTAGCAGGTGCGTAGCAGTGCCAATAATTCATAATGGCGCCTCCCACACCTCTGATAACGAACGTACTTTTGCATGCGCCAAAACCAGTGGCGGCCCGTCCATTAAGGGCACACGAGCGCAGCCCCCCCCACCCCTCTCCATCGCCACCTCCCCTCCACCCCTCTCCATCGCCACCTCCCCTCCACCCCTGTCCATCGCCACCTCCCCTCCACCCCTCTCCATTACCACCTTCCCTCCACCCCTCTCCATCGCCACCTCCCCTCCACCCCTGTCCAACACCACTCCCCCACCCCTGTCCAACACCACTCCCCCAGCCCTCTCCATCATCACCTCCCCTCCACCCCTGTCCATCGCCTCCTCCCCTCCACCCCTCTCCATCGCCTCCCCCCCCTCCACCCCTCTCCATTACCACCTCCCCTCCACCCCTCTCCATCGCCTCCTCCCCTCCACCCCTCTCCATTACCACCTTCCCTCCACCCCTCTCCATCGCCACCTCCCCTCCACCCCTGTACAACACCACTCCCCCACCCCTGTCCATCACCGCCTCCCCCCCAGCCCTGTCCATCGCCGCCACTCCCCCCCACCCCCATCCATCGCCACCTCCCCCCACCCCCGTCCACCGCCACCTTCCCCCACCCCCGTCCATCGCCACCTCCCCTCCACC
Source organism: Lithobates pipiens (assembly GCF_037356315.1). Classification (NCBI taxonomy): domain Eukaryota; kingdom Metazoa; phylum Chordata; class Amphibia; order Anura; family Ranidae; genus Lithobates; species Lithobates pipiens. The sequence continues at coordinate 37,041,269 of NW_027507764.1, read as the reverse complement.
CCCGTCCATCGCCACCTCCCCTCCACCCCCGTCCATCGCCACCTCCCCTCCACCCCCGTCCATCACCACCTCCCCTCCACCCCCTGTCCATCGCCACCTCCCCTCCACCCCCTGTCCATTGCCACCTCCCCTCCACCCCCGTCCATCGCCACCTCCCCTCCACCCCCGTCCATCGCCACCTCCCCTCCACCCCTGTCCATCGCCACCTCCCCTCCACCCCTGTCCATCGCCACCTCCCCTCCACCCCCGTCCATCGCCACCTCCCCTCCACCCCTGTCCATCGCCACCTCCAATCCACCCTCGTCCATCGCCACCTCCCCTCCACCCCCGTCCATCGCCACCTCCCCTCCACCCCTGTCCATCGCCACCTCCAATCCACCCTCGTCCATCGCCACCTCCAATCCACCCTCGTCCATCGCCACCTCCCCTCCACCCCCGTCCATCGCCACCTCCCCTCCACCCCCGTCCATCGCCACCTCCCCTCCACCCCCGTCCAACACCATTCCCCTCCACCCCTGTCCATCGCCACCTCCCCTCCACTCCTGTCCAACACCACCCCCCCACCCCTGCCCATCGCCGCCTCCCCCCCACCCCTGTCCAATGTCACTTCCCCCGCCCCTGTCCATCACCACCTCCCCCACCCCTGTCCATCACCACCTCCCCCCACCCCTGTGCATTGCCACCTCCCCTATCCATGCCCCCGGCCCCTTTGAGGACACCGGTGCATGGATTCCAATGCGGGGGGGTGAGGCTCTAATAGGCTTCAAAATAGGGTGGGCTCAGGTCGCAGAGAGTGCGCTCCAATCTCACCCAGGTGTGTTACAACAGCCAATAAACAATTTGCTGTTGTAACACTGAACCTCCTCTCGTCCAATCAGAAATCGGGTTTTGACACCGATCACCTGATTGGCTGAAAGGACAGACGATCCTGTTGGATGCCTAGGAGGAGGAGGAGGAGGGGAGGAGCTGGAAGCCGACATGGAGGAGAGGACTCAGAGCCACACTGTCTGCCACCTGCCACATTGGGGTAAGTGTCGGACCGACCAGCAAACAGCGGCGGGGGTCAGGGGGTGGGTGGTTATTTTCCACCCCCTCCCCCAAAAAAACACTAGCCACCACTAGCAAAAACTGCACGTGGTTCGGTGTGGTGCGATATGGCAACAGGGTTGGGCCTTTTTTTTGTGATAATCCTCTAATATAATGAAGCCGGCTACTCTGTAACATCCATTGCACCAATTCATTATTGGCTACACGGCAGGATACAGCAGTAACCTGCAAATGCATTTCGGCTGGAGCCTTACTCATAGCATGTTATAAGTGCCAAAACGTGTTAACGTGCTACTGCTGTGGGTAAGCCTCCGATGGAAACGCATTAGTTGGCTTCCTTAAATTGGAGGATTATTGCAACATTCCTAAGGCACTTGGGCCAGAATACCGGTTCCCAGTCTTCCAGGTAATTTGCAGTAGAGCTCTGTTCTTCTCACTCGTAGGGCAGCCCATTAAAATGAACGAGAGGCGCAGAATTGCACGCAAGCAATACTGTTGCCATGTACCAGATATTTCTCCTGCAGTACGTTTTTCTGCCACTAGGTGTCCTCAATTTGATGGCCGAGATCCTGGATCCTTCCCCAGTCTGTGACTGGTAGCAGCACAGTGCTGAGCGCACCTCTCTGTCACTCTGCTCTCTCCTCCTATCAGCATGCTTTAGTACATAAACAGACTCCCCGTGCTGCTCCTTCATCTCTCAGTCTGAGCTCTGCTGCAGGGGCTGCAAGGGACTTGATGTCAGGCCATGTTCAGGCAAACGCAGTGCCGTATCGCAAAAAAATGGCCTGTTCAGGAAGGGGGATAAAACCTCCCGGGGCTGAAGCGGTTAGATTAAAAAATGAAAAACCTATTTAAAAAATTTTTTTTTAATGATCAGTGTTTACAGAGCTGCACTGATTTGTGTCTGGAGATCACATGGAAAGTTGGAAGGATGGAGGGGAGTAGGTTGGCCCAGAATAGGCTGTAATTATGTTTATTGCAGTATTTATCTGATAATAGGAATGTCGGGCTGCGGAGGGAATAGTTACATAATTGCCATTCAAATAACATGAATGTTTTCTGAATAGGCCGGGGGATCTAATTGTTTTGTCTCCTAAACAAATGAAATAATAGAATGTTACCATGTTCCTAAGAAAACACAGAGACCGGGAACGGCGTATGAGCTCCGAGCCGCCGCGCAGAGGACGCCGCCAGAGCTTGCAGAACAATCTGCAGACCGCCAAGGCGCTCTGCGAACTGGTCACCCGGTGACTTGGCACCATCCACAGGCAGCTTAACTCCTCAATAAGACACAGACCTCGAATTCAGTGCAATTTTACTTCAGCTAATTGAAGTGCAGAGGATGCTTTTTTCCAGTCTTTTGACGTTCAACCTCCTCCTGCCCGCCCGTCGTATAGAAAAATGGCGGTGGGCGCAATCTCCTCTCGTTCCGGGGCGGTGTCATATGACGTCGCCCCAGTGTCGCCGCTCTCGCGACCCAGATCTTGGTAAAGAGCCGATGACGCGCCTCTTTACCCAAGTGATCGGCTGTGTCCAATCACAGCTGATCACATGTAAACATGGCCAAAAACTTGGCTTCTTCAGGGCTGAGACATATGACAGGTTCACCTAGAATAATATAATGTTAGTAACATGTTTGTATTTTTCCCAATTAGAACACATTATTCATCATGTATTCCTACCAATGTAGCGCAGAGATGGATAAGCCAGCCCAAACGTAAAAATCTGTCATATGTCTGGGTCCTGAAGAAGTCAAGTTTGTGGCGAAACGTTGACCGTACAGACAGACTGCAGCAATTGATACCACTGTAGGGTTCTGGGGTTTTTACTTCGGTAAATTCCTAAATTCCCCTCTGTCTAAAACTAAAGGAAAAAAAAGTTTTGTCTTTAGTTACTCTTTAATTTTATTGCTGTCACAAGGGGACTAAGAAGTACCCTATGTAATAGCATGAGCAGAGGAAAGGTCCCCTTTATGGGGACCAGTGAATTTTTTGGGGGGGGGGGCGGCAAACAGACCCCCGGTCATTTGGTCGGTAGCACTTACCCCATCAACGGTGGCTTCCCCTGCTTGGTGGCAGCTTTCCCTGCTTGGCGGTGCCTTTCCCTGCTTTGGGGTGCCTTTCCCTGCTTGGCGGTGCCTTTCCCTGCTTGGAGGCACCTTTCCCTGCTTTGGGGTGCCTTTCCCTGCTTGGCGGTGCCTTTCCCTGCTTTGGGGTGCCTTTCCCTGCTTGGCGGTGCCTTTCCCTGCTTGGAGGCACCTTTCCCTGCTTTGGGGTGCCTTTCCCTGCTTGGCGGTGCCTTTCCCTGCTTGGAGGCACCTTTCCCTGCTTGGCGGCACCTTTCCCTGCTTGGCGGCACCTTTCCCTGCTTGTCGGCGCCTTTCCCTGCTTGGCGGTGGTCTCTTTATGGAGACCAGTGAATTTTTTTTTGGGGGGGGGGGGCGGCAAACAGACCCCCGGTCAGTTGGTCGGTAGCGTCTACCCCATCACCGACGGCTTCCGCTGCTTGGCGGCGCCTTTCTCTGCTTGGCAGCACCTTTCCCTGCTTGGCGGCGGCTTTCCCTGCTTGGCGCCGCCTTTTGCTGCTTGGCGGCAGCTTTCCCTGCTTGGTGGCAGCTTTCCCTGCTTGGCCGTGCCTTTCCCTGCTTGTTGGCGCCTTTCCCTGCTTGGCGGCGCCTTTTGCTGCTTGGCGGCAGCTTTCCCTGCTTGGTGGCAGCTTTCCCTGCTTGGCCGCGCCTTTCCCTGCTTGGCCGCGCCTTTCCCTGCTTGGCAGTGGTCTCTTTATGGAAACCAAAATGTAAAAAAAAATTTTTGGGTGGTGGCGGCAAACAGACCCCCGGTCAGTTGGTCGGTAGCGCCTACCCCATCACCAGCGGCTTCCCCTGCTTGGTGGCAGCTTTCCCTGCTTGGCGGTGGCTTCCCCTGCTTAGCAGCCTCCCGTTCTTTTGCTTCCGTGGCTTCCGTTTCCTCCCTTCTCCTCAGCAGCCAATCGGGAGTCTTCTCTTTTGGGGTCAATCGGAAAACTGGTCTCACGCCTGCTTCTAATTGGCCGGATTGAGGATCAGTGTTTGTAACAGTAAACATTCATTTGCTGTTGTAACACCCCTGGGTGGGGGCTCAGTTTGCATACTCTGCCACCCGAGCCCACCTTATTGTGAAGCCTATTAGAGCCTCTGGCTCTAAACAGGTGCTTTAAAAAAAAACCTGGCCGCTGTAATTCACGCGCCTGGTGCCCTGAAAGGGGCAGGATGCATGAATAGGGGGTGGCCGTGGAAAAAGGCATGAATCTATCTATTGCATATAGTGGGTGGCGTAGAGAGAGGGGGGGGGGGCGGTCCCTAATGGACGGTGCCGCCACTGATGGAGACTCTGGGATTTAATAGACACCCAATGTCTTCCCTGCCCACCACAAGCTCAGATCATGCTTGATTAGCTGCATCCTTGGCTACAGTAACCAGAGAATGAGAGCTCTGAACCCGGGAAGTGACACAATACATGCCACTTATGGGTTCATTTGCTGCAGAGGGGGGATCGGGTCATGTATTCCTACCAATGTAGCACAGAGGTGGACAATCCAGCCCAAACTTAAAAATCTGTCATATGTCTGGGTCCTGAAGAAGCCAAGTTTGCCGACGAAACATTGACCGTACAGACAAGACTGTACAACCTCCTCCTCGTGCCCAAAGCCCGGTATAAATCCAAGGGGGATCGGAGATTCGCTGTCCAAGGGCCTCGGCTATGGAATGCTCTACCAATCAACATCCGCCTGGAAGAAAATCACCTGGCTTTTAGGAAAAAACTCAAGACCTTCCTCTTTTAGCAGATGATCAAAGCTCGCCACAGCGCCTAGAGGCGATTCAGTTCGCATTGTGCGCTATATAAGTATTTCATTCATTCATTCATTCACAAGACTGCATTTAACACGCACCCGGGTTCCCCAGAGGAACGGGAGAGCCCACGAAAAACCACCCCAGGTGCCCGCCAGCAGGGTTAAGGGTGGTTGGGAGCCCCATAAAAGCGATCAGGTGGCTCTAGAGCCTCCTGAGTCACTTTTTACCCGATAGACCTTCACGGGGCTCTAAACATCCACAACCAAGTTCAACACTACAGCGGCCACCATGAGCTTGCTTTAACCCCTTGTATGCCATGCTTCGGTAGAGAGTGGGTTAAGGCTCTAATAACCCCCAGGTATGCTGGGACTTGTAGTGCCTTGAAAAGTTTCTTCATAGCAGGCCTGTATAACCCTTCCAGTTCACGGGTGTCTCTGCTCTCTGCTTTATCTCAGCAGTGACACCTTCTCTCTGCGTTCCTGGTTTAGTATGGGAAGAGATTATTCCTGCCGTGTGTAGGATATACAGCTCTGTAATTCTAATGGTTTATGACGGCTCTATATATAGCTCAATCTACAACACACTATATATTCCCCCCGACGTATATATATCCACCAATAACCCAAATTACCCTGCCCTAGTAGCCACGTCTCAGCACTAAAGCAAAACCAAAAGGCGGCCGGGGGGGGGGGGGGGGGGGGGGGGGTAAATCCGCCCGGAGACGTCACAACCAAAAATCAGAGAGCTCACTCAATCTATATATCCAACACAGCCGCATTGCCCATTAACCTCGTCACTGCCAGAAGACATTGATGCCTAGATGCCCAGAAAAAAAAATGTAGCAGCCAGAATCGGTTCACGCGATTCTATGAATACATTAACTACCGCATTCGTTTTAAAACTTTTTTTTTTTAATTTATTTTTTTCACCGCTTAAGGATCGGGTCTATTTTTTTAAACTTGGTGTTCGCAAGTTAACCACTTCAGCCCCGGAAGATTTTAACCCCCTTCCTGACCAGAGCACTTTTTTGCGATTCGGCACTGCGCCGCTTTAACTGACAATTTGCATACACGTTTTATTATTTTTTTATATTTTACAAATAAGAATTTGCACTTTTTTTTGGTTCTGTAATAAACGTACACATATTTTATTATTTTTATATTTTACGTTTTACTCTTTGCATTATTATTTTTTTTAGAATCAGCCTACACTTTTTTTTTTAAATATTTTTATATTTTACAAATAAGAATTTGCACCTTTTTTTTGTTTGTTCTGTAATAAACGTACACATGCTTTATTATTTTCATATATTACATTTTACTATTTGCATTATTATTTTTTAGAATCAGCCTACACATGTTTTATTATTTTTATATTTTACAATTTAGAATTTGCACTTTTTATATTTTACAATGTAGCAGTTGCACTTTTTTTTTTTTGTTCTGCAATAAACTTACACATATTTTATTTCATATATTACATTTTACTATTTGCATTATTATTTTTTAGTGTCAGCATACACATGTTTTATTATTTTTATATTTTACAATTTAGAATTTGCACTTTTTATATTTTACAATGTAGCAGTTGCACTTTTTTTTTTTTTTTTTGTTCTGCAATAAACTTACACATATTTTATTATTTTCATATATTACACTTTACTATTTGCATTATTATTTTTTTTAGAATCCGCAAACGCATATTTTATTATTTTTATATTTTACAATTAAGCATTTGCACTTTTTCTTTTTTGTTCTGTAATAAACATACACATGCTTGATTATTTTCATATTTTTCATTTTACTATTTGCATTATTATTTTTTTAGAATCAGCCTACACTTTTTTTTAAAATATTTTTATATTTTACAATTAAGCATTTGCACTTTTTTTTTTGTTCTGTAATAAACGTACACGTGTTTTATTATTTTCATATTTTGCGTTTTACTATTTGCGTTTTTGTTTTTTGTTTTTTAGAATCAGCCTAAATATGTTTTATATTTTTTTTTATATTTTTATATATATTTTTTTATATTATATACTTTATATAGCATTTGCACAATTTTTTTTATTTATATTTGTTCTGTAATCAGCCTACACATTTCCTTATTTTTATATTTTACAATTAAGCATTTGCACTTTTTTTTTGTTCTGTAATAAACGTACACATATTTTATTATTTTTATATTTTACGTTTTACTATTTGCATTATAATTTTTTTTAGAATCAGCCTACACTTTTTTTTAATAGGTTTATATTTTACAACTAAGCATTTGCACTTTTTTTGGTTCTGTAATAAACGTACACATATTTTATTATATTTATATTTTACGTTTTACTATTTTTATTATTATTTTTTTAGAATCAGCCTACACTTTTTTAAATATTTTTATATTTTACAATTAAGCATTTGCACTTTTTTTTTTGTTCTGTAATAAACGTATACGTGTTTTATTATTTTCATATTTTACGTTTTACTATTTGCTTTTTGTTTTTGTTTTGTTTTTTTAGAATCAGCCTAAACATGTTTTATATATATATTTTTTTTATATATATATATTTTTTATATTATATACTTTATATAGCATTTGCACAATTTTTTATTTATTTATATTTGTTCTGTAATCAGCCTACACATTTCCTTATTTTTATATTTTACAATTAAGCATTTGCACTTTTTTTTTGTTCTGTAATAAACGTACACATATTTTATTATTTTTATATTTTACGTTTTACTATTTGCATTATAATTTTTTTTAGAATCAGCCTACACTTTTTTTAATATGTTTATATTTTACAACTAAACATTTGCACTTTTTTTGGTTCTGTAATAAACGTACACATATTTTATTATATTTATATTTTACGTTTTACTATTTTTATTATTATTTTTTTAGAATCAGCCTACGCTTTTTTAAATATTTTTATATTTTACAATTAAGCATTTGCACTTTTTTTTTTTGTTCTGTAATAAACGTATACATGTTTTATTATTTTCATATTTTACGTTTTACTATTTGCTTTTTGTTTTTGTTTTGTTTTTTTAGAATCAGCCTAAACATGTTTTATATATATATATTTTTTTTATATATATATATTTTTTATATTATATACTTTATATAGCATTTGCACAATTTTTTTTTATTTATATTTGTTCTGTAATCAGCCTACACATTTCCTTATTTTTATATTTTACAATTAAGCATTTGCACTTTTTTTTTTGTTCTGTAATAAACGTACACATATTTTATTATTTTTATATTTTACGTTTTACTATTTGCATTAATATTTTTTTTAGAATCAGCCTACACTTTTTTTTTAATAGGTTTGTATTTTACAACTAAGCATTGCACTTTTTTTGGTTATTTGCATTATAATTTTTTTTAGAATCAGCCTACACTTTTTTTTAATAGGTTTATATTTTACAACTAAGCATTTGCACTTTTTTTGGTTCTGTAATAAACGTACACATATTTTATTATATTTATATTTTACGTTTTACTATTTTTATTATTATTTTTTTAGAATCAGCCTACACTTTTTTAAATATTTTTATATTTTACAATTAAGCATTTGCACTTTTTTTTTGTTCTGTAATAAACGTACACATATTTTATTATTTTTATATTTTACGTTTTACTATTTGCATTATAATTTTTTTTAGAATCAGCCTACACTTTTTTTAATATGTTTATATTTTACAACTAAACATTTGCACTTTTTTTTGTTCTGTAAAAAAACGTAAACATATTTTATTATTTTTATATTTTACGTTTTACTATTTGCATTATTATTTTTTTAGAATCAGCCTACACTTTTTTTTAAATATTTTTATATTTTACAATTAAGCATTTTCACATTTTTTTTTTGTTCTGTAATAAACGTATACGTGTTTTATTATTTTCATATTTTACGTTTTACTATTTGTGTTTTGTTTTTGTTTTGTTTTTTAGAATCAGCCTAAACATGTTTTATATATATTATATATATATTTTTTTATATATATTTTTTTTATATTATATACTTTATATAGCATTTGCACAATTTTTTTTTAATTTATATTTGTTCTGTAATCAGCCTACACATTTCCTTATTTTTATATTTTACAATCTAGTGTTTGCATTATTAATTTTTTTTACGTCGTTGCTCTGCACCCAGAAAGAGGAATAGTACAATATCGCTTGGAGCGATATTCTTGTTTTCCATCTCGATGATTTAATTGCGGCGTTTCCGTGTGTATGGATGGATGTTACTTACAGCTGGAGGCCTCCGGTGCGGTGTCACCGGCCAGCTGATGGATTGAGCTGCGGAATTCCTAAGGTGACCCTAAATCTAGAAAAATATCTGTTTACAGCCAGGAATACGGCGCTGCCGAGCGGAAGCTTTGATTGGATAATTGAGGTTCATGGAGATAAACATTCAGAGCCACCCGAGTATTCCCGCAGGCTGGAGGTCCAGAGATCATTGATTAATCCCAGAAGATCGAATCCTGCTTTTCGTTTTTTCCTCCTGAGGAATAGACGGAACTTTTATTGAAAACCCGCATTTTCTTCACGTGAAACCTTGAAAGCATTTCAGGAAAGTTTTTTTATTGAAAATTTGCTGCATCGGACACGAGAGAAGAAGCGGGGACAGATTCCAGACAAACCGCTAAATACGTACCGCGCATTCCGGAAAGTATTTACAGCCTTATTCCCGAAATGGATTGAATTCATTATTTTCCTCAAAATTCTACAAACAAGACCCCATAATGACAAGTTGAAAGAAGTTTTGTTTGAAATCTTTGCAAATTTATTAAAAATAAAAAACAAAAAAAAAATCCCATGTACATAAGTATTCACAGCCTTTGCTCAATACTTTGGTGAAGCTCCTTTGGGACCAATTACATCCTCCAGTCTTGTTGAGTATGATGGTACAAGCTCGGCACACCTATTTTTGGGCAGTGTCTCCCATTCTTCTTTGAAGGACCTCTCGAGCTCCATCAGGTTGGATGGGAAGCGTTGGTGCACAGCCAGTTTCAGATCTCTCCAGAGATGTTCAATCGGGTGCAAGTCTAGGCTCTGGCTGGGCCACTCAAGAGTTGTCCCATAGCCACTCCTTTGTTATCTTGTGCTTAGGGTCGTTGTCTTGCTGGAAGATGAACCTTCGCCCCAGCCTGAGATCCAGAGCGCTCTAGAGCAGGTTTTCATCAAGGTTGTCTCTGTACATTGCTGTATTCATCTTTCCCTCGATCCTGACTAGTCTCCCAGTTCCTGCCCTTGAAAAACATCCCCACTGCATGATGCTGCCACCACCATGCTTCACTGTAGGTATGATATTGACCAGGTGATGAGCGGTGCCTGGTTTCCTCCAGACGTAAAGCTTGCCATTCAGGCCAAAGAATTCAATCTTTGTTTCATCAGACCAGAGAGTTTCGTCTTTCGTCTTTTATGGTCTGAGAGTCCTTCAGGTGCCTTTTGGCAAACACCAGGTGGGCCGTCATGTGCCTTTTACTGAGGAATGTCTTCCGTTCTGCCGCTCTACCATACAGGCCTGATTGGTGGAGTGCTGCAGAGATGGTTGTTCTTCTGGAAGGTTCTCCTCTCTCCACAGAGAAACACTGGAGCTCTGTCAGAGTGGCCACCAGGTTCTTGGTCACCTCCCTGAATAAGGCCCTTCTCCCCCGATCGCTCAGTTTGGCCAGGCGGCCCGCTCTAGGAAGAGTCCTGGGGGTTCTAAACTTCATCCATTTACAGATGATGGGGGCCACTGTGCTCACTGGGACCTTCAATGCTGCAGAACATTTTCCGTACCCTTCCCCCGATCTGTGCCTCCATACAATCCTGTCTCGGAGGTCTACAGACAGTTCCTTGGACTTCATGGCTCGGTTTGTGCTCTGACATGCACTGTTACCTGTGGGACCTTCTATATAGACAGCTGTGTGCCTTTCCAAATCATGTCCAACCAACTGAATTGACCACAGGTGGACTCCAATCAGGTTGTAGAAACATCTCAAGGAGGATCAGTGGAAATAGGAGGCACCTGAGCTCAATTTTGAGTGCCATGGCAAAGGCTGTGATACTTATGTAGATGGGATTTTTTTCATTTTTTATTTTTAATAAATTTTCAAACATTTTATACAAACTTCTTTCACATTGTCATTATGGGGGATTGTTTGTAGAATTATGAGGAAAATAATGAATTTAATCCATTTATGAATAAGGCTGTAACATAACAATGTGGAAAAAGTGAAGCACTGTGAATACATTCCAGATGCACTGTATGCCAGAATAATACCCGCAGCTGCCGGCATCACCCCGGTACCGTTTTTCTAGAGCCGGCGGTCAGCTCTCTTGTAAAAGCAATCCTAGCAGATGTTGGATTGCATTTACAAGCAGCAGGACAGGACGTTCCGCCCCTTCCACTATCTTCCACGGCTTTCTCTGGCCCTCCCGTCTCTGGGATGTCCGCCGGCTGACCGGACAGGCGAACAAAACTAGGATCAGCTTTGATCGGCATTCCGCTAGTGACCCAGAAGCGATGACCTGAAATCACTTCCCGGATGTCAATGGCGCCATTTTTAATAAATAGCATTCAAAAACACTTTTATTGGGGTTTTGAAGGCTTTTACGGGCAGAGGAGGGATTATAGAGCCTAGATCTCTGCATAAAGAGTACCTGTCACCTGCCTATTACTGTCATAAGGCTGTTTACATTCCTTGTGACAGCAATAAAAACAATAAAAAAAAATTAAAAAATTAAAGCAACAGTGTAAAAATAAATAAAATAAATGAGTAAATAAAAAGAAAAAAAAGCAATAGTGTAAAAATAAATACAATAAATTAGTAAATCATTTTTTTTTTTTAAAAGCAACAGTGTAAAAATTAAATTGGTAATTAAAAAGGGAAAAAAAGCAACAGTGTAAAAAAATAAATTTGTAATTAAAAAAAGTAACAGTGTAAAAATAAATAAAATCAATTAGTAATTAAAAATAAAGAAAAAAGCAACAGTGTAAAAATAAATACAATAAATTAGTAAATAAAAAATTTAAAAAGCAACAGTGTCGCTGCACCTCCCAATACTGTGTTATTCTGCACTCTCTATCTACACTGGGCCCCTTATATTTTGGGAGCCATACTGCTATTGCTGTATGCCTGTACTATTACTTTTGTTATACGACCACGAAAAATAAATAAACTGTTATTTGAAAAAAAAAAAAAAAGCAACAGTGTAACAATAAATAAATTAGTAATTAAAAAGAGTAAAAAAGCAGCATTATAAAAATGAAAATAAATTTGTAATTAAAAAAAGCAACAGTGTAAAAATAAATGAAATCAATTAGTAATTAAAAAGAAAAAAAAAGCAACAGTGTAAAAATAAATGAAATCAATTAGTAATTAAAAAGAAAAAAAAAGCAACAGTGTAAAAATAAATACAATAAATTAGTAAATAAAAAAAAGTTAAAAAAGCAACAGTGTAAAAATAAATAAATTAGTAATTAAAAAGAGAGGAAAAAAAGCAACAGTGTAAAAATTAATACAAAATATTAGTAAATAATTTTTTTTTTTTAAAAAAGCAACAGTGTAAAAATAAATACAATAAATTGGTAAATAATAATAAAAAAAAACTGTGTAAAAATAAAATAAAATAGTAATAAAAAAGAGAAAAAAAAAAGCACCATTATAAAAATGAAAATAAATTTGTAATTAAAAAAAGCAACAGTGTAAAAATAAATAAAATCAGTAATTAAAAAAAAAACTGTGTAAAAATAAATACAATAAATTAGTAAATTAAAAAAAAAAGTTAAAAAACAACAGTGTAAAAATAAATAAATTAGTAAATTAGAAATATGTCACCTGTGGATAGAAAAATGTATGTTTTTTGTCGACGTTGCACATGTTTGGTATCTATTTACTGGGCGTAACAGCATCTTTTATAATTTACAAACAAATATATATATATAATTTTTGGAGGTTCTAACTAATTTTCGCGCAAAAAACACTGATTGTTAAATGTAAACAAAAGTGTCAGAAAAAGGCACTGGAGTGTTTTTATTCCACGTGCCTATATTCATATTTTTATTTATATTTGATTCACATTCCAAAGAAGCCCTCCAGCAAAAATGCACAGGTTAAGTCAGGCAAGTAGCATTTTCAGAAGAGGGGTCATTGGAGTCGGCCGGTGTATCCTTCTCGAATAAGGATACAGAACATAGCACGGAGTTGTCACTAACAGCTGGATCTTTGATTATTTTGACCATTTAGAACAGACAACACGGCAGAATATAAAACTAGGCTGACTTTTTTCCTTTTTTTTTTTTTACATTTCTCTACTTTTTCTAAGTCTGTTTGTTCTAAGCCGTTATCTACAAAGTGATGTCCATGGAGCTCAGATTCCAGACCCCCGGGGCTTCTACATTCAGTAAGCAAACTGAGTCAGGTATTTTGGTTGCTGTTTTTTTTTCTTTAGCTCCATTTAATTATACTCTTTAAATCAGCATCCAGTCCCCTGAGGAAATTTTTTGATCCGGGGATGTGTTGATAGTTGAACAAGTTCAAAAAGAAATCAAAGGCGAGAAACCGTATGGAGGGCATATGAGGGACAGCGTGGGCAAGATTTTTCCACGTGCAGCAATAATTATATTATGTATTGAAGGCATGCCAAACAGACACAAACATTCATAAACTGTAACAACTAGCACTTTTTTTTTATTTGTGGTGAAATTGCAAATTGCTGCATGCAGCAGTTTGGACGTCATTTCCATTCCATTAGGTGCAACTAATGGCTCCCTAAACTTTACTATAAATTGTACTTGACAACCAAGAGTCACTGTTTTTACAGGTGTAAAAGTGGTTCATTATCTCAAGCGCTATTTATTAGAAAAAAAAAAGGGAATAAAAATGCTTGCAAAAGCTGAAAAAAACATGGGCATATGATGAAGCCTGTAGGAGGGTGGCCTGAACTTTAAAGACTGGTTCAATGATTTGCTTAGATCAGGGTTTCTCAACCAGGGTTCCATGGAACCTAAAGGTTCCTCCAGAGATTTCTAGGGGTTCCTTGAACAATGAGAAATTACTGCCTCTAAGATAAGTTCCCACTGACACCCTTGATCTTTTTAGTGATCTGTAAGGGGGTAATTATTACCAATGACCACAAGTCAACCTCCTCCAGAGGTTGCTAAGGGTTTCTTAACTCTCAGATAAGTTCCCATTGACACCATTGATCTTTTTAGCTATCTGTAAGGGGGTAATTCTTCCCAATGACCACAAGTATGAGGGGCATTCTTCCCACCAACACCATTGATCTTTTTAGCGATCTGTAAGGACTTAAATTCTTCCCAATGACCACAAGTGTAAGGAGCATTCTTCCTCAACCAGGGTTCCTCCAGAAGTTGCTAGGGGTTCCTTGAGCAATGAGCAATTACTGCCTCAGATAAGTTCCCACTGACACCATTGAACTTTTTAGTGATCTCTAAGGGGGTAATTCATCCCAATGACCACAAGTGTAAGGAGCATTCTTCCTCAACCAGGATTCCTCCAGAGGTTGCTAGGGGATCCTCGAACAATGAGCAATTACTGCCTTTCAGATAAGTTCCCACTGACACCATTGATCTTTTTAGTGATCTGTAAGGGGGTAATTCTTCCCAGTGACCGCAAGTATGAGGAGCATTCTTCCCACTGACACCATTGATCGTTTTAGCTATTTGTAAGGGGGGTAATTCTTCCCAATGAGCACAAGTATAAGGAGCATTCTTCCTCAACCAGGATTCCTCCAGAGGTTGCTAGGGGTTCCTTGAGCAATGAGCAATTACTGCCTCAGATAAGTTCCCACTGACACCATTGAACTTTTTAGTGATCTCTAAGGGGGTAATTCATCCCAATGACCACAAGTGTAAGGAGCATTCTTCCTCAACCAGGATTCCTCCAGAGGTTGCTAGGGGATCCTCGAACAATGAGCAATTACTGCCTTTCAGATAAGTTCCCACTGACACCATTGATCTTTTTAGTGATCTGTAAGGGGGTAATTCTTCCCAGTGACCGCAAGTATGAGGAGCATTCTTCCCACTGACACCATTGATCGTTTTAGCTATTTGTAAGGGGGGTAATTCTTCCCAATGAGCACAAGTATGAGGAGCATTCTTCCCACTGACACCATTGATCGTTTTAGCTATTTGTAAGGGGGGTAATTCTTCCCAATGAGCACAAGTATGAGGAGCATTCTTCCTCAACCAGGGTTCCTCCAGAGGTTGCCAAGAGTTTGTTAAGCAATGAGAAATTTCTGCCTCTTAGATAAGTTCCCACTGACACCATTGATCTTTTAGCTATCTGTAAGGGAGTAATTTTTTTTCCAATGACCACAAGTGTAAGGCGCATTCTTCCCACTGAAAATCACACTGATGTATCACGAGTTGTAGATATGGTATTTTTTAGCAAGGGTTCTCTGAAACCGAAAGGTATTTCAAGGGTTCCTTGGCATTGAAAAGGATGAGAAAGCCTGACTCAGATTCTTTTCACCATAACTTTCTGTTTTAAACTTTCAGCCTAATTCATAACTTGAACTTCAATTAGCTTAACCCCTCAGTAACGACGGTAGTCAAATATATTGCCTCTCAGGAGGTCGGCCTTAGCATTGTATATTTGCATACCAATTTGCAGACAAAGCTGTGCCAAGAGCGCGCTCCGGCCACAGTTACCAGCGGCTGACGAAAAGCTCTCGATCGCTTCTTGTGATCGGGAACTTTTCGGTCGCATGACTGCTGTGACAGCCAATCACGGCAGTCACAATGATCATAAACCCCGCCCCACCACCCGGCATCTGAAATCCCTTAAGGGAGGCAGTGGCTCAAAGGGGTTTAAGCAGATCTAAACTCTCTCAATATAACGTACATGGAGGTGGAGTCTAAAGCACTGAGGAAGGCCTCTCTTACAGCCCTGGCTCTGGAGTCCCTGGTAAGGTGGCAGGGAATGCCAGAGGTGGCCACAGGGTGGCATGAGTGCCTGGTAAGTCTCTCGCTGGAAGGTGCTGGTGTGCGTCTGGAATGCAGAGATGGCAGGACCGAACACGCTAGAGCCAGTGAAGAGCACAGATCAGCTGGTGTGGGTGCAGGATAGGCACAAGGCAGAGTTGGACAGTCTTGGTCAGCAACTAGCGAGCAGATCAGGTTCAGGCGGCAAGCAGGAGATGAGTTAGGAGTCAGGCCAAGGTCGTTCACAGCAAACAAATGCTTCTGCACAATGATGCGATGCTGGGTAATCCGTCGCTCAGGGGATAGTTGCTATGGCCTTTCTGCCCTGCAGGATGGGGGATATCCTAGTAGTCATAGAACAAGAAAGGAAAGGGCACACCAGAATAAAATACTACTCACAAACATATGGAGATAAGGCGCATAGCGTAGCCATTTGATCAAGGCGATCAGCCCAAAACCAATAGTCTCCAGATAGCTATGGAAAGGACATCAAGGCTGCTACTGTCTGACGCGTTTCAAAGCCATATCTTCTTCAGAGCCAAGCGTTGGCTTTGAAACGCGTCAGCCCTGATGTCCTTTCCATAGCTATCTGGAGATTATTGGTCCTGGACTGATTGGCAAGGTCGGTAACAGCAGAGCGGAAGAGCAGAAGGAGAAGGCAGAAGCATAGTCCAAGGACAAGTCAGGGGTTAGTTAGCCCTTCTGGCACAAATGCGCACCAGCTTGTGCACCCGCAACTGCTAACCAGCCACAAACGGGTGTTCTTAGATTTGTGCATCTGCACATGCGAATGTTCCTTTGCGGACAACCAATCAACAACAAAATGTTAGTGTAAACCAGGGGTGCCCAACCTTTTTTAAGAGGGAGGGCCACTTAAGCAACTTGGTAACCAGTCGTGGGCCACAATGAGTGGGGCGAGCGGATGACAGCTCACGGCTACTCTATAGGCCCTCCGATCCGATCCACCCAGATGGAAGGGGGCGAACTCCCTTCTATTTTTTTAATCAGATTTTTAGGACCAGATTGGAGGCAGGCGGGAGTAAACGGACAAAAGTCTGTTTTACATCTGCCGCTCTGTAGAGGTGAATTGAGGGTCTAATTGGGTAGGGCCAATTGTGTGAAAAGGGCCTAAACTGCTTTCACACTGAGGATTACCCACACCGCGGGTGCAGGGTAGTGCTGTGGGTTAACTGAACTTTGCCATAGACTCTGCCTGTGGCAAAAGCTGGCGCTGTACAGGAAGCATCGGCTTATGGGGCTCTGCTCTGCAGCCGTTTTCTTCCTCTACCACCAGCTTCATTCACAACACCGATGCTGTGGTATGTCGGGTCAGCAACCTGCGATCTGGGCTTGCTAACCCGCCATTCCAGAGGAGGAGGTCGCAGGCCACATGAAAGGGGTCCGCGGGCCACGTGTGGCCCCCGGGCCACTGGTTGGCCACCCCTGGTGTAAACCCTTAAACATCCCATAGATTTGTCTCCCATTCACATGTGGATGGGGGAACCCTACCTGCTGAGCTATTGAATTCTGACAGTGAGGAGCAGGGGCGGACTGACCATTGAGCCACTTAGGCACTGCCCGAGGGCCCGAGCCACTAGGGGGCCCCATCAGGGTTGCCAGCCTCAGTAAAACCAGGGACAGTATGTAAAAATCTGTGTTTTTTTTATATCTGTCTCTGAAATGTCCCTTACCAACATCCTTTTGGTCTAAAAATCCTGAGATTATAGCAGCCCCACCTCTCCAACACCTTCTCAGCCAATAGAAACATGTCTGTGTATACTGTGTGTACTGTGTGATTGTATACTGTGTGTGTGTTTATATTGTGTGGCCCCATAATCTCGGATTGCCTGGGGGCCCCATAATCTCCTATTGCCCGGGGGCCCCATGAGTTGTCAGTCCACCCCTGGTGAGGAGACTTCCCCGTTATTAGACTGCAGTACATAGATCAGCCCTGCCGGCTATAGCTACCATTGCCAGCACTGTCGGTTGTACAGAAGTTGATCTACAAGTCTACTAGTAGTTGGTCGGTAGATTAACTTTTGTACAACGGGCCTGCCTATACGTGGATTGAAAATTGTCTGGCTCCCGTTGGACCGGCCGGATTTGGATCCATGTATGAGCAGCTTTAGTCTATTGCTAGACCCGAAACTCAGCCATAAAACTTATGTCGACAACTTCTTTCACAACTAAACTGATGCTTTATTATTACAGTCCAGTAATATTATCTTATCAAGGATGGTACAACATCTGGGGGGGGGGGGTTCTGGAGAACCTACAGCTCCATTTGTCAAAACATTTTCTAAAGCAGACCCCTCCATGTGTCATCTCGGCTAACCAACTGCCTAGAATCCTTCGCTCTTTTCATCTTTGAAAATTACAATCATTTTCTCTACATGGAAGGCGATGCCTTGGATCTAATGGTAGCCAATTATCCTACAAGTCTAAGTGTGCAACAAAAATTATTACTGTATACAAAAGAAACACAAACATATTACACCCGCTGGGTTCGTTCCTCGCTATTACACGAGATCTAACATTTCTTTGTTCATCTTCCATGAGAAAGTGAAATCAGTGATGACCCCCGTTGCCTTTTTTTTGATTGCATCTCTTTTTTTATTTTACATATTTCTGTAACTTTCAGAGCTGTGACTCATATTCTATTAACTGTCCGATCTATCATAAATAAACAACTCTGATTAATGGGTCTCTGAGCGCGCCATAGTTTTGATCTATGGGATAGTTGCTTGAAGCAGAAAACGGGACGAATTAGTTCTACCGTGTGAAGATGTAGAAGAATGGCCAAGCCCATATTTTGGTGGTGTTAGGCCAAAAACTGGGAAAGGATAAAATGTTATACTGTATACCCAACATTACTTATGCCATATTTACATTATATGGCCCATGTTTGTGCACACCTGACCATCACTACATCACTAAATACACTATATTACCAAAAGTATTGGGACACCCGCCTTTACACACACATGAGCTTTAATGGCATCCCAGTCTTGGTCCGTAGGGTTCAATATTGAGTTGGTCCACCCTTTGCAGCTATAACAGCTTCACCTCTTCTGGGAAGGCCGTCCACAAGGTTTAGGAGTGTGTCGATGGGAATGTTTGACCATTCTTCCAGAAGAGCATTTGTGAGGTCAGGCGCTGATGTTGGGCGAGAAGGTCTGGCTCGCAAGCTCTGCTTTAATTAATTCCAGAGGTCAGTACTCCGTGCAGGCCAGTCAATTTCCTCCACTCCAAACTCGCTCATCCACGTCTTTATGGACCTTGCTTTGTGCATTGGTGCACAGCCATGTTGGAACAGGAAGGGGCAGCACAGTGGTGTAGTGGTTAGCACTTTCACCTAGCAGCAATAGGGTTGCTGGTTCAAATCCCGACCACAACACCATCTGAACAAAGATTTCACCGCTCCAGGTCAATCCACTGGCAGGCTGCTAGCTCTCCAGATATGTAGGGGTTCCAGGTGCAGGCTGATTGCATGAGCCTGGAGTTTGCATGTTCTCCCTGTGTCTGCGTGGGTTTCCTCCGAGTACTCCGGTTTCCTCCCACACTCCAAAGACATGCTGGTATGTTAATTAGACCCTGTCCAAAAAAATTGGCCATAATATGTGTATGTGTGTGTCAGGACTCTACAGGTTAAAGGAACGCATAAATAGCTGCAGATGGACACCGGTGGCAAGAAAAGCACCCTGAGGCGATTCAGTTTGTTTAGGTAGTGCTATACAAGTCATTCATTCATTCATTCATTCATTCAAGGGGTCATCCCCAAACTGTTCACACAAAGTTGGGAGCATGAACTTGTCCAAAATGTCTTGGTATGCTGATGCCTTAAGAGTTCCCTTCACTGGAACAATGGGGCCAAAACCCAACCCTTGAAAAACGAAACCCCGCACCATAATCCCCCCCTCCACCAAATGATTTGGACCAGTACACAAAGCAAGGTCCATAAAGATCTGGATGAGCAAGCTTGGGGTGGAGGAACTTAACTGGTCTGCACAGAGTACCGATCTCAACCTTTGGGATGAATTAGAGCAGAGATTGCGAGCCAGACCTTCCCGCCCTTGCTCGGAGTGCATGGAATCGAGACACCCATACAGTATACTATCAGTCATGCGGTGGCAATCCTGGAGTACAATTCGATAGCTCCAAAATTAAGTTCCAAGATGATACAGTCCAAAAAGCAACATCCTCTGAGGTCAGGGGTTAGAGAGACCGCTGGTAAAAGGTACCTGGGAGCAGTCCATACTGTAGCCCAATGAGAGTTGCACAGCTGCGGCTACTAAACCCCGATAAGGTGGTGTGGTGCGACACAAGTCCTTCAAGAAACAGGAAAATTGACAAATAACAGGTGTATGTGGACAAAAAAAGGTCCCTGCAGCCAGTGCCCGTGACAACCCTTTTGGGGAAAAGGTTCCTTGTAATCCCAAGAGGGGGGATCTCCTTAGTCCTGGGTCTGTAGTGGATGGGAAGGAGGCTGGCCCCCTAGGTGCCTCCAGGAGCCCAAGTCACTGTGGTTCCTGTGACAGAGCTACTTTTGTAACTCCATTTTGGTGTGTTTTTGAAGCAATTTTACCCCATAGAAACGTATTGAAATACGTAATTTGCGCGTTTTTAATCGTTTTTCATACATTTTGCATCTAGGCATATTTTGTCTGCTCAAATGCAATAAGTAAATAAAAACAAAATAATAATAATAAATGAATAATACATACATAAAACAAAATACTAATAATAGTCAATAAATACATTAAATATATATAGTTAATAAATAAATTCCCTAAAATAAGCAAATTTACCCCTAACACTAAAGCCCCGTTTATTGTGATGGCGGTCAGAACACACGGTCAGAAATCGGTCCGATGAGAGCTTTTGGTTGGACATTCCAACCGTGTGTACGCTCCATCAGACTTTTGCTGGCAGAATTTCCGCCATCAAAAGATTGAGAGTAGGTTCTCTATTTTTCCAACGCAAACGGTTCCGATCAGAAATTCCAATCGTCCGTAGCAATTCCGACGTGCAAAATTTCTAAGCATGCTCGGGAACGATTTGACGCATGCTCGGAAGCATTGAACTTCATTTTCTCGGCTCGTCGTAGTGTTGTACGTCACCACGTTCTTGACGGTTCAAAGAACTTTTGTGTGACCGTGTGTATGCAAGCCAAGCTTGAGCAGAAAAAGCATCCAAGATTTTTCCGATGTAATTTCCGCTCGAGTGTACACGCCATCACAATAAATAATTACTACATAAATAAGCACCAGGAAGAAGAAGAAGAGGAATCAGATGAAAAAGCAAAGAAAGTTAAAAAACATAGCAGCAGATGATATTTTTCTTTAATGGCTAATAAAAAAAAAAGCTTTAAAAACGTTATACAAAAACTCGAAAAATGATCAAAAACATGCATAAAACACAGAACAAAATGCCAGGAAAAATGCCCAAAAAGCACGACACTCGGGTGTGAATGCTGCCTGGCGGTGCCCCTGCAAGCTAACTCCATAAAGACATAGTTTGACCAGTTTGGTGTGAAGAAACTCATGTGTCCTGCACAGAGCCCTGACCTCAACCCTACTTGAGCATCTTTGGGATTAACACTGAACACTGATTGTGAGCCAGGTCTTCTCATCCAATATTGACTTCAAATTGTTCATGTAACTGAATGGTGGTAAATTCCCTCGGACACGTTCCAAAATTATGTGGAACCTCTTCCTTGTAGGGTGGATGCTATTGTAGCTCAGAACAAGGTAACGACTCTCTATTAACGGTTTTGGGATGGGAAGTCCAACAAGCTCATATAGGTGTTGTTGATCAGGTGCCCACCATCTTTTGGTCATATAGTATAAATAAATTGGTTATATACCCAACACAACAAGCCCATAGTCCTCTGGAAATGCCTTCATAACCCTAACCTTTTAACCTCCAAGGGCAGGATTATAAAGGCATGTTGTTATAGTGGATGCTATTATAGCTCTAAAGAAGGTAACAACTCTCTATTACCGGTTTTGGGATGGGAAGTCCAACAAGCTCATCTAGGTGTTGTTGGTCGGGTGCCCGCCATCTTTTGATCATATCGTATATATAAATTGGTTATATACCCAACACAACAAGCCCATAGTCCTCTGGGAATGGCTTCATAACCCTAACCTTTTAGCCTATAAGGGCAGGGTTATGAAGGCATGTTATAGTGGATGCTATTATAGCTCCGAAGAAGGTAACAACTCTCTATTGACAGTTTTTGGATGGGAAGTCCAACAAGCTCATATAAGTGTTGTTATCCAGGTGCCCGCCATCTTTTGGTTATATAGTATATATAAATTGGTTATATACCCAACACAACAATCCCATAGTCCTCTGAGAATGCCTTCATAACCCTAACCTTTTAACCTACAAGGGCAGGATTATGAAGGCATGTTGTTATAGTGGATGCTATTATAGCTCCGAAGAAGGTAACAACTCTCTATTGACAGTTTTTGGATGGGAAGTCCAACAAGCTGATATAGGTGTTGTTGGTCGGGTGCCCACCATCTTTTGGTCATATAGTATAAATAAATTAGTTATATACCCAACACAACAAGCCCATAGTCCACTGGGAATGGCTTCATAACCCTAATCTTTTAGCCTATAAGGGCAGGGTTATGAAGGCATGTTATAGTGGATGCTATGATAGCTACGCAGAAGGTAACAACTCTCTATTGACAGTTTTTGGATGGGAAGTCCAACAAGCTGATATAGGTGTTGTTATCCAGGTGCCCACCATCTTTTGGTCATATAGTATATATAAATTGGTTATATATCCAACACAACAAGCCCATAGTCCTCTGGGAATGCCTTCATAACCCTAACCTTTTAACTTACATGATTTAGGGCAGCCTTTCTCAACCTTTTCAACACAGAGGAGCCCTTGAAATAGTTCTCCGGTCTCGGGGAAGCCCTGCTAAAAATTAGAAATCTACAACTCATGATACATTAGTGTGATGGACGGTGGGAAGAATGGTCCTTACACTTGTGGTCATTGGGAAGAATTACCTCCTTACAGATAGCTAAAAAGATCAATGGTGTCGATGGGAACTTATCCGAGAGACAGAAATGGCCCAATGCTGAAGGAACCCCCAGCAACCTCTGGAGGAACCCTGGTTGAGAATCACTGATTTATTGGGGAAGAGATACTGACACATTTGCCTTCATATAGGGGTTCACAACCATTCTCACATGTCCTTCAGGTAAACGTGCACTCATGGCACCCTTGTGTGGCAGAAATGTTGGGTTGACCAGGATACATGACAGATTCCAGCAGCTAAACCCTGACCTTGATTGAACTTGATTTCTTCATTTCCAGTTAAGGAGTTTGACAGATGTGAGAGAATCCCCATCCACTGCCCACCTTTTGTTGGTCCCAAATATTTTGTAGAGCTGAGACAGCGCATCTACCACTGTCCAATGTGGAATTCCCCTCTAAGCCCTTGTACACACGGTCGGAGATTCCGACGGAATGTGTCCTATCGGACCGTGTTGTCGGATAATCCGACTGTGTGTGGTATGCATCGGACTGTTTCCGTCGGAATATCCGTTGGATCCAATTTTCCAACTTGTTGGAAATATTTTCTGACAAACTGCTCCGATCGGACATACTCCGATCATGTGTAGAGAATTTTCATCGGACCAAGTGCCATGCATTGCTCAGATCAAATTCCTACACCTAAGCTATTGGCTACTAGCGTGAACGTAGTCCCGTCGTAACGAAATAACGTCATCACGTTCTGAATGATCGGATTTTCCAACAACTTCGTCCAACGGATTTGGTTGGCAGAATGTCCGACCGTGTGTACAAGGGCTAAGTGTGACCCTACCGGTACTGCATGTGTTAAACCTGCAATGTAATTGAGCTTATAGGAGACACACTGACCATTGAATTAGAAATAAACCTACACAGGAAATATATTATTACAATGAAACTAGGAAGTGAAGAAAAGATCTACTTTACGGTAATAATTGGTGCCTGCAAATAAAGATCAATGACCCGACGATGTACAGCATCTTATTAATGACTTATTCTCAGGGAATGCATGTACACTACAAAGGATGGAAGCTATCAAACTGATGGAAAGAATTAATCATACTATTTTTGATACTATGCACATTTCTTTGAGCGAAAATGGGAAAATTGGTCTTCTTATTGATATTTTATCCAGATATACTGTGGTAGTAATCATACTTTATATATTACTTTTGGGTTCTTATTTTTGGGAAAGCGCCTGATCTTGGCGTAAAACATACGCATCATGTCTTTTCACACATTTATTAATTTGAGTCCAATGTTCTTTGTAATTCAGTGTAACACTTTGGTTATGTTTTATTTTTGTTTGTTTTTTATTTTTCTTGTTTTTGCACTATACCTTTTTTATGTTACTCTTTTTGGTTAAGATTTGTTGAGCCGTGTTACCAGACGTGTGGAATTCTGTTGACTGTACACCTTGTACGCAGAAACCGCTGTACAATGATTGTGTCTGTACATTATGCTCTTATAAAAATTATAAAAAAATACATTTTAAAAATGAGATTTTCCTAGATGGACATACAGCAACTGAGGAGGATAGACAACAAGAGCCCCCTGCATCCCAACAACTGTATAGGATAGATGGCAATAGCTGCCTGGTGTCCTAGCAACTGAGGGTGCTCTGTAGCAATAACTACTGCCTTCCTAGCAACGAAGCATGCTAGATGGCAACAGCCACCTGCATCCGAGCAACGAAGCATGCTAGGCGGCAACAGCCACCTGCATCCTAGCAATGAAGCATGCTAGACAGCAACAGCTACCTGCATCCTAGCAATGAAGCATGCCAGACAACAACAGCTACCTGCATCCTAGCAATGAAGCATGCTAGACAGCAACAGCCACCTGCATCCTAGCAACAAAGGATTCTAGATGGCAATAGCCACCTGCATCCTAGCAACGAAGCATGCTAGACAGCAACAGCTACCTGCATCCTAGCAATGAAGCATGCCAGACAACAACAGCTACCTGCATCCTAGCAATGAAGCATGCTAGACAGCAACAGCCACCTGCATCCTAGCAACAAAGGATTCTAGATGGCAATAGCCACCTGCATCCTAGCAACGAAGCATGCTAAATGGCAATAGCCACCTGTATCCTAGCAACAGAGCATGCTAGATGGCAATAGCCACCTGCATCCTAGCAACGAAGCATGCTAGATGGCAATAGACACCTGCATCCTAGCAACGAAGCATGCTAAATGGCAATAGCCACCTGTATCCTAGCAACAGAGCATGCTAGATGGCAATAGCCACCTGCATCCTAGCAACGAAGCATGCTAGATGGCAATAGACACCTGCATCCTAGCAACGAAGCATGCTAGATGGCAATAGCCACCTGCATCCTAGCAACGAAGCATGCTAGACGGCAATAGCCACCTGCATCCTAGCAACGGCAATAGCCACCTGCATCCTAGCAACAAAGCATGCTAGATGGCAATAGCCACCTGTGTTCTGGCAATGGAATGTGCTCAATGGCAATGGCCTCCTGCGTGATAGCATATAAGAATGCTAGCTGCGTCCTAGAAATCTAGCCCCAGTAACTGAAAACACTAGGCTGCAATAACCAACTGCGTCCTTGCAATTAAGGGAGTGTGGGAGTAAGCTTCAACAGCCGCCTGGTGTTCTGGAAACAGAGGATGCTAGACAGCAATAGCTGCCTGCGTCCTAGCAACAAAGAATGACAGCCTGCAATAGCTGCCTGTGTCCTAGCAACCAATAGGCAGCATTAATGCACAATGCTAAAAAAAACACTGCTCAAACATTTTATGTATAGAACGTAAAGAGAATCAGAATGCCAGCTTCTACCAGCAAGATCCCAAGTACTAGTTGCTGTATTTTTATAGACATGGCATTATAATTCATTTATTGCAAAAACTAAGCATGTAAGGTCAGGGCTGGTGCAAGGATTTTTGACACCCTAGGCGAAACCTCATTTTGCTGCCCCCTTGGCCCCACCCCTGACTCAACCTCCTTTTCCCTGCTCATGTAAACCCCGACTTTTTAATGAAGCACCCATCAAATGCAGCCTCACCAGCGCCCATCAAATTCAGCCTCACCAGTGCCCATCAATGAATGTTTGCTTGCTTCTATTCATTCAGGAGTCGGGACACAGACACAGTCCTCAGCGCCTCTGACACTATGTGTGAACGGAGCGGTGGCTGCCTGCTGATGCTAAGACTTAGTTGCTTGCTGCAGAGAGAAGAGAGTAGGAACACCAGTGGCTTGGTTCCCTAGGCAGCAGGGCACCCTAGGCAGCTGCCTAGTTTGCCTAATGGTAGCACCGGCCCTGTGTAAGGGTGGGTGACCTACTGTAATGTTACAAGAGTTTTGCATGTCCTTCTTCAGGTGGAGATATACCTCTGTTATACATTGTTTGCACTGTACGGTGAAAAGTATGTACAAAGATACCAAAAATGTTGCTGAAGCACGACAGCCTCATCAAGCTTGACAATAGACCACAGGATGTGGTCAGATGCTTGTCTCACCTGTAAGCTGTGGAAAGCAAGTGCTTATTTGTTGAAGTAAGAGCTACACAGGGATATACATACAGTAGTTCCCTGACCATTGATTTGTACAGGCTGAGCGAACGCAGCTTCACGATCCACCTGTTACTCCTGGTAGCTCTTGCAGCCACCCCCAGTCCCTGCTGGACTGTGCTTTTACCTTTCACCTTTACACAAAAATCGTAAAAGGTGAACCACCCCCCCCCCGGTCTTCAATATGCGTCTCTCTGGGGGTGCCGAGCTTTAAGCACTCATGCAGCTGGTCCAGGGAATTCAAAATTCCCCACTCTTCTCCCTTTCTCTGTGCAGCTCTTCCAGCACAGACCAGATGGATTCTGATTGGTCAGCACCGTCACACGGTGAAACGCTCTGCTCCGTCCTGGAAGCCCTGCACAGAGAATAGGGAGAAGAGTGAGGATTTAAAATCTCAGGACCGGCTGCGAGGGTGCTGAGAGCTCAGCAAAACCGGAGGTAAGTACAGCGGGGTCTGAGGGGTGAAGGTGAGCTAACACTTCAATGCTTCAGCCACTTTATAAAATATGTGGCCTTACTATGAGTTATTGGAAAATAAAAAAATTAAAATAAATAACAAACATCTGTATATTTAGAATAGAAAAACACATGTGTGAGCTACTGGTGCTGCACACCCCAAAACATTTTGTACAATGGAAAAATTCCCCAATGGGAGGTTTTTAGCAGCCAATAATTTGTTCAAAAGTCTTTAATTCAAATTCTTTATTATATCAAAAAGCAATTTGACAGTTACATGGAAGTTGTAAAAAAGTGAGCTCTGACATTCACATGAAAATGACAAAACCATCAATCAAGATGGAACTACATATTGTGTGAATCTTAATAAAGTTTAATTTTACTGCAAAAATTGGTCTTCCACATATAACCCCTAAGCGTTTCGACCCTTGTAATTGTGGTCTTCTTCAGGGGGGGTATTCCATGCAAAAAAAAAAAGGAAATATTTTACATTTAAATAATCATTTAATTTGTTTGTCCATATATCTAATCACACAAGGAGATGTGAAATTCCAATAGCTATAATTTAAGTTACTTCGAATTTTACTGATTTTCTTTCTTTTTTTTTCAGATTTTCGCATTTTCAGATTTCTGAATTTTCAAATTCCGAATATCAGAAATTTTGTATTTCAGGAATTCAAAAATTCTAAATTCAGATATTTGAAAATCCGAATTTGCGAATGTCCAAAATAAACAAAAAAAACTAAAACTAACAATTTTTTTGTTAGTGCACATGTCTAGTGCCTCCTCATCAGTGTCACCTTTCGGTGCCACCTATCAGTGCAGCCTCATCATCGCACATCAGTGAAGGAGAAAACGTTCCTGTTAGCAAAATTTTCAAACAAATTCTAAAAGTTTTTTTTTGGGGGGGGGGGGGGGGGGGTTCAAAATGTTTGGTTCCTGTAGCAAAAAAATAAAAATACCACTAAAAGAAAGCTCTATTTGTGTGAAAAAAAAAACAGTGTTTGTCATTCAAAGTGCGACAGCGCTGAAAGCTGAAAATTGGCCTGGGCAGGAAGGGGGTGAAAGTGCCCTGTGGGCAAGTGGTTAAATAAACCCAATGCAGGGGGCCCGTCTGAATGCCACCTAGTACTGACGTGGGTTATGTGAAGTGCAGTCTTGCAGTGATCGGTCCACTTTAATTTTACCTCTTTTTTTTGTTTTTCAGTGTGTAAGAGAACTTGGGATAACATTACGTGTTGGCCAACGGCATCGGTCGGAGAGGTCGTCGTGTTGCAATGTCCAGGATACTTCAGCATGTTCTCTACCGCTGCCGTGAATGGTGAGTCAATTCCTATGGTCATTTATTGATGTGCTGTCTGCACAATGGCTTGGTTGGCCGAAAAAAAGGTATTCTAATTGAACAGGGAATGGCGGCTGCACACGTTTTTTGTTTTTTTTTGTCCCCCCAGGGTGGGTCAGAAAGGGCATTGCCTCTAAAGTCTGAAAAATAGAGTCATTGGTGGTAAAAGTGAAACCAGAATCAGAAGGATCCTTGTGCGAAGTCAAAGATTTATCAAGAATGGTGCAGGTCGAGATATGCAGCTAAACTACAACTTAACCATGCATGCGAATGTGCTGTGGGGTGTAGGATTATACTAAAAAGTACACAGGTCCAAAGATATCTGTGGCAGCTCCTCAATAAGACTGAAGTTATCTCTGCAATATATAAAGGAAAAAGCAGAGGGCGCCAACTAAGTGTAGTATATAGGACTCTCTGCCTCCACCCCATATACTGCACCTAAATAGCGCCCTCTGCTTTTTCCTTCTCATGCTAAGTGCCCGTTTAGGGCCCGTTTAGATCTATTTTTTTTTTCTTTTTTTGCTCATTAGGGAGGTGCGTTGACATGCTATAGTGACACAAATTTGATACCTGTTGCCAGTGTATAAAAACATATGGCAGCATTTTGTTGCACTGCCTTTGACTTTTATGGGCCTCCCAATGCACCATAATGTAGAAAGAAATGGACAATATGGGGTAGATTTACTAAAATCAGGCAGATGAGATGATCTGTGCAGAACTTTACAGTACAGTTTTAGTAAATCCCCCCCGGCAACCGATCGTAGTTACAACAGGCTCACTGTGACCCAAACTGATCCAGATAGTGTAAAATGGCTTTAGCTCTGCTCTCCACCTGCTGGAGAGGTCTTACATTGGTGGTCAGAGGAGCAGGTTCTCCTTACATTGGTGGACAGAGGAGCAGGTTCTCCTTACATTGGTGGTCAGAGGAGCAGGTCCTCCTTACATTGGTGGTCAGAGGAGCGGGTCCTCCTTACATTGGTGGTCAGAGGAGCAGGTTCTCCTTACATTGGTGGTCAGAGGAGCAGGTTCTCCTTACATTGATGGTCAGAGGAGCGGGTCCGCCTTACATTGGTGGCCAGAGGAGCAGGTTCTCCTTATATTGATGGTCAGAGGAGCAGGTTCTCCTTACATTGATGGTCAGAGGAGCAGGTCCTCCTTACATTGGTGGCCAGAGGAGCAGGTTCTCCTTATATTGATGGTCAGAGTAGCAGGTCCTCCTTACATTGGTGGACAGAGGAGCAGGTTCTCCTTACATTGGTGGTCAGAGGAGCGGGTCCTCCTTACATTGGTGGTCAGAGGAGCGGGTCCTCCTTACATTGGTGGCCAGAGGAGCAGGTTCTCCTTACATTGATGGTCAGAGGAGCGGGTCCGCCTTACATTGGTGGCCAGAGGAGCAGGTTCTCCTTATATTGATGGTCAGAGGAGCAGGTTCTCCTTACATTGATGGTCAGAGGAGCAGGTCCTCCTTACATTGGTGGTCAGAGGAGCAGGTCCTCCTTACATTGGTGGTCAGAGGAGCAGGTCCTCCTTACATTGGTGGACAGAGGAGCAGGTTCTCCTTACATTGGTGGTCAGAGGAGCAGGTCCTCCTTACATTGGTGGTCAGAGGAGCGGGTCCTCCTTACATTGGTGGTCAGAGGAGCGGGTCCTCCTTACATTGGTGGTCAGAGGAGTGGACTCTCCTTACATTGGTGGTCAGAGGAGCAGGCTCTCCTTACATTGGTGGTCAGAGGAGCAGGTCCTCCTTACATTGGTGGACAGAGGAGCAGGTTCTCCTTACTTTGGTGGACAGAGGAGCAGGTTCTCCTTACATTGGTGGTCAGAGGAGCAGGTCCTCCTTACATCGGTGGTCAGAGGAGCAGGTTCTCCTTACATCGGTGGTCAGAGAAGCAGATTCTCCTTACATTGATGGACAGAGGAGCAGGTTCTCCTTACATCGGTGGTCAGAGAAGCAGATTCTCCCTACATCGGTGGTCAGAGGAGCAGGTTCTCCTTACATTGGTGGTCAGAGAAGCAGATTCTCCTTACATCGGTGGTCAGAGAAGCAGATTCTCCTTACATCGGTGGTCAGAGAAGCAGATTCTCCTTACATCGGTGGTCAGAGGAGCAGGTTCGCCTTACACTGGTGGTCAGAGGAGCCGGATCATCCTTACATTGCTGGTCCATGGCGAAAGGTCTCCTTACATTGGTTGTCAGTGGAGCAGGATCCTCCTATGTTGGTGATCAGTGCAGATGGGCCCCATTGAGGGGCAGTGGGGAAAATGCCCCCCTGCAATGAGGGTATTAGGAATAATTACCCCCGCATTTGCAGTCACTGGGAAGAATGACTGCAAATGTAAGGGCTTCTACAGAAATTGTTCACTGGTTAAGGAGCCATTAGCTATTTTTAGAGCAGTGATTCTCAACTCCTGTCCTCATGGCCCACTGAGGACAGGGTTCCAAGGAACCTTGGTTGAGCAAGGCTGGCCTGGTTATATCATAGATGGTAATAATAGGGTACATAACACAACACCACCACAGAAACAAATGTGGTTTCCAAATATGACAAACATGGAACATCAGTATTCATAAAATAATTAGTTCTTCAAACTCCCAGTTATATCTAGACATGGGCGCCGTCAAAAAATGAGTTTAGTCTCGTTCCGTTTCGATCCGTACGAAAAAAAAATGGTATTTCGTAATTCGTGTACGAAATTCAATTTGGATTCGTATGAAATACGAATTTTCGTTAGATTCTTAAATTTTTGGTTAAAATAACGAAAGTTCGTTATGATGAATTTATCATTATGAGGGGCTCCCACCATCCCTGTGCTGTGCTGACTTCCTGGGGTTTTAACTTTTAGGTTTGTTAACTTTTCGTAACAATTACGAATTTTCGTTATGAATTTGGATCCGAAATTCGTAAATTAAATTTTGTATTTCGTATGGAATTCGTATGCATAAAAATTTGTATTTTCAGATTCGTACGAATTTTCGCTTCGTATGAAACGAATCGCACATGTCTAGTTATATCCAGGATATTAAGTTAGATCCAAATAACCGCAAAGGTTTCTATGCTCCAGGGTTTCCTCTCATAGTGCATGTGTGCAAATTTGGTATCATGTACACCAATGAGTTAAGTATCATTCTAAGTAGGTCAGTGAGGCCACAAAGTTGAACATACATAAATCTGATAACTACGTATAATTGCCTCAGCATAGTAGCAAAGTCCATGAAATGATGGTAAACAAGGTCTGGTCATTTGTCTTATAATGAGGCCAATTATGCTCATAGTGGTGCAAAAAAACTATTTCCGATAGAGTGGAATATTCCAGTAGGTGAGAGCGTGAAGAGAGTAATGATAGACCCACCAACGTAAACATATACGCGTGGCTGTATATCTGATTGGGCCTATGAAGCAATGGTAAACGGCTCAGAATACAAATAATGGATTCAACTCACAAAGACCATGACGGGATTGTCCTGAAAGTTTCTGCAAGGTAGAGTTTGATAGAAGCTCACAGCCTCATATGCAACACCAGTAGGGAGTCCATCAGGACGGTTGGATATTACGAGGATCTCCGCCCATTTGTGTACATGCAGTTTTGCTAAGGGGAATGTCCTGGTTGCAGCTGCGGAAATGGGGAATGTCCAATGTAGGGATCTAATTTAGTAGAGAGTCAAATGTTGGGATCTAGTAGAGAGTCCATCAGGATGGTTGGATATTACGAGCATCCCCGCCCATTTGTGTACATGCAGTTTTGGTAAGGGGAATGGGGAATGTCCAATGTTGGGATCTAATTTAGTAGAAAGTCCAATGTTGGGATCTAGTAGAGAGTCCATCGGGACAGTTGGATATTACGAGCATCCCCGCCCATTTGTGTACATGCAGTTTTGGTAAGGGGAATGGGGAATGTCCAATGTTGGGATCTAATTTAGTAGAGAGTCAAATGTTGGTATCTAGTAGAGTCCATCAGGACGGTTGGATATTATGAGCATCCCTGCCCATTTGTGTACATGCAGTTTTGGTAAGGGGAATGGGGAATGTCCAATGTTGGGATCTAATTTAGTAGAGAGTCCAATGTTGGGATCTAGTAGAGAGTCCATCAGGACGGTTGGATATTATGAGCATCCCCGCCCATTTGTATAGATGCAGTTTTGGTAAGGGGAATGTCCTGGTTGCAGCTGCGGGAAGGGGAATGTCCTGGTTGCAGCTGCGGAAATGGGGAATGTCCAATGTTGGGATCTAATTTACCCTCTGATGTCAGAGATGGGGCATTATTCCTAACACTGACACCAATGATGGGGATCTAATTTTCCCTCTGATGCCAAAGATGGGGCACTATTCTTAACACTGACACCAATGATGGGGATCTAATTTTCCCTCTGACGTCAGAGATGGGGCATTATGCCTAACACTGACACCAATGATGGGATCTAATTTTCCCACTGACGCCAGAGATGGAACGCTATTCCTCCCAATGACACCAATGATGGGGATCTAATTTTCCCTCTGACATCAGAGATGAGGCATTATGCCTAACACTGACACCAATGATAAGATCTAATTTTCCCTCTGAAGTCAGAGATGGGGCATTATTCCTCCCAATGACACCAATGTGCCAGGAACCATAAAACAGACAGAGACAGAAGTACAATCAAATCACACTTGTTTATTAATAAAAATAAAAAGGTAAATAGAAAAAAGCATAGTCAAGCATAGCCAGAGTCCAGTAGCCAGATCGGGTAGTCAGCCAGTCCAAAGTTCATAAACCAGTTCGGGTAATCAGCCAGTCCAGACGTCAGGGATCCAAGGAGAGCAACTGCAAGCAGGATAAGAAGCCAGGAGGGATGTCAGCAAGCCAGTCTTGAAAAAAACAGCAGGAGATGGTTCCTTGTGATGTGACCAACGTGAAGGCAAAGGAAAGAGTGAGTTGGAAGGCTTTAAATAGGCAGGTCAGACGAGCATGATCAGGAACAGCTGGTAACTGTGGAAAGAGAAGAGAGCTGGCAATTAGCCGACAGCTGAACGGCCAGCCCAGAGGAGGAAGGGCTAAGCCAGCCCTGACACAATGATAGGGATCTAATTTTCCCTCTGACGTCAGAGATGGGGCATTATGCCTAACACTGACACCAACGATGGGGATCTAATTTTCCCTCTGACGTCAGAGATGGGGCACTTTTCTTCCCACTGACATCAATGATGTAATTCATTTCTCCAACTAAGCCCATAGCATTGGCATTGTTTATTCACACCAATGCCAGGGCGTTTTCCACTCTAAAGTCCGGCCCCCCCCTAAAGTTTGAAGGGTAGTAAACTGGCCCTTTGTTTTGGAGTTTGGAGACCCCTCCACTAGACTAATACACCTTACCTATTATAATGCACCACCAGCCACAACTCCTCACCTCATTTCAACCAAAAAAATATGAGATTTATTCCCAAAGAGGAAGATCTAAGAGGCCCCGACCATCAAGGGGTCACATTTGTTACAACCTCCTTTTCCGAGCCTGTACACTGAAAATCAGAGCCGTATTGATTTTGGACATCCTTATCTAAAACAAAGAGACGGCCTTTTAGCTTCTCTCCGGAGATCATCATCAATAGCGCACATTAAGTCATTTGCTTTGAAAGAATAACCTGCTCCTCGACAAAAGGTTTTCCATCCCGCTGTCACAAGACGCCGTGCTCTGCGCTGACCTTTGTTTGTGGAAAATTCTCTGTTTGTGGCCTTTTTCAGTTCAGCTCCCTTCTTAGCAAGAGATCTTTCCATTTACATCCATTTACAGACTCGTCACAACGCAAAAACCTGTTTTTTCTTCGGTTTGTTTTTTGTTCTTCACTAATGGAGAGGAGTAAAGACAAGTGGCATGTGGCACAGAGGTTATGTGGTCTGGTTCAGTGAGAGGCTGAATATTTTACTGAAGAAAAAAAAAGAAGTGGAAAAAGAACGACATTTAGTAAACCATATGCACAGTCCAGTGCTTTTTTTTTTTTTTGGGGGGGGGGAGTTTCTTTTTAATGAAAAAAATTTGCATATACACACAAAATAAAATACATAGGCCCAAATACAAAATTCCAAAAAAGGACAAGCTGCAGTTATAACAAGCAAAACTAATTAAAAATCAAAACAAAAAAGTAACTTTTAGTGGTTTATATAGCAAGTGTAGTCCAGTGCGTTTTAAATCTGCATATAAAAGAAATAATCTGCGCCAACTGGATGAATACGTGAAAAGTTAAATAAGTGAGCTGTCTAAAGGTCTTTACTAAAGGACCAGTAGTCTATGTGAAATCTAAAGTGTAACCGCGCTATATGTGACCATATAAATGCTCAAAATACAATTCAACAATTTGTGTCTACACAAATAAATAAAATTACAAACTCAGAAATTCATCACTATTAGTGCATAAAATAAATAGATCTCTAAATATACATATATGCAGTACTTCCCCCCCCCCCCCCCAGAGAATAGGTGCAGGAACTCACCTTTTCAGAGTCATCCTTTGTCTCTACCCCCTACCCACCTCAGAGAACTGTTCCTTGGTTCCACCCCCTACCCACCTCAGAGAACTGTTCCTTGGTTCCACCCCCTACCCACCTCTGAGAACTGCTCCTTGGTTCCACCCCCTACCCACCTCCAAGCACCATTCCTTGGTTCCACCCCCTACCCACCTCTGAGAACCGTTCCTTGGTTCCACCCCCTACCCACCTCTGAGAACTGTTCCTTGGTTCCACCCCCTACCCACCTCCAAGCACTGTTCCTTGGTTCCACCCCCTACCCACCTCTGAGAACTGTTTCTTGGTTCCACCCCCTACCCACCTCTGAGCACCATTCCTTGGTTCCACCCCCTACCCACCTCCAAGCACTGTTCCTTGGTTCCACCCCCTACCCATCTCTGAGCACCGTTCCTTGGTTCCACCCCCTACCCACCTCTGAGCACTGTTCCTTGGTTCCACCCCCTACCCACCTCCCAGCACTGTTCCTTGGTTCCACCCCCTACCCACCTTTTGAGCACTGTCCCTTGGTTCCACCCCCTACCCACCTTTTGAGCACTGTCCCTTGGTTTCACACCCTACCTACCTCCGAGTACTGTTCATTGGTTCCACCCCCTACCCACCTCTGAGCACCATTCCTTGGTTCCACCCCCTACCCACCTCCAAGCACTGTTCCTTGGTTCCACCCCCTACCCATCTCCGAGCACTGTTCCTTGGTTCCACCCCTACCCACCTCTGAGCACTGTTCCTTGGTTCCACCCCCTACCCACCTCCCAGCACTGTTCCTTGGTTCCACCCCCTACCCACCTTTTGAGCACTGTCCCTTGGTTTCACACCCTACCTACCTCCGAGTACTGTTCCTTGGTTCCACCCCCTACCCACCTCTGAGAACAGCTCCTTGGTTCCACCCCCTACCCACCTCTGAACACCATTCCTTGGTTCCACCCCCTACCCACCTCTGAGAACTGTTCTTTGGTTCCACCCCCTACATATCTCCGAGCACTGTTCCTTGGTTCCACCCCCTACCCACCTCTGAGCACTGTTCCTTGGTTCCACCCCCTACCCACCTCCCAGCACTGTTCCTTGGTTCCACCCCCTACCCACCTTTTGAGCACTGTCCCTTGGTTTCACACCCTACCTACCTCCGAGTACTGTTCCTTGGTTCCACCCCCTACCCACCTCCGAGCACTGTTCCTTGGTTCCACCCCCTACCCACCTCCGAGCACTGTTCCTTGGTTCCACCCCCTACCCACCTCTGAGAACTGTTCCTTGGTTCCACCCCCTACCCACCTCTGAGCACCATTCCTTGGTTCCACCCCCTACCCACCTCCAAGCACTGTTCCTTGGTTCCACCCCCTACCCACCTCCCAGCACTGTTCCTTGGTTCCACCCCCTACCCACCTTTTGAGCACTATCCCTTGGTTTCACACCCTACCTACCTCCGAGTACTGTTCCTTGGTTCCACCCCCTACCCACCTCCGAGCACTGTTCCTTGGTTCCACCCCCTACCCACCTCCGAGCACTGTTCCTTGGTTCCACCCCCTACCCACCTCTGAGAACTGTTCCTTGGTTCCACCCCCTACCCACCTCTGAGCACCATTCCTTGGTTCCACCCCCTACCCACCTCCAAGCACTGTTCTTTGGTTCCACACCCTACCCATCTCCGAGCACTGTTCCTTGGTTCCACCCCCTACCCACCTCCCAGCACTGTTCCTTGGTTCCACCCCCTACCCACCTCCCAGCACTGTTCCTTGGTTCCACCCCCTACCCACCTATTGAGCACTGTCCCTTGGTTTCACACCCTACCTACCTCCGAGTACTGTTCCTTGGTTCCACCCCCTACCCACCTCTGAGCACCATTCCTTGGTTCCACCCCCTACCCACCTCAGAGAACTGTTCCTTGGTTCCACCCCCTACCCACCTCTGAGAACTGCTCCTTGGTTCCACCCCCTACCCACCTCCGAGCACCATTCCTTGGTTCCACCCCCTACCCACCTCTGAGAACTGTTCCTTGGTTCCACCCCCTACCCACCTCTGAGAACTGTTCCTTGGTTCCACCCCCTACCCACCTCCGAGCACTGTTCCTTGGTTCCACCCCCTACCCACCTCCGAGCACTGTTCCTTGGTTCCGCCCCCTACCCACCTCTGAGAACTGTTCCTTGGTTCCACCCCCTACCCACCTCTGAGCACCATTCCTTGGTTCCACCCCCTACCCACCTCCAAGCACTGTTACTTGGTTCCACCCCCTACCCATCTCCGAGCACTGTTCCTTGGTTCCACCCCCTACCCACCTCTGAGCACTGTTCCTTGGTTCCACCCCCTACCCACCTCCCAGCACTGTTCCTTGGTTCCACTCCCTACCCACCTTTTGAGCACTGTCCCTTGGTTTCACACCCTACCTACCTCCGAGTACTGTTCCTTGGTTCCACCCCCTACCCACCTCTGAGCACCATTCCTTGGTTCCACCCCCTACCCACCTCCGAGCACTGTTCCTTGGTTCCACCCCCTACCCACCTCCGAGCACTGTTCCTTGGTTCCACCCCCTACCCACCTCCAAGCACTGTTCCTTGGTTCCACACCCTACCCACCTCCGAGCACTGTTCCTTGGTTCCACACCCTACCCACCTCTGAGCACCGTTCCTTGGTTCCACCTCCGAGCACTGTTCCTTGGCTTTCCCCTACCCACCTCTGAGCACTGTTCCTTGGCTCCCCCCTACCCACCTCCGAGTACTGTTGCTTGGTTCCACCCCCTACCCACCTCTGAGCACTGTTCCTTGGTTTCACCCCCTACCCACCTCCTAGCACTGTTCCTTGGTTCCACACCCTACCCACCTCTGAGCACCGTTCCTTGGTTCCACCTCCGAGCACTGTTCCTTGGCTTCCCCCTACCCACCTCTGAGCACTGTTCCTTGGCTCCCCCCTACCCACCTTCGAGTACTGTTGCTTGGTTCCACCCCCTACCCACCTCCGAGTACTGTTCCTTGGTTTCACCCCCTACCCACCTCCGAGCACTATTCCTTGGTTTCACCCCCTACATACCTCCAAGCACTGTTCCTTGGTTCCACCCCCTACCCAGCTCCAAGCACTGTTCCTTGGTTCCACCCCCTACCCACCTCAGAGCACTGTTCCTTGGTTCCACCCCCTACCCACCTCTGAGCACTGTTCCTTGGTTCCACACCCTAGACATTATGTGGAGACATTAGGTGTCCCAGAGGTACCTGAAGACGTAGGGGATGAAGGCAGAGCAGTGGGTGCTGTGGAGGATGCAAAGGCAGCTGAGATGCAATGGAATCTGTGGGTGAAGCGGAAGTGCCGCGAGCTGGGTGCAGCAGAGACTGCAGGTGCAGTGCAAGTGCAGCAGAGACTGTGAAAGTAGCACAGGAGCTGTAGAGGCTGAGACTGTGAGTGCAGCTGAGGACCTGTGAGAGTTGTGGGTGCAGTGGGAATGCAATGAAGCCTGTAAGTAACCAGTGGGAGCTGCGTGTGCAGTGAAGACTGTAGGCGACTAACGGGAGCTGCGGGTACAGTGGGGATGAAATGAAGACTGTAGGTGACCAGCAGGAGCTGCGGGTGCAGTGGGAATGCAATGAAGCCTGTAAGTGACCAGTGGCAGCTGCGTGTGCAGTGGGGATGCAGTGAAGACTGTAGGCGACGAATGGGAGCTGCGGGTGCAGTGGGGATGAAATGAAGACTGTAGGTGACCAGCATGAGCTGTGGGTGCAGTGGGGATGCAATGAAGCCTGTAAGTGACCAGCGGGAGCTGCAGGTGCAGTGGGGATGCAGTGAAGACTGTAGGTGACCAGCAGATGCTACGGGGATGCAATGAAGACTGTAGATGACCAACGGAAGCAGTGAAGATGCACGGAAGACTTTGGGTGTTCCTGAGGACCAGTGGGGCTGTGACCATAGCAGAGATTCATTGGAGACTATAGATCATGTGTGCTCAACCTGTGGCCCTCCAGTTGTTGTGGATCTACAAGTCCCATTAAGGCATTGCAAGGCTGAGAGTTACAAGCATAACTCCCACAGGCTGAAGCTTGATGGGTCTTGTAGTTCTGCAACCGCTGGATGGCCACAGGTTGAGCACCCATATGCTGTAGGTGTTGCATAGGTTCGACAGGTACTGAGACCGTGGATGCAACTGAGGACCAGTGGGAGCTGCGGGTGCAGTTGAGACTGTAGGCATGGCAGGGCTGCAAAGAAGACTGTGAGTGTAGTAGGACTGTGAGTGCAGAAGAGATGCTCCCAGTCTGGGTTCTGCTGTAAGGGACTGCAGAGGGGCTGATAACACATCAAATTCTGGTACATACACTGCTTGAGTTAAAAAAAAAAAAAAAAAAATTGTGGACGCTGCTGGGTACAGCAGAGATCACCGGTGCAGTGGAAGTGCGGCAGAGACTGTGAAAGAATTGGAGGAGCTGCGAGAGCTGTGGGTATGCAATGAAGACTGGTAGGTGTTGCAGAGGTTCAATGGAGACAGAGACAATAAGTGGAGCTGAAGACATTCTGGAGCAGCGGGTGCAGTGGAGATGCAATGAAGACAGTAGACGTTACAGATGTCCAATAGGGACAGAGACGATGAGTGCAGCTGGGGACCTGTGGTTGCAGTGGAGGTGCAGGGCAGACTCTAGGTTTGCCTGAGGACCAGTGGAGATGCAGTGGAGATAGTAGGTGTCCCAGAGGTACCTGCAGATGTAGGGGCTGAAGGCAGAGCAGTGGGTGCTGCAGAGGATGATAAAGCAGCTGAGATGCAGGGACTGCAGGAGGCTGAGAACACATCAAATACTACTTGTATTAAAAAAAATAAAAAAAATAATAATAATAAAAAAATACAAAATGTGTATTAATGCATACAGAGCCACACTAATTTGCGCCATTCATATCTGTCTGCAATGCAATTTTTAAGTAAACTTAAGGGGAGGAAAATGGTTATTCAATACCCAATTGCCTTTGAAAAATGAAAAGGTGTGTATGTGTGCGGTTTTTGTGTACTTTGATCGCAGAAAAAAAAAAAAGAAATAAAATTGACCTACTTTACACACAGAACTCCCAGATTGCTTTGCTAACTTTAGTTTGGCAAAGTCACAGAAGGGAAAAAAAAAGAAAGAAAAGCCGCAGTTGTAAGCATGTTTGTAAATGTAATGTGTTCTTAGCGGGGAGGCGGAGGCATCGCGTACGATATATCAAACGCTTGAGCTTAAACGACACTGACAGCGCAAATAGTACGAATGTGGAAATGTCTAAACTAAGGACGGCGAGCGAGCACGGCATCAAAACAAAGACCTTTACGCTTGGGACCGGATTCTAAAATTGTAAAAAAGTACATGTTTTTTTTTTTTTTTTTTTTTAAGGGAACATCAACAATTTTTTTTTCTTTTTTTCCAAAGCAGCTTAACTATTTTTTTTTTTTACATTTTGTTTTATAATTTATTTTAATTTCCTTAATTACATTTTTTAAATAAATTGTACTTACCAGTATTAGTTAATTAACATAAATCAAGTGATGGGCACTGATAGGTGGCATTGATGGGCACTGGTGAGGCGGCGTTGGTGTGCCCTGATGATCGGTTCCTACGAACTGATCGGGTTCGTAGGAGAGGCAGAACGCCCTTCTCCCAGCGAGGAAGAGGGAGATCTTGTGTTCCTGCTAATTATGAACACCAACGTCTCTCTTCCTCCAATCAGTCCATTCCCCCCCCCCCCCCCCACACAGTTAGAAATCACTCCCTAGGACAGTGATGGCGAACCCATGGCACGCGTGCCGCTGCCGGCACGCCGAGCCCTCTCTGTGGACACGCCATGAAAGGAGAGCCATTAAATGAGAAAAGCACACAGTGAAAGCATAATCGTCCGCACCGCAAACTACATCTCCCAGAGTTCTGTAGGCGAGTGGGCGTGACAAAGAATAAGTGCCCAGGGGTGACGTGCGCACGCTAATCCAATCATAGAGGCTGTCTCATCCACACCGCACCCACCATCAAACAAATCAGCGCTGACGCGCTGGGCGTGACTGGGAGAACATGCGGCTGGGATCAGAGGAGACTTGTGGGCGGGAATGAGCTGCCGGAGAGACTGGAGAAAGGCAAGATCAATGTGGAGTGGATCCATTATTTCCCTGCATCTAAACATTTCTAAAGTAAGCCTTTCACTGTTAAAGTTTATTGCTTGTTTAACGGTATGTAACAATCTACAAAAAACTAATACAAACCAACTCACGACAATGCTGACATTGTGCTCTGTACAGTTACAGATTTTACTCAATTTTGCAAAATAAAGGTGTTAATTCGGTGAGTGCATGTGTCAGGTAGGTGAGTGCATGTGTCAGGTAGGTGAGTGCATGTGTCAGGTAGGTGAATGTATGTGTCGGGTAGGTGAGTGTAATGGTCAGGCAGGTGAGTTCAATGTGTCAGGTAGGTGAGTGCATGTGTCAGGTAGGTGAGTGCATGTGTCAGGTAGGTGAATGTATGTGTCGGGTAGGTGAGTGTAATGGTCAGGCAGGTGAGTGCAATGGGTCAGGTAGGTGAGTGCATGTGTCAGGTAGGTGAGTGCATGTGTCAGGGAGGTGAGTGCATGTGTCAGGTAGGTGAGTGTAATGGTCAGGGAGGTGAGTGTAATGGTCAGGCAGGTGAGTGCAATGGGCCAGGTAGGTGAGTGCATGTGTCAGGGAGGTGAGTGCATGTGTTAGGCAGGTGAGTGTAATGGTCAGGCAGGTGAGTGCAATGGGTCAGGTAGGTGAGTGCATGTGTCAGGGAGGTGAGTGCATGTGTTAGGGAGGTGAGTGTAATGGTCAGGCAGGTGAGTGCAATGGGTCAGGTAGGTGAGTGCATGTGTCAGGTAGGTGAGTGCATGTGTCAGGGAGGTGAGTGTAATGGTCAGGCAGGTGAGTGCAATGGGTCAGGTAGGTGAGTGCATGTGTCAGGGAGGTGAGTGTAATGGTCAGGTAGGTGAGTGCATTATGAGCACAACGCATTGCTGATCCCTGCATTCTGAGCAAATCTGCTAGAATTGTAGGTTTTTGGTCCCTTAGGATTTATTCAGAGGGATGATCAGTCCCATCCTCTGTACAGAGCCGCTGGCAGGTTTAATTCTGTGTTGGCACTTTGAAAGAAATAAGTTGGTTTTGCATTGCGGTTTGGGCACTCGGGCTCAAAAAGGTTCGCCATCACTGCCCTAGGAGAACATTTAACACTTCCCTGCCAGTGT
Source organism: Lithobates pipiens (assembly GCF_037356315.1). Classification (NCBI taxonomy): domain Eukaryota; kingdom Metazoa; phylum Chordata; class Amphibia; order Anura; family Ranidae; genus Lithobates; species Lithobates pipiens. The sequence goes on along the minus strand of NW_027507764.1, from coordinate 36,999,382 downwards.
CATTAGTACAGTGACAGTGCAGATTTTTTTTTAGCACTGTATTGGTGCCACCGGTCCCCAAAAAGTGTCACTTGCGTGTCAGATTCGTCCGCCGCAATCTCGCAGTCCCGCTAAAAATCGCTGATTGACGCCATTACTAGTAAAAACTATTTAAAAAATAAATAAAACTTCCATAAATATATCTCATAGTTTGTAGACGCTAAACCTTTTGCGCAAACCAATCAATATACGCTGTTTGGGATTTTTTTTTTTTTACCAAAAATATGTAGCAGAATACATATTGGCCTAAACTGATAAAGAAATTGGATTTTTTTTTTTTTTTACATTTTTTTTATTGGATATGTTTTAGAGCAGAAAGTAAAAAAATATTGGTTCTTTTTTTCAAAATAGTGGTCTTTTTTTTTTTTTTTAAAGTTTGTAACGCAAAAGATAAAAACCACAGAGGTGCTAAAATACCACCAAAAGAAAGTTATATTTGTTGGGGGAAAAAAAAGGACATATGTTTTATTTGGGTGCAGCGTCGCGTGAATGTGCAATTGTGAGTTTAAAAAAAATGGCCTGGTCATGAAGGGTAAAACCTTCCGGGGCTGAACTGGTTAAAGTAGATGAATTTTTGATTTTCCTTTAAAAGCGTTACTAAACTGTATATGCAGTAAAGCATGCCCATGTGTGGAACCTAAGGGGTCAATCCTCCACATTGTGTAAAAAGGCTGTTTGATCCCGTCTTCTCTGATCCTCCCTTTTTCCCATTGTCCCCAGTCCATCTCCTGATAAGACAGAGCCTTTGGCGTCACTATGCATATGCTCAGTTTTTTTTTTTTTTTTTAATCTTGGGAGGGTGCATGTGATCAGCACAGGGCCAATCGGCGCTGTCCGGACGGAGGGTCAGGGGTCCTGTAGCCTCACAGGATAGTCAGAGGAGACTGAAAACTCACCCTGTAAGCTTTAACCAAACACTGATAGAGGTCACAAGACTGCTATATACTGCTGATGAGAAAAGGTATTTATTTTTTACAATTTTTTTTTGTTTTTACTAAAATAATTGGATTTCCATGTTCCGTGTACTGTGGGAGACGGAGATATAGTGACTGCAGGCTCCTGGGTTTAGTAACACTTTAATTTGAAACATCTTTAGGGCTTGCCATAAATGTATTATTCTGGTGTCGACTCTTAAAAAAAATTCTCAACCGTTTTTATTGAGAATCCATTTGGCCCGTTAACGCCAAAAGTGACAAAGTGACACTAATCCCTTTTCATGAGAGCTCCCGGAATTTATGTTGTCGGAAAATACTTTGCGGTGAACAGCGAGTGCCGGGCCTGGTTGTAAACGCTGCGTACATATAATTCGCCGGAGATCTTTTTTTTTTTTTTTTTTTTTTTTTAGAGGTCAGAGGAGGAAAAAACGCACATAGGCTCCAAGTGGCTGTAAATTTTGAGCGCCGTTTGTTTCTTGGCCTCTCCGGAGCGCTGTGACTCGGCGCGCTCCTCTGCCAAGCCGTTATCATCTTCCTCTTAATGTGCTGTTATGGAATTCTGGTTATGGCCTGTAAGTGAAAAGCTTTGAACTCCCCGGGGGCCTATCTGTAACAGCTTGCTGGCAGATAATAATTTCACATACCATTGCCGTGTCTGGGCGTCCATCAATAGGGTAAAAAAAAAAAACTCAACTGCGGGGAGGGCGCACCTCTCCGAAACTGTGTGTGCTGAATCTTTTTCAGGAATGCCACGTACAATCCAGGTTCTTCACCCCTGAAACTCAAAAGGTTCCCGAATCCCATGTGACTGTACAGTCAGAAATACCCGGGCATTCATCTGTCCGAGAGGGCACTACAAAACCAAGGGCTTTGCCACATACCAGGCTTGGCTGTGGACACTAAGGGGGTCTATAAAAGTCTGTTGTATTGGCATTCAAGCAAAAGCCGCAAATAATACCCTCTACGAACCTGTTTAATATGTGAAAATTTTTATTTTCTGTTATTTAAACCGTCATCTGTAATGTTCTCTAATACCCCAAGAAAATTAAATCTCAAAAGAGAAATAGCCTAGGGACAATCAACCAGAAGAGAAAACAGCCTAAAACAAAGTCTAGGACAAAATGCAAATGAAAAATGTTATTTTCTGTTATTTAAACCGTCATCTGTAATGTTCCCTAATACCCCAAGAAAATTAAATCTCAAAAGAAAAATAGCCTAGGGACAATCAACCAGAAGAGAAAATAGTTTAAAACGATAGCCTAACAACATTCGACAAAAATAGCCAGAACAGTACAATAACATTCAACCAGAAGAGAAAATAGCCTAAAACAAAGTCAAGGACAAAATGCAACCAAAAACAGCCTAAAGCCCCATACACACTATCAGATTTTCTGCAGTTTTTTTTTCCTTCAGATTTACCAAAACCATATAATATGGGGTCAAACCTTAGGAGTTTCAATTTGTATGTAATCAGGCAGGCCCTTCCACTACATGGTTTTGGTAAATCTGAAGGTAAAAAATCAACAGAAAATCTGATAGTGTGTATGGGGCTTTAGAATGTTCAAAGATGACCTAAGGACATTCAACCAGAAGGGAAAAGAGCCTAAAACAATAGCCTACCAGCACTCAACAAATATAGCTTAAAACAGCCCGAGAGCGTTCAAACAGAAGGGAAAACAGCCTAAAACAAATGTCCAGGACAAAACAATACCAACAATAGCCTAAGAATGTTTAGAGATGGCCTAAGAACATTCAACCAAAAGAGAAATTAACCTAAAACAATAGCCTAATAGCATTTATCAAGAATAGCTTAAAATAGCCTGAGAACATTCAACCAGAAGTGAAAACAGTCTAAAACAAATGTCCAGGACAAAATGCAACCAAAAATAGCCTAAGAATGTTTAGAGATGGCCTAAGAACATTCAACCAAAAGGGAAATTAACCTAAAACAATAGCCTAATAGCATTTATCAAGAATAGCTTAAAACAGCCTGAGAACATTCAACCAGAAGAGAAAACAGCCTAAAACAAATGTCCAGGAAAAAATGCAAACAGAAATAGACTAAAACAGTGACCTAAGAATGTTTTTCAAGGAGTCTGAGATGGAGAATTTCATCCAGAGGAGCCATAGGGCCTTACATTTTTGAAAGGTGTCATTATCCATAGCCAGCATTTCGTCCATGCGCTCCTTCCCCAAGTCCATGGACCACCGGCTGGTCTATGGTGGGAGTTGATCATGTAATGAGGCGTATAGTAGTTTATAGTAGTAGTGTAGAAGTGTCTGGGAGTTTCCGAGAGAGAGAGCACCCTGGCCAATAGGGCCGCCTTGTGGTAGAGTTCAAAATCCGGTAGGCGTGTCCCACCATGAAGTTTGGGGTAGGTAAGCAAGGTATGGCGAATGCGGGAGAGTGCACCCACAATATTAGAAGGGTTAACGGGACGGGTGCAGTGAGTGGTGTAAAATTACCCTTCAGTGGGATCGGGAAAATTCATTGCAATGATTTGCAAGTAGTGAGGAGCGTAAATCTGTTAAATCTTTTGAATACGGTATATATCAGAAAAATGAAATGCTAAATCTTCTCTGACATTCTGGAATAAATCATTTTTAGTCCCGCAAAGCGTTTGGGCGTGAATTGATTGAATTTTCTCTAAACCGTACACGAGTGTGACATTTTAGCGAAGCCTGCCTGCACAGCGCCGGTGATTAAATAAACGATTTGTCTTGGTCTTGTTCTCGAGGGATTTAGGAGTTTTTGTTTTTCCTCCCAAATATTCTATCTAAATAGTGAAATGCGGCCAAAATCAAACAAACATAGAAATAAAATGCGGAAATTGGCCCTCGGTCTGTTTTACAAGGCAAAGTGAGAGTGTCGTAAAATCCCGAGTGTTACTGCCAGGAGAATGAGGCGTGCCGATCACATGGCTCAGCGGATTGGATGGAGAGACTTTCATGTCAAAGAGAACATGTTAAGTGTTCCAGAAAGCACAATATACTGACCCATATGGATAGAGCAACGTGTTACACCTACCACCTACCTACCTATCACCTACCTACTACCTACCTACCATCTACCTTCTATGTGGGGGGAGCCTCTCCTTACCATGTCTGATATCCCTGGAGCCGGGGATGGGATGAGTCCAGGGGTCACAGGGCAGGATACAGATTTGGGCTCCACAATGACAGACCTCGCTGTGTGCGTTCATTATTACAAGTCACAGCCAGGCAGACAGATGGGCGAGGATTTGGATTGTTATCGATTCACACTGAGAAAGTTCTGTCCCTGAAAGAATGCCAAATATCACTGCAAAGGATCTGTTCTATTGTCATTGAAATGCCATCATCTATCTATCTATCTATCTATCTATCTATCTATCTATCTATCTATCTATCCAGAGGCGTAGCTTGAAGCTTGTGGGCCCAATGCAAAAGTTGACCTGGGCCTCCCACCACTTCCACCGTGCGTGCAGATACACACACCGCACGCCAAGATACTCAAAGTGGCTTAAGAGTTTAGCGTTCCCAGAGTTCCTCCTTACATTAGAGGACAGGGATCACCACTGGAGGATCAGAGGACAGGGATCACCGCCGGAGGATCAGAGGCCAGGGATCACCGCCGGAGGATCAGAGGCCAGGGATCACCGCCGGAGGATCAGAGGCCAGGGATCACCGCCGGAGGATCAGAGGCCAGGGATCACCGCCGGAGGATCAGAGGCCAGGGATCACCGCCGGAGGATCAGAGGCCAGGGATCACCGCCGGAGGATCAGAGGCCAGGGATCACCGCCGGAGGATCAGAGGCCAGGGATCACCGCCGGAGGATCAGAGGCCAGGGATCACCGTCGGAGGATCAGAGGCCAGGGATCACCGTCGGAGGATCAGAGGCCAGGGATCACCGTCGGAGGATCAGAGGCCAGGGATCACCGTCGGAGGATCAGAGGCCAGGGATCACCGTCGGAGGATCAGAGGCCAGGGATCACCGTCGGAGGATCAGAGGCCAGGGATCACCGTCGGAGGATCAGAGGCCAGGGATCACCGTCGGAGGATCAGAGGCCAGGGATCACCGTCGGAGGATCAGAGGCCAGGGATCACCGCCGGAGGGTCAGAGGCCAGGGATCACCGCCGGAGGGTCAGAGGCCAGGGATCACCGCTGGAGGATCACACAGTCTATCAGCCTTCACAGGGTGTATCTGGCTTTTATGTTGCCCTTCTGACCTGTGAAATTCTCTGGTCAGAATGGCAGTGTAGTTGCAGTAGGCAGATACACCCTGTGCAGATCATGGCTGACTGGCTGTGTAAAGGAATGTGATTTCAGCCCTGCAGAGGAGGGACAGTATGGAGTGCTGTAATGGGAAAGGAGCTCAGCAGCAGGCATAGCATGTAGGGTGGAGGGGGTGGTCAGGAGGCTTTGAGGGGGGGAAACTTAGATCTGGGGGGGGGCAAAGCCACGTGACATGAAATCTGGAGCTTGCAGACCCTCGGGGGCTCCTCAGGAGGTGTTTGGCTACAGGACGGCACTCTCCTCCTCTTGCCTCGCTGAAGCTGAAGACCAATACAGGCAAACACTGGATAATCGGCACAAGTAAATACTATGAAATAAAACAAGTCCGCTGTGAACAGGGAAGCAGGGTTGCCATAGAAACGTTGGATTGAGAAGGAGGCTTGGTTAACAGTACAGGAAGTGCTCAATGTAAGGGCGGAAATACACTCCACTGTGGATTCAGAAAACAATACTTAAGATGGCGCTGCCTAACCCCTGGAAACAAGTTTTTTTAAAGTTTCTTTAAACAGTAAGTAATATGCGATTTGGCCTAAATTACAGTGGCTATAGTCTAAAAATGACTTATTATAATGGACTAAATGAAAAGAAGCATCAGAGTGGGAGAGTTTACTTCCTCTTTAGGTATTGCCAAACAAAAAGGCCCATGCCACAAAAAAATTCAAAAGTACGAAGGTCCATACGTTTTATAGTTGCTCAGGTTGAAAAAATTCCAGCCAACAGAACATAAATTAAAAAAAAAATAATAAATTGAATAAATAGAACACATCCATATACAGAAGTCTATTCCCACAGCTGATCCGGCGAATAGCAAAATAAAAGAAAACTCTAAGGCATGGTTCAATTTGGGGGAAAAATAAGTCCCTTCCTGATCCCGCAGATGAAGATGTGATGTACGAATGGAAGAGCTGAAATGGTTAAAGAAAGTGAATTGATACAAACGCATAGCAGCTGTAATTAAAGATATGTTTAATTAATTTTTTTTTTTTTTCAACTGAATCCATAAATCAATTAAATCAACTTCTTTTATCTCCTGAACTTCAGTTTAAAAAAAAAGGTCTGAGATATAAAACTTGTTAGGAAAAGGAGAGAGATAACTCAGATTGATTTTCTATTTAAGGCCTGGACTTTGTTCTCTTCTAGATACTGGGATCAGATTTGGGTTTATTTATAGTCCAGCGGGGCTCATTGACCTCTATGGGGTTTAGGTTGCCAACTCCCGGCAACATAGAAGAAAAATCGTGGAAAAAAAACAGGTACATAGTTAGTAAGGTTGAATAAAGACACCAGTCCATCCAGTTCAACCTGAGTGAGTGTCTACAATTGTCCCTATCCCTGTACATTGTACATTCACATCGGTCCCCACCCTCAAGGTGCCCCCAACTTCATACCAGGCTCGAAGGGTATGGATATTAAGAGGAACTCCACGCCAAAATTGAAAAAAAATCTTGCAGTGCATTATGGGGCGCTCGGTGGCGGGCTAACTTGCCGGGAGCGCCCCATATGTTCGTTTGTTCTACGAAAAACAGAACAGCTGATGTTGCAGTCGAACTTACTTTCGACTTGAACATCGGGACCACCCCCTAATCAGGTTATATAGAAGGAAAAGGTCAAGGTGGTCAGAAGGAATGGGGTTAACCGGGTTCCCGACCGGCGCACGCCGATGTACGTCGGCAGAATGGCACGGCTGGGCAAATGGGCGTACCTGTACATCCCTTTAAATTTTGGCGCCGTGCTATCGCTTGTGCGCGCCGGCCGGGACCTCGATGTCCGCAATCGCCTCACGGGGAGGAAAAATGGGGAAATGATAATGTAAAGAAGTATCTCCCCGTTCTGTCTAGTGACAGTGTCGCTGATCTCTGCTCCCTGTGATCTGGACGTAGCCACGCCCCCCGACAGTTAGAAACACGCCCCTAGGACACACTTAACCCCTACACTGCCACCTAGTGGTTAACCCCTTCACTGCCAGTGTCATTTACACAGGAATCACTGCATTTGTATAGCACTGATTGCTGTATAAATGACACGGGTCCCAAAAATGTGACAAAATTGTCCGATGTGTCCGCCATAATGCCGCAGTCACAATAAAAATCGCTGATTGCCGCCATTACTAGAAAAAAATTATTAATAAAAATGCCATAACACCTTTTTTCTAAACACTATAACTTTCGCGCAACCCGATCAATAAACGCTTATTGCAATTTTTTTTGATTTTTTGTCACTCTTTTTTTGTTTATAGCGCAAAAAATAAAAACCGCAGAGGTGATCAAATACCACCAAAGAAAGCTCTATTTGTGGGGAAAAAAAAGGACTTCAGTTTTATTTGGGAGCCACGTTGCATGACCGCGCAATTGTCCGTTAAAGCGACGCAGTGCCGATTCGCAAAAATCGCTCTGGTCTTTGGCCAGCAAAATGGGTTTGGGGCTTAAGTGGTTAAAATTGAGCTACATTAAAAAAAAAAAAAAAAAAAACTGACAGATGAATTAAAGATTTACTCCACATTTTCTATTTAGGCTCACGTTCCATTGGTTTATTTTTATTTTTTTAAGGCCCGGTTCACACTGGTGCGACGCTAAAGTCGCACAGCTGACGATCTGACTTAGCCCTGCGACTTTGGTCTGACATCCATCTTCCATGCGACTTTAATGAAATGGATCCGACTTTGAGATGAGTGTGACTTGTCCTTTGACCAATCATTATAATACCTTTTGGGTCTGTTTGGATTTTGAGGGGAAACAATACTCCAAAATGTAAAAAAAAACAAAAAACGGCCAAAATATACCAGACCCTTTTGTTGAGCATGGAGCCTGGTAGGTCAGAGAAGGGGGGATGGATAAGAGAGCGCCCCCCTCCCCCTCCAACCACCACCCTGAACCCCTACGCTTCCTGTGCGCTTTTCACCTGACTCAAAAAACGCAATTGCGGATGCATTTTTACTGCATTTCCATTCATTTCAGTAGGGGAGGTGTGTTTTTTGCGTGTTTTTGATGCATTTTCAATTCATTTTCATTTTATGCTGCGTTTCCATTGAAGTCTATGGAACCAAAAACGCAACCTGCTGCAGGAAAAAACAAAACAAAACAAAAAAGTCTCTGACCCTTCCCAAAAAAACGCACCTGTGGAAAATGCACAGATGTAAATGTAACCCATAGGAAACCATTTATTGCCTCTCTGGCCTGGTTCACACCGATGCAGTTTGCTTTTGATTCATTTCTGCATTGCTTTTTGCGGTGTGTGCTGCTTTTTTTTTTGCGCACGTGTTTTTCTTTTGTTGATTCTTTTGTTTTTTAAAGTTGAGAAGTTTTTGTTGTTAGGCAGATTAAAAGATGCAAAACGCATCGAAAAAACACACTACCTGCATTTCTGCAGCGTGTCCATTGAAGCCTATTGAACCAAAAACACACTGTGTTGCGTTTAAAAAAAAGTCCCTGACCCTTTCCAAAAACGCAGTGGATGTAAAATGCATAGATGTGACCCTGGAACGCCAGAAGCGACATCATGGCGTCATTTTGACTCTTTGGCCATTTTTTCCCCCCGGAGAGCAGAGATCAATGTTTGTTTGTTTTTTTTACTTTTTTTTTTTTATTTTTACTTTTTTTTACTTTTTCAAAAAAATATTGCTGATGAGGATTTATTTATTTATGAGTATTTAGCAGTTTATATTCACTAAAATAATTGCATTTTCATGTTCTGTGGGAGAGCAGATATAATAAATGCAGAGTCCTGGGGAGACCAGATATAGTGAATGCAGGCTCCTGGGGAGACCAGATATAGTGAATGCAGGCTCCTGGGGAGACCAGATATACTGAATGCAGGCTCCTGGGGAGACCAGATATAGTGAATGCAGGCTCCTGGGGAGACCAGATATACTGAATGCAGGCTCCTGGGGAGACCAGATATAGTGAATGCAGGCTCCTGGGGAGACCAGATATAGTGAATGCAGGCTCCTGGGGGGACCAGATATAGTGAATGCAGGCTCCTGGGGAGACCAGGTATAGTGAATGCAGGCTCCTGGGGAGACCAGATATAGTGAATGCAGGCTCCTGGGGAGACCAGATATAGTGAATGCAGGCTCCTGGGTTTAGTATCATTTTAAGCAATACAAATGTTTGAATCTTTTATTTTCTTGTTGTGCCTCTCTAACCTATGCTCCGTATAATGATATCACGTTTAGTTCCCTCTCCTTTACTTCCAGAGTGCTTTCCATTTAATTCAGACCAGATTTGTTACCCTGGAAAGCACATAATTTACACAACAGTTGTAAGACAAGTTCTATAAAAAAATAAAAGAAGACCCCCAGAGTAAATTTACAAACACAAATACAAAATAACAAGTGTCTTCAGGGAAAAAAATTATTATCATGCCAAGCCGTCTAATGTGAAACAGACCTCCTTCTCCGAGATCTGCAAATCTCGAAAATTAGGCATTCTACAAGTGCAAGCCGCGGTTTGCAGCCCTCGCCTCGTGAGGGGTTAGCCAATGAGATTTGGACATTACATGAATACCTTATCATAATATTTTATGCAGAGGAATTCTACAAATGCAAATAAATATCTCATCAAAGACGTGCCAATCAGCCCCTTTTCCGATCTGCTTCGATGCCCCGCACAGCCCCCGACACCTTCTCTGGCCGGAAACATTCAGACGGAACCCTTTATTCCGGTTTATTTTAGGTTTAGGTTTATTTGTTGGCACCAACCAGAGAAATTTGCCCCGTGGGAGTTTTCCGAGTTCTGCCACAATGAAATTAATAAGAACATTATTACAAAATAAGAAAATGTATTTCATGTTACAATGTTAAAAACTGATAAATCGGACAATATATGTATCGTAAAAAAAAAAACACATCATAGTGTACATACATTCCTGGAAATTACACACGATATTACCAAAAGTATTGGGACACCTACCTTTACACGCACATGACCTTTAACTACTTCAGCCCCGGACCATTTGGCTGGCCAAAGACCCGAGCGCTTTTTGCGATTTGGCACTGCGTTGCTTTGACTGACAATTGCGCGGCCGTGCCACGTGGCTCCCAAACAAAATTGACGTCCTTTTTTTCCCCACATATAGAGCTTTCTTTTGGTGGTATTTGATCACCTCTGCGGTTTTTATTTTTTGGGCTATTAACTAGGGCTTTTAAAGTTAAAGCGGAGCTCCACCCTAAAGTGGAGCTTCCGCTCATTGGAACCCTCCCCCCCTCCGGCGCCACAATTGGCACCTTTCAGGGGGGAGGGGGGGTGCAGATGCCTGTATAGTACAGGTATCTGCACCCACTTCCGGCATAGATATCCGCAGAATCTGCGGATATTTACACCACTTCCTGCGGGTCCCCCGCTGTCTGCTGGGAAACACACGGATCCCAGAGACAGCGGGGACCATCCTTATTGCGCAGCGTGACTCGCGCATGCGCAGTAGGGAACCAGGAAGTGAAGCCGTAAGGCTCCACTTCCTGATTCCCATACCCAAGATGGCGGCGGCAGCACCCGAGAGCCGATCAAGAGATCGGCTTTGGGTGCCGACATCGCGGGTGCGCTGGGTGGGTAAGTGTCCTTATTTTAAAAGTCAGCAGCTGCAGTATTTGTAGTTGCTGACTTTAAAAAAAAAAAATGGCAGAACTCCGGCTTTAAAGATGAATTCCTCGATTAATTGATTTTATTTTTGATTGATCAAAATTCTTTTGATCGGTACTCACCTCTCCGCCGGCTTCTGAGTCTTCCAGGAGTTCCATCGGAGATCTGGTGACGTCACGGACATCAACGTCACTGGACCCCTTCCCCTCCTCCTCAAGTGCCTCTGTCTGCTAATGAAGGGAAGGAAGGAGGAGTCCGGTGATGTCGAAGTTCTGATTGAATGTAACGCATACGGGGGAGGAGCTACGCATGAAGTCACCCGCTGCTGCCCCACGGAACTAACACGATTGTCGGCTTTACATGTTGTGTTTTTATCATCTTTATGTGAGTAGTTTGTGTTTGAACACAAAAATGTAATCTTATACTTAAGCGGTGAGCACTTCAATCTTTTCTTTCTACCCATGACCCGGCGTCCTTGCTGAGATCTAAGGAGACGTGAGAGAAGTTTATGGTCCGTGTTAACCCTTTTCATACCCGCTTGCATGACCACCTGAGAAAGAGCGATAGAGCGAGCGATAGAGCAAGAGAGAGACAGAGAGGGAGAGAGAGGGAGATATATATTTAGAGACAGAGAGAGATAGATGGATAGATAGATAGATAGAGAGAGATAGAGAGAGAGAGGGAGAGAGAGAGAGAGAGAGAGAGAGAGAGATAGAGATAGATAGCGAGAGATAGAGATAGATAGAGAGAGAGAGATGGAGAGAGATGGATAGAGAGAGAGAGATAGATAGAGATAGATAGAGAGAGAGATAGAGAGAGATAGAGAGAGGGAGATGGAGAGAGAGAGAGAGATAGAGAGAGGGAGATGGGGAGAGAGAGAGAGAGAGAGAGAGAGATAGAGAGAGGGAGATGGAGAGAGAGAGAGAGATAGAGATAGAGAGATAGAGATAGATAGAGAGAGAGAGATAGATAGATAGATAGATAGATAGATAGAGAGAGATAGAGAGATAGAGAGAGAGAGAGAGATGGATAGAGAGAGATGGATATAGAGAGATGGATAGAGAGAGCTAGAGAGAGAGAGCTAGAGATAGATAGATAGATAGATAGATAGATAGATAGATAGATAGAGATAGATAGAGCTAGATAGGTAGGTAGAGAGAGAGATAGAGAGAGATAGATAGGTAGAGAGAGATAGAGAGATAGATAGAGAGATAGAGATAGAGAGAGAGATAGAGATAGATAGAGAGAGAGAGGGATGGATGGATGGATGGATAGAGAGAGATAGATAGATAGATGGATAGAGAGAGATAGATATAGAGATAGATGGATAGATATAGAGATAGATGGATAGAGAGAGATAGAGAGATAGATGGATAGAGAGAGATGGATAGAGATAGAGAGAGATGGATAGAGATAGATGGATAGATATAGAGATAGAGAGAGATATATAGATGGATAGAGAGAGATAGAGAGAGATATATAGATGGATAGAGATAGATGGATAGAGAGAGATAGAGAGATAGATGGATAGAGAGAGATGGATAGAGATAGAGATAGATGGATAGAGAGAGATAGAGAGATAGATGGATAGAGAGAGATGGATAGAGATAGAGATAGATGGATAGATATAGAGATAGATGGATAGATATAGAGATAGATGGATAGATATAGAGATAGATGGATAGATATAGAGATAGATGGATAGATATAGAGATAGATGGATAGAGATAGATGGATAGATATAGAGATAGAGCGATAGACACAGTGCAGTTAAACTTTCTGTCTGGAGCCACTTTGCGGAAACTTTTGCACCTGTTAATTTTTTTTGTTCCTCGCTTTGAAAAACAAAATGTGCCAGTCTTTTTTTTTTTTCTTTTTCTTTTTTTCAGACAAATCCCCATTGGAAATAACTCTTTCAACATTTTAATCAGGCTTCAAAGCCTCGCTATTTAATATTCCCGCACAGAGCTGAGTTCTTTCAGAACGCCCATAGGTCAACTCATTTCTCTGATTCCCCTTTTTTTCCTCGCGGATGGCAATTAACGAGCACCCTTCTATAAAAATAATAAGTACTTTATGTGCCGTCTCTGAACTACTTTCAAGAGGGCTGCTGTGAGAGATAATAGGCGTTAACAGAGCGATTTCTTGGGACACAAAGTGGAACACAACTTCTTCATCTCTGAGAAATGTGCTGAAAATGTTCCCAACGATTTATCCTAAAGTGTAACTTTTCATGAAAGGAAATATAATGCGTGTATATGGTGGCTGCATTAGTTTTCTTTTTTTTTTTTCGATATTTATTCTTTATTTTAACCCAGTAATTTTGCAGGTAACACACTTCCTGTCGTAGGGTGACAACGCTGCTTCTCCATAGATACAGTGGGGGAGTGAGCGTTGGGCTGCTCTCCTGATTTGGGCTAAAAGCACAAGGCCAAGTTTGTCCTGGATCTGAGATGGATGGGAGGACTCTGTGGTGATGGGAGACTTGAATGTGACAAGTAGGAGACTCTGATGTGATAGGGTAACTCTGCTATAGGGGTAGTCTGGTGTAATAAGGGGTATTTATATATGGGCAGGATTTCAGGCTGTGTGATAGGGGTGACTGTGTGCTGATGGGGGGCCTCTGATATAAAGGGAGGCTCTGATGTGATGGGGTGACCTCTGATGTGATGGGGAGACCTCTTAAGTAACGGGCAGACCTCTGATGTGACAGGGAGACCTCTGATGTGACGGGCAGACCTCTGATATAAATGGGTGCTCTGATGTGACGGGGAGACCTCTGGTGTGACGGGGAGACCTCTGGTGTGACGGGGAGACCTCTGGTGTGACGGGGAGACCTCTGGTGTGACGGGGAGACCTCTGGTGTGATGGGGAGACCTCTGGTGTGATGGGGAGACCTCTGAGGTGACGGGGAGACCTCTGGTGTGATGGGGAGACCTCTGGTGTGATGGGGAGACCTCTGGTGTGACGGGGAGACCTCTGGTGTGACGGGGAGACCTCTGGTGTGACGGGGAGACCTCTGGTGTGATGGGGAGACCTCTGGTGTGATGGGGAGACCTCTGAGGTGACAGGGAGACCTCTGATGTGACGGGGAGACCTCTGGTGTGACGGGGAGACCTCTGGTGTGATGGGGAGACCTCTGAGGTGACGAGGAGACCTCTGATGTGACGGGCAGACCTCTGAGGTGACGAGGAGACCTCTGATGTGACGAGGAGACCTCTGATGTGATGAGGAGACCTCTGAGGTGACAAGGAGACCTCTGAGGTGACGGGCAGACCTCTAATGTGACGGGGAGACCTCTGATGTGACGAGGAGACCTCTGAGGTGACGGGGAGACCTCTGAGGTGACGGGGAGACCTCTGAGGTGACGGGCAGACCTCTGATGTGATAGGGAGACCTCTGATGTGACAGGGACACCTCTGATGTGACGGGCAGACCTCTGATATAAATGGGTGCTCTGATGTGACGGGGAGACCTCTGGTGTGACGGGGAGACCTCTGAGGTGACGAGGAGACCTCTGATGTGACGGGGAGACCTCTGATGTGACGAGGAGACCTCTGATGTGACGAGGAGACCTCTGATGTGACGAGGAGACCTCTGAGGTGACAAGGAGACCTCTGAGGTGACGAGGAGACCTCTGATGTGACGGGCAGACCTCTAATGTGACGGGGAGACCTCTAATGTGACGAGGAGACCTCTGAGGTGACGGGGAGACCTCTGAGGTGACGGGGAGACCTCTGAGGTGACGGGCAGACCTCTGATGTGATAGGGAGACCTCTGATGTGACAGGGAGACCTCTGATGTGACGGGCAGACCTCTGATATAAATGGGTGCTCTGATGTGATGGGGAGACCTCTGGTGTGACGGGGAGACCTCTGAGGTGACGGGGAGACCTCTGATGTGACAGGCAGACCTCTGATGTGACAGGCAGACCTCTGAGGTGACGAGGAGACCTCTGAGGTGACGAGGAGACCTCTGATGTGACGGGCAGACCTCTGATGTGACGGGCAGACCTCTGATGTGACGGGCAGACCTCTGATGTGACGGGCAGACCTCTGATGTGACGGGCAGACCTCTGATGCAATGGGAAGACCTCTGATGTGAATGGATGCTTTGATGCAATGGGGAGACTTCAGATGTCATTGGGAGTCCTCTGTGATGAGGAGACCTCTGATGTGACGGGGAGATCTCTGATGTGATGGGGAGACCTCTGATGTGACGGGGAGACCTCTGGTGTGACGGGGAGACCTCTGGTGTGACGGGGAGACGGGGAGACCTCTGATGTGACAGGGAGACCTCTGATGTGACGGGGAGACCTCTGATATAAATTGGTGCTCTGATGTGACGGGGAGACCTCTGGTGTGACGGGGAGACCTCTGGTGTGACGGGCAGACCTCTGATGTGACGGGCAGACCTCTGATGTGAGGGGGATACCTCTGAGGTGACGGGCAGACCTCTGAGGTGACGGGCAGACCTCTGAGGTGACGGGCAGACCTCTGAGGTGACGGGCAGACCTCTGAGGTGACGGGCAGACCTCCGATGTGACAGGGAGACCTCTGATGTGACGGGCAGACCTCTGATGTGACGAGGAGACCTCTGATGTGACGGGCAGACCTCTGATGTGACGGGGAGACCTCTGATGCAATGGGAAGACCTCTGATGTGACGGGGAGACCTCTGATGTGACGGGGAGACCTCTGAGGTGACGGGCAGACCTCTGATGTGACGGGCAGACCTCTGATGTGACGGGCAGACCTCTGATATAAATGGGTGCTCTGATGTGACGGGGAGACCTCTGGTGTGACGGGGAGACCTCTGGTGTGACGGGGAGACCTCTGAGGTGACGGACAGACCTCTGATGTGACGGGCAGACCTCTGAGGTGACGAGGAGACCTCTGATGTGACGAGGAGACCTCTGATGTGACGAGGAGACCTCTGATGTGACGGGGAGACCTTCTTTCTGATGTGACGGGGAGACCTTCTTTCTGATGTGACGGGGAGACCTCTGATGTGACGGGCAGACCTCTGATATAAATGGGTCCTCTGATGTGACGGGGAGACCTCTGGTGTGACGGGAAGACCTCTGAGGTGACGGGCAGACCTCTGAGGTGACGGGCAGACCTCTGATGTGACGGGCAGACCTCTGATATAAATGGGTGCTCTGGTGTGACGGGGAGACCTCTGGTGTGACGGGAAGACCTCTGAGGTGACGTGAAGACCTCTGAGGTGACGGGCAGACCTCTGATGTGACGGGCAGACCTCTGATGTGACGGGCAGACCTCTGAGGTGACGGGCAGACCTCTGAGGTGACGGGCAGACCTCTGATGTGACGGGCAGACCTCTGATGTGACGGGCAGACCTCTGATGTGACGGGCAGACCTCTGATGCAATGGGAAGACCTCTGATGTGAATGGATGCTTTGATGCAATGGGGAGACTTCAGATGTCATTGGGAGTCCTCTGTGATGAGGAGACCTCTGATGTGACGGGGAGACCTCTCTCTGATGTGACGGGGAGACCTCTGATGTGACGGGGAGACCTCTGATGTGACGGGGAGACCTCTGGTGTGACGGGGAGACCTCTGGTGTGACGGGGAGACCTCTGGTGTGACGGGGAGACCTCTGGTGTGACGGGGAGACCTCTCTCTGATGTGACGGGGAGACCTCTCTCTGATGTGACGGGGAGACCTCTGGTGTGACGGGGAGACCTCTCTCTGATGTGACGGGGAGACCTCTGGTGTGACGGGGAGACCTCTGGTGTGACGGGGAGACCTCTGGTGTGACGGGGAGACCTCTGGTGTGACGGGGAGACCGCTGGTGTGACGGGGAGACCTCTGATGTGACGGGGAGACCTCTGATGCAATGGGAAGACCTCTGATGTGAATGGATGCTTTGATGCAATGGGGAGACTTCAGATGTCATTGGGAGTCCTCTGTGATGAGGAGACCTCTGATGTGACGGGGAGACCTCTCTCTGATGTGACGGGGAGACCTCTGGTATGACGGGGAGACCTCTGGTGTGACGGGGAGACCTCTCTCTGATGTGACGGGGAGACCTCTCTCTGATGTGACGGGGAGACCTCTGGTGTGACGGGGAGACCGCTGGTGTGACGGGGAGACCGCTGGTGTGACGGGGAGACCGCTGGTGTGACGGGGAGACCGCTGGTGTGACGGGGAGACCGCTGGTGTGACGGGGAGACCTCTGATGTGACGGGGAGACCTCTGATGTGAAAGAAAGCTTCAAATGTAAAGAGGGCTCTGATGGAATGGGTTAACCCATGTGGTCGGAGGCCTCTAATGGAAAGGGAGGCTTCTCATGTAAAGATAATTTCATCAGGGTGGGTGTATGCATTGTCCCAGGCTCAGGTTTCCCGTTGATAAGTAACATTTACATTTTGGACTTGGGGGGGCCTCAAGATCATTTCCAAAGGGTTCTCCCGTCTGGAAAAAAGGCTGAGAAATGCTCTCTCTCTGGAATTAGGAGATATCTGTCAGTCAGTCATACACAGGGTGCTCCCAAGCATGCAACCAGCGCTGGGCTACCTTAGAATCCCCGCATGGATATTTCATATTTTACAGGATCTCTTCTTGTTTTGTCTCAGACTGGCAAATAGCCGGCGGTGAATAAGACAAATGTTACAAATTCCAAGATTCATTTAGTATCATTAAGTTTTTACAGCCTCCCTGTCATGCAGCAAATTTTCACAGCTTCAGGATAGAAATGAACATAAATCAGAGAACGGCCATCACGCCGCGCCATTCATCACAGTGTCATCGTACAGAATGGCGAGGACGGCGAGAGTGCCCCATTTATCGGAGGGAACGGCGGTGTTATCCTTCAATACATGTTCTCTGTGGTAAGAGGTTCTCCGTGTCACCGGGTGACAAATGATACTTATTAGGAATGAGGACTCGTTATACGAGACAGGAGGACTGTCATCTCCTGATCATATCAGAGGAGGGAATGTTCAATCTTCTCAGAGCTCCTTTGTATCCTGATAGAGAACAAAGGACGGGCGCCCGCTCCTAATCATGTGATCAATACTGTGAAGATCCGCCCCATACTGTTTCTCCTCTGTAAAACAAAAAGAAAAGAAAAGATACACTGTATCATCTTAGAGGAGAAGTATGTGAAAAAAGAAAAAGATTGAATAGATCAGGCCTTTTTCTAGGATAACAAATGTCAATACAGTAGTACCTTGGATTATGAGCGTAATCCGTTCCAGGAGAATGCCTTTAATCCAAAGCACTCGTATATCAAAGCGAGTTTCCCCATAGAAGTCAATGGAAACTCAGATAATTCATTCCACAGTGACTGCCGGTGTATGCAGTACCGTATGTGGCCAGAGGTGCGGGAGCTCCGGTGTATGCAGTACGTATGTGACCAGAGGTGTGGGGGTGCCGATGTATGCAGTACCGTATGTGGCCAGAGGTGTGGGGGCGCCGTTGTATGCAGTACCGTATGTGGCCAGAGGTGCGGGGCGCCGGTGTATGCAGTACCGTATGTGGCCAGAGGTGCGGGGGCACCGGTGTATGCAGTACCGTATGTGGCCAGAGGTGCCGGGGCGCCTGTGTATGCAGTACCGTATGTGGCCAGAGGTGCGGGGGCGTCGGTGTATGCAGTACTGTATGTGGCCAGAGGTGCGGGGGTGCCGGAGACACTTAAGTGTTTCTGAGAGTTTCCAAGTGTCTCCAAGCATCACCGGTGCCCCCGCACCTCTGGCCAAATGCAGTACTGCACACCCCAGCGGCTTGAATCCTGCTCGTCTTGTGAAACAACACTCAGGATTTAAAAAAATAAAATAAAAAATAGCTCGTATTGCGAAACGCTTCTAACGTTACTCGCTATCCAAGGTTTCACTGTATTAGCATCAGTTACAGCCAGTGTGGCTCCATTTACGCTTGTGCAACTTGTAATGCGTCTTTGGACATGACAAGTTGCAGCCCATTCTATGTAAGAGCACCCAGTGCCGGCACAAGGTCATGTAGAGCAGTGGTTCTCAATCTTAGTCCTCAAGTGCCCCCAACGGGCCATGTTTTCGGTTTTACTTTGCACAGCAGCTTTAAATCAATATCAATGACATATATCCAGCTCAAATCCTCTACCCCTAAAAAAAATTCCCTCCTAGTACACATCTCCCCCCGACTTTAAATCCCCCCCCCACTCAAATTCCCCCTCACCCTCCTCCACCCTCCCTACCTACACAAATCACCATTCTTAGCACCCAAATTTCCCCTCCTAGAATACTTCCCCCCCCCCAATTCCCCCTTCCAACACAAAAGGTTTGATGTGTTGTGTGTTCAAAGATGTATTCTGCATACCTTGGGTGTAGTGTAGAGGGATGATTTGAGTTACTGTTGCCTTTCTATTATTTGGAACCAGTCTGCCCATTCTCCTCTGACCTCTGACATCAGCAAGGCATTTTCCTCCACACAACTGCCACTCACTGGATATTTTCTCTTTTTTTTGGCCCATTCTCTGTAAACCCGAGAGATGGTTGTGTGTGAAAATCCCAGAAATACTCAACCAACAACCACACCACGTCCAAAGTCACTTAAATCCCCCTTTCTTCCAGAGACGTGCAGGCAGGGGAGGCAGAGACGTTAACATAAAAAAAAAAAAACCAACCCATCGGTAGCTGAAGTCCTACCCCACTGCTGGTCAGTTGGGGGCTCCTATCATCTATGGTTCCAGAGATATGGGGCTCCTATCATCTATGGTTTCCGGAGATATGGGGCTCCTATCATCTATGGTTCCGGAGATATGGGGCTCCTATCATCTATGGTTCCTGAGATATGGGGCTCCTAACTTCTATGGTTTCCAGAGATATGGGGCTCCTATCATCTATGGTTCCGGAGATATGGGGCTCCTATCATCTATGGTTCCTGAGATATGGGGCTCCTATCATCTATGGTTCCGGAGATATGGGGCTCCTATCATCTATGGTTCCGGAGATATGGGGCTCCTATCATCTATGGTTCCTGAGATATGGGGCTCCTATCATCTATGGTTCCCGAGATATGGGGCTCCTATCCTCTATGGTTCCGGAGATATGGGGCTCCTATCATCTATGGTTCCGGAGATATGGGGCTCCTATCATCTATGGTTCCGGAGATATGGGGCTCCTATAATCTATGGTTCCCGGATATATGGGGCCCCTATCATCTATGGTTCCGGAGATATGGGGCTCCTATCATCTATGGTTCCGGACATATGGGGCTCCTATCATCTATGGTTCCGGGGATATGGGGCTCCTATCATCTATGGTTCCGGAGATATGGGGCTCCTATCATCTATGGTTCCGGAGATATGGGGCTCCTATCATCTATGGTTCCGGAGATATGGGGCTCCTATCATCTATGGTTCCGGAGATATGGGGCTCCTATCATCTATGGTTCCGGAGATATGGGGCTCCTATCATCTATGGTTCCGGAGATATGGGACTCCTATCATCTATGGTTCCGGAGATATGGGGCTCCTATCATCTATGGTTCCGGAGATATGGGGCTCCTTGCGCATGCCAGCCCTCTTAACCACTTGCCGACTGCTGGGTATCCATGGACATCCTGGGCTTTATGGTGGTATATCTGAATGATGCCTGAAGCTACAGGCATCATTCAGATATCTGCGTTTTCAGCCGGCGATTTCCTATACCATAAGAATGACCATAGCGGCTGGTCAGCCGCTAGATTGTTCTTATGGGGGATGATCAGTGAGTTGGAGAATGGATCCGCCAGCCCGTGGATGTCCACCATAGAGATTTCCGGCAGACCACTTTTTATGTTAACATGGTGTTGGCGCAGCAATTTTTCGAACGCATTTTTTTTGGAAAGAAACACGAATACAACAAAAAAAACTGTTTAGCCCGATTTTTTTTTTTGGATACTATGAAAGGCGATGTTACGGCGAGTAAATAGATACCTAACATGTCACACTTTAAAATTGCGCACACTCATGGAATGGCGCCAAACTTCAGTACTTAAAAATCTCCGTGGGCGACACTTTAAATTTTTTTACAGGTTACCAGTTTAGAGTTACAGAGGAGGTCTAGTGCTAGAATTATTGCTCTCGCTCTAACGATCGCGGCGTATGTAACCTGTGTGTATCTGGCTCTGATACTAACCAAGGCCTCACCGGCCACTCGCCTCACCCGCACGTCCCTGCTTTCTTCCCCATTCTAATGCTCGGCTCAGAAAGTCATCTTCACCACGTCTAAATGCCTAAATGCATTGAGCTGCTGCCATGTGATTGGCTGATTAGCAATTTGTATTACCGAGCGATTGAACAGGTGTAGCTAATAAAGAGGCCGGTGAGTGTACAGTATACAGCTCCAGCCACACAAACGCCAAATAAATAGCCAAACCCGCTAATAAAAACAAGTCAGATGTCCAAATAATAAGACGTATACACAGAGCGGTGGATATGCGGGATAGTTAACCTCTTGCCATCTAGTTAAGCGCCCCCCCCCCCCCCCCGGGGGGTCTCCAAGACGAGCACGCTTTTAACACGCTGTCATCGCTGAGCTCTCCCGGGAAGATCGCCGAGGGCAGAACGTTCACAAACTTCCAGAGAGCCGCAAACCCGAAATGATTGTTCATCTGCGGATTTCCCGGCATCGCTCTCGGTGCTTCGTTATGCACATTGAAAATCTGCGTTCCGCGTTCACGCCGACTGCGGGGAATGAAATGGTGGGAGTTCAACTGAACGCACACCATTTCATTCCCACATGTCAGTCCCAACTTGGGGGGGGGGGGGGGTGATTTCAGAGACATCTGTGCCAATGGAAATCGCACCCCCAAGAGTGGTAAGGAAACTACTTTTGGGAATCAGTGCGGCGGTGGCGCACCGATTCGGACGGTGCAATTGCCATTGACTTGGCGTGCGATGTGACATGTCAAATCGCATCATTGTGAGCCAGGGCTTAATCTGGGATGCAAATTGAGATGACGCCTGTATAGGTTTCCCGGTGGAGATTTTTTTCCGAAGTGTTATAGAAGAGCGGGGCGACTGTGTGTGCGTGTATAACGGTGGCAGCTGGTGCTCCACTTTTTGTAGGGGCGGCAAACAAACCTACCGACACCCCCCCCCCCCCCATCATTTGGTCAATAATCCTGTATTGTTGTCCTATGGCCTGCTGGCTGGGAAGATTTTCTCTCACATGCTGTCCCTCTGACATCCTGTGACAGTAGGACAAAAAAATAAGGATAGTGGTTGTCACTGGAAAAAGAACATCACAGACAGTAATAACCTGACATAGGTTTTAACCTTTCCCAGCTTCACTGTGTCCCCACAGTAAAGACTTCCCATCACTTCCTGTCCTGACAGGAAATAACCAGAAATCTTCCCAGTGGGCACACAGACTGCCCCGACAACCTCACAGGTGTATACAGTCCCATCTCTGTTCAAAGGATAAAATATAAGTAGAGATATAATGAAAAAAGAAAGTACATTTTACTTCCAAATGAGAGCAGTGCACATTATTGTCATTGCTTTTCATAAACGCCTGCCTTGCAATCACTAAAAAAAAAAAAGTTTTGTCCCAGAACGGGTTGTGGTGTAAAATTAAGACATTTAACCACTTGCCTCCCACCATATAGCAATATGACGGCGGCAAATTGGTTTCGATATCCTGAGCGGACGTCGTATGGCATCCAGCAGGATATAGGATCCTCACCCTTATCGGATAGTCCTTCTCTCACCAGGCCTAGCAGACAACAGGGTGCTTAAATCAAACCAAGTCTCTGCCACAGACTTGGTGTAGAACACTTGAATAAACTGAAAGATGTAGACAATGCGGAGAACCCTCGTACGGTACCAGTATCTTGCAGCCGGTCCAACGATACCATACTAGATCAGATTCGCTTGGGGTCTTTCAACTTAGCCTCCAGGCTCCTGCTGAGAAGCCAACCTTTGCGTGGCATTCTCCTGTAGAGTCCACCCCTGGATGCTTCTACAGTTGCTGGGCTTCTCCATAAACCGAGATGGCACCAGACCACCTTCGAATCCTTCTTTCAGTTGCTTTGCCTCAGGCCAGCCAGCCACGAGACTTGGAGTCGGGTGGATCCGCACCCCAGGCCATGAGAGCCCTGGGGGCTGTAGGACCAGGACCAAACAGCCAGAAAGCACTTCTGGAACGGAACCCCAAAGCACATGACGTCAGCACCTTAAGTACCGTCTCCCAGAATGCACAGCAAGAGTGACACTCCCACTGGGCTGGTTCCAAGAGAGAACTGGCACTTAAAGAGGAAGTTAACCCTGATGGGTTTACTTCCTCTTTGATTCCCTGCCAAGGTAAAGAATAATGGACTACTATTCATCGCATAGTAGTCCATTATGTGTCACTTACCTGACACAGGAGCCAGCAAAGTCACCGCTGTCCCCTTGTGTACGGAGCCTCCATCTTCTTGGTGGGTATCGCTGCTCCGGCGCTGTCATTCGATGGAGCCGCGATGACGTCACTCCCGCGCATGCGCACGGGAGCCACCACTTACGGCACATCGCCGTTAACAGTGGCGCGCTCAGTGCGCCTGCGCGCCGCTGTCTAGACAGCGACGCATGTGCTGTAGACAGCGGTGCCTGACTTTTGGCAAATATCTCCTAAACCGTGTAGGTTTAGGAGATATTTCTTGGACCTACAGGTAAACTTAATCTAGGCTTACCTGTAGGTCAAAGTGGTTTGTAAGGGTTTACAACCACTTTAATGCACCCAACTGGACTGCGTTCAAGCACCTGCCAAGGATGACAGCGCCACCTATGGTAAAGCAGAACACAATACAATCTAGCCAGACTTGTACTGAGGCAAAAATTTAGAGTAATTAAACCCAAAACCAAACTGCGGTTCCAGGAATATTAAATGCCAAAAACACATAGCGCGTGTTCTTCAGGAGCTGGCGCTACACATCCATCCGTACCATACATTACGGTACATCAGTGCCACCTATTAGTGCCCATCCATGCCCATCTGTGCCACCTATCAGTGCTGCTCATCGTGCCGCCTATCAGTGCCACCTATGTGTACATATCAGTGCTGCAAATCAGTGCCACCTATCAGTATCCATCAGTGCCCCATCAGTGCCGCATATTTGTGCCCATCATCAGTGCTCATCTGTGCCACCTCATCGGTACACATCAGTGCTGCCTTATCAGTGCCCCCCCATCAGTGCCCATCAGTGAAGGAGAAAACATACTTACCGTATTTATCGGCATATAACACGCACTTTTTTCCCCTTAAAATCAAGGGGAAATTGTGGGTGTGCGTGATACGCCGATCCCCACCAATCCCCCCCGATTGTGAGCGGAGGAGCGAGCGGCGCCGATATACATACATAGCCGAGTGTACTCGGGTAGTCTCGGCTCCTCTCAGCTCTGCTCTCAGTCCCGCCATTGGACCTGTGTTATGTCTATCATAGGGCGGGACTGGGTGGGACTGCGAGAGGAGCCGAGAGCTGCCGAGAGGAGCCGAGAGGATTTTTAAACTGGAAGGCTACACTGACAAGGCTGCAGATGGACACTGATAAGGCTGCATTGATTTAAATGTAAGTTTTTTTCCTTAAACTTCCCTCCTAAAAGTTGTTTTGGGGTGCGTCTCATACGCCGATAAATACGGTATTTACAAAAAAAACATTTCAAGATTTTTGATCTTTTTTTTATTTGTTTAGCAGAAAATAAAAATCACAGAGGTGATCCAATACCACCAAAAGAAATCTCTATCTGTGGAAGCAAGATGATTACAAATTTGTTTGGGTACAGCGTAGCACGACCGCGCAATTGTCATTCAAAGTGCAAAAGCGCTGAAAGCTGAATACTGGCCTGGGCAGGAAGGTGTATAAGTGCCCCCCCCCCCGGGATTGAAGTGGTTAAAGCATCTTTTTCTACACGTTGGCTTCCTCCCCGTTTCCTCATACTCCTGTATTACAAACACTTGTACATGTCCTCAACAGGAATAAAAAAATAAAAAATAACGGTTTTACCTTGGAAAGTATTACAGTGTGAAAAAGAAATCTTACTAAACTCCAGCTTCTGCCTTTTTATTCTCAGTAAGTTCACAAAAACAAGACAGATTTCATAAGCCTAAAAGCGCTGGAGGTCGTGTGTGCTGAATATGAATGCTCACACATGCCATGTTTGGCCAGCGGTCCCCGGGACGGCGGCTGAGGCTGTGCGGCCCACGTTAGAAGAGGTAGGTCGCACTGCCTACACACCACGGCGGCCTGCTTCGGAGAGGGGGGTGTGCTGCTTTGCTCTGCATGCAGAGAGAGAGACCCGGAAATAGGGGGCGGAGCTGAGTTGGGCCGGGCTAGGAATTAGGGGACTGAGCTGAGTTGGACCGGGCTAGGAATTAGGGGGCGGAGCTGAGTTGGACCGGGCTAGGAATTAGGGGGCGGAGCTGATTTGGACCGGGCTAGGAATTAGGGGGCTGAGCTGATTTGGACCGGGCTAGGAATTAGGGGGCAGAGCTGAGTTGGACCAGGTTAGGAATTAGGGGGCGGAGCTGAGTTGGACCGGGCTAGGAATTAGGGGGCAGAGCTGAGTTGGACCGGGCTAGGAATTAGGGGGCGGGGCTGAGTTGGACCGGACTAGGAATTTGGGGGCGGAGCTGAGTTGGTCCGGGCTAGGAATTAGGGGGTGGAGCTGAGTTGGTCCGGGCTAGGAATTAGGGGGTGGAGCTGAGTTGGACCGGGCTAGGAATTAGGCGGCGGAGCTGAGTTGGACCAGGCTAGGAATTAGGGGGTGGGGCTAAGTTGGACCGGGCTAAGAAAACTCCACGTGTGAGCATCGTCAAAAGCGTCATTGGTTGCTAGGACACTGGTCCTAGCAACCAATGACTTCAAAGTGGATTTTGCGGGAAGAAGTGGGGGGGGGGGGCAGGCACCCGGCGGGAGAGAGGGACACAGAGGCGCTGGATATACATTGTGCTGGGTTTCCAGGGGACAGAAACCCGGGCACAGGTTGCCAAACCCGTACTGTCCGGGGTCAATCCCGTACGGGTGGCAACCTTACTCCCTGTGCTATTGCCTAGAGCAGTGTTTCTCAACTCCAGTCCTCAAGGCGCCCCAACAGGTCATGTTTTCAGGATTTCCCTCAGATGAAACGGATGTGGTAATTTTTACTAAGGCAGTGAAACCGATCAAATCACCTGTGCAAAATATTGGAGAGCCTGAAAGCATGACCTGTTGGGGCGCCTTGAGGACCGGAGTTGAGAAACACTGGCCTAGAGTCCTGTAAGCCCTTGTACACACGGTCGGACATTCCGACGGAAAATGTCCCTTCGCAGCGTGTTGTCGGATAATCCGACCGTTTGTGGGCTCCATCGGACTGTTTCCGTCGGAATATCCGACCGACAAAGTTTTAGAGCTGGGTTATAAAATTTCCCGACAACATGATCCGATCGGACTTTGTCCAATCGTTTGTAGAGAATTCCGTTCGGACAAAGTGCCACGCATGCTCAGATCATATTCCTAGACCAAAGCTATTGGCTACTAGCCTGAACGTAGTCCCGTCCTAACGAAATAACGTCATCACGTTCTGAATGATCAGATTTTCCGATAACTTTGTCCGACCGTGTGTATGCAACACCAGTTTCGGACAAAATCCAACGGATTTGGTTGTCAGAATGTCCGACCGTGTGTACAAGGGCTAAGACGTGTCCCCTAAATGGTGATTTACTTTAATGATTTACAAAGTATGAACACCGATCTGCAGGGGTCAAGTCCTGGGGAAAAAAGTGTGGGAACTCCCACTCAAGATCCACCCCCCCCCCCCCCCACCAAAAAAAAAAATGATACAATCATATGCACAAACGCTTCAAAAGTGGTATTTTTCATACAATTTCTTATTGTGTGTATGAAGCTTAACTGTTAGTACATAAAAAAACAATCCTCAATAAATATAAATATGGTAATTCTCTGAATAATCAGCCTTCATTCAATTGTGTTTCCATCCAAATGTGAACATCATGTTCTGATCTTTATTGGGGAATGTTATTTTGTATATAGAGTGTTTATGTGGGGAGTTTACACTTTTCTTTGAACAGAGTTTGGATAACACAGGGTTAAACAGAAAGGTCATAAATTAACTGCACATTATCTGGACAGAATGCTTGGGGAGATAGTGATGTGTTCCTGCTTAGGAGATGTATGTTAGCTTGGGGGGGTTGCAAACTCTGCAGGGCTCCAACACACACTCGCTGATATTCCAACCCTTCACATATTTCCACATAAACTTCCCTCCTGGCATTAAACTTTGCCAGGTATTGTGCTCAGCTTACCACCCCAAACTGATGTTCCTCCCTCAGCTCACCTCTCTCTAGGGTTGCCACCTGTCCAGGATTCACCCGGACAGTTCAGGTTTGGCATCATGCGTCCGGGTTTCAGCCTGCCCGAAACCCAGACACATTATTCAGACTGGACTATGGCTTCCCAGAAGGGTTGCTGGCTGCAGTTTTCTAAGCTGAGAGTGTCTGTTACACTCTCTTTCACACTGCCCAAAGCCATTATTAACAATCCCCCCCCCCCGCCCCCCCAAATACATGTACAGATGGGAGAGGAGCAAGGGCTCGATCTGCACCTCTTCCTCCAGTCCCCAGGGATGTGCCTCGGAAAAGGAAAGTGGGGGCTGGAAATTTAAAGTCCAGCAGCCTCAGAGACATCTGGATGAAAGGTGCTGACTGCCAAGGGGTAAGTGAGCTCACCATCCATCCCTGTTTGTGACTGAAGTCCCCCCCTTCTCTCTCCTGCCTTCGAGTGAGTACACTAAGGTAAAACAGGGTTCTCAGAGCACTTCTTACATCAGAGTTCTCCTTTACACCAAAGCCACAGTGTTCCCCCTTACATCAGAGTCCTCTCCATACATCAGAGTTCTCAGTGTTTCCCCTTAGATCAGGGTTCCCAGAGCATCCCTCATGTCAGAGTCCCCAGAGTCCTCCCTTACATCAGAGTCTGCAGAATCCCCCCTTACAGTGAAAGGGAACTCTGCGAGTTCAAATGTAAAAGAACTCCTCTGTGGACTCTGATATAAATCAGGACTTAACTTCATATGATTAGAAATGCTATTTAATAGCAAAATGCATGTATAGTTTATATAACAAAAAAAATTAAAAATTCTGTGCGCCGCTAAAGTGTTCGGGTTTGACTTGAAGAAAAGGTGGCAACCCTACCTCTCTCCCTACATGTCCTGTGAGCAGAATAGCTGATCTACCCGTCAGCTAGCTGTGATTGACAGGTAGACCGAAGCGGAAGCTGTCATGGGGCCCCCTACTGGCAATGCCTGAATGGTCAGGTGTGCAACACTTACCATTGCGAGCTATGTCAGAAGCTGCTGGTGTAGCACCTGCCACACACCTCGCATACTTCAAAGTCTTGCAGGACATGGCTGCTAATGGGAACTGAGTTCCTGTTGTGAAAAAAGTACAGGAACTCCGTTCCCATGCGTTCCCGCAGGACTTGAGCCCTGCCGATCTGTCATCTCCCCTAGTCAGTCCCCTCCCCCCCCCCCCAACAGTTAGAACACACCTAGGGAACACAGTTAACCCCTTGATCGCCCCCTAGTGTTAACCCCTTCCCTGCCAGTGACATTTATACAGTAATCGGTACATTTTTATAGCACTGATCGCTGTACAATTGTCCCTGGTCCCAAAAAAATGTGTCAAAAGTGTTCACCGCAATATCGCAATCCCGATAAAAATCACTAATCACCGCCATTACTAGTAAAAAATAAATAATAAAAATGCCATAAATCTATCCCCTATTTTGACTTTTGCTCAAACCAATCAGTACACTTATTGCGTTTTTTTTTTTTTGTTTTTGTTTTTTTTTTACCAAAAATTTGTAGCAGAATACATATTGGCCTAAACTGAGGGGGAAAAAAAAAATGTAATTTGAGATATTTATTATAGAAAAAAGTAAAAGACGTGTGTTTTTTTGTTTTTTTTCAAAATTGTCGCTCTTTTTTTGTTTATAGCGCAAAAAATAAAAAACGCATGGGTGATCAAATACCACCAAAAGAAAGCTCTATTTGTGGGGAAAAAAAGGACGTAGATTTTATTTGGGTACAGCGTCGCACGACCGCGCAATTGTCAGTTAAAGCGACGCAGTGCCGTATCGCAAAAAAAATGGCCCGGTCATTGAGCAGCCAAATCTTCCGGGGCTGAAGCGGTTAACATTATGATATTTTAGTGATTAGGTTTACATCTTCTGTATACGTCCACAAAAACCTGACATATACTTGTGTTCTAAAGCTTTTTGTGGTAGTATATCATTTTTTTTTTTATAACAAACAGGACGTGTTACCTGTGTGGCGGTAATGGCGGGCGCTCGCTGTGCGGGAATAGCAGTGCCGGTGAAAGCTTTGCATTGGGAAAACAAGGTCACCTACCCAGACTGACAGCCAAGAAAACGTTATATCTTATATAGAGTGGCATAAATATAGGTTTCAATCTACGAGACACGCAGCGCGCCAGAAAACTCTTATTTATATTAGGGGGGGGGGGGGGGAGTTTGCCGCAGTACAAGAGAGGGGAATAAAGCAACCGGAATGAAGAGTATTGGGCCCCCTCCATGGGGAGGTTCTCGGGGTTTTCATGCTCCCAAGTTGCCCTTTTGCTTCCAGCAGGGAATACAGGACCAGTTTACTAGAGGGGCTCATTCACATACACTTTACACTCTGAAGGGCAATAGGCCGTCAGTACATCAGGACTGATCAATTTTCTTATATACACTATATTGTCAAAAGTATTGGGACACCTGCCTTTACATGAACTTTAATGACATCCCAGTCTTAGTCCGTAGGGTTCAATATTGAGTTGGCCCACCCTTTGCCACCATAACAGCTTAAATTCTTCTGGGAGTGTGTCTATGGGAATGTTTGACCGTTCTTCCAGAAGCGCATTTCTGAGGTCAGGCACTGATGTGGACAAGAAGGCCTGGCTCGCAGTCTCCACTCTGATTCATCCCAAAGGGTTGAGGTCAGGACTCTGTGCAGGCCAGTCAAGTTCCTCCACCCCAAACTCGCTCATCCATGTCTTTATGGACCTTGCTTTGTGCACTGGTGCGCAGTCATGTTGGAACAGGAAGGGGCCATCCCCAAACTGTTCCCACAAAGTTGGGAGCATGAAATTGTCCAAAATGTCTTGGTATGCTGACGACTTAAGAGTTCCCTTCACTGGAACTAAGGAGCCAAACCCAACCCCTGAAAACCAACCCCACACCATAATCCCCCCTCCACCAAATGATTTGGACCTGTGCACAAAGCAAGGTCCATAAAGACATGGATGAGCGAGTTTGAAGTGGAGGAACTTGACTGTCCTGACCTCAACCCCATAGAACACCTTTGGGATGAATTAGAGCGAAGACTGCGAGCCAGGCCTCCCCCCCAACATCAGTACCTGACCTCACAAATGCTCTTCTGGAAGAATGGTCAAACATTCCCATAGACACCCTCCTAAACCTTTGTTGACTGCCTTCCCAGAAGAGTTGAAGCTGTTATAGCTACAAAGGGTGGGCCAACTCAATATTGAACCCTACGGACTAAGACTGGGACGCCATTAAAGTTCATGTGCGTGTAAAGGCACCATAGGTGTCCCAATACTTTTGACAATATCGTGTATATTGAGCACCCTATAGATTGGTGACTGAAAGGCCTCTGATAAGGAGTATATTTTTATATTGGTAATATAGTGTGTGAGATATATATATATATATATATATATAGTGTGTATATTATGTGTATGTATGGCAGTGTTAATTTTGACTTTGATTTAGTTTTAGTTATAGGCTTTTGACTAAAATGCCATTTTAGTTTTAGTCGTATTTTAGTCATCTGAGTTGTTTCTGTTTTAGTTGTGTTTTAGTCAACTAAAATCGAATGGGTTTCGTTACATTTTAATGCATTATTTCTTTAGCATTACCAAGCATCTTGGTAGTCTCCTGGAGTATACTCCTGGAGTAAAAATCTAATAACATGTTTATTATCTTATGGTATTCGGGTTTGAACGTGCACTACAGACACAGATGTAGCCTTTGTGATATAAATTCAATTTAGTTTTAGTCTTAGTCTTTTGACTAAAATGTCACTTTAGTTTTAGTCGTATTTTAGTCATCTGAATCTTTTTAGTTGTATTTTAGTTGACTAAAACAGTATTCATTTAGTCAACGAAAATATTTTAGTCGACCAAACTAAACCTTTGTGGACGGCCTTCCCAGAAGAGTTGAAGCTGTTATAGCTGCAAAGGGTGAGGCCAACTCAATATTGAACCCTACGGACTAAGACTGGGATACCATTAAAGTTAATGTGCGTGCAAGGGCAGGTGTCCCAATACTTTTGACAATATCGTGTGTATTGACCACCCTATAGATTGGTGACTGAAAAGCCACTGATAAGGAGTATATTTTCTGCCAGACAATTAACTCCAGTAATATGGATTTTGGAGTCCTTGTACGGCACTTTGGCCCTGACATTTGCCTGTGAGTGCGGGGAGTTTGATAAGACATCAATTTACCAAATTAATTAATTAATTAATTATTAAATAGGTTATGTGCCATACCTGTGGGTTCCCTTTAAAATCTGAAAATCACTATGCCAGGCACCACTGCTCCAGTGATCTCTGCATAGCGTCCAGGTCCGGTGCCAAGCAGCTTCCCTGCCACTTACTGAACACCGGAAGTTTCAGGAGAGCTTTCCAGGGAGCACTTTGCATTTTCTCAATGAATGCAAAGCGTTCTCTGATTGGGCAAGGTGGAGATCATGACCCCACCTTGCTGCCTCATCCAATCAGAGAATGCTTTGCATTCATCTAGAAAATGTTAAGTGCTCTCTGAATGGTGCCCATTTTGAGCGACCAACCTTCTGGTGCCTAGAGAATGGCAGCAGCAGGGGTTGGGGCTGGCTAAAAAAAATGCTAAAAAGGGGTAAACAGCAAAAAGAAAAAGTCATTTACATTGCAGAGAGGGATAGGAGTGCAAGAGATCTGGAAATTGAAAGTCCGCGTTAGGCGTTGAATACAGTAGGGAAGGTTTGAAAACCTCCCATGCTCAATCCTTCCATTAAGGTTAATCATTATCAAATTTATTTTTCAGGGAATGTTTCCAAAAACTGCACCAGTGAAGGATGGTCAGAAATATACCCAGCTTATGCCGCCGCCTGTGGATTCTCTACCAATGATACGCCAGGCGAACAGGTAATTTCTACTCATTTATATTACACGTTGTGTTCAGCACAAGTCAATCAGACAGACGGAGCTTGCAAGCAGGCAGTTTCTCCTATGTGTGCTCCACTTAGTTCAACTGTTTCTAAACCCGAGAAAAAAAAGTTGTTCTTATATTGCAACTTGTCAGTCCTCCTTACGTTGTGTTGGACCTTCATCTTGCAAGATTCAGGGTCTCATCAGAAGAATGGTGTGGTCACACCCGGGAAGTATAGAAGCTGGGGGAAAAGTAAGTATTGTCATATGGAGGTTGCTTAGCATTTTAGTGAAGCCCACGCCAATCTGAACTGTATTTTAAAGACATGGCGGCCATCTTTTATTGAAAACTTAAAGAAAAGTCCACAGGCACAAGGGTTCGTCTCTCTTGCAAAAAACGGATAACAGGAAATACAGAGCTACCTGGCTCTCTCAACCTTTAGTCCTAGCTCTCTGGCCCACTTAAGCCCCATAAACACTATCAAGGTTTTCTGCTGAGTTTTTCCAGATTTACCAAAACCATATAATATGAGGTCAAACCTTAGGAGTTTCAATTTGTATGCAATCAGGCAGGCCCTTGAACTACATGGTTTTGGTAAACCTGAAGGAAAAACTCAGAAAAAAAACTGATAGTGTGTATGGGGCTTTAGACTTTAGTTTCAGCACCTGGTCTCTGGATAGGGGTTCTCCTGACACCCTTTCACTCTACTGAGAGTTATGCCGCGTACACACGATCAAACAATCGGGTGGAAAACTCCGGCAAACTCAAGTCCACCGGACAATCCCCCCGTGTGTAGCCTCCGGCATACTTTTTTGACCCGAAAGTACGGCGGACTTAGAAAGTAGTTTTGCACTCCAATCTTCCCGCCGGACTCGCATTTCGGCGGACAATCTGGCCGTGCGTATGCCAGTCCGCTGTACTTTTGAAATGAACGGACTTTTCCCACCCGGAGAAAAGTCTGCTAATTTCGAGCGGGTCTCCAGGTAGGCGGGGCCCGCGAAGGAGACCTGGTATGGACTTAAAGGGGAACCCCAACGCCGAAAAAAATCGGCGTGGGGGTCCCCCCAGGTCCACATCGTACCTTGTCCGAGCACGCTACCCGGCCAGCCAGGAAAGGGGGGGACGAGCGAGCGCCCCCCCTCCTGAGCCGTACCAGGCCGCGTGCCCTCAACATGGTGGGGTGCCTTGGGGAAGGGGGCCCCCCACCCCAAAGCACCTTGTCCCCATGTTGATGAGGACAAGGGCCTCTTCCCGACAACCCTGGCCGTTGGTTGTCGGGGTCTGCGGGCGGGGGGCTTATCGGAATCCGGGAGCCCCCTTTAATAAGGGGGCCCGCGGATACTGGCCCCCCACCCTATGTGAATGAGTATGGGGTACAATGTACCCCTACCCATTCACCTGTAAAATAAAGTACAAAAAAACAACACACAAGATAAAATAGTTTATTGCACAGCTCCGGGGGTCTTCTGTCTTCGGGGGTCTTCTCGCCGGACTCCTCCGCTATCTTCTTCTAGCTCTTTTGCTCCAGGAGAAGAAGGAGAAAAAGAAGAAGAACAGAAGGCGGCGGCGACAGAAGACCGGGCCACCGCCTGTAAAAGAGCTATAAGAAGGCGCGGTGGCCCGGCAGAAGAACCGAAGAGGGGGACAAGACCCCCGAAGTCGGAAGAAGAGGCCGCGGCGAGGAAGAAAGCCAGGCTCCTCCGCTAGCAAAAGAGCTAGAAGAAGATAGCGGAGGAGTCCGGCGAGAAGACCCCCGAAGACGGAAGACCCCCGGAGCTGTGCAATAAACTATTTTATCTTGTGTGTTGTGGTTTTTTTTGTACTTTATTTTACAGGTGAATGGGTAGGGGTACATTGTACCCCATACTCATTCACATAGGGTGGGGGGCCGGTATCCGGGGGCCCCTTATTAAAGGGGGCTCCCGGATTCCCGATAAGCCCCCCGCCCGCAGACCCCGGCAACCAACGGCCAGGGTTGTCGGGAAGAGGCCCTTGTCCTTATCAACATGGGGACAAGGTGCTTTGGGGTGGGGGGCCCCCTTCCCCAAGGCACCCCCTCATGTTGTGGGCACGCGGCCTGGTACGGCTCAGCAGGGGGGGGGGCGCTCGCTTGTCCCCCCCTTTCCTGGCCGGCCGGGTAGCGTGCTATGACAAGGGTCTGATGTGGACCTGGGGGGGACCCCCACGCCAATTTTTTTCCGGCTTTGGGGTTCCCCTTTAAGTCTATACCAGGTGGCGGGGCCTGCGAGGTCTCCTTCGGGGGCCCCGCCTACCTGGAGACGCGCTCGAAATGAGCAGACTTTCCTCCGCGTGTGTGGGCGAGTCCGTTCATTTCAAAAGTAGGGCGGATAGTACGGCGGACTTAGTACGCCGTATTAGTCCGCTGAAAAAGTGCCGTGTGTGGGCAAGTAGCCTGTTCGGAAAGTCCGACAGACAGTCTGGCGGGAAGTCCGCCAGATTAAGTCCGTCGGATAGTCGGCTACGTGTGTACGCTGCATTACAGACTCCCCTGTACTCACTGGTCATCTCAACTTTCTCAGTCTCCTCAGACTCGTGCAGCTGTCCCGGCTCTCCCAGTCCTCTGGGTAAGGAATTTCCCCAATATGGGGTTCTGTCTCCCAAGTAGATCACCTCACTTAATGGGAGCACATAGCTCTCTCCTGGTGGAGGCCTTTCTCCAAATGGGAGCCCTGAGCTATGATCAGGCATGGCTTATTAACAAATTTGCACACCTGTGTACTCACACAGCCTGCAGGCCTCCAGCAAAACCCATACGCAGGATTGAAGGCTTCATCCAACCTAAGACACTTTGAAGCCTTCAAGCTTCGAGACCTGGACACAAGTTTGAAGGCTTTGTCCCAGCCAAAACACTTTGAAGCCTTCAAGCACCCGAATCTGGACACAGAATTGAAGGCTTCATCCAACCCAAGATACTTTTGAAGCCTTCAAGCCCGAAAACCTGGGCACAGAATTGAAGACTTCATCCAAACCAAGACACTTTGAAGCCTTTAACCACTTCAATACAGGGCACTTAAACACCTTCCTGCCCAGACCAATTTTGAGCTTTCAGCGCTGTCGCACTTTGAATGACAATTGCGCGGTCATGCTACACTGTACCCAAATGAAATTTTTATCATTTTTTTCCCACAAATAGAGCTTTCTTTTGGTGGTATTTGATCACCTCTACGGTTTTTATTTTTTGTGATACAAATAAAAAAATACCGAAAATTTTGAAAAAAAAAATGTTTTTTTTTGTTTCAGTTTCAAAACTTTGTAAATAAGTACGTTTTCTCCTTCACTCATGGGCACTGATGGGGCTACACTGATGGGCACTGATAAGGCGGCACTGATGGGCACCAATGAAGTGGCACTGATGAGGTGGCATTGATGGACACTGATAGGTGGCACTGATGGGCGACACGGATGGGCGACACGGATGGGCGACACGGATGGACACTGATAGGTGGCACAAATTGGCACTGATAGCTGGCACGGATTGGCATGGATGGGCGGCAGAGATGGGCATGGATAGGCGGCAGAGATGGGCATGGATAGGCGGCAGAGATGGGCATGGATAGGCGGCACAGGTGGGCACTCATAGGCGGCACAGGTGGGCACTCATAGGCGGCACGGGTGGGCACTCATAGGCGGCATTGGTGTTATACTGTACTAATGGATGCCAATCAGTGCCAAACAATAATGCATGCCAATCAGTGATGCCCATTGTGGGCACTGATTGGCATCCATTTTGGGCACTGATTGGCATCCATTGTGCTGACTGGCATCCCTGGTGGTCTAGGGAGGATTACCTTTTCCCTGGTGTTCTGGTGGCGTCCCTGGTGGTCCAGTGTGGGCATCCTCGGGGGGGCTGTGCTGATAATCGATCAGCACAGACCCCCCCTGTCAGAGGAGCAGCCGATCGGCTCTCCTCTACTCGCGTCTGACAGACGCGAGTGAGGAAAAGCCAATCACCGGCTCTTCCCATTTACACTGTGATCAGCCGTGATTGGACACGGCTGATCACGTGGTCCGTCGGAGACTCTTTACCGAGATCGTAGTTGCCGGGTGTCAGACTGACACCCCGCAACAACGATCGCCGCGATGCGCGCCCCCGGGGGCGTGCAGCGGCTCATAATCCTGAGGACGTCATATGACATCCGATCAGGATTATGAAACCACTTTGCCGCCGTCAATTTGTAATAGGGCGGGCGGCAAGTGGTTAAGCTCAGAGACCTGGACATAAGCTTGAAGGCTTTGTTCCATCCAGGACACTTTTTTTGAAGACGTCAAGCTCCATGACCTTGACACAGGATTGAAGGCTTTATCCCACCGAAGACACTTTGAATTTTTTAAGTTTTGGTTTGCATTTACATTTTGCATTTTGTAAACATGTGAAAAGTCGTGCCTTTTTTTTTTTTCTTTAGCATTTGTGCATGTTTTTGCACCAAACGCATTGGACAGTCCATTGATTTCACAGAGTTGCCCTATGCGCAACATACACGACAAACTAGCTCATGTACCTTTTTTCGAGCGTTCAGCTTCCTACATTTGGTAACTGTGCATTTTGCCGCATATGACGTGTTTTTTTGCCTCTTTTTTTTTTTTTTTTTTTTGGTGTGTTTGGGTTGCTGTTAACAATGAATGGTAACGCAAGCATGACAGGCATTTTTTAAAATGCGTGCTAAGTTGCGTGATTATTACTTAGTTCAATGGTAGCTTTAGTGAAGTCCATGCCAGTCCGGACTGTGTTTTAAAGCCTTGGCGGCCCACTTTTATTGACAAAAAGAAAAGTCCACAGACACAAATGTCAACAGAAAATACCGAGCCACTTGGCTCTCTCAGCCTTTAGTCCTAACTTCCATCTTGCTGGCTCTCCTGGCCCACTCGGGCTTTGGTTGCGACACCTCACTGCACAGGCCCACACCTGGCCTCTGGATAGGGATTCTCCTGACACCCCAGGTTTTTCACTCTGCTGAGACTTAGTCCCCTGTACTCACTGGTTGTCTTAGCTCCTCACTCTAGCAGCTGTCCCTACTCTCCCAGTTCTCTGGGTAAGGAATTCCCCCAATATGGGATTCTGTCTACCAAGCAGATCACCTCTCTTAATAGGAGCACACCTCCCTTCCTTGCTGGAGCACACAGCTCTCTCCTGATGGGGGGTCATTCTCCAAATGGAACCCCTTAGCTATGATCAGTCCTTTCTATAATGAATCTGCACACCTGTGTACTGACACAGCCTGCAGGCCTCTGGCAAGACCTGGACACAGGATTGAAGGCTTCATCCAACCCAAGACACTTTTAAGCCTTCAAGCTTCGAGACCTGGATATAGATTTGAAGGCTTCGTCTCACCCAAGACACTTTGAAGCCTTCAAGCTCTGAGACCTGGACACAGGATTGGAAGCTTCATTGCACCCAGGACATTTCAAGCTCCGAGACCTGGACACAGAATTGAAGGCTTCGTCCCAGGCAATATACTTTGAAGAGAAACAAAATGTTACCCCAGCTCCACTGCCAATATGAAAGTCCACGGGCTGTGATCCGGTGCTGTAGCCAGGACGTTCAGGCCTGTTTTGATGAAGGCTTCTTAGCCGAAACACGTCAGCATATAGCCTGTACCCGTGTACCCATGTAACTAATAAAGGACTTTTATTCAAGAGCATCCGAGTTGCCAGCCCTTTTTGATTCAATATACTTTGAAGCCTTCAAGCTTTGAGGTCTGGATACAGGCTTGAAGACTTCACTCTACCCAAGACACTTTTAAGCCTTCAAGCTCCAAAACCTGGACACATAATTGAAGGCTTTATCCAGACCAAGACACTTTGATGCCTTCAAGCTCTGGGACCTGGTCACAGGATTGAAGGCTTTGTCCCACCGAAGACACTTTGAAGCATTCAAGCTCCAAAACCTGGCCACAGAATTTAAGTCTTCGTCCTGCCCAAGACACTTTGAAGCCTTCAAGCTCTGATACCTGGACACAGGATTGAAGGCTTCGTTCCACCTAGGACACTTTGAAGACTTCAAATTCCGAGACCTGGGCACAGAATTGAAGGCTTTGTCCCACGCATAAAACTTTGAAGCTTTCAAGCCCTGAGACCGGAACACATGATTGAAGGCTTCGTTGCACCGAAGACACTTTGAAGCCTTCAAGCTCCAAACCCTGATTCGGAATTACAAAACCCAAAGAAAGCTGCAACCACAGTTTTCTTCACTCACAATAAACACATTGGGCATTAATGTGAACCTTGTGTCAATCCTTTATCCATTTCCCTAGTGACAGGGTCTGGCATTGTCACAGTATAATAAAGTGGACCTCAAAAGCAGGAGGAGTGCAAGGTCTTCTCTAGCAGGAACCCCTCCACCCCATTTTTTTAAAATGAGTTTTTGGCTGCATTCACATTTTGCATGTTGCAATAAGCACAAGGCAGCCCATTGATTTCAGTATGCTGCGTTTGTCACACCTGAGACCTTGTAACACTAATGAGTCGCATGACACCGGGGAGGGAAAATGGCTAATTGGTCCCAATTTGGACATTTTCACTTTGGGTTGTACTCACTTTTGTTGCCAGCGGTTCAGACATTAATGGCTGTGTGTTGAGTTATTTTGAGGGGACAGCAAATTTACACTGTTATACAAACTGTACACTCACTACTTTACATTGTAGCAAAGTGTAATTTCTTCAGTGTTGTCACATGAAAAGATATAATAAAATATTTACAAAGTGATGCAATGGTGCTGTTAGCCCCGTCTTACGCGTTTCGTCACTGGGACGTACCTGAAGTCGGGGAAGGAAAATGGCTAATTGGGCCCAATTTGGACATTTTCATTTAGGGTTGCACTCACTTTTGTTGCCAGCGGTTCAGACATGAATGGCTGTGTGTTAAGTTATTTTGAGGGGACAGCAAATTTACACTGTTATACAAGCTGTACACTCACTACTTTACATTGTAGCAAAGTGTAATTTCTGCAGTGTTGTCACATGAAAAGATAGAAGAAAATATTTACAAAAATGTGAGGGGTGTGAGATACTGTACATAGAATTTAAAAGGATGCATTTTTCTTGCGCTAAAGGTGCCCATAATGGCCCACAATAAAGTCATATTCATTTAAATTGATGATATTATTTAAAAAGAAGTTGAATATAATACAATAATACAATTATATATAAAAATATATATCTTTTCTAAAAACTGTCATTTTCAGGTTCGGCCAAACCGAAAAATGACAGCGTCGGACAGTTTTGGCGTCGGCACCAAAAATTTCCGTTCAGTGAAAAAGTATAATCTTTTGGGGGTTCTGAGTAATTTTCTCGAAAATTTTTCATGTAGGAGAGGAGTGTCAGGATAGGCTTGGTGTTGAAGTGGTTAAAAACATTTATTATATATATACTGTATATAATTTAGAATGTTTCTGCCCACTGTAGTGCATTGGCAGCTCATTCATAACGCGTGGCATCCAAAACAGGCCGGTATGAATGCGCCCACTTTGCCTATATATATATATATATATATATATATATATATATATATATATGCCGGAGTCCCACAGTGAGGAACCTGAAGCCCATATACATGACATACGCACCCGTAATTGCACGCTGTGTTTGCAGTTTAGGTAATCTCAGTAACGAGGCAGACTTGTCTCTATTCATTGGCAGCCTGATAAATTTTGTTTGTTTTAATATCGATCTCTTACACTACACTACGTTCAGTTTTCTTCATATAGCAAAGGCCAAGTGCCGGTTGGCGGTCGCTGACGCAGCTCTCTAACAGGTTGTTTGTTTTAGCTGAGATAGGCTTGTTGGGTCGAAAACCCTTGAACGCTTACATTAATAGCAGCCTGAAGTGGTGTTAGTCATCGGTCTGCCGTAACGCCGGCATTTTTCACCGCACGTGTTTGTAGGATGATAATTCGGCCAATGAGGAGGTCTGGGGTGGGGGCGGTGCTCATAGCGATCAGTACAAAGGAGGGTCAAACATGATAGATCCTCAATGGATGTTGAGGCATTCACGGGGCGCACACATTGATCTCCGAACGAGCTAATGACACCATGCTTTGCGCCAAATTTTTTTAACGTTCTTATATGAAGAAAACAAGTTACTGTATTCCCCTCTCGTGTAACGCTTAATAGAGTTGCCACCTCATCCCTTTAAACCCGAATTACGCAGGTTCTGTAGGCTAATTAAATTCAGATAAGGCACCAAGTGAGTTTAATTACCACCTTAATCAGCCACAGAACCTGCGTAGTTAAGATGTGTTGGGGTCTAAAGGGATGAGGTGTCAACCATACGCTTAAAGCAGTATTAAATCCCAAAGCAAACATTTATTTTATTGCAAATTACCAATTCTTAGATGTAATGGCTACATTCGTTTTCTTTTTTAAGGCTTGACTGTAGGCAAGACACACCGGAGTCCTCTTCCAGGTCTCTTAGAGACCTTGCAAGACAAATTAGACCTAAAGTATCAATATTTTGTGTGGCCGCCATTATTTTTCAGCACTGCCTAAACCCTCTTGGGCATGGAGGTCACCAGAGCTTCACAGGTTGCCACTGGAGTCCTCTTCCCCCTCCTCCATGATGACATCACAGAGCTGGGGGATGTTAGAGACCTTGCAAGACGAATTGGGTCCAAAGTGTCAATATTTTGTGTGGCCGCCATTATTTTCCAGCACTGCCTAAACCATCTTGGGCATGGAGGTCACCAGAGATTGGCAGGTTGCCACTGGAGTCCTCTTCCCCTCCTCCATGATGACATCACAGAGCTGGGGGATGTTAGAGACCTTGCAAGACAAATTGGGCCCAAAGTGTCAATATTTTGTGTGGCCACCATTATTTTCCAGCACTGCCTTAACCCTCTTGGGTATGGAGGTCACCAGAGCTTCACAGGTCACCACTGGAGTCCTCTTCCCCTCCTCCATGATGACATCACGGAGCTGGTGGGTGTTAGAGACCTTGCGCTCCTCCACATTCCATTTGAGGATGCCCCACAGATGCTCAATAGGGTTTATGTCTGGAGACATGCTTGGCCAGTCCATCACCTTTACTCTCAGCTTCTTTAGCAAGGCAGTGGTCATCTTGGAGGTGTGTTTGGGGTCGTTATCATGTTGGAATACTGCCCAGTACATGTTGGCATTCATGGTTCCCTCAATGATCTGTAGCTCCCCAGTGCCGGCAGCACTCATGCAGCCCCAGACCATGACACTCCCACCACCATGCTTGATTGTAGGTAAGACACACTTGTCTTTGTCCTCCTCACCTGGTTGATTACTCTTAAGGCCAAGGCATTTTGGACAATTTCATGCTCCCAACTTTGTGGGAACAGTTTGGGGGATGGCCCCTTCCTGTTCCAACATGACTGCACACCAGTGCACAAAGTAAGGTCCATAAAGACATGGATGAGTGAGTTTGAGTTTGGGGTGGAGGAACTTGACTGGCCTGCTCAGAGTCCTGACCTCAACCCCATAGAACACCTTTGGGATGAAATAGAGCGGAGACTGTGAGCCAGGCCTTCTTGTCCAACATCAATGCCTGACCTCACAAATGCGCTTCTGGAAGAATGGTCAAACATCCCCATAGACACACTCCTAAACCTTGTGGACATCCTTCCCAGAAGAGTTGAAGCTGTTATAGCTGGAAAGGGTGGGCCACCTCAATATTGAAACTTACGGACGAAGACTGTTCATGTGTGTGTAAAGGCAGGCATCCCAATACTTTTGACAATATAGTGTATATTGAACACCCTATAGATTGGTGACTGAAAGGCCTCTGATAAGGAGTATATTTTTATATTGGTTATATATATATATATATATATATGCATGCACACACATACTGCACATAAAAAAAA
The DNA here is from genome assembly GCF_037356315.1 of Lithobates pipiens. Taxonomy (NCBI): domain Eukaryota; kingdom Metazoa; phylum Chordata; class Amphibia; order Anura; family Ranidae; genus Lithobates; species Lithobates pipiens. The sequence goes on along the minus strand of NW_027507764.1, from coordinate 36,957,540 downwards.
TATATTTATATGTTATAAGTTTAACTTTAATGAAGGAATATACAGTATATATATATATATATATATATATATATATATATATATATATATATACTGTATATTCCTTCATTAAAGTTAAACTTATAACATATAAATATATTTTTTTTATGTGCAGTATGTGTGTGCATGCATATATATATATATATATATAGTGTGTGTATATATTATATGTATGTATGGCAGTGTTAATTTTGACTTTTATTTAGTTTTAGTTATAGTCTTTTGACTAAAATGCCATTTTAGTTTTAGTCATCTGAGTTGTTTCCATTTTAGTCGTATTTTAGTCATCTAAATCGTTTTAATTGTATTTTAGTCGACTAAAACAGTATTAATTTAGTCAGTAAAACAGTAATATTTTAGTCGACAAAATTAACACTGATGTTTGTGTGTATCTATCTATCTATATATATATATTTTTTTTTTATTTATTTTTTTCAGGGACCACCTGTCTGGTTTCAGGTTTTGAATCATGTGTTCATCTGAAACCCGGACACAATATTCAGAATGTGGGCTCGGTAGGAGTGTGGGGGGGGGGGGGGGGGCACTATGTGCGCCACATTACTATTCTCTTGGCGCCCCCAAAGGTGTCCCAGGTCTGTTACAATCCTACAGTGTATGGTAAAAAAAATGTGTTTTTTGCTGTGCGCCACTAAAGCATTTGGGTTTGGCTGGAAGAAAAAGTGGCAACCCTAGATGGGGGAGTTGAGACAATTTTTTAGCAACATTATATTGCAAAAATTGTTTTTATTTATATTTATATATATATATGAGAGAGAAATATATAGATAGATTTTATATATATATATATATGTGTGTGTATAGATGGATATATATATAATTATTATTATACAGGTTTTATATAGCGCCAACAGTTTGCTCAGCGCTTTACAACATATACATACATATACACACAAACATCAGTGTTGATTTTGTCAACTAAAATATTTTCGTTGACTAAATTAATACTGTTTAAGTTGACTAAAATACAACTAAATCTAAAACGATCCAGATGACTAAAATACGGCTAAAACTAAAAATCTCTCTCTCTCTCTCTCTCTCTCTCTATATATATATATATATATATATCCCTTCATTAAAGTTGAACTTTGGGCAGGTTAAAAAAATAAATAAATCCATCATAAGTCGCTGACCTGGCTGTGCTGTCTGGCAGGGGCGCCCCGAGGTCACAAGACTGATAGCGTTGCACATCTTTAGTCAGGCGAACCTCATCTGACATCATATATATATATATATCATGGTGTTTATATCATTTAGCTGCCTGGAGTCCAACTTTAAAATGTTTTATGTCGGGGGAACCCGTCGGGACAGGAGGGGCGGAGCGGCTGCCGCTTGCTGAAGGTTGTAGGCGTGGGGCTGTCATTTCCATCCTCGCTTTGCTACTGAAATAAGCCTTGGAAGAGGCACCTCTACCATAAAATTCAACAGGTCAGCGGTGGAAGCTCCGCGTCGGAGTCCTGACAGATTCCCTTTACCGTTTTCCTATGTAAACGATTAACTGTAACCTTTCCTCTCCCAGCAGACTGTATTTTTCGGAGCGATTAAGACGGGATACACGATTGGACACAGTTTGTCGCTGATCTCCCTCACTGCGGCCATGATCATCCTCTGTCTTTTCAGGTGAGGCTGCAACACTGTTCAGATCTTATTATGTATCTTTTGATTTTAATATAACTTTATGTAATTCTTATACCTCCTGAGACAGTATAACTTGCTGACTCTACAAGATCCACAGCCAGTGTCACTTCACCAAGAAGACCCCGGGTGAAATCCAATGCTTCCTGAGTATTAGACATGGGCAATTCATTTAGTTCCGAATTCGTTTTTTAATGAATTTTGACAAATTCGTTAATTTCCGATTTTTTTTTCAATTTCTGAAATTACGAATTTCCAATTTACGAATTTCAAATCTTCAAAAAAATACAAAATTTAGAAAAACGATATTTGGAAATTTGAAATTAGGAAATTTGAAATTTTGGAAATTCAGAAATTAGGAAATGTGAAAATTAGGAAATGTGAAAATTAGGAAATGTGAAAATTAGAAAATTTGAAATAAGAAAATTTGAAATAAGAAAATTTGAAATAAGAAAATTTGAAATAAGAAAATTAGGAAATTCGAAATTAGGGAATTTGGAAATTCAAAATTAGGACATTCGAAATTTTGGAAATTCAGAAATTAGGAAATTTGAAATTCACACATTTTAAAATTCAAAATTAGGAAATTCGAAATAAAAAAATTCAGAAATTCGAATTCAGGAGATTAGAAATTTGCAAATTTGAAATAAGAAAATTCGGAAATTAGGAAATTCGAAATTAGGGAATTTGGAAATTCAAAATTAGGAAATTCAAAATTTTGGAAATTCAGAAATTAGGAAATTTGAAATTCACACATTTTAAAATTCAAAATGAGGAAATTCGAAATAAAAAAATTCAGAAATTCGAATTCAGGAGATTAGAAATTTGCAAATTTGAAATAAGAAAATTCGGAAATTAGGAAATTCGAAATTAGGGAATTCAAAATTTTGGAAATTCAGAAATTTTGAAATTCGCAAATTCTAAATTAGGAAATTCGAAATTTTGGAAATTCAGAAATTAGGAAATTCGAAATTCACACATAATAAAATTCGATAATTAGAAAGTTCAAAATTAAGAAATTCAGAAATTCGAATTTAGGAAATTAGGAAATTTTACAATTCAAAATTATGAAATTCTAAAATTCTAAAATTTGGAAATTTTAAAATCCAAAAATAAGAATGAAAATCTGAACATTCAAAAGAGTGAAAATCTGAAAATTCGAAAACCTGAAAATCTGAAATAATAACTAACTAATAATAAATATAAAATTATAGGTATTGGAATTTCCTTTCCTTTCCTTTATCGGAAGTTACAAATTATCTGAAATAACGAATGCCGTATCTAAACGAATGGAATGTATCGATCTAATAATAATAATAAATAAATAACAATAATAATAATAAAACCTTTTTTATTATCATTATTTATTATTTGTTCCATTCCATTTGTTTCAATGCAGCATTGGTTATTTCAGATACTTCGTAACTTCACATAAATTTATATTCTTTATGTTCGCAAACAGTCAAATTTGAAAGGAAATTCAAATACAGGGGGTCCCCTACTTACAAACATCCGACTTACAAATTACTCCTACTTACAAACGGAGGGAGACAACAGGAAGTGAGAGGAAATCTACCCCTAGGAAGGGAAATTCTCTCCTGTAAGAGTTAATATTGGAAAAAATGTGTCTCCACTGAAGCTTCATCACCAATCCTTGTTTCCCTAACGGCCCAAAATTTTCAAAATCCAATTATCATTGGGACAGAAAGTGGGGTGAAATCGTCTGTACAGGGGCACAGACCACTAAACAAATGTTACAGGGGTGATAACCCTTCCCTATGTTATCCAAAAAGCTTAAAAATAGATTTTTTGGCTGGAGCTACACTTTAAGGCCTCATGCACACGAGACGCATGAGGCATACACCGTCCTTTCCCTTTCTCTAAACTAACAAAAGACACTCAGGCTGCTGTATAATAATAATTATATATATATCCATCTATACACACACATATATATATATATATAAAATCTATCTATATATTTCTCTCTCATATATATATATAAATATAAATAAAAACAATTTTTGCAATATAATGTTGCTAAAAAATTGTCTCAACTCCCCCATCTAGGGTTGCCACTTTTTCTTCCAGCCAAACCCAAATGCTTTAGTGGCGCACAGCAAAAAACACATTTTTTTTACCATACACTGTAGGATTGTAACAGACCTGGGACACCTTTGGGGGCGCCAAGAGAATAGTAATGTGGCGCACATAGTGCCCCCCCCCCCCCCCCACACTCCTACCGAGCCCACATTCTGAATATTGTGTCCGGGTTTCAGATGAACACATGATTCAAAACCTGAAACCAGACAGGTGGTCCCTGAAAAAAATAAATAAAAAAAAAATATATATATATAGATAGATAGATACACACAAACATCAGTGTTAATTTTGTCGACTAAAATATTACTGTTTTACTGACTAAATTAATACTGTTTTAGTCGACTAAAATACAATTAAAACGATTTAGATGACTAAAATACGACTAAAATGGAAACAACTCAGATGACTAAAACTAAAATGGCATTTTAGTCAAAAGACTATAACTAAAACTAAATAAAAGTCAAAATTAACACTGCCATACATACATATAATATATACACACACTATATATATATATATATATATGCATGCACACACATACTGCACATAAAAAAAATATATTTATATGTTATAAGTTTAACTTTAATGAAGGAATATACAGTATATATATATATATATATATATATATATATATATATATATATATATATACTGTATATTCCTTCATTAAAGTTAAACTTATAACATATAAATATATTTTTTTTATGTGCAGTATGTGTGTGCATGCATATATATATATATATATATATATATAACCAATATAAAAATATACTCCTTATCAGAGGCCTTTCAGTCACCAATCTATAGGGTGTTCAATATACACTATATTGTCAAAAGTATTGGGATGCCTGCCTTTACACACACATGAACAGTCTTCGTCCGTAAGTTTCAATATTGAGGTGGCCCACCCTTTCCAGCTATAACAGCTTCAACTCTTCTGGGAAGGATGTCCACAAGGTTTAGGAGTGTGTCTATGGGGATGTTTGACCATTCTTCCAGAAGCGCATTTGTGAGGTCAGGCATTGATGTTGGACAAGAAGGCCTGGCTCACAGTCTCCGCTCTATTTCATCCCAAAGGTGTTCTATGGGGTTGAGGTCAGGACTCTGAGCAGGCCAGTCAAGTTCCTCCACCCCAAACTCAAACTCACTCATCCATGTCTTTATGGACCTTACTTTATGCACTGGTGTGCAGTCATGTTGGAACAGGAAGGGGCCATCCCCCAAACTGTTCCCCCAAAGTTGGGAGCATGAAATTGTCCAAAATGCCTTGGCCTTAAGAGTAATCAACCAGACGTGGCAAGTGGACAATCCACAACTTGTGGCAGGTGATGTGGCTGGTGACGTGGCAAGTGGACAATCCACATCTTGTGGCAGGTGACGTGGCAGGTGACGTGGAAAGTGGTGTGGCAAGTGGACAATCCACAACTTGTGGCAGGTGATGTGGCTGGTGACGTGGTAAGTGGACAATCCACAACTTGTGGCAGATGGCATGGCAGGTGACGTGGAAAGTGGACAATCCACATCTTGTGGCAAGTGACGTGGCAGGTGATGTGGCAAGTGACGTGGCAAGTGGACAATCCACAACTTGTGGCAGGTGACGTGGCAGGTGATGTGGCAAGTGATGTGGCAGGTGATGTGACAAGTGGACAATCCACATCTTGTGGCAAGTGACGTGGCAGCTGACGTGGCAAGTGACGTGGCAGGTGACGTGGCAAGTGACATGGCAAGTGGACAATCCACATCTCGTGGCAAGTGACATGGCAGGTGATGTGGCAAGTCACGTGGCAAGTGGACAATCCACAACTTGTGGCAGGTGATGTGGCTGGTGACGTGGCAAGTGGACAATCCACAGCTGGTGGCAGGTGGCATGGCAGATGACGTGGAAAGTGGACAATCCACATCTCGTGGCAAGTGACGTGGCAGGTGATGTGGCAAGTGACGTGGCAAGTGGACAATCCACAATTTGTGGCAGGTGACGTGGCAGGTGATGTGGCAAGTGGACAATCCCCAACTTGTGGCAAGTTACGTGGCAAGTGGACAATCCACAACTTGTGGCAGGTGCCGTGGCAAGTGACACGGCAAATGCAAGTGTACAACTGCTCTCTATGCTGCTGCTGCTCACTCTGATCAAAATAGCAGAAATAGTTAAAAAAAATGCTTTGAGAGCTTGGGGAGGGTCTACATGATGTTATCTTTATAAACGCGTTTAAACGCAAACGCGTCTAAACGCGGCATGCAAACGCGGCAAAACGTGCGTTTCTAAACGCGCGTTTCAGCTTTTTTTTAACAGAGGTTTCATCTGCGTCTCGTGTGCATGAGGCCTAAAAATGTACCCGTTCCGACTTACAAACAGATTCTACTTAAGAACAAACCTACAGACCCGATCTTGTTTGTAACCCCCGGGGACCCCCTGTACCTATAATTTAATATTTATTATTAGTTGGTTATTATTTAGCATTTTACTGGTTTTCTTTCTTTTTTCAGATTTTAGGATTTTCGAATTTCTGAATTTTCTAATTCCGAAAAATTCGGAATTAAAAAGATTCAGAAATTCGGAATTCAAAAAATTCAGAAATTTGGAATTTAAACATTCGGAAATTTGAAAATTTTAGAATTTTCTAATTTAAAAAAAAAAAAAAAGCAAATGAAATGAAAATGAACACATTTTTTGTCAGTACACATGTCTACTGAGCATTTCTTTTAGTGGAGGAAAAAAACTGTAAAATAATAACCTTCCAAATCTGTGGAAGTGGAACCTTTTCACACCTTGAGGGCAAAACTAAAAAAAATAACAGAGTGCATGGCACAGCAAGGAGTATCTTTCAGGGGAACTGAACTAACTAGCACACAACAGGAAGGGGAGACCGAAACATACCAAGTACCATAAAAGATGTTTGCAAGAAAGCTGATATGGCAGGAAACACAGTAGGTGTATGTCCTGGGTAGGATTTGGAAGGTGGCGCTTCACATTTAAAAAAATAAATAATAAATATAATTAAAGGGGTTCTAAAGGCTCAAGGCTATGCATTAAGGTAAAAAAAAAAAAAAAAATCTGGGTACAACTCCCCCCGCATACTTACCTGAGCCCCATCTCAATCCAGCGATGTGCACGAGAGCAGCGGTGCTCCCGGATCTCTCTCTCTGCTGATTGGCTCACACAGCAGCGGCTGTCCCCCATAGGAAACGGCTTGCTATTGGGGGACACTAAGCAGAGGGGGAGGAGCCGGGACCGCTGGAGGAGGACCCAAAAAGAAGAGGATTCGGGCTGCTCTGTGCAAAACCGTTACACAGAGCGGGAAAGTATAAAATGTGTTTGTTTGTTTTTTTAACCACTTGCCGATCAGTCTTTTTCTGGCACTTTTTGTTTACAAGTTTAAATCAGTATTTTTTTGCTTGAAAATTATTTGGAACCCCCCCAAACATTATATATATATATATTTTTTTTTTTAGCGGAGACCCTAGAGAATAAAATGGCGATCCTTGCAATTTTTTATGTTGCATGGAATTTGTGCAGCAGTTTTGCAAATGCATTTTTTTGGGGGGAAAAAATACACTTTAATGAATAAAAAAAAAAAACGCAATTATTACCTACATTTTTTAGAATAATATGAAAGATGATGTTACGGCGGGTAAATCGATATCCAACACGTCACGCTTCAAAATTGCACCCACTCGTGGAATGGTGCCAAACTACGGTACTTAAAGATTTCCATAGGTGACCTTTTACATTTTTTTTATAGGTTACCAGTTTAGAGTTACAGAGAAGGTCTAGAGATAGAATTATTGCTCTCGATCTTGCAATTGTGGCAATACCTCACATGTGTGGTTTGAACAGCCTTTACACATGCGGGCGTGACTTATGCATGCGTACGTTTCTGTGCACGAGCTCGGAGGGATGGGGGGGCTCCTTCATTTATTTTATTTTTTATTAATTTTTTTTTTTTTTTTTTTACTTTTTTTTTTTTTTTACGCTGTCATTTTTTATATTTTTTTTTAATCACTTTTATTCCTATTACTGTATATAGAATGTAAACATCCCTTGTATTAGAAATAAGTGGGGGCTCCATCATTTATTTTTTCCTTTTTTTTTTTACAGTGTCGTTTTCATTTTTTTCTTTTTTCTTTTTTTTTTATCACTTTCATTCCTATTATATGTAATGTAAAAATCCCTTGTATTAGGAATAAGCATGACAGGTCCTCTTTATTTAGAGATCTGGGGTCAAAAATATTCCAAATCTCTCATTTACCTCTTAAAAGAAAAAAAATAAATAAATGAAAAACGACACTGTAAAAAAAAAAAAAATTAAAAAAAATATTACTTTTTTTTTTCCTTTTTTTACAGTGTCATTTTCATTTTTTTATTTTTATTTTTTATCACTTTCATTCCTATTATATGTAATGTAAACATCCCTTGTATTAGGAATAAGCATGACAGGTCCTCTTTATTTAGAGATCTGGGGTCAAAAATATTCCAAATCTCTCATTTACCTTTTAAAAGAAAAAAATAAATAAATCAAAAACGACACTGTAAAAAAAATAAAAAAAATAAAATAAAATTACTTTTTTTTTTCCTTTTTTTACAGTGTTGTTTTCATGTTTTTTGATTTTTTTTCTTATCACCTTAATTCCTATTATATAGAATCCCTTGTATTAGGAATAAGCATGACAGGTCCTCTTTATTTAGAGATCTGGGGTCAAAAATATTCCAAATCTCTCATTTACCTTTTATTAAAAGAAAAATAAAATAAAATGATACTGTAAAAAAAAAAAAAAAAAAAAACATTTTTTTTTTTTTTTACAGTGTTGTTTTTATTTTTATTTTTTAATCACCTTTATTCCTATTTATTTAAAAGCCCCAAAAAAATGACATTTTGACTTAAAGGAAAAAAAAAAATTCCTGCCTATCTGCCTGTGTACCTGAAGTGACGTTTGACGTTGAGCCGAGTAGGGGGGCAATCTTGCCCTCACTTCCTGCCCAGTAAATGGATTGGTTCCGGGCTTACCAACGACTCCGGCAAGCTCAAGAAGGGGGGGGGGAGGGGAGATATACACCATTCCCGCTGCCTATAAACCCTCATGCATACTGGATGTTTTTATAGCAGCTGTTTTTGGCTGTAGATGTTTTTTTTTCTACAGTCAAAAAAACTCCCCATCATGTTATCCTATGTGTCCATGCACACATAGGCTGTTATCAGAAGTTATTGGCTGGAGCGTTTTTTTGGCTTTTAAAAAATAAATAAAAAATTAGTGGATTCTGAGAGGAGTTTTTCAGCTTTTTTTTGGCTCCATGGAGCTCATAATCGGCTGTTTTTTGGAGTTTAGGCGTTTTTTTTTTTTTTTTTCGTTTTGTTTTTTAACAGCTCATAAACTCCCCTCTATGTTATCCTATGTGTCCATAGCACACATGGACGTTTTTGGACATTTATCAGGAGTGGAGTTTACAGGCTGTTGTCTGAACGCCATAAAATCACGTTCAGGAGGTGTTTTTCAGTCCACAAAAAAAAAAAGCTTAAAAACTTTAAATGCTCATAAACGCTAAAAAAAAAAAAAGTGCCTCACCAGCGTTTAACGTTTTTGACCCATTGAAAAAAAAAAACATTTTTTTCCTTAAAGAAAATCAATAAACGCTAAAAAACGAAAAACAAAACGATTGCAAAAACTTTAAAAAAAAGTTGAAAGACTCACTGCAAAGCCACTGGCTTTTTTATAACGTTATTTTAACGTCCAGTGTGGATGAGGCCTAAAAGTTATCCCGTGGCAAATCCGCTCCCGGGATCACTTTCATCTGACCGGCCGGAAAAAAACGCGAAAACACTAAATATGATGAAATGTACGGAAAAAAAAAAATCATACAAAGTACACAAAATTAAATAAATTAAATCACCCTAAATACACCCCATAAAAATCACACCCTACAAATAAAAAAATAAAAATAAAATTGCCTTGTTTTACCAAAATCGCTCCGCTCATCCCGAATCGTCATCCAGACGTAGAGTTTTTTCCGTAGAAGGGTTTTATAAAGAGTCACATTAGGAAGGCCGTTCTCCGAGGTGTTCATTATCACTATTTCAACATAATTCGCCTTTTATTTGCACAATTTGCTGCGTCATTAATTCAAACAGCTCTCATCTTTTTCTCTTTTTTTTTTTTTCGATTGATATTAAATGACCCAAAATGTGAGCGATGAGCGGCATGTCAAGGACTGATACGCTGCAGAAGTTTAATTAACTTTCCGGAACGAGAGGTCAGCGCCTGCGATTCGCCATTCTTACCACTTCATCTGAGAGAGAATTATGGCTGCCCCCAAAAATTCTATTTTGCACGAAGGTTCTGGGTTCAGAAAGAAATTAATTGATGCAGCGTCGAATTTTCTAGTGACACGATTCCGAGTTTGATTTTCGGTGTTTTGATTCTCGGTTTACCTAGAAGGGTAACCAATCAATATATGCTTATTGCAATTTAAAAAAAAAAACATTTTTTTACCAAAAAATATGTAGCTGAATACATATCGGCCCAAACTGATGAAGAAATGTTTTTATTTTTATATATATATATATATATATATATATATATATATATAATATTATTATTATTTTTTTTGGATATGTATTATAGCAGAAAGTAAAAAATATTGTATTTTTTTTTCAAAATTGTTTTTTTTTTTTTTTGTTTATACCCCAAAAAAATAAAAAATGCAGAGGTGATCAAATACCACCAAAAGAAAGCTCTATTTGTGGGGGGAAAAAAGGTCATACATTTTGTTTTTGTTTATTTACAGTGTTGCACGACCGCGCAATTGTCAGATAAAGCGACGCAGTGCCGTATCGCAAGAAATGGCCCGGTTATTAACCACTTAAGGACCGAGCCTCTTTCTGAGATTTGGTGTTTAAACAGGTTTTTTTTGCTAGAAAATTACTCTTATTACCCCCAAACATTATATATATATATAGATATAGATATAGATATCTATATCTATATCTATATATATATATATATATATATATATATAATATAAAAAAATATATATTTTTTTTCTTTTTTAAATATATATATATATATATATATATATATATATATAATTTTTTTTTTTTTTTTTTAACACCCTAGCAGTGATGGTGAACCTCGGCACCCCGGATGTTTTGGAACTAAATTTCCCGTGATGCTCCACTACACTGCAGAGTGCATGAGCATCATGGGAAATGTAGTTCCAAAACTTCTGGGGTGCCAAGGTTCACCATCACTGCCCTAGAGAATAAAATGGCAGTTGTTGCAATACTTTCTGTCGCACTGTATTTGTGCAAAGGTCTTACAAGCGCCCTTTTTTTTTGGGAAAAAAAATACACTTTTTTAAATGAAAAAAAAAAGACAACAGTAAAGTTAGCCCATTTTTTTTTTTTTTTTTTTTTTTTATATTGTGAAAGATAAAGTAAATTGATACCCAACATATCACGCTTCAAAATTGCTCCCGCTTGTGGAATAGGTGACGTTTAAAAAATTCTACAGGTTGCATGTTTTGCGTTACAGAGGAGGTCTAGGGCTAGAATTATTGCTCTCGCTCCAACGATTGCGACGATACCTCACATGTGTATTTTGAACACCGTTTTCATATGTGGGCGCTACTCACGTATGCGTTCGCTTCTGCACGCGAGCTCGGCGGGATGGGGCATGTTTAAAATTTATTTTTTCTTATTTATTTTACTTTTTATTTTTTATTTTTACACTGTTCTTTAACCACTTGCTGCCTGCCGGCCATCATATGATGGGCAGGCGGCGCGGCTCTCGTTCTGGGAGGGCGTCATATGACGTCTGTCCATTTAAACACGGAATGCGTGAGATCGTGCGCACTCATCCCTGTTCCTTTGGTGGCGGTGTGTCACGGAGACACTGCTTGCCACCAAGGGGGGTGAACAGCCATTGGGTATGGCTGTTTACCACGTGATCACATCGGTGGCAGCGTGTTCCCGGGAACACTGCTCATCACCGACGCTGGTAAATAGCCATTGGCCGGCTGCTGTTTACCACGTGATCAGCTGTGATCTTTTGACAGCCGATTACTAAATGTAAACATAGAGCGGTAACAAGATGTTACCGGGTTCTCCTCCTCCACACCGATCGTGTGTGAGAGGGAGATTTTGGTAACATCTTGTTATTGCTTACAGTGCACACCAATCACACTGATTGCTCCCCCCCCCATTAAGAGGACCTGTCACCACCCATCAAAGTACCTGTCACAGTTCATCTGAGTACCGAGTACCTTAGTACCTGTCACCGCCCTTCAGAGTACCTGAATACCAGTCACCAGCCCATCAGAATACCTGAGTACCTATCTGTAGCCCATCAGAGTACCCAAGTACCTGTCACCAGTCCATCAGAGTACCCGAGTACCTGTCACCAGTCCATCAGAGTACCCGAGTACCTGTCACCAGTCCATCAGAGTACCCGAGTACCTGTCACCAGTCCAACAGAGTACCCGAGCACCTGTCTGTAGCTCATCAAGTTACCCTGAGTACCTATCTGTAGCCCATCAGAGTACCCAAGTATCTGTCACCAGTCCATCAGAGTACCCGAGTACCTGTCACCAGTCCATCAGAGTACCCGAGTACCTGTCACCAGTCCATCAGAGTACCCGAGTACCTGTCACCAGTCCATCAGAGTACCCGAGTACCTGTCATCAGTCCATCAGAGTACCCGAGTACTTGTCATCAGTCCATCAGAGTACTCGAGTACCTGTCATCAGTCCATCAGAGTACCCGAGTACTTGTCTGCAGCTCATCAAGTTACCCGAGTACCTTTCTGCAGTCCATCAGAGTACCCGAGTACCTATCTGCAGTCCATGCCTCATAGGATATACATTGGGGTGTTTGCTTTCCAAAATGGGGTCATTTTGTGGGTAATTACACTGTCCTGGTGCTCAAGGACCTTCAAAAGTGTGATAGGTAGCAATGAAATGAGATGTGTCATTTATGCTCCTAGAACGCTTGAAGGTACTACTTCAATGTTGGGCCTCTCTATGTGGCCAGGCTGTGTAAAAGTCTCACACATGTGGTATCGCACTACTCGGGAAGAGTATCAGAATGTATTTTGGGGTATAATTTTTTCTATATACATGCTATGTGTTAGAAATATCTTATAAATTTACAACTTTGTGTAAAAATAAATAAATGCGTTTTCATTTTTTTTCCACATTTTCCAAAAACTTCTGACAAAAAAATGAACCATTCAAAAGACTATTTATGCCTCATAGATTATACGTTGGGGTGTTTGCTTTCCAAAGTGGGGTCATTTTGTGGGCAATTCCATCGTCCTGGTGCTCCAGGGCCTTCAAAACTGTAAGCCCTTGTACACACGGTCGGAGATTCCGACGGAATGTGACCTATCGGACCGTTTTGTCGGATAATCCGACTGTGTGTGGTCTCCATCGGACTATTTCCGTCAGAATATCCGACGGACCAACTTTTCCAACTTGTCCGTAAAATTTTCCAACAAAATGCTCCGATCGGACATACTCCGATCATGTGTAGCCTACTCCGACAGACAAAGTGCCACGCATGCTCAGATCAAATTCCTAGACCAAAGCTATTGGCTACTAGCCTGAACGTAGTCCCGTCGTAACGAAATAACGTCATCACGTTATGTACAATCGGATTTTCCGACAACTTTGTCCGACCGTGTGTATGCAACAGTTTCGGACAAAATCCGTCATACAAAATCCAATGGATTTGGTTGTCAGAATGTCCGACCGTGTGTACAAGGGCTAATAGGTGGCTGAGAAATGAGATGTGTCATTTATGCTTGTAGAATGCCTGAAGGTGCTTTTTCAATGTTGGTCCTCTATATGTGGCCAGGCTGTATAAAAGTCTCACACATGTGGTATCACCGTACTCGGGAAGAGTATCAGAATGTATTTTGCAGTGTAATTTGTGGTATGCATATGCTGTGTGTGAGAAATAACCTGATATGACAAATTTGTAAAAAAATGTAAAAATTAAAATAAAATTTTGCAAAGAATTGTGGGAAAAAAATTACAACTTGAAAAAAACTCCCCATGCTACTTACTTAATACCTTGGAATGTCTATTTTCTAAAAAGGGGTCATTTGGGGGTTATTTGTACTTTCCTGACTTGTTAGACCCCTTTCACACCGAGGGCGTTTTGCAGGTGCTATAGCGTTAGAAATAGCACCTGCAATCCGCCCTCAAACTGCTGCTCCATTCACTCCAGTGTGAAAGCTCAGAGGGCTTTCACACTGGAGCGGTGCACTGGCAGGACGTCAGGGAAAAGTCCTGCCAGCAGCTTCTTTGGAGCGGTGTGTTTACCGCTCCTCCACCGCTGCTCCCCATTGAAATCAATGGGGCAGCGCTGCATTACCACCAGCAAAACTCGATTTTAGTGGGGGGTAAAAGCGCTCCGCTAGTGGCAGCAAACCCGGCGGTAAAATGCCGCTAAAAATAGCGGCGTTTTACCGCCGACGCTATGGGCGGCTTGGTGTGAAAGTCGTCTGTGTCTCAAGAAATGAGATACACCTGATGTACTGAAGGCCTGATCAGATGTGATCAATTTTCGGTGATTGGCACCACAGCTTGTAGACTCTATAACTTTCACAAAGACCAAATAATATACACTAATATGGGTTATTTTTACCAAAGCTATGTAGCAGTATAAATTTTGGGCAAAATTTATGAAGAAAAATTCCTAATTGGCAAAATGTTATGACCGAAACAAAGAAAAAGGCATTTTTTCACAAAATTTACGGTCTTTTTTTTATTTATAGCACAAAAAATAAAAAACCCACTAGTGAATAAATGCCACCAAAAGAAATCTCTATTTGTGTGAAAAAAAGGACGGAAGTTTCATATGGGTACAGTGTTGCATCACTGAGTAATTGTCATTCAAAGTGTGAGAAGTGGTTAAAAAAAAAAAAAAATTGTCACTTTTATTCCTATTACAAGTAAACATGTAATAGAAAAAAAAGCATGACAGGTCCTCTTATATATGAGATCTGGGGGGTCAAAAAGACCTCACATCTCATATTTACACTAAAATGCAATAAAAAAATAAAATAAGAAGGCTGAACCTGCGACTTGTTGCGGAGTGAGCCGTTGACACGTGCGTCCTGCCGGTTGGGTGCGCAGGAGTTTGTTAGGAAGGGGGATGTGCGAGGTGACGGCTTATTGGGCCCCTAATTGGCTGCGCACACGGCGAGATATAAATATTTACTGGACTACGACGTTCTTTTTCAGTGCAGCTATTCCTGACTCCGCGCTATAAAAGTAGGCGGTGGAATTTCTGCAGAAATACACTTCACTGTAATCATGATGTAGCGGCTGTAGATTTCGTTTCACGGGAAGAACGCTGATGGGAATATAACGGGCACCTCGATGTACAGAGTGCCTCTTCCTGACCCTTGGGGGTCTTATCTGTGCGCCTCTGTTTGCGCATTGAAAGTTGCGAGTGGGGCCTCCCCATTCATTTCAGAGGCGACAAACCCGGGAAAACAACGTCCTTGACCCTTCCTGTAAAATTGCACAGGTTTCATCAGATGCTTTGGAGGCCAGAAAAGAGATATAAGGGGTTAATCTAACCATTTGCTTACTGGGCACTTAAACCCCCCTCCTGCCCAGGCCAATTTTCAGCTTTCAGACTTTGAATAAAAACACTGTACCCAGATGACATTTTTTATCATTTTTCCCCCACAAATAGAGCTTTCTTTTGGTGGTATTTAATCACAGCTGGGATTTTTATTTTTTTCCAAACAAAGACAGAAAATTTTGAAAAAAATAATAATCACGTTTCATAGTTTGTTATCAAATTTTGTAAACAGATCATTTTTATCCTTCATTGATATGCACTCATGAGGTGGCACTGGTGGGCACTGATAGGCTGCACTGATAGGGACAGATAAGGCGCGGCACTGATGGGGACAGATAAGGCAACACTGATGGGGACAGATAAGGCGCGGCACTGATGGGGACAGATAAGGCGCGGCACTGATGGGGACAGATAAGGCGCGGCACTGATGGGGACAGATAAGGCGCGGCACTGATGGGGACAGATAAGGCGGCACTGATGGGGACAGATAAGGCGGCACTGATGGGGACAGATAAGGCGGCACTGATGGGGACAGATAAGGCAACACTGATGGGGACAGATAAGGCGGCACTGATGGGGACAGATAAGGCGCGGCACTGATGGGGACAGATAAGGCGGCACTGATGGGGACAGATAAGGCAACACTGATGGGGACAGATAAGGCGGCACTGATGGGGACAGATAAGGCGCGGCACTGATGGGGACAGATAAGGCGCGGCACTGATGGGGACAGATAAGGCGACACTGATGGGGACAGATAAGGCGACACTGATGGGGACAGATAAGGCGGCACTGATGGGGACAGATAAGGCGACACTGATGGGGACAGATAAGGCGGCACTGATGGGGACAGATAAGGCGACACTGATGGGGACAGATAAGGCGACACTGATGGGGGCAGATAAGGCGGCACTGATGGGGGCAGATAAGGCGGCACTGATGGGGGCAGATAAGGCAGCACTGATGGGGACAGATAAGGTGACACTGATGGGGACAAATAACGCAGCACTGATGGGGACAGATAAGGCGGCACTGATGGCCACTGATAAGATGGCACTGATGGGTGGCACTGATAGGTGGCACTGATGGGCACGGGTAAGTGATACTGATGGGCACTGGTAGGTAAAACTGGGCAGCACTGTTGATGAGGCACTGATTGGTGATACTGATAGGTGGCACTATGGGCAGTATTAGGTGGCACTGTGGGCACTGATAGGTGGCACTGTGGGTGCTGATGGGTGGCGCTGGTGGGTCCTGGTAGGCGGCACTGTTGTGCACTGGCAGGTGGCACAGGGGGGCACAGATGAGCTGGTGGGAGCTCTCCTTGATCGGGGACCGATGTCCCTCTGACAGCCGACGATGATCAGCGCAAGTAGAAAAAATAGCCGATTATCGGCTCTGTTCACATCACGTGATTATCTCTCATTGGCTGACAGCTGATCATGTGGTAAGGGGGCTGGGATCGACCCCTTACTCCGATCTGAGATCAGCCGAGTCTCATAGATTTGCTAATCACAGAGCTTGCTGCACGCACCCTGCAGGGAGCGCGCAGGCCGCTTAGGCGCGGGAGGATGTCTATTGACACCCTCCCGGCAAAGTAGGTGCCCACTGTAGCCGTCATTCGGCTATAGCGCGGATCTGAAGAAGTTAATAAAGGCAAATAGGCTGTGCACTTTGCAAGTGCAGTTGCTCCAGAGTTTAATAAATGAGGTAAAGCTTCACTTTTCAAAGAATACCCAATCACGTGCAAGGAAAATAAAAGAAACATACTAAGCTCCGGAACAACTACACTTGCAGAGTGCCGCTGAGTTTTCCAAAGTGCGCAGTCTATTTGCCTTTAATAAATCGAAACCCATTTTGTCTAATGAATGAATGAATTAAATACTTGTATACTAATAGACCCCAGATCTCTCCACAAAGAGGACCTGTCATCATGACCCATGCTATCACAAGGGATATTGTTCATCCTTTGTGATAGGAATAAAGCTGATCAAAAAAAATAGAAATAAATTAAAGGTACAGTGAGGTTGATTTACTAAAACTGCAAAATGCAAAATCTAGTGCCGCTCTGCAAAGAAACAACTTCCAATTTTTTAATGGAAAAAGCTGAAGTTAGACGCTGATTAGCCACAATGTGCCAGATTTTACACTCACCAGTTTAAGTAAATCAACCCCAGTGTAAAAAAAAAAAAAAATCATAAATAAAAAATAAAAAAATAAAGTGCCCCCTCCCCCCACATGCTTATTTGCAAATGGTAATGCACACGTAGTTACCGCACGCATATGTAAACGGTGATCGCACCGCACATGTGAGGTATCACTGCCAACATTAGAGCGAGAGCGATAATTCTAGCACTAGACCTCTTCTGTAACGCTAAACTGGTAACCTGTAAAAGCTTTTAAATCGTCACCTATGGAAGTACACTATATTGTCAAAAGTATTGGGACACCTGCCTTTACACGCACATGATCTTTAATGACGTCCGTAGAGTTCAATGTTGAGTTGGCCCACCCTTTGCAGCCATAACAGCTTCACCTCTTCTGGGAAGACAGTCTCCACAAGGTTTAGGAGTGTGTCTATGGGAATGTTTGACCATTCTTCCAGAAGTGCATTTGTGAGGTCAGGCACTGATGTTGGATAAGAAGGCCTGGCTGGCAGTCTCCACTCTTATGCTCTGTGCACACGATCGGACATTCCGACAACCAAACTGTGGATTTATTTCCGACGGATGTTGGCTGAAACTTGTCTTGCGTACACACGGTCGCACAAATGTTGTCGGAAATTCCGATTGCCAAGAACGCGGTGACATACAAGACGTACCATGAGCCTAGAAAAATTAAGTTCAATACACGGTGTGGCTCTTCCTCTTGATTCAGAGCCTGCGTGGAGCTTTGTGCGTCGGAATTGTGTACACACGCTCGGAATTTTGTTGTTGGAAAATTTGAGAACCAGATCTCAAAATTTTGTTGTCGGAAATTCCGACAAAAAATGTCCGATGGAGCCTATATTTCCGACAACAAGCTCCCACTTTTTCGGAAATTCCGATCGTGTGTATGCGGCATAAGGCTACTTTCACACTGGAGGCGGTTTTCAGTGCTAAAAATAGCGCCTGGAAACCGCCTCTCATGCCTACTTTGGGTGAAAACCTGAGTGCGTTCACACTATGGCGGCGCACTTGCGGGATGGTAAAAAAAATTCCTGCAATCCGCATCTTTGGGGCGGTTTGGGAGCGCCGTAACTCTCCTGCCCATTGGAATGAATGGGCAGCGCTTCCGAAGCACCTAAAAAATTATTTGGATGCGCCGCAACACGGGTAGTTTTAATCCCTTCTTTGGCCACTAGGGGGGGTTAAAAGCGCTCCACTAGTGGCCGAAAAGCGCCAATAAAATTATGGTAAAGCGCAGCTAAAACGAGTGGTGCTTTACTGCCAACGCGACCGCGGCTACAGTAGCCTTGTTCATCCCAAAGGTAGTCTATCGGGTTGAGGTCAGGACAAGCGCCTCCACCCCAAACTCGCTCATCCATGTCTTTATGGACCTTGCTTTGTGCACTGGTCCAAATCATTTTTGGGAAGAGGGGGATTATGGTGTGGGGGTTGATTTTCAGGGGTTGGGTTTGGCCCCTTAGCTCCAGTGAAGGGAACTCTTAAGCCTCAGCATACCAAGACATTTTGGACAATTTCATGCTCCCAACTTTGTGGGAAGAGTTTGGGGATGGCCCCTTCCTGTTCCAACATGACTGCGCACCAGTGCACAAAGCAAGGTCCATAAAGACAAGTGTAGCGGCCATAACCCTTCGCAGGGCGGCCTTAACTTTTGGGCTTACCGGTTACCTCCGCTTGGCTGGTTCTTCCACGTCTAGGGGTTCCCAGAGTTCGTACCCAACAACTTTGGACGCTGACACCAATAAAGTCCTTTAGAAAGATTTTTTTATTTGCAGGGGTAACATCCAACAGACACAGTCTCGTATGGGAACAGAGGGCAAGGGTGAAGGAACTCAGGCACCTTGAACTGCTAATATCAAAAAGTCTCTAGTCCCACCCAGAGAGTAGCCACTCGCAGCTGGGCGCTTCAACGCTGAACAGATCTCTAGCCAGAGACTATGGCAGTCAGCACGTTGATTCAGAACTTGTGAAATCTCTGACTTTGAACAAGTTGTAACTGAAAGTGAACAGGAACCTTTTTCCTCAGTACCCGGAACGTTCTCTGTCTCCTTAATAGTACTGGAAAAAGTGTGGATTTGTCAATGTCCTTCCCAACCCAGCAACCAGGCACTTCTCAGGATGCCGGCTTGTCGGTTCTCCTCCGAAGAGTCCTCCCCCGGGTCACTTCCACGAGCTGTGGTGCCCCTCCCAGCTGAGAGCACACCCGGGCACCTTCAATCCTCCCTCAGTTACTGCGCCTCGGACCAGCCGGGTCCGAGACTCGGGAACAGACGGATCCTCACCGCAGACCAGGCCGGGTCTGTCGGGGTTAACCAACTGAAGCATGTTGCGGAGCAACGAATGCTCCCATGACCGGGATCCCTCGCGGAGCTACCCCGGTCCAGAATCAGGAACAGACCGCTATGGCCTCACGAACGAACACAGAACACATGACTTCAACATCTTAAGTACCCTTCCCCAGACTCCTCAGCAGGGCCCGGCACACCCACCGATTGGTTCCAAGGAAGGCTGATACCCAAAGCGTCCAACCAGGCCTGGTTCTGAGCCTGTCATGTGCACTTAACTCTACACATGACCAGACAGAACTCTAACACAGCCCAGCCAAACTGATGTCAAAGTCAACCTACATAACTAACCCTCAGAACCTCACTACTGTTCTGAGGCAAAAAACTAAATTTGTACATGAATGACACTTTGTCCAAAGTGTCATCGATACACATGGATGAGCGAGTTTGGGGTGGAGGAACTTAACTGGCCTGCACAGAGTCCTGACCTCAACCCGATTGCGCAGGCCAGTCAAGTTCCTCCACCCCAAACTCGCTCATCTATGTCTTTATGGACCTTGCTTTGTGCACTGATCCAAATCATTTGGTGGAGGGGGGATCATGGTGTGGGGTTGTTTTTCAGGGATTGGGTTTGGCCCCTTAGTCCCAGTGAAGGGAACTCTTAAGGCGTCAGCATACAAAGACATTTTGGACAATTTCATGCTCCCAACTTTGTAGGAACAGTTTGGGGACGGCCCCTTCCTGTTCCAACATGACTGTGCACCAGTGCACAAAGCAAGGTCCAAAAAGACATGGATGAGCGAGTTTGGGGTGGAGGAACTTGACTGGCCTGCACAGAGTCCTGACCTCAACCCGATTGCGCAGGCCAGTCAAGTTCCTCCACCACAAACTCGCTCATCCATGTCTTTATGGACCTTGCTTTGTGCAAAGTATGATACAAAGTGAAATAATAGAGTACAGGAGTGGAGAGTGCAGATCCTTTTCATTATTCTCCTATTCGGATCTGTGATATTTTCAGTGTATATGAAATAGTTGACTTACCATGAACTTCCCCTTCCTCCGATGATATCACTGATGGGTATCGGTGACCAGAATATACAGCGGCATCACGAGAGGCCGAGGCCTTTCTGTATTATATATGAAGCAGACGCTCTTCCTTGACATCTCAAATGATGTGAAGCGATCTCGCAGACTTTTCATCGGATGTTGTTTGGAATGTGCTACATTTAGCTCCGGTTCACATGGTAGCAGATCCATCCTTCTTCCCCATAATGGACGGGGCCAAGCTGTCCAGTATAAGCGACTGTTATAGGGGATCGGACAAGCAATAAAACACTGCCAGGAAAGCTTACAATGATCAGCTTTTATTTGTATGGTTTAGTAATAAGAAGGCTTCATGCACACTAGAAACCTGGAAACGTTTTGCGCTTTTTGCCGGCGTTTAGCAATGTTTAGCCTGGTACAGTGTGTAAGCGATGTTTAGCCTGGTACAGTGTGTAAGCGATGTTTAGCCTGGTACAGTGTGTAAGCGATGTTTAGCCTGGTACAGTGTGTAAGCGATGTTTAGCCTGGTACAGTGTGTAAGCGATGTTTAGCCTGGTACAGTGTGTAAGCGATGTTTAGTAGCGTTAAGGATCGGGGCCCCCGGGGACTCCTTAACAACAAGTAAATAGCTGGTTGGTCAGGAGTGGGCCGGGAAGCCGGCCGCCTCGTCCTTAACGGATCCTGATCAACTGTCAGTGAGGTTCCCCGCTGACAGCTGAATGTAAAAAAAAAAAAAGTTGCCAGCAATGAAAAATTGTGAAAAAAAACTGTACTGTGTCCCCCATCCAATCCATATCGGGCCCTTCGGGTTGGGTAGGGATTTTAAGGGGAACCTCACACCAAAAAAAAAAAGACCCTTATCCCCCCAAGCACCTTGTCCCTATTTTGATAAAGACAAGGGCCTCTTCCCCACAAAATAAGGATAGATGTAAACAGGACCGGGACAAGGGCTGGGCAGGAGGGGCAGCTGCCCTGGGCACTGTGGTATCATGTGAGATCGGGGAGGGGGGGGGCACTCGGGGAGAGGGGAGGAGGGGTTATGTGTTGGAAGGGGGAATTTGTGGGGGGCACCAGGGAGTAACAATTGTTTTAGAAGAGGAAATTTGGGGGGGTGCTGATTTAGGGGGATTTGTGTGGAGACGGGAGAGGAGGATGTGTGCTAGGAGGGGGGGGGGGATTTGGGGAGGTGAAGAGGTGACATGGTGGGGGGGGGGGAATTGTGCTAGGAGGGGATTTTTTTTTTTTGAGGGGGGCGCTAGTAGGGATGAATGGGGGAGATTTGTGCTAGGAAGGGAATTTTTTGGGGGATCAAATTTGAGCTAGAAAGGAGATGCGGGGGGCAGATTTGTGCAGGGAGGGGGTGAGAGGATATGTGTGCTAGGAGGGGAGATTTGTGCTAGAAGAGGTGATATGGTGGGGGGGGGGGTTGTGCTAGAAGGGATGAATAGGGGGAGATTTGTGCTGGGAAGGGATTTTTTTTTTGGAGGGGGCAGATTTGAGCTAGGAAGGAGATGCGGGAGGTGGATTTGTGCTGGGAGGGGGTAAGAGGATGTGTGCTAGGAGGGGGGATTTGGGGGGTTGTGCTAGAAGAGGTGATATGGTAGAGGGGGAGGGGAATTGTGCTAGGAGGGATGAATAGGGGGAGATTTGTGCTGGGAAGGGAATTTTTTTAGGGGGGGCGGATTTGACCTAGGAAGGAGATGCGGGGGGATTTGTGCTGGGAGGGGGGATTTGGAGTGTGGGGGGTGGGTGGGGAGAGAATGTACACCCAGAGAGGAAATTCAAAGGATTTGAAGGGTAGAGGATATTTACTAGGAGGGCTGTTTTTTTTGTTTTTTTTGGGGGGTGCATTTGTGCTAGGAGGGGAATGTTTTTGGAGGGATGTGCTAGTAGGGATGAATGGGAGGATTTCTGCTGGGAGGGAGTGAGAGGATGTATGCTAGGACAGGGGGATTTGGGGGTTTGTGCTAGAAGAGGTGATATGATTGGGGGGGGGGGCGGATTTTGCTAGGAGCTATGAATAGGGGGAAATTTGTGCTGGGAAGGGAATTGGGGGGGGGGGGGGGGCGGATTTGAGCTAGGAAGGAGATGCGGGGGGGATTTGTGCTGGGGGGGGGGGTTTGGAGTGTGGTGGTGGGGAGAGGATGTATACCCAGAGAGGACATCCAAGGGATTTGAAAGGTAGAGGATATGTATTAGAAGGGGTGTTTTTTTGGGGAGGGGGCATTTTTGCTGGGGGGATTTCAGCAGGGAAAACAGATGTGTTCTGGGAGTGGGTAGAATTTATGCTTGGAGGATAAGTATACAGATTAGTGCTCTTTTCTGGAGGGGGAAGGGGTTTGCTGACATATAATGCTCATACATCTTGGGGGGGGGGGGGCGTTGTTTGGCATGTTCACCCTGGGTTCTGGATGACCATGTCCCAACACTGGATGAAAGAAAGGGGGCGCACTGGAGAGGTTCATCATCTCTCCAAATTTGGTAAGGAGTCAATAAATACTACTCGCAAGCATAGGCAGTAGAAACGCTCATTGGGCCACTTAATGTGGGTACACTCTTCTAGATTCTCCAACAACTAAAGCCTATGGGGGACCTCACCAGGGTCCCTGCTGGCTGACGTGTTTCGAAGGAATGACCTCCTTCATCAGGGCTCTGCTTGAGTTATCGGAGAGTCTGGGGGACTGTAACCATAATGAGTGGCCCGATGAGCGCTTATACTACCTACGCTTGCGAGTAGTACTTATTTATTTTATTGACTCCTAATAACATTTTGAGGGATAATGCACTAGGCCCGTGTGTCCTCTCTTTTTTCCATCTATCCTTACAGTGTTCTGAGGACAACCCCAGTCCTATAGGAGCAGCAAGGCTTCAAGAGAATTCTCCATCTTTTCAACAGAGCTATATTCCGTATGTGGTTATCTCACTCCTGCAAAGGGGATCATTGTTGCAGTTTGTGTTGGTGATTCGCCTCTTCCCCCTAACCCTGGCCCGGTGGATGGGGGGGGGGGGGGGGCGGTAGGGGACTCATTGTAATCTGGAAGTCCCCCTTAACTCCTTTTTATGCTCCGTTTAGATTCCAGCCACCCCCTCCTCCCGCGCCTGGCGAAGGCTGCCGCCATGTTTGACAGTTCTGCCACCTCCTGCCGCTAAATAAGCTAAGGAGCTGAGCCACCCAGTAATGTCACTGGGTGGCCCCGCCCTTTTTGATGTCACCAACCCAGCTTGCCCTCAGTGGCCCCGCTCCTTTGTTTGTTTAACGTCAGGAGGCATCGGAGCTGTCAGACGGCGGTAGCCTATGTTTCTTTTTTCTTCTTCCTTTGGGTCGGTGGTGGCAGGGGGCATTGTGATTGACGATGGATCTATACTGGGGGGCATTTTTTTTTTTAAAGAAAGGACTTTTGAAAAACTGCTTCCTGTGTTTTTTTACACTACACTTGTTTTTTGGTGTGATGAGTAGGGGGTACTATGTACCCCCTACTCATTCACTTGGGGGGGGGGCGCTGGGATCTGGGGGCCCCTGCCCGCAGATCCACACAGGCACCGACCAGGGTTGTGAGGAAGAGGCCCTTGTCCCCATCAATAAGGAA
The DNA here is from genome assembly GCF_037356315.1 of Lithobates pipiens. Classification (NCBI taxonomy): domain Eukaryota; kingdom Metazoa; phylum Chordata; class Amphibia; order Anura; family Ranidae; genus Lithobates; species Lithobates pipiens. The sequence continues at coordinate 36,933,076 of NW_027507764.1, read as the reverse complement.
ACAAGGAAGCAGAGCCCCCCTGCCCCAAAGGACCCCCCCCCCCATGTTGAGGACATGTAGCCTGGTATAGTTCCCCCCCTTTCCTGCTTTCTCGAATAAGGATCTGGTATGGATTTTGGGGGGGACCCCACACAGTTTTCTTGTTTGGCGTCCCCTTAAAATCCATACCCAACTCGAAGGGCCTAGTATGGATCAGGGGCTGTTTTTTTTCTCCACAATTTTTTATTGCTGGTAACTGTTTTTTTTTTTTTTTTTTTTTTTACATTCAGCTGTCAACGGGGAACCCTGCTGACAGCTGATGACTTATCCTTCCTTAAGGCTTCTCAGCCCTCTCCTTAACAACCAGCTATTCACTGGTTTAAAGGGGTTGTAAAGGCTCGTGTTTTTTCACCTTAATACATCCTATGCATAAAGGTGAAAAAACACCTTGCAGTCACCAAACCCCTAGCCCCTCCAATTTGCGTACCTGAGCCCCGAATTTCCGTCTGAACGACCCCGCCACCCCTCTCTCCACGGGGTTCCGGGATAGATTGATGCCAATGCCACTGGCATCCTTAAAGTGATACTAAAGGATCGTTTTTTATTTATTTTTTAAAATAACAAACATGTCGTACTTACCTCCACTGTGCGGCTCGTTTTGCACAGAGTGGCCCCCGAACATCTATTTCTGGGGTCCCTCGGTGGCTCTCGCGGCTCCTCCCTGCATTAGGTAACCCCCATGGAGAAGCGCTCTCCCAAGGGGGTTACCTTGCAGGCGCGCTCCAGAGTCCAGCATTCGGCGTCCATAGATGCCGAATGCAGGACTAGGCCCCGCCCCCCGCGTCATTGGCGCCAATGGCTGCGCTGCTGTCAATCAAATCCAATGACGTGGGGGGGCGGGGCCTAGTCCTGCATTCGGCATCTATGGACGCCGAATGCTGGACTCTGGAGCGCGCCTGAAAGGTAACCCCCTTGGGAGAGCGCTTCTCCATGGGGGTTACCTAATGCAGGGAGGAGCCGCGAGAGCCACCGAGGGACCCCAGAAATGGATGTTCGGGGGCCACTCTGTGCAAAACGAGCCGCACAGTGGAGGTAAGTACGACATGTTTGTTATTTTAAAAATAAATAAAAAAACGATCCTTTAGTATCACTTTAAGGATGCCAGTGGCCTCCACTTGCACAGAAAATAAATGCTGGGCACCGGCGTTTAGCAGAGTTTAGGAGCTGTCCGTGTTTTTTCTACCATGTGTGCTGTCTCATAATAAAAATAATAATAATAATAATAATAGTAATAATAAAAATAATAATAATACAAATAATAATAATAATAATAAAAAAAAAATAATAATAATAATAGTAATAATAAAAATAATAATACAAATAATAATAATAATAATAATAATAAAAAAAAAAAATAATAATAATAGTAATAGTAATAATAAAAATAATAATAATAAAAATAATAATAATAATAATAGTAATAATAAAAATAATAATAATACAAATAATAATAATAATAATAAAAAAAAATAATAATAATAATAGTAATAATAAAAATAATAATACAAATAATAATAATAATAATAATAATAAAAAAAAAAATAATAATAATAATAGTAATAGTAATAGTAATAATAAAAATAATAATAATAAAAATAATAATAATAATAATAATAATAATAAAAAAAATAATAATAATAGTTCTAGTAATAATAATAATAACAATAATAATAAAAATAATAATAATAATAAAAATAAAAAATAAACATCACATAAAACGTCAGTCGGCGAAACACTGATCACATCATTGTAGAAATTCATTTGCAGCGATTGATACTTTGTCTCTTCTCACCCGCGATGAGGATTTCCAATTAGCGGAGCAGATTACGGAGGGAAATTGGACAAGGATCGTTGTTCTTTGCGTACCTGGGTCACTTATATCTCAATTGTCCGCTGACAGTAATCAGCGGTGATGAAGTGGCATCTGTAGCTCCTTCAAGTCAATCTCCAAATAAGAGGATTATAAGATGATGACTGATGGGCACTTCACCCGCCTGATAGGTATTCAACGCCAGAGCAAAGTACACCGTTCCCTTCAGGCTAATGGATGGCGGAGGAAGAAATGAACTCTGCAGAGCTTTATATGTTTTTTTTTTTTGTTTTGTTTTTTAAAAGATCATTCTTGTCCCATAATTTGTTTCCGTCGCGATTCGCTCTCAGGTTCCTCCCGCTAATATCAAAGCGTGGTGCGACAATGGTTTTGAAAGGTGTCTGGCGATATCTCGGCGGCGGTGACACCTTTTCTTAGCAGTTTGGCACTTTAATTGCCGTTTCCTTATCTCTGGGCTCGCAGGGAGATAGAATTGCTCTTACTTGAGGCTGGGTGAATTCAGGAGGCGTTAGGGGTGTCTGAGAGCAGACTGCTGAATAAGTCCTGACATTTTTAGCAAAACAACAAGTCCACCTCGTTTCACCTTTATTTTATTAAAGCCCCAACTCCACTTTCGTGAAAAAAAAAATAAAAAAATACACGGTTTTGTCAAAAAGTATTGGGACGCCTGCCTTTACACACACACATGAACTTTAATGGCGTCTTAGTCTGTAGGGTTCAATATTGAGTTGGTCCACCCTTTTCAGCTATTTTCAGCTATTGCCGCGTACACACGACCGGACTTTCCGGCAGACTAGGTCCGACGGAATCAGTCCGTTGGACAATCCAATCGTGTGTGGGCTAACCCGATCATTTTTCATTAAAAAAAAAATCCGGTGGACCTAGAAATAGAACGTTTCAAATCTGTCCAACTGACTCAATTCCTATCGGGAAAACCGTTTGTGTGCTGGTCCGACGGACTAAAAACGAAGCAAGGGAAGCTTTTGGCTACTGGCTATTGAACTTCCTTTCTTAGTCCTGTCTTACGTCATCACGTTCAAAATGAACGGACTTAGTCCGTGTGTGGCCAAGTCCGTTCATTCAGAAAGTCCGTCGGAACTCAGGCCGAAAGTCCGTCGGGAAAGACCGTCGGACCTAGTCTGCCGGAAAGTCCGGTCGTGTGTGCGCGGCATATAATTGCTCTTCTTGGAAGGGTGTTCACAAGGTTTAGGAGTGTGTCTTTGGGAATGTTTGACCATTCTTCCAGAAGCGCATTTGTGAGGTCAGGCACTGATGTTGGGCGAGAAGGCCTGGCTCACGGTCTCTTCTCTAATTCATCCCAATAGTGTTCTACCATGCAGGTTTAGGAGATATGTCCAGTACCTACAGGTAATCCTTTTTATAGGCTTACCTGTAGGGAAAAGTAGTGTGTAATGCCCCGTACACACAAGCGGATTTTCCATCTGAAAAAACTTGGATGGTTTTTCAGACAGAATTCTGCTCAAGCTTGGCTTGCATACACACGCGGTCACACAAAGGTTCAACCATCAAAAACGCGGTGACATACAACACTATGACGAGCCGAGAAAATGAAGTTCAATGCTTCCAAGCATGCGTCGAATTGTTTCCAAGTATGCGTAGGAATTTTGCGCGTCGGAATTGCTACAGACGGTCGGAATTTCCGATCTGAACTTTTTCCGACCGAAAAATTGAGAACCTGCTCTCAATCTTTTGCTGGCGGGATTCTGGCAAGCAAAAGTCTGATGGAGCTTACACACGGTCGCATTTTCTGACCAAAAGCTCTCATCAGTCTTTTGCTGGCCGAATTTCCGATCGTGTGTACGGGGCATTAGGGTTTACAACCACTTTAAGGAGATTTTCTCTCACTGCCTGTCCCGGTGACACCCATAGAAGAGATTTGGGGGTTGGGAGCGACACTAAACACATGGAGCATGTTCACCAGTCTATAATGAAGCATCATCATGCTGCTAACGTCCTCCATGTGCTCCTATTTTCTTATCATCTTCTAAAGTCCCCCCCCCCCCCAGCTCCCAGTGCCTGAAACATGTTGGATCGGATTGACAGCACTGCAAATAAGCTCAGTTTGACATCCAGGGAAATGTAGGAAAATAACAACAGGCCGAGTAAAATGGTTTTTCGATTCGGATACAGAGACAAAAGGAGATACAACACCTTCCTCATCGCCTGTCAGATGCTCTCTGAAGAACAATCCCAGCGTGGATCGCCCCTTCAGAGACCATAGTAAGTGTGAATGAGCCCTTTGTTTTCCAGTGACAACTCAGGAGAGCAACTGGGAGGGAGGGACCAGGTGTTGTCGTCCAAAAAGAGGAAGTGACTGAATAAGCACCTCTATGGCAGGATCACCAGGGATTATTTTATGGAAGCTGCAGATTTAAAGCGCCGGAGGGGGGGGGGGGGTTCCAATGAGCGGAAGGTCCACTTTAGGGTGGACCTCCGCTTTAAAATGATTGAAATGACAATCATTGAAATGACACATTCGTGCTAAAGATTATGAGATGTTATACTTTAAACCCTGACTACTCAGATTATTTACAGATCGCAGTTACATGCACATCCCATATGCACAAAAAAATAAAATAAAAATCTATAATTGGTAACATTCTGTTTCTCCTTCTTACACAGGAAGCTACATTGTACCAGGAATTACATCCACATGCACCTGTTCATGTCTTTTATCATGAGAGCCATCGCTGTGTTCATCAAGGACATCGTCCTTTTTGAAAGCGGAGAATCAGATCACTGCCACGTGGGATCGGTGAGTTCCAGTTTGTTTTCAAGATCATCATCTGTTCCCATTGTCCTTCCAAGAAAAAAAAAATGGATATTGTTTTATTTTGTATTTTTTAAAAACTTACTAATTAATGTATAAAAAAATTAAATGTTGAATTAACCACTTTTAATTTTTAATTTTTGCACATTATTTGGAACACCTCAATTATTATATATTTTCTGAAAGTGGAGGCCCTGGTGAATAAAACGGTGACAATTGCATTTTTTATGTCGCTGTCAGGACCCCGTTCACCTGCTGGTGGCACTGTGCTTCCCAGCGTGGAAGGTTGTAGTTTCATTGTCCACCAGCAGGTGTTTTCCAGCAGCCAGCAGATCCCAGTAATCAGTTTTCGTCTGGCTGCTGGTAAGGTATTTAGATCCTCTCCTATTAGTGCCTCTGGCTCTAGTGTTTTGTTGCTGTCAGATTCCATTTGCCATTGATCCTGATCTTCCTCCTGTCCTGTACCCTGTTGCTTTGTACGTTCTTTCCTTTGTTGGTGACCCCAGTTTTGGTTCCCCTTTTCCATCTGCTTTTTGCACCTCTAGTTTTCACCTGATGCTGACTGCTGGTAAGGTATTTCGATCCTCCCCTACTAGTGCCTCTAGTTCTAGTGTTTTGTTGCTGTCAGATTCCATTTGCCATTGATCCGAATATTGCTCCTGCCCTATACCCTGTTGCCTTGTACGTGCTTTCCCTTGTTAATGACCCCAGTTTTGGTTCCCCATCTGCTCTTTGCAACTTCAGTTTTCACCTGATGCTGGCTGCTGGAAAGGTATTTAGAGCCTTGCCTACTAGTGCCTCTGGCTCTAGTGTTTTGTTGCTGCCAGATTCCATTTGCCATTGATCCAAGTCTTGTTCCTGTCCTGAACCCTGTTGCTTTGTATGTTCTTTCCCTTGTTGATGACCCCAGTTTTGGTTCCCCCTTTTCCATCTGCTTTTTGCGCCTCCAGTTTTCACCTGATGCTGACTGCTGGTAAGGTATTTAGAGCCTCCCCTACTAGTGCCTCTGGTTCTAGTGTTTTGTTGCTGCCAGATACCATTTGCCATTGATCTGAATCTTGTTGCTGCCCTGTACCCTTTTGCTTTGTACTTGCTTTCCCTAGTTGATTACCCCAGTTTTGGTTCCCCCTACCTATCTTCTCCTTGCACCCCCCATTTTCCATTGATCTGAATCTTGCTCCTGCCCTGTACCCTACTGCCTTGTACATGCTTTCCCTTGTTGATGACCCCCGTTTTGGTTCCATATCTGCTCTTTGCATCTCCCAGTTTTCATCTGATGCTGACTGCTGGTAAGGTATTTAGAGCCTCCCCTACTAGTGCCTCTGGTTCTAGTGTTTTGTTGCTGCCAGATTCCATTTGCCATTGATCTGAATCTTGTTGCTGCTCTGTACCCTTTTGCTTTGTACTTGCTTTCCCTAGTTGATGACCCCAGTTTTGGTTCCCCCTACCTATCTGCTCCTCGCACCCCCCAGTTTTCCCCTGCTTTTCTGTGCTCCCCATTTTGTATTTATATTGTATATAGTTCGTTGTCAGTTCGGCTTCCTGTGTGTTGTGTTAATTAGTTAGGTATTCTGTCACTGGGTTTTTGATTCACTTATATTTTATGTTTGCTGTGTGCTGGTGTTTAGATTACATTTTTTGCACTGTAAATAAATCTTACTTGACCGCTTCAGCACCGGAAGACTTACCCCCCTTCATGACCAGGCCGTATTTCGCGATAAGGCACTGTGTTACTTTAACTGACAATTGCGCCGTCGTGCAACACTGTACCCAAATAAAATTTGATGCAATTTTTTTTCCACAAATAGAACTTTCTTTTGGTGGTATTTGATCACCTCTGTGGTTTATATTGTTTGTGCTGTAAATAATCATATATATATATATATATATATACACTTTTTTTTCTGCTATAAAACCTATGTAATAAAAAAATTAAATGTTCCATCCTGTGTCTTTTACGGACGATCGGTGGGTGCCGGTGGACATCCATTCCCCGACACATTCTGCTGTGAGTAATCGTATAGTAATATCTATATCTATATATATATATATATATATATATATATATATATGTGTGTGTATATATATATATATATATATATATATATATATATATATATATATATGTTGATTCTGCACAGAACGGCTGCCCTGTAGCAGTAGATCTCCTATGGGGCGGTCGGTAAGTAGTTAGGCTTTCTGTTTGTTGGGGTGAATGGTCGGGTATTCTGTCACTAGGATTTTGGTGCACTTATAATTTATGTTTGCTGTGTGCTGGTGTCTGGATGAATTTTGTTGCATTGTAAATAAAGCTCACTTGAAGCACACAGTCTGGTCCACAGTCTGTAACCACGCAGATCTGGCCATCCCTGCTGCTGATTCCGGACAGTCGTATGATATTTTCCTTTGTTTATCAAACTCATATTTTCAGGAAAAAAAAAATACTAACATTCATTTTATTGTCAACAACGCTATATTACTTTTTGTAAAATATAAAAGATGGGATATCGTCGAGTAACTTGATATCAAACATGTCAAGCATTAAAATTCTGCGTGGCTGTGAAATCGCAAAAAAAAGTGATACTTTAAAAGCCTTGACAGGTTATTAGTTTTGGGTTAAAGGTGAATGATGGCTCTAGAATTATTGCTCTGACATTTGCGGTGATACCTCACATGTGTGGTGCAACACACGTGTGTACAGGGGTAACGGGGGTTATTTTTTATTTGGTTTATTTTATTATAAGTTATTTTCTAACACTCCTTTTTTTCTTCATTTAACCACTTGAGCCCCGGAAGGTTTTACCACAGGGGTCTCAAACTGGTGTCCCTCCAGCTGTTGCGAAACTACACGTCCCATCATGCCACTGCCTGTGGGAGTCATGCTTATAACTGTCAGCCTTGCAATGCCTCATGGGACTTGTAGTTTTGCAACAGCTGGAGAGCCACCAGTTTGAGACCCCTGTTTTACCACCTTAATGATTAGGCATTTTTTTGCGATACAGCACTGCGTTATTTTACCTGACAATTGTGTGGTCATGCAACGCTGTAACCAAACAAATTTCTAGTGTTGTTACTGGAAATCTCTGGAAGTCCTGGCAGGGATTCTTTGCTTACCATTGGAAGTCCTGGTAGGGATTCTGTGAGTACCATTGGAAGTCCTGGCAGAGATTCTATGAGTACCATTGGAAATCCTGGCAGGGATTCTATGGGTACCATTGGAAGTCCTGGCAGGGAATCTGAGTACCATTGGAGTACCATAGCAGAAAATTTGAAGTACTATTGGAAGTCCTGAGAGAGATTCTGTGAGTACCATTGGAAGTCCTGGCAGTAATTCTGTGAGTACCATTGGAAGTCCTGGCAGTAATTCTGTGAGTACCATTGGAAGTCCTGGCAGTAATTTTGTGAGTACCATTGGAAGTCCTGGCAGTAATTTTGTGAGTACCATTGGAAGTCCTGGCAGTAATTTTGTGAGTACCATTGGAAGTCCTAGAAGTAATTTTGTGAGTACCATTGGAAGTCCTGGCAGTAATTCTGGGAGTACCATTGGAAGTCCTGGCAGTAATTTTGTGAGTACCATTGGAAGTCCTGGCAGTAATTTTGTGAGTACCATTGGAAGTCCTGGCAGTAATTTTGTGAGTACCATTGGAAGTCCTGGCAGTAATTTTGTGAGTACCATTGGAAGTCCTGGCAGTAATTCTGGGAGTACCATTGGAAGTCCTGGCAGGGTTTCTGAGAGTATCACAGAAATCTTTCTATTCTATATAGTTTTATTTTTGTGATTCTCAGCGTAAGGGAACATAGAAACTCATACACTTTAAAAAAAAAAAAAAAAAAAGGAAAAAGAGGGAAGGTGAGAGAGCCCTTATTGTGCAGTAAACCGAACTAATGAAACAAAAAAAAAAAATCAAGATGAGTAATGCCCCGTACACAGGGTCAGATTTTCAGATGGAAAATGTTCGATGGGAACTTGTTGTTGGAAATTCTGACCGTGTGTAGGCTCCATCGGACATTTTCCATCGTAATTTCCAAGGCACAAAATTTGAGCTCTGGATCTCAAATTTTCCGACGACAAAATCCGTTGTTGGAAATTCCGATCGCGTGTACACAATTCCAACGCACAAAGTTCCACGCATGCTCGGAATCAAGCAGAAGAGCCGCACGGACTATTAAACTTCTCAATTTTCTCAGCTCGTCGTACGCGTTGTACGTCACCGCTTTCTTGACATTTGGAATTTCCGACAAGATTTGTGTGACAGTGTGTATGCAAGACAAGTTTGAGCCAACATCCGTCGAAAATAAAACATGGATTTTGTTGTTGGAAAATCACATTTTTTATTGTGCCTGCCAGAGGAGCGGGTGCACATATCCAAACAATGGTCAACTCCCATCTGAATAAATCCATATAGTTACATCTGGTGAGACTGGGAATAACCATAACATAAATGGTATACCCAACTTCTGTTGAGTTTCCTATAACCGTGCTGATATTTCCCAAGTGAACCTAGGACTGGGCTACCCTGAGAGCGACCATTCTAGCAACTGCATGGAAACATACACTATATTACTAAAAGTATTGGGACTGGCTTTACACACACATGAACTTTAATGGCATCCCAGTCTTAGCCCTTGTACACACGGTCGGAGATTCCGACAACCAAATCCGTCGGATTTTGTCCGAAACTGTTGTATACACACGTTCGGACGAAGTTGTCGGAAAATCCGATCGTGCAGAACGTGATGACGTTATTTGATTACGACGGGACTATGTTCAGGCTAGTAGCCAAGAGCTTTGATGTTGGAATTTGATCTGAGCACTTTGTCTGATGGGAATTCTCTACATGTGATCGGAGTATGTCCGATCGGAGCATTTTGTCGGAAAATATTTCTGGCAAGTTGGAAAATTTGGTCCGACGGATATTCCGACGGAAACAGTCCGATGCAGACCACACACAGTCGGAATATCTGACAAAACGCTCCGATCGGACACATTCCATCGGAATCTCTGATCGTGTGTACAAGGGCTAAGTCCATAGGGTTCAATATTGAGTTGGTCCTTCCTTTGCAGCTATAACAGCTTCAACTCTTCTGGGAAGGCCGTCCACAAGGTTTAGGAGTGTGTCTATGGGAAAGTTTGACCATTCTTCCAAAAGCGAATTTGTGAGGTCAGGCACTGATGTTGGACGAGAAGGCCTGGCTCGCAATCTTCACTCTAATTCATCCCAAAGGTGTTCTAACAGGTTGAGGTCAGAACTCTGTGCAGGCCAGTCAACTTCCTCCACCCCAAACTCGCTCATCCATGTCTTTATGGACCTTGTTGAAGAGTTGAAGCTGGTATAGTTCTAAAGGGTGGGCCAACTCAATATTGAACCCTATGGACTAAGACTGGGGTGCCATTAAAATTCATGTGTGTGTAAAGGCAGGTGTCCCAACACTTTTGGCAACATAGTGTATTTGTTGTGGAAACTCAACAAAGGTTGCGGTATACCAGGCATATCCAAAATCCGGTTTGATGTGGCCCCCACTTGGAATTTGCATATATATATACATCTGTGGCCCCCAAAGCTTGAGCGTGTTATTTTTTATTTTTTTATGCTGTTAATATATCTATCTTCTTTAGCCTGACAAATCTTGAGCTAGGACTGGCCTACCCTGAGACTACATGGAGACATGCTCTATATTACCAAACGTATTGGGACCATAGAACCATAAAAGAAATGATATACCGGGTCCCGTGTGCTGCACTCATTCTTATTATGAGCCGGGGCGTGTGGCTGGGCGTGTTCACAAGTCTATGTGCCCAATCCGCTATGAAGCTGACAGCGCGAAGAGCCAATCACAGGCACTGTGACTATTCCTTATCTCTGTATCTGCCGACTGCAAATGCAGAGATCGGGGAAATGTCACAGTGCCTGTGATTGGCGGTGGCGCTGCCAGCTTCCTTGCAGGCTCTGGCACATAGACTTGTGAACACGCCCATCCACACGCCCCGGCTCATACTAAGAATGAGTGTGGCACTCGGGACCCGGTATATCATTTCTTTTATGGTTCTATGGTCCCAATACTTTTGGTAATATAGAGCATGTCTCCATGTAGTCTCAGGGTAGCCCAGTCCTAGGTCCACTTTGGAAAAATCAGCATGGTCAGAGGAAACCGGTAATGCCCCGTACACACGATCGGACTTTCCGACAACAAATGTTGGATGTGAGTTTGTTGTCGGGAAATCTGTGTAGGCTCCATAGAACATTTGCTGTCGGACTTTCCGCCCAAAAAATGTTTGAGAGCAGGTTCTCAAATTTTCCAACAAAATTCAGAAATTTTCGGCGTGTGTACACAAGTCGACGGAAATTACGAGCGTGTGCACACAAGTTGTCGGAAATTCCGAGCGTGTGTACACAAGTTGACGGAAATTCCGAGCTTGTGTACACAAGTTGTCGGAAATTCCGAGCGTGTGTACACAAGTCTGACGCACAAAGTGCCACGCGTGTACAGAAGATCTGCATTGGCTATTGAACTTCATCGTCGTACGTCTTGTACGTCACCGCGTTCTTGACGTTCGCAATTTCCGACCAACTTTGTGTGACCGTGTGTATGCAAGACAAGTTTGAGCCAACATCCTTTGGGAAAAAAAATCCACGGTTTTGTTGTCGGAATGTCCGATCGTGTGTACGAGGCATTCGGATAAAAAAAAAAAAAAAAAAGCCAAAAAGTTTCCACTGTAGCGTTGACGCCCATCAATCTAACTTCTGCTACAATGGAAACCTTTGGCCTTTATTTTCGATCTACACCGAGCTTTCCGTTCTGCTACTGAAATCCCCATTCCAGTGTACCATGAGTAATGTGTTGGCATGGCAGCTGTCAGATCGTCTACGTGGCAGATGGCATTTTCCCAGGAGGAATTGTTCATGGATTTGAAGAGCGGGATATTGGAATTCTCTGAGCCGACCTGTAATGGAACACATTTCTCCAGATAAATGAATCACCGTTTAAAACCTGTCCAGCATGTCTCGCTTTCCTTCGTTGGGTAGACTTTTTTCTTCTCTTCTCACCTCCCCGGGAGGGAGTCGGCAATGATGAGTTTTTACAAATCAACGAATTTTATTGTGGAAGAGGAAAGAGCAGCTGGAGGCGTATGATCTATATTTGATGTTGCACATTTTTAATACATTATATTTTTCTCTCCTACGCAAGGCTTATTTATTTTTTATTTTTTTCCTTTACAACGAGAAGCAGTAAATCAAAATAAAAACGGCAAAAGGGGAGAATGATGAGTTCCATCACCACATCTATTAAAGCCGAGCTCCGGCCTTCCCCTTCGGTTTAGTACCGTTGGTAAACGCTCCTCTCCTGTACTGAAAGTGCTTACTCTGATGTCAGTGCACGCTGTAATGATAAAAATAAGGTACTAGTGCGCACAACCCCTGAAACTAATAATAAATCATTTCTAACAAGTGCCTACTTAATAACAAAGGAAGCTGCCAACGCAAATAATGTTCTCAGCACTAAATATAAACAATTGCATATAAAAATATGTGGCGCTACCTTTTGGATAAATATTAAAATACGTGAAATAAAAAGCAAACTATGATTAAAATAAATGTGCAAATAGCAAAACACAGTGCTTACATATACATGCACAACACAATTGTGTAAAATTACTAAAAAGTGCACAATCACCTAAAACAAAGTGATACATACAAATCGCATAAAGTGTGTAAAAAATCGCATAACATGTGCAAAAAGTCGCAAAATAATGTGTGATAAAATCACAATAAAAATATCTAAAAGAGAAAAGAAAAAAAAGTGTCCATAAAATGTTCAAACTAATGTTCCAGTGCTTGTTCAATAGACTCAATATCCAAGCGTGCTGATGAAAACATGCCGTGTTCACTCAGATGAAAACGTGCTTCACAAACATGTGGAACAATCCACCTTCAGTGCTCCACCAGTGCACCCCCCCCCCCCCCCCCCGTTTCCCCCAGCCTCTCACCTCAATGATAGACCCCGCAGGGTCAAATTCACATGTAGGGGAAATAGATGATATGGGTCCCTTTGAAAAAGTCACGTGTCTGTGACGCAACGCGTCAGGGAGGAGCCAGGTGTTACAATCGTCACTTCCGGCCGCGGCCGAGACCGGAAGTTCCTTTGTTTACAAGCGCGGAATTCGAAATTTTATGTGAGTGGATATTTTTGTTATTTTCAATAAATAATGGGGTTTTACACATGAGAGTCCCCTTTCTTCCCTTATGATCAATGGCATTGGAATACTTTGTGAGGTGGAATTATTGAGAAGGAGCCATATCATCTATTTCCCCTACATGTGAATTTTACCCTGCGGGGTCTATCATTGAGGTGAGAGGCTGGTGGAAACCGCATTATTTATTGAAAATAACAAAAATATCCACTCACATAAAATTTCGAATTCCGCGCTTGTAAACAAAGGAACTTCCGGCCGCGGCCGGAAGTGACGATTGTAACACCTGGCTCCTCACTGACGCGTTGCGTCACAGACACGTGACTTTTTCAAAGGGACCCATATCATCTATTTCCCCTACATGTAAATTTGACCCTGCGGGGTCTATCATTGAGGTGAGAGGCTGGCGCCATCAACTGATGCCATCAACTCAAGCCCAACGTTCGTAGCGGTCCTTATAATGCATAAGCTATAAACCAGCCCTTAAAATCAGACTTAGCCCTTGTACACACGATCGGAGATTCTGGCGGAATGTTTCCTATCGGAACGTGTTGTCGGATATTCCGACTGTGTGTGGTCTGCATCGGACTGTTTCCGTCGGAATATCCGTCGGACCAAATTTTCCAACTTGCTGGAAATATTTTCCGACAAACTGGTCCGATAGGACATACTCCGATCATGTGTAGAGAATTCCAATCGGACAAAGTGCCACACATGCTCAGATCAAATTCCTACATCAAAGCTATTGGCTACTAGCCTGAATGTAGTCCCATCGTAACGAAATTACGTCATCACGTTCTGAAAGATCGGATTTTTCGGCAACTTTGTCCGACCGCGTGTATGCAACAGTTTCGGACAAGATCCGACGGACAAAATCCGACAGATTTGGTTGTCGAAATGTCCGACCGTGTGTACAAGGGCTTAGAGCTGGCTGCGCACCAATACTAGATGAGTTGGTAGGTTTATTTATTTTTTCCCGCACTTCTTCTTTAATTTGTATGTCTTAGTTAGATCTTCACTGGTATAGTAGTTCACATTCAATGCATACACCGTCACTATACTGGCCGAAATACAACTGAATTCTGAGGATTTTCCTAAATGGTTAAAATACAGGAAATTTTCTGGCCGTGTCTTTAGGTGATGACTCGAGTGTTCTGTAAAGCATTGAACCTGAGGATGTCTGTATCCATGGCTGCACAGGATGAGTATGGCACTCGAATGTTCCAAAAAGCACAGGTTCAAAAGTGACGTTCAACATCAACCCGGGGACTCTGCACTTACAATCACTATTTTCTAGTGTAGTCCTACGGCAGACAAAAGGTCCTCCTGAGTCCTCCTAAGAATGAATCATGATCTCCGTCTGCAAAAGTGGCGTATTGTATAGGAGCGTAGAGTGCACTACCCAACACCTTCCACTAAAAGACTACCCCGTATAAAACGAGGAGAGTAGCCTGCATTAATCAGAAATGGCCGAATCAAATGCAAATGCAATTCCCACTGTATGCGATTGGATAAAGAACAGCGGGTGAGATCCACGTGTACAGTATATCTTTTTTTTAATTGGTGGTTTCTGCTCCCTATCATCTTTGCACTGCCTGGGTTTCTGGATGACAGCAACAGAGCTTATGACATGTGCTTTTTATTTTACTACATGTGAGTGGTTTATATTCTTTTTATTAATAAATTGATCTTACATACTGCGCTTAGAAGGCCATAGGCTCTAATAGGCGCCAAATAAAGGTGACCTGCGAGCACCATGCTTGGCGCTCGCAGGCCACTCAGCTGTGTTAGAAAAGAGAATGAATATTAAACTAAACCGCCTCTCTGCCAATAAGGTGCTCGGATCTGTTACCCGTCACCTGATTGGCTAAAACGACAAACGTTATGATTGGATGCCAGGCGTCCAATCATAGCAGAGGACGGGAAGAGAGGACGGGAGAAGACATTGAGGAGCTGTCCCACCGAGGCAGGTAAGTGCAGACGGCGGGACGGCGGGGGGGCACACTGGCAGTATTTGATATGGCACAGTGGCTGCGTTTGATGGGGCACAGTGGCGGCAATTGATGGGCACAGTGGCGGCAATTGATGGGCACAGTGGGAGCAATTGATGGGCACAGTGGGAGCAATTGATGGGCACAGTGGGAGCAATTGATGGGCACAGTGGCTGCAATTGATAGGCACAGTGGCTGCAATTGAGGGGCACAGTGGCAGCAATTGATGGTCACAGTGGCTGCATTTTATTGGGCACAGTGGCTGCATTTGATGGGCACAGTGGCTGCATTTGATGGGCACAGTGGCTGCAATTGAGGGGCACAGTGGCAGCAATTGATGGTCACGGTGGCTGCATTTTATGGGGCACAGTGGCTGCATTTGATGGGGCACAGTGGCTGTATTTGATGGGGCACAGTGGCTGCATTTGATGGGGCACAGTGGCAGCAATTGATGGGCACAGTGGCTGCGTTTGATGGGCACAGTGGCTGCGTTTGATGGGCACAGTGGCGGGGATTGATGGTACAGTGAGGCTGCAATTAATGTTTTTTTTTTTTTTTTTTCAGTTTGTTTTGCGACCCCTCAAAAAATTTTGAGCACCAGCCGCCACTGAGTTTGACTGACAATTACTTCTGTGTCCAAATAATTTCAGGTTTTCTTTTGGTGGTGTTTAATAACCACTGGGTTTTTATTATGTACTATTTAACCACTTCCCGGCCGCCTACCGCACATGTACTGCAGCAGGTCGGCATTATTGCGCAAAACGACGTACCTGTATGTAATTTCATGTGGTAGACACGGGGGGGGGGGGGGGGGGCGCACCTGCATACCGATTGGCATATATTATTATATACAGTCAGAAATAAAATAATTTTTGCAAGATAATATTGCAAAAAAAAAAAAACAATGCATTGTAACAAACATCCTTTTAGCATAATTTTAAAAATGATAGAATAAAATGTTTATTTACAGTGAAATTATTACTTTTTTTTAAAACTAACACTGATAAAAAAAAAAAGTAATGTCTTTCTGTCCATAAATCACATACAGTAGAAAATAAAAACAATTTTTGCAATATAATGTTGCTAACAAAATTGTCTCAACTCCCCCATCTAGGGTTGCCACTTTTTCTTCAAGCCAAACCCAAATGCTTTAGTGGCGCACAGCAAAAAAACTAATTTTTTTACCATACACTGTAGGATTGTAACAGACCTGGGACACCTTTGGGGGTGCCAAGAGAATAGTAATGTGGCGCAAATAGTGCCCCCCCCTCCACACTCCTACCGAGCCCACATTCTGAATATTGTGTCCGGGTTTCAGATGAACACATGATTCAAAACCTGAAACCGGACAGGTGGTCCCCGAATTTTATATATATATATATATATATATATATATATATATATATATATATATATATATATATATATATATATATATATATATACATGTATATAATATAATATAATTTCTTTGTTATCTTGGGTATTGTCGATGTATCACCAAGTACCAAATAAACTGACCCATAGTGGAAATTTAAAAATTGCTCGGGGTCAATAAGGGGTGTACAGGTATGAGAGTGGAAGTGATTAAACATTCTGTATTTTATATAAAACTAAAGACAAGTATTAAATATAGTAGGGAAGAAATTACCAACGCTTTTACTTCTGACATCTTTGAAAAATTGTTTCTTTTTGGCCATCGCCGTTCTCCCTGCCTATGTCTCTGCAGAGGGTGTGGAGGGAACATTCCGTATATACATGGGGGCTGATGGGGGTGTATTTGAGTGTTTCATGAAATTGCTTTTGTGATGCTCCAGAGCTCTATAGATAGATAGGAGCTGACATGGGAGATAAGAATTGGTGGAAAGTAATTTTTAAGGTGGGGGATGGGGCCGAGTGGGGGGGGGTAAAGTATTTGAGAACTGAGGCGATATGACTGTATCTTGACAGGATATTCTACACATGTGCTCACAAATATTCCGCAAGTGCTAATTACTCTGCAAAGGGCAAAACAAAGACTGTGTGTGTGTGTGTATATATATATATATATATATATATATATATATATATATATTTATTTAATTATTTTATTTATTTCTTTATTTCAGGTACTTGTATAGCGCCGTCAATTTACGCAGCGCTTTACATATACATTGTACATTCACATCAGTCCCTACCCTCAAGGAGCTTACAATCTAAGGTCCCCAACTCACATTCATACATACTAGGGACAATTTAGACAGGATCCAATTAACCTACCTGCATGTCTTTGGAATGTGGGGGGGGGGGGAACCAGAGTATCCGGAGGAAACCCACGCAGGCACAGGGACACAGGGAGAACATGCAAACTCCAGGCAGGTAGTGTCGTGGTTGTGCACACAATAAATATATATATATATATATATATATATAATGGAGGTTATTTACGAAAGGCAAAACCACTTTGCACTATCAGTGCAAACTACAAGTGCAAAGTGCACTTGAAATTGCACTGAAAGTGCACTTGTTCCCATGCTCCGTGATCCTGTCCCATTGTAGCCACTTTTGGCTGTGGACACGGGTCGGCATAGGCACTCTGACCGGTCTGCAGCTACAAAGCCCCATTCTCAACAAACTGCAATGCTCTGTGTCTTCTGACACCTTTCAGATCCTATCAGAACCAGCATTAATTTTTATTTTTTTTTATCAATTTGAGCTACGCTAGCTCTTCTATTGGATCGGCCTACACAGCCAACCTTCCCACGTCCATCAATGAGCCTTGACCACTCATGACCCTGTCACCAGTTTTCCTTCCTTGCTTCCACTTTTTGGTCAGTCCTGACCGCTGCAGACCAGGAACATCCCGCAAGACCTGCAGTTTTGGAGTTGCTCTGACCTAGTCGTCTAGCTATTACAATGTGGCCCTTGTCAAAGTCCACCAAATCCTTACACTTGCCCAACACATCAGCTATAGGGACAATATGTTCAGTTGCTGCCTAATCTATCCCACCCACGTTCAGGTACCATTGTAATGAGATAATCGATGATAATCGATGATAAGAAAACCTTAGCTGGTGGATGAGCTGCTCTCTTACCAGTGTTTTACTGCCCCAGCAAGGCTGTGAAATCGAACGTCAAATTAAACACATTCGATTCGTCCTAGGAGGGGCTGGCGTCATGACGTAGGAGCCGCTGCACACTGGATCTCCCGAGATCCTCACTCTTTCTCCCCCTCGCTACGCTCTCGATGCTGGGCTGGGCGTGACTTTCTTGGTCCACGGAGAGCTCCAGCAACGCCGCGCGGATTCGAACCAAGCTGCGGCGGCTTCCGTGATCCTGGCATATGCTGATAGCTACCTCTTTCTCGGCGAATCGGCGGAGGATCGGACGGATGCTTACCCTTCGGTGATGAAGGCCCTCTGATTGGCAGACAGCTGTATCTGAAACTTGGTGTCAGGAGAGGAGCCGTGTTCCCAAGGAGCTGTGTCTGCGCTTGTCGGTGTTTGGCGGTCGGTCTATGATGACAGGACAGCGGTAAGACAAGCGGTCTGAAGGGGAGGGGGACAGCCCAAAGCTGGAGGTGGTTTAAAGACACTATACCTGATAGGAAGGGTCCTGTCCCCCTGGTTATAGCTCGGGCTCACCTGTGAGTATCCCCCCTCCCCTCCCTTTAATGGCATAAGAAGGCTGTTACTTAATGTCTATCCTCGAAGGACAGTGTCTCTTTGCATACTCTAAACTTGCCGCTGCTATAAGTGTACGTGGAGAGGAGAAGGGGAAGCCATAATAAGAGGAAGAATAATAATCTGCTTGCTGTTGGAACTCGCTTTAGCTGCTAAACCCTTTTTTAGTTGAACACAAAATTACAACTGAACGTGTATGTATATAACCTAAGGATGAAGTGTGCGCTGTTGTGAACAAAGGAGGTTGGATACATCCCGATGTTTTGTTATCTGACGCAAGAGTTTCTTTTGCAGGAAAAACTTATCTAAAACCTTTTCTGGCTGTGTGACTGTTTTGACTGTCTCCATTTAACAGCTGAAGGACTGGATATATTTCTGTTTTTTGTTTTATTTTTGATCTTTGGGTGGGAAAAGTTGTCATCAAAGTAAGACGAACTCACTACAACAGCTGCAATAATATTATTATCAACAACTTCTCGCTGCTTAGCCTATCACACTATAGGTATACCGTTGAGTTAGACGGCATGGACTTTGATAGAGGATCTATCCACGGCGTGGAAAGCAGCTGAATTAGGTCCCACCCCCCCCCCCCTTTTTTTTTTTTTTTTTTTTTTTTTTGAGAGTAAGCTAGCCGTTGTTGTTGTTACCCTTGATTTAATTGTATCTCATTGTGGGTGGTTCTAGGCCTCTGGGAGATTTTCAGTGGTTCGGACGCAGGTATACTAGATTAGGTTGGAGGTAGGAGGGAAGAGAAGGAAGGAAGGAAAAGAGAGGAGGCTGATAGTAAAAAGGAATACCTGGTGAGTGTTAGATAAAGGGAGGAGGGTTTTCAGTCCTGTCAAAATGAGGGGAAAGACAAGTAAAGTTAACAAGACAGTCACCCCGGCTACAAGTCCGGTCGGGATTCAAAAATATTTGGCTGCAAATTCTAGTATAAGAGAGGATGAAGGGACCGATAGCCCCAGAACAGAAAAATCTATCCGCTCGGGCCCAAGTAGACAGAAGGGGGAAGAGGGAAGGGGGGTAAAAAATCCCACCATAAAGTCAAGTGAGCTTAAAAAAAAAAGCGGGGTAAACCCACAGAATGTAGAAGTAGACCAGAATAATCCCCGGGGAGAGGGGGAGGTGGTCAATAGAGAGACAGAAGAAATGGTTCCGGATAGCCATAAAGAAACCCCCCAACCCCCACAAATCAGGGAGATGCTCTCTGAGATGTTCTCGAGAATGGAGATCTCCCTAAGGGCAGATATCGCAACAATAAGAAGCGATATAGGTTTGGTATTGGGGAGAGTTGAGGAGTTAGAAAACAGAGTTGAGACTCAAGAGCGTAAGATGGATGGAATCCTAGAGCAGATAACAGCCCTCCGGAAATCAAATAGAACAATTAGATATAAGTTGGAGGACCAAGAAAATAGAAGTAGGAGGAAGAATATACGGATAAAAGGTCTCCCCGAGACATATGGTGGGTCCGCCCTGGGAGAGATAGCTCAACAGATTTTTAACCCTTTATTGGACAAGGAAGTCACAGCCCCTTTGAAAATTGATAGAATACATAGAATGACTCGACCCCGGGGGATTAGAACAGAAGCACCTCGAGACGTTATAGTGAGATTTCATAATGTAGCAGAAAAAATGCAGGTAATGAGAAGAGGGAGAATTCAGTCTGGGGTGGTCCATGAGGGCACGGAACTGCAGATTTACCCTGATTTAGCGGGTGAGACATTGGGAAGGAGGAGATGCTTAAAACCACTCACTGAACTACTGAGAGCGGCGGACATCCCATATCAATGGGGATTTCCTGCATGCCTCATAGGGAAGAAAGAGGGACGATCTGCAGTTCTGCGCTACCCTGAAGACCTCCCAGAATTTTGTGAACAGTTAGGTATAGACCCCGCCCCTCAGATAGAATGGGGCGGTGAAGATGTATTATGGGCTGAGGGGAATGGCACCCGGGGGAGGAAAGGGCAGGGCCGACCGAACAGTTGGAGTCGAAAGTAGATTACTGGAATTGAGCTGAACTGATGAATTCGCACTGAGAGTTGAGGGGTGCGGGGGGGGGGAGTTGGGGGGAGGGAGGGAGGGAAGGCGAGGGGAGTCTTGGGCGGATAAGGGTTCAAGCTCCAGGGATACTATGGGGGTGAGGCGAACACAAACAGCGGCCCACCAATGCCATAGGCTTAACGGGAAGGGGGGTGTCCTACCCAGTCTCATGAGACGTTCCGTTATAGGACAAAGGGGGAGTAGGGAGGGGAGATGGGGGGAGGGAGGGAGAGGGAGGGGGGTGGTTTTTGGTTGCTTTTTGGGGCTCTCACTCGGTCCTCCCATGGGACTAGCGGGGACAGGTACCACTGGATCCACTAGACGCTTAAAAGGGAAAGGAAAAAAAAAAAGAAAAAAAAAAAAAGGGGGGGGAATTACCCCCTGTAGAGAGGTATGGTAGTCCTTAATGTTATTACTTATAACGTAAGGGGTTTAAACTCAAAAAGGAAAAGATTCCGGGTAAATGACGAACTGCAATATATGGATGCAAATATAGTGTGTTTGCAGGAGACGCATACAACATGCACTTCTGGGGTTAGACTGAATTCGGCCAATTACCCGGTGTGGTTCTATGGGGATTCCCCATCCCCCTATTCGAGAGGGGTTGCAATAGGGTTTAGTAGAACAACGAGATTTAACCTAGATGAGCGACTGGTGGATCCGGAGGGTCGTTACCTGTGCCTAAAAGGTATGCTGTTTAATCTCAAATGTACAATTGTCAATATTTATGCCCCAAACAAGAATACGGGTAGATTCTTGAAGAAAGTATTGAATAAAATAGAAGACTTTAAAGAAGGGAAATTAATCCTGGCAGGTGATTTCAATTGGAGTATGAACCCTAAAATAGATACTACAGGGGCGGGGCCTAGGATATCCGAACATAAACAGAGGATGTTTTTAAGGGCGTTAACTGCATATCAATTACATGATACTTGGAGAACACTGCACCCAAAAGATAGGGATTATACATGTTTCTCCTCGGTCCACGGTTCCTTTTCCCGAATAGATTATATTTTTCTGGAGCATTCATTTTTAAGGGCACTTAAGAAGGCTGAAATAAAGATAAGAACTGTTTCAGATCACGCTCCTGTGTTGATCCAGTTGGAGATCGGGGGGGACCATGGACCGAGGTTGAATTGGAGACTGAATGAATCTCTATTACAGGATAAAGATACAGCAGAAAGGATTGAGCAGGAGATTATACAATTTTTTAGTCTGAATGATATACCGGAAACATCTAGCCCTGTATTATGGGAAGCGCACAAGGCAGTCATAAGAGGCGTATTAATAGGGATTGGCGCAGGGAAAAAGAGAGAGAGGGAGAAGAAGAAATCCCTATTATACGAGGAAATTCAGAGATTGGAACAGTTGGGGAGACCATGGGGGCTTCGGGACACCCAAGACTTAATAACAAAAAAACGTGAGCTAGAGGATTGCTTAGAGCAGAATAGGAGATCGATCTATCATATTCTGGGAAGAGAAAGGTACCAATGGGGGAATAAATCAGGTAAATGGTTGGCTAGGAGGGTGAAGGAAAAAAAAAATAGAACTTTCATCCCAAAAGTAAGAAATGCTGCGGGGGACTTACAAAATATGCCAGATGATATTGTTAACACATTTTTCACATATTATCAGGGCCTGTATAATATCGGGCAACAGGATAAGGTTGAGAATCAAGTAGAGGAGGGAATAAAGGAATACTTAAATCGGTTAGATATCCCCAGGGCCAAGCAATTAGAAATGGAAGCATTAGAAGCCCCAATAACAAGGGCGGAGGTTGAGAGGGCGATCAAAAATACAGCTAAAGGAGGTTGCCCGGGGCCCGATGGTTTCCCGATCTCATACTACAAACAATTCCAAAAACAGCTAGTCCCAAAATTATGCGACTATTTTAATGCAGTGGGGAAGGGTGAAGAATTTCGCGAAGAAACACTCCAGACACATGTGGTCCTGATCTTAAAAGAGGGAAAGGACCCGGCGGCAGTAGAAAGCTATAGGCCAATTTCTTTATTAAATTCAGATATTAAATTGTTTGCAAAAATTATTGCAGAGAGATTGGGACCACATGTGCCAGAATGGATATTGCAGGACCAGGTTGGATTTATCGAGGGGAGAGAGGGTCGGGATAACACACTAAAGACCATTATGCTATGCCAAGAAGCGGTAAGACGGGGTACCCCTTCGGTACTCATGTCAATAGATGCGGAAAAGGCATTTGACCGAGTGGGGTGGAGGTTCTTGTTTGAAGTCCTGGAAAGGTATGGAGTGGGGGACCGTATGAGGGGCTGGGTAGATGCCCTTTACACCCACCCTAAAGCTAGAATAAGAATAAATGGGGCCCTGTCCTGCCCCCTCGAGTTGTTCGACGGGACAAGACAGGGCTGCCCGTTATCCCCATTATTATTTATATTGTCGCTTGAACCCCTGTTGAGGGCCATTAGGATGAATCCAAACATTCATGGGATATGGGCTGCTGAGAGGGAGTTCAAGGTCGCGGCGTTTGCCGACGACCTTTTGCTCTACATTTCCAACCCCGGGTCTTCCATACCAGCAACAATGGAAGAATTATCAAATTATGGGAAGGTCTCTAACTTCAAGGTTAATATATCTAAATCCGAAATTTTGAATTTGAATATTCCAATAACAGAGCAGAGCCGCCTTCAGTCTAAATTCCCCTTCAGATGGTGTGGGAGGGAATTGGTCTATTTGGGAATAAGGCTGACAGCAGAGGTGAGTGATCTGTTCGAGGCCAATTACATACCCTTATTAAATAAAATTAAACAACATTTGGAAAGGTGTCAATATAAAGCTCTATCATGGACAGGTAGAATAAACGTAGTTAAAATGTTTATTTTACCAATTTTCACCTATACATGCCAAATGATCCCAATAGTGTTACCACAGGTTTATCTAAATAAATTAAAAATTTTGATTAATAGATTTATATGGAAAAAAAAAGCGGCGAGGGTGGCTCGGAATACCCTGATTAGAAGTAAAGAAAGGGGAGGGCTGGCAATGCCGGATCTCCAAAAGTATTATGAGGCCATAGCAATCTCTCGAATACCGGACTGGATTTATAATAAAAAGGGTAAGGACTGGGCTGAATTAGAAATTAAGTTAAGTAGAAGGGAATTAGGGGAAATAGTATGGATACCTGCAAAACACAGAGAATTAGGTCTTAACACAAGCACACTCACAAAAAATTTATTTCAGATATGGGACACAATAAACAAGCGACACAACTGGGAACACAACTCACCATTAATGCCACTACTGGATACTAAATTTTTTATCCCAGGTCAAGAGGAATATTTATATTATAGTAGTTGGGTTAAGAAAGATAAAATTAAAGTACAGGAGGTGATGGAAGGTAATAGGATGTGCACATATGAAGAAATTATAGGGAAATGGGGACATAAACCATTAGACAAATGGAGATATTTTCAATTATATTATTTCATTCAGTCTTTACCACAGCCACTACGGGGTATGGAACAACTTAGACCGTTGGAGAAGCTATTAGTGAACCGTCAGTGCCTTCAAAAAAGGATCTCAAAATTTTATAAAATTCTAATAGAAAGAATAGAGCAAAATTACCCCCCCTATTTAGAAAAATGGGAAAGTGAAATCGGGTCCTTAGGTAACGATGGCCACAGAAATAGGATAATTAGACGAACCTATTCGGTTACCGTAGATTCGCAAACACGAGAGATGTCATATAAACTTTTAACAAGATGGTACATAACCCCACAACAAGGAAATAAAATATGTAGTGCGACCCCCCGGTTATGCTGGAGAGGTTGCATGGGGGAGGAGTCTTTTGCCCATATATGGTGGTTGTGCCCTAAGATACAGATATTTTGGGATAAAGTAATAGAAACTATTTTTGAAATAACAGGGGAAAGGATTAGGAGGGATCCATGGGTATGTTTGTTTCATGATATAGAAAAAGGAGAGAAGGAGTATGCGTATTCCTTGATACCCTCTTTATTAAATGCTGCTAAATCATTGATACCGCTTAGATGGAAAAGATCTGACCCTCCCTCAATGAGGGAGTGGGCAGATAGATTAGAAAAGATACGAATTATAGAAGAGTCAATGTACAAACTGGATAACTTGGAGGAAAGGTACCAGAATAAATGGCGTCTTTGGGTATTGTTTGGTAAAACTGAAAGTTATCTGAAGATGGTGGAATGCTAGTTAAAAGGAATCCCATGGAGTAGGATCGAGTGAGAGAGGGGTGGGAAGGGGGGGGGGGGGGGGAGGGAAAAGGAAGATAACCTGTATAAGAAATGATGTTGTATTTATTATGCGAAATGGTTTATATATGAATTGTGGTTTTTTGTAAATTTTGGAAAATCTTATAAATAAAGAATAAAAAAAAAAAAAAAAAAAAATTAAACACATTCAAGTGCATGGGACCACTCCAGAGCCAACCCCACTGGGCTGGCATTTTGTGTCTTAAAATGGAGAGCGGGGAAAGTTATCACCTCCTCACCACCGCTCAATCGCCCTCTGAAAATGATTAAGCCAAAAAATTTATAAGCCATGAGGTGCAAATAGCAATTTTTTTGTGCCAGTGGCACTTCCTTTAGGAGAGTGACAACACTTGCTGCCCTGCTTGAAAAATGCATCATTGTCATCTTTGCAGCAGTGCACTCGTTTCGCGACTACCGGCTGACATGGCAGTACATCCTGTAATCCTGCGTGTACGTGGCATTAGAGGGATCTGTCACACGGCGAGCATCCGGTGCGTCCTGGTTCACCGTTTCAGGTCGGATTTCAGCCCAAATTTTGGGCAGAATTTGGACCTGAAACAGACCAAAAAAAGGCACAAGTTTTTCCTGCAAAATGCACTGGACCTGCTGCGTTGATATGTGAACCGGCTCCATAGAGAGCCAGTCACATTCTCCTGCTATGCGAAGTGGATGCGGGGAAACCCACGCATAGGTGTGAGCCCAGCCTAATTCTTACCACTCAAAGTGGTCAAATGCTGGTCAGGAGGAGGTTAACTGCAAGTGAAATGTACCTGTTAATGAATTCTGAATGATCTCAGAAGAGTTTCCAACTGATGCCATCAACTCATGCCCAACGTTCGTAGCGGTCCTTATAATGCATAAGCTATAAACCAGCCCTTAAAATCAGACTTAGCCCTTGTACACACGATCGGAGATTCTGTCGGAATGTGTCCGATCGGAACGGTTTGTCAGATATTCCGACTGTGTGTGGTATGCATCGGACTGTTTCCGTCGGAATATCCGTCGGACCAAATTTTCCAACCAGCTGAAAATATTTTCCGACAAAATGCTCCGATCGGACATACTCCGATCATGTGTAGAGAATTCCGATTGGACAAAGTGCCACGCATGCTCAGATCAAACTCCTACATCAAAGCTATTGGCTACTAGCCTGAACGTACTCCCATCGTAACGAAATTACGTCATCACGTTCCAAACGATCGGATTATCCGACAACTTTGTCCGACCACGTGTATGCAACAGTTTCGGACAAGATCCGTCGGACAAAATCCGACGGATTTGGTTGTCGAAATCTCCGACCGTGTGTACAGGGGCTTAGAAGCTCCATTTAGGTTGACAGATTTGGCTACAGATATACTTAAAAATAACTATAGTAGTTAGAAAAAAATCAGAGGGAGATGACAGGCAGTTGTCATGTATCTGTAGGAGGAGATCAAGTTGATGAGGGTGGCCTCTTGCACAATTCCCATAGGAGCGCCCCTGGGAGTTGAGACAAGGACTGTCAGGGCAATGGAAGGACGCAGTTGCCAGAAAGCCCGAACTGGAGACTTGAACGTGTAAGCACTGGTGTCAGCAATGAGGGAACTCTGACTTCACCCAGACCAGTAGAGAGCAAAGCTATGGCACAAGCCGAGTTTGGTAACCATCAGACAGGAAGACACCAAATCACGAGCAGGATCAAGGTCAGAGATGAGCAGAGGTTGGTAACATGCAGTCAACAAGGTACAGAATAGATACACAAAATCTTGGTTTGGTCAAGAGTCCAGGTCGAGATTGTTGACAAGAAGGCAGCGGACACAAACAGGAAGGGGTGATCTAGAGGCAGGTTAGACAAAATCAGAGTCAAGCAGATTCTGGATTAGGATAGCAAATGTACAAGCTGAAAGGACCATCCAACAATCATCCCATGCAGGCTTCAGGTTCCCATAGTCTACTAGGTGCCAGTGTCTTTGGTGGACACAGCCCATGCCTGAAAATGAGCACAATCTTAATGAAGGCTGACATGCGGTCCCTGACAGTAAGAACATATTTTGAGTCATAAACTTACTGGAAAGTATAATGTGATTTTCACATTTCACATGCTTGCTTTTCAATATTTCCATTATTTTATTCTACATAACAGGTGTGTAGATTTCTCCTGTATTCTCCTGTATTTTACTGCAGTTGTCCAGCCTTTCCTAATCAAAAGCTGCTGAGATATAGGCGTTGATGTACTAAAACTGGAGCTGATTCGTTTCTGTGCAGAGCTGCACCAGATTTTGCACACTCTCATTTTAGAAAATCAACCCCAAAGTCTCAGCCCTTGTACACACGGTCGGAGATTCTGACGGAATGTGTCCTATCGGACCGTTTTGTCGGATATTCTGACTGTGTGTGGTCTCCATCGAACTGTTTCTGTCGGAATATCCGACGGACCAAGATATCCAACTTGCCGGTAAAATTTTCTGACAAAATGCTCCTATCGGACATACTCCGATCATGTGTAGCCTACGCCGATGGACAAAGTGCCACGCATGCTCAGATCAAATTTCTAGACCAAAGCTATTGGCTACTAGCCTGAACGTAGTCCCGTCCTAACGAAATAACGTCATCACGTTATGTACAATCGGATTTTCAGACAACTTTGTCCGACCGTGTGTATGCAACAGTTTCGGACAAAATCCGTCGGATTTGGTTGCCGGAATGTCCGACCGTGTGTACAAGGGCTTAGACACATAGAGAGAGCCTTGATTTTGACTGGTTGACTTGCATGGAGTGGAAGGAGCGTTAAATCAGCACTACAAAGCAGAAAACAGCACATACAGTGCATCCGGAAAGTATTCACAGTGCTTCACCTTTTCCACATTTTGTTGTTACAGCCTTATTCCAAAATGGAATAAATTCATTATTTTCCTCAAAATAATGACAATGCGAAAGAAGTTTGTTTGAAATCTTTGTAGATTTCTTAAAAATAAAAAAAGGAAAAAAATCCCATGTACACAAGTATTCACATTCTTTGCTCCATACTTTGGTGAAGCTCCTTTGGCACCAATTACAGCCACAAGTCTTTTTGAGTATGATGCTACAAGCTCGGCACGCCTATTTTTGGGCAGTTTCTCCCAATTCTTCTTTGCAGGACCTCTCAAGCTCCATCAGGTTGGATGGGGAGCGTCGGTGTACAGCCATTTTCAGATCTTTCCAGAGATGTATAATCAGGTTCAAGTCTGGGCTCTGGCTGGGCCACTCAAGGACATTTACAGAGTTGTCCCCCGTAGCCACTCCTTTGTTATCTTGGTTGTGTGCTTAGGGTCGTTGTCCTGTTGGAAGATGAACCTTCGCCCCATTCTGAGGTCCAGAGCGCTCTAGAGCAGGTTTTCATCAAGGATGTCTCTGCACATTGCTGCAATCATCTGTCCCTCAATCCTGACTAGTCTCCCAGTTCCTGCCGCTGAAAAACATCCCCACAGCATGATTCTGCCACCACCATGTTTCACTGTAGGGGTGGTATTGGCCAGGTGATGAGTGGTGCCTGGTTTCCTCCAGACATGACGGTTGCCATTCAGGCCAAAGAGTTCAATCTTTGTTTTATCAGACCAGAGAATTTTGTTTCTGATGGTCTGAGAGTCCTTAAGTTGCCTTTTACTGAGGAGTGGCTTCCGTCTGGCCACTCTACCATAGAAGCCTGATTGGTGGAGTGCTGCAGAGATGGTTGTTCTTCTCAAACGTTCTCCTCTCTCCACAGAGAAACACTGGAGCTCTGTCAGAGTGACCATCGGGTTCTTGGTCACCTAACCAACTAAGGCTCTTCTCCCCCGATTGCTCAGTTTGGCCGTGCGGCCCAGCTCTAGGAAGAGTCCTGGGGGTTCCAAACTTCTTCCATTTATGGATGATGGAGGCCACTGTGCTCATTGGGACCTTCAATTCTGCAGACATTTTCTGTACCCTTCCCTAGATCTGTGCCTCCATACAGTCCTGTCTCAGAGGTCTACAGACAATTCCTTGGACTTCATGGCTTGGTTTGTGCTCTGACATGCACTGTTAGCTGTGGGACCTTCTATATAGACAGGTGTGTGCCTTTCCAGATCATGTCCAACCAACTGAATTTACCACAGGTGGACTCCAATCAGGTTGTAGAAACATCTCAAGGATGATCAGTGGTAACAGGAGGCACCTGAGCTCAATTTTGAGTGTCATGGCAAAGGCTGTGAATACTTCTGTACATTCTGTACATGGGATTTTTTTATTTTATTACATTTGCAAAGATTTCAAACAAAAACTTTTTTTTTCACGTTGTCATTATGGGGGATTATTTGTAGAATTTTCCGAAAAATACTGAATTTGATCAATTTTGGAATAATGCCCTGTACACACGGTCAGACATTCTGACGACAAAATCTATCGGATTTTTTTTCTGACGGATTTTGGCCCAAACTTGTCTTGCATACGCACGGTCGCACAAAGTTGTCGGAAAATCCGATCGTTCAGAACGCGGTGACGTACAACACATACGACGGGACTATAAAGAGGGCAGTAGCCAATAGCTTTTGTCTCGTAATTTTTATTCTGAGCATGCGCGGCACTTTGTCCGTCGGAATTGTCTACACACAATCGGAATTTAAATGGTCGGAATTTGTTGTTTGAAAATTTTAGATCCTGATCTCAAATTTCGTGTGTCGGAAATTCCGACGGAACAGACTCTTGGAATACCCCTAATAATGGACTTTTAAGACACGTACAGTAAATATCTTTAAAAAAAAAAATGTAAACTTTTTTTTTATTGAAAAAATTATTATTTTTTTTCCGACGGAAAAAGTCAGATGGAGCCCACACACGATCGGACTCTCCAAAAACGAGATCCAATCGCGCGTTTTCCGCCGGAAAGTCCGACCGTGTGTACAGGGCATAAGGCTGTAATATAACAATGTGGAAAAAGTGAAGCGCCGGATGCATTGTATATTGCTGAGCAATTAAGGATATCTCCATGTAATTACAAACTATACATAGAAAAGGGATTTCATACATTAACATACCATTGATAAGGCTATTTATATTACGCTTATTACATTCACATGTTTATCTAAAACACATTAAGAAGATGAAGGATTCCCCATAAACAAGTGCTGAAGTTCGGATGACTGATGAAAGTGGGAATATGAGCGGAATGTCTGGTATTTGTGCTGGCATTGACAAGTGTCTGTGATTGAGATTGCACTGGCGGTGTCAGCAGACCGGGCTGAATGGTAACAATTAGGATCATAATCTGCGAGAAGGAATCCTCTCTGATATCTGTATGTATAGAAGCAGCTGTGAGCATTGCCTGAAGGTGGTTGTAAACCTCCAAAATTAAAAATGAACAAAGTATGTCTTTCTATAGTGTGTACTTGCCTTAATCCAAAGCACCTAGTGTGATTCTACCCGCCCTCTCTTTCCTCTGCTGTTTGTACGAGTCCCCTATGATGGGTTATGCCATACCTCCCAACTGTCCCTGATTTTGAGGGACTGTCCCTGATTTGGAGCACGCGCCACGTTCTCCGTGACCACGGGTCCCGCGGACTCGATGTCCGCCGGGTGCCCACGATCGTGTCATCGGAGCGGAAGAACGGGGAGATGACTTTGTAAACAAGCCATTTCCCCTGTTCTGCCTAGTGAAATGACAGGGATCCACTGCTCCCTGTCATCGGGAGCGGTGATCGCTGTCATGTGAGTAGTAGCCCATCCCCCCACAGTTAGAATCACTCCCTAGGACACAGTTAACCCCTTGATCGCCCCCTAGTGTTTAACCCCTTCCCTGCCAGTGTCATTTATACAGTAATCAGTGCATGTTTATAAGCACTGATCGCTGTATAAATAACGATGGTCCCAAAATAGTGTCAAAAGTGTCAGATAATGTTGCAGTCACTGTAAAAATCGCAGATCGATGCCATTGCTAATAAAAAAAAAATTGAATGCTAAAAATGCCATAAAACTATCCCCTATTTTGTAGACACTATCATTTATGCGCAAACCAATCAATATACCGTATATACTCGAGTATAAGCCGAGATTTTCAGCCTCTTTTTTGAGGCTGAAAGTGCCCCCCTCGGCTTATACTCGAGTCATCGCTGTCTGCCCGCTCGATCAGCGTGTCGAGCAGACAGACAGCGGCCATTCTATGATTCAAAAGCCGCGCCTCCGGCTCCGCCTTCGCCTGTGATAGGCGGAACACTGAATTTCCCAGCAGCCTGTGTTCCGCCTATCACGGGCATCCGCTCATCCTCGTACTACGGACGAGGATGATACGACGTCCGTGATAGGCGGAACACAGGCTGCTGGGAAATTCAGTGTTCCGCCTATCACAGGCGAAGGAGGAGGCGCGGCTTTTGAATTTTACAATGGCCGCCGACGAAGAGGGCACGGGACGGAGGCAAGGCAAGGCACGGCACGGGACGGGACGGGACGAAGGCAAGGCACGACACGGGACGGAGGCTCGGGACAAAGGCTCGGGACACAGGTAGGCTGGACACACACACACACACACACACACACACACACACACACGGATGGAGACACACACACACGGATGGATGGATGGATGGAGACACACACACACACACACACAGGGATGGATGGATGGATGGATGGAGACACACACACACAGGGATGGATGGATGGATGGATGGAGACACACACACACAGGGATGGATGGATGGATGGATGGAGACACACACACACAGGGATGGATGGATGGATGGACA
This sequence comes from Lithobates pipiens, assembly GCF_037356315.1. Taxonomy (NCBI): domain Eukaryota; kingdom Metazoa; phylum Chordata; class Amphibia; order Anura; family Ranidae; genus Lithobates; species Lithobates pipiens. Next base: position 36,901,559 of record NW_027507764.1, on the reverse strand, counting down.
CACACACACACAGGGATGGATGGACGGACACACAGGGATGGACGGACACACAGGGATGGACGGACACACAGGGATGGACGGACACACACACAGGGATGGACAGGCATGTCTCACCCTCGGCTTATACATGAGTCAATAAGTTTGCCAGTTTTTTTGGGGGTAAATTGGGGGCCTCGGCTTATATTCGGGTCGGCCTATACTCGAGTATATACGGTACGCTTATTGCGATTTTTTTTTTTTTTTTTACCAAAAATATGTAGAAGAATACGTATCGGCCTAAATTGAGGGAAAAAAAACGTTTTTTTATATATATTTTTGGGGGTATTTATTATAACAAAAAGTAAAAAAAATTGCTTTTTTTTTCCAAAATTGTCGCTCTTTTTTTGTTTATAGCGCCGAAAATAAAAACCACAGAGATGATCAAATACCACCAAAAGAAAGCTCTATTTGTGGGGAAAAAAGGACGCAATTTTGTTTGGGTGCAACGTCGCACGACCGCGCAATTTAGTCAGTTCAAGAGACGCAGTGCAAAATCGCGTAAAGTGCTCTGGTCAGGAAGGGGGTAAATCCTTCCGGGGTTAGAGGTGGGTTAGACTCCAATCCCTCTTTTGCTGTTTTTCCTGTGAGTTTACATTTCAAAGTACCAATTTAGTCAATCAGAGGTGAAAAATCTGTTGCTATGCAAACATTTTTCTAGTAGTATAGAATCCTCCTGGTAAGGCTACTGGGTACATTTAATTTTTAACACTTTCTGTATTTAGGAGATCAGTTATTGTTTGCTTTGGTCTGTTTAGGGCTTTACAGGCTGAGAGTTTTAATTACTGCCCCCTGCCTCTAGAAGAAATTTCTAAAGTGAATCCACATATCCAGGCTGAATTTTGCACAGGGTCCAGCCAATCCCTGGGGAGGTGTGCCCAGATAGTGGCTGGGCTGTTGTTAAATAGTCTGGAGCCTTGAGGTGATGGTCTTCTTCCCTGTAGAGGAATGGATTTGTGTGGTTCAGGGGCCTTCATGCCTCTGGAGCCCAGTGGGGACCCATCCATTAGGGGTCCCCGAGCGCCACCCCTTCTATCCACACCACCCCCTATAGGAATAATGCATAGATTCATGCATAGCACGCTGCCCTATTCATGTTACATAGTTAGTAGGCTGAATAAAGACACAAGTCCATCCAGTTTAACCTGAGCGAGTGTGGGTGTGTGTCTACAATTGTCCCTATCCCTGTCTCATTAAGATGCTCATCTATTATATTATTATTTATTTAAGGTACCCATATAGTGTCATCAATTTACGCAGCCCTCCACACATACATCACACATGCACATCGGTCCCTACCCTGAAGGAGCCCACATTCCAAGGTACCCAACTCACATTCATATACTAGGGCCAATTTTCAGGGCGCCTGAATTACAGCAGCAGGGGTGTTTTTTTTTCTTTTCTTAAGAACCTGATTAGAGCCATATGCTCTAATAGGCTTCAAAATAGGGTGGGCTCGGAGTGCAGAGTATTGCTACATGAGCCCACCCAGGTGTTACAACAGTGAATGAATATCCAATTGGTCAAAAAAGAAGACTCCTGATTGGCCCCTGAGGAGGGTGGAAACAGAAGCTGCGGATGCCCGTGGAGAGCAGAGGAAGGGTAAGCTGTCGCTGCTGCCAGTCAAAAGCTGCATAGATGGGGTAAATGCACCAGACCCACCCGCCGACTGACCGATGGGGGTGGAACTGTTTTCCACCCCCCCCCCCAAAAAAAAATACCACCGGCCTCCACTGCTGGAGCCTCTTCTGAACTGGATGCTGGACTACAAGGGACTGATCCTCTGAACTCACTCTGTCCCAGGATCTGTCAGTGGTACCTCTACTTGTGCCAAAGCTGCTTCGTGGTCCCCAGCTGTGAACCTTTAGAGTCCATTCACACAGGAGCAACTTTGGATCCGACTTGAAGTCGTCCCAAGTTGCCTCAAGTCGCGCAACATGATAAAATCAATGTAAGTGAATGAGAGCCGTCTTAGGGCCGGTTCACACTGCAGGCGAGGCGAGGCGACTCCGACTTGCCTCGCCGCGACCTGCCGCGACCTCAGCGGCAACTTGCAGATGACTTCTGTATAGAAGTCAATGCAAGTCGCCCCGAGGTCGCCCAAAAGTAGTACAGGAACCTTTTTTCTGAGTCGGAGCGACTCGAGTCGCTCCTCTCAGAACGGTTCCATTGTACAGAACGGGGGCGACTTGCGAGAGCGAGGCGAGTCGTGTCGCCTCGCATCGCCCGCTGTGTGAACCGGCTCTTAATGTACACTACTGAAGTTGCTCCGACTTCAGAAAAGGTTCCTGTACTACTTCAATCCGACTTCTAGGCAACTTGTACCCATTGATTTCAATGGAAGTTGCCTCCAACTCTGATCCCCTGTCTTAACTGAAGCAACTTTCCAGGAAGTAAAAATAGTTTTCTAGGCAAACCCCTCCCGCCCACAGAGCTGATTATTATGTGATTGGCCACTGGTAAAGTCTCCTCTCCTGGAAACAACTTCAAGTTGCCTTGTAAGTTGCCTCAAGTCGTGCTGTGATTCATACTCAAGTCGTGTCCAATTTGCCTCCCAAAGTCTCGCTCAAAGTCGTGTTGCCCCTGTGTGAACGGACCCTTAGACTGTTCCAGTCTATGTCTACTTGTGCTAAAGATACTTCATGGTCCTCAGCTGTGATCCTAAAGGCTGGTACAATCTACCTTCATTGTTGCTACAGTTACTGAGTAGAACATTATTCCACACCCCTTTTTCCCCCGCCCTGTTTCAAAATTTTCAGCAATAAATTACAAAAAGAGAAAACAAATCGTTTTTGTTTTTTTCACTAAACCTCAAAAAGGAATTGGTGAGTAAAGCTACATACATGCAGGCCGAATATCGGGCGGTATCAGCCGGTTCAATAGAAACAGGCCCACATTCAGTCTGTGTATGCGGCAGCCGGTCCGACAGAAGCCGGCGCAATGTCTGGCTTCTATTGAAAGGACATGACTGAAAAAGGTCTGATTGCCATCCAATCAGCACTGACCGGGGGGCGTGGGTGTCCCCCTGTCTGAACACAATAGCTCAGCGGGGGGATCACTGTACTAACATCAGATTGTTAGCACAGGATCTCATCCAGAGCTCTTCAGTTTTTTTCGTTCAGCCCGCTGGGTTGAACGAAAAATTGGATAGTGTGTACTAGGCTTTAGAATGGACAGGTGATATTGGTTATGGAAGAGGAATTAATGGAGAGGATGGATGGACAGGAGACATTGGCTAGACAAGCGGGACGAGTGGGAGTTATGCCAAAATCTTGACTCCTCCTGACTTGTAGCTAGAAAGATTTTTCTCTAGACCTCCAAGAGGGAAGGTTGGGGTGGAAAGATGAACAAGGTACCATGACTAGACGAGAGCGACGATTGGGAGTTATGCCAAAATCTTGACTCCTCTTGTCTTGTAGCTAGAAGGATTTTTCAGTAGACGTCCAAGAGGGATGGTTGGGGAGGAAAGATGAACAAGGTACCATGACTAGACGAGAGGGATGATTGGGAGTTATGCCAAACTCCTAACTCCTCTTGTAGCTAGAAGGATTTTTCAGTAGACCTCCAAGAGGGATGGTTGGGGAGGAAAGATGGACAGGGTACATTGACTAGACAAGATGGATGGTTGGGACCTTGATTCTTCTCGTCTTACCAAGAGAAGAATCACCAGCAGCTATACTAATATTTTCACAGCAAAAGTTATTCCACAGATATGAAACCCACCTGGTATTTGAAAATAAATGGCTCTATGGCAGCAGTAAATAAAGAAAGGTGTTGAGTGGAATTGTCTGGAATAGTAGGAAAAATAACCCTCATCCAAAAGGTGATAAATCAGACTATTTTTGAAATCTGTTTCTTTCAACCATTTGTTTTCTTTAGAACTAGCATTTAAAATACAGGTTCAATCACTGGGAGGCCAGGCGAACAATTTGTTGCTATTTTAATATTTTTATTAGCTGAAAGGTTTTTCACTAGACCTCAAAGAGGGACAGTTGGGGACAGGCTGGAAAGGGGACATTGGCTAAACAAGAGGGTTGAGAGTTATTCTAAAATCCTAACTCCCCTCACCTTCTATCGCTGAGCTAAGTCACTATTGGCCACATATTTTCAGGACAAATTTTCCTTTTCCGAAAAAGCTAATTAAACCCAACTGGTATTTATAAATGGATGGCTTCATGGCAGCAATAAAAATATAAAGCCATGGAGTTGAATTTCCTGTAACACAAAGAAAGTGAACTTCAAAAGTGATAAATCTGATTATTTTCCGAATAACTTTTTTTTTTTTTATCACTTTTGTTTTCTGTCGATTTTATCAATTGAAATTACTAGTTTAGTCTTTTGGAGGTCAGAGGGAAAAAAAGATTTGCTACGATATAGCACACATTTTTAGTAGCTAAAGAGTTTTTTCACTAGACCTCCAAGAGGGACAGATAGGGAGATGGACAGGGGATATTGGCTAGACAAGAGGGAGGTATACTAAAATATTGATTCCTCTCATCCTCCCATCACTGAGAAATGTCACCAGTATCTGTGCTAATGTCTTAATGGCAAAAGTTACTCTACAGAAAAAGACAATTAAAGATAATTCAACACAACTGACATTTGGAATTGAACGGCTTTGTGGTGGCAATTAAAAATGAAAGGCGTTGAATCCGATTTTTTTTTCCCAACACTTTATTTCCTTATGCCGCGTACACACGATCAAATTGTCGGGCGTACTTAGTCCGCCGGACCGCATTTCACCGGACAATCCGATCGTGTGTGGGCTTCAGCGGACTTTTTCAGCGTAAAGTCCGGCGGACTTAGAAAGTAGTTTTGCAGCCCAATCTTTCCGCCGGACTTGGGTTTCAGCGGACAATACGTTTGCGAGTATGCTAGTCCGGTGGACTAAGAATGACGCATGCTCCAAAGCAAGTACGAAAAGGAAGCTATTGGCTATTGAACTTCCTTTTTCTAGTTCCGTCGTACGTGCTGTACGTCATCGCGCAAGCAATCGCCAGACTTTCTGTGTGTCCATTTGGTAGAAAGTCCGCCGGACTATCCGCCAGATTGTTTGCCGGACTAAGTACGCCAGACAATTCGATCGTGTGTACGCGCCATTAGAATTAGTAAAAATGCTGTTTCAGTCATGTAGAGGTCGTGTAAAAAAATCTGTTGCTCTTCAAACATTTGTAGCAGCTAATGCCCCGTACACACGATAGGTCAGATGGAATCATTCCGTCGGATAATCCGATCATGTGTGGGATAATCCGATTGTTTTTCTTTAGAAAGATTCAGACAGACCTAGAAATAGAACATGTTTCAAATCTGTCCGACGGACTCAATTCCTATCGGGAAAACCGTTCGTCTGTGTGTCGGTTCGAAGGACCAAATATGACGCAAGGGCAGCTATTGGCTACTGGCTATTGAACTTCCTTTTCTAGTCCAGTCATACGTCATAGCATTCAAAACGAATGTACTTTCGAACGGACTTTAGTCCGTTCCTGTGTGGGCAAGTCCGTTTGTTTGGAAGTCCGTTGTAATGCCGTCGAAAGTCCGTCGGGAAGACCGTCAAACCTTTTCTGCCGCAAAGTCCAGTCATATGTGTGCGGCATAAGAGTTTTTCGCTAGACATCAAAGAGGGACAGTTGGGGACAGGATGTACAGGGGACATTGGCTAAACAAGAGAGACAGTGAAATTAGCAGGGTGTCCCTGAGTCTTCCACTAGGGGAGACACGGGTATGTAGGGGATTTCACATGCCTGACTAAAGTAATATACAGGAAAAAAATCTATATATTTTAACAGCTAGAATATTTATTTATACATAGTTTAAAATCTGGTAGTACAATCTAAAAACAGGGAAACAAGTTTTTTTTTTTAAGAGCAGTTTTTCATACAACTAACAAAGGATGTGCGCCTTTCTCTCATATAAGGCTTTTTCAGGATTCACTTGATATTCACATTGTATCAGCAGGCAGAATAACAGTTTGCATTGCATAAGGGGATGATCCAAATAAAGCCTCATGCATTGAGGTAATATGAAGAGGGAGGATAGTAAGAATGATCTCAAATGGAAGCCCCACCTGCTATCCACATGACTCAAAAAAAGAAAACCCACCAACCCTGCCTGTAGTCAGGCTGGAAAACAATACTGTGGGACCGGATTGAGTTAAAAAAAATGGCACCTCCCTCTTTAAATTACCCCAATGCATGAGGCTTTATTTGGACCATTCCCTTATGCAAGGCAAATTGTTATTCTGCCTCTTGAGACATTGTGGATCCTGAAGAAGCCCGATCTGGGAGAAACACGTTGATCCGACTATCACGTTGTACTTTGTTGATTTATGATAAACTTGACATTTAAAAAAACTTGTTTCAGTGTTTTTAGATTGTACTTCCAGATTTTAAACTATGTTTAAATAAATATTCTAGCTTTTAATATGCATTGATTTTTTCTGTATATGACTTCCGTTAGGCACATGAAATCCCCTACATACCCATATCCCCTAGTGAGAGACTCGGGGGACACCCTGCTAATTTCAATATTGACTTTTTGGGGATTGTGCCTCTCGGTTTTCCTTTGTCACAAGCTCCCCCACCCAATCTTTATAAAGAGGGACGGTTGAGCTTTATGCTAATAACTTGATTCCCCGCTTCCTTCTATCCCTGAGAAAAGTCACTATTAGCCACACTAGTAATTTAATGACACATTTTACGCCACAGAAAAAAAACAATTAAACCCAGCTAGTATTTAAAAACGAATGGCTTCATGGCGGCAATAAAAATGGAGTGGCATTTTCTGAAACACAAAGTGATTAAAACTAATTCAGAAGGTGATAAATCAGATTTTTTTCCAAACAAGCTTTTTTTCCAATCACTTTGTCAGTCATTTAGAAGCCAAGGAAACTGAAAATTGTATCAAATACCGTAATATTCCTTTCCTGGCACTAATCCATCGCAGTATACATGTGGTTAAGGCCGGGTTCACACCGCTGCGATGCGGGAACGCCGCGAATCCGCGGCGTTTTCCCGCATTGCATTACTCCCGCCGGCAGTTCACACTGCCCTATGCGGATGGCTGGGAGTGTCAATGATATGTTAATGACACCCCCAGATCCGTCCGCATATCGCAGTGCGATCTGCCGACTCGCACAGGAATCGGATCGCATGGTGTGAACCCCCATGCGATCCGATTCTGTTGCGGACCAAAAAAATGGTCCCGTGCGAGTTTGCTGCGGGAGCGATGCGAATTCAGCCATACTATCTGTATGGCTGTACTCGCATCGCTACGGAGATCGGATGTGATTTGCGGTGCGAATCACATACGGATCTCCCCCCGCAGCAGTGTGAACCCAGCCTAAATGCTGACATGGAGTGGAAAATGTTCTGCTATAACGCACATTTTTTTATTTTTTTTTGTAGCTAAAAGGTTTTTTCACTAGACCTCCAAGAGGGACAGGTGGACAGACAAAAAATACGGACCGGGGATATTGGCGAGACAAGAGGGGCATTTGGGAGTTATGCTAAAATCTTGATTCATTTTATCTTTCCATCGCTGAAAAAAGTCACCAGTAGTCACACTACTTCCAGGGCAAAGGTTAATCCACAGAAAAAGACAGTTAAACCCAACTGACATTTGGAAATTAATTGTTTCCTAGTGGTAGTAAATGGTACCAACAAAAGTTTTTTTTTTTTTCACTAGACCTCAAGGCGTTGGTGATTTGGAAGGAAGGACAGAGGACATTGGCTAGACCAGTGTTTCTCAACTCCAGTCCTCAAGGCGCCCCAACAGGTCATGTTTTCAGAATTTCCATTATTTTGCATAGGGGATTTGATCAGTTGCACTGCCTTAGTAATTACCACAGCTGTTTCATCTGAGGGAAATCCTGAAAACATGACCTGTTGGGGCCCCTTGAGGACTGAAGTTGAGAAACACTGGGCTAGACCAGTGAAAAGTGATCAATACCTGTGCTAATATTTTAATGGCAAAGGTTACTCCACAGAAAAAGACAATTAAACCCAACTAGCATTTGGAAATTAATTGTTTCATGGTGGTAGTAAAAACAATAAAGGCATGGAGTGAAGCTTTCTTAAACACAAAGAAATTAACCTTCTTCTAGTAGGTGATAAACCCGACTATTTTCCCTAAAGATGTTTCGTTTTTATCATTTTGTTTCCTTTGAATTAACATTTGAAATTACCAGTTCAGTCATTTAGAGGTCGAAAGAGAAATCTGTTGGTATAAAACCTTTATGGTACCATAAAGAGTTTTTTTTTTCCGTAGACCTCAAGGAGTGATGATTTCCTAAGGAAGGAAGGACAGAGGACATGTGGGTAGACCAGTAAAAAGTCATCAATACCTGTGCTAATAATTTAATGAATGAATGAATGAATGAATGAAATACTTATATAGCGCACAATGCGAACTGAATCGCCTTTAGGCGCTGTGGCGAGCTTTGATCATCTGCTAAAAGAGGAAGGTCTTGAGTCTTTTCCTAAAAGCCAGGTGATTTTTTTCCAGGCGGATGTTGATTGGTAGAGCATTCCATAGCAGAGGCCCTTGGACAGCGAATCTCCGATCACCCTTGGATTTATACCGGGCTTTGGGCACGAGGAGGAGGTTTTTGTTGGCTGATCGAAGACTGCGGTTTGGTGTGTAATGATTTATTTTCTCCATTAGGTATTGCGGAGCTTCTCTATGCACGCATTTGTGGGTGAGGCAAAGGGTCTTGAACGTGATCCGATTTTTTACGGTTAGCCAATGTAAGCTCCTCAGTGAAGGAGAAATGGATTCCCAGGGTTTTTTTCCTGTTATCAGCCTTGCCGCCGTGTTTTGGATCAGTTGTAATCGCGCAAGTTGATATTGTGGTAATCCTATGTAAAGCGAGTTTGCGTAGTCCAGTCCTGAATTAATGATTGTTCCAACTACCACTGCTTTGTCATTCTTTGGGATAAAAGGGATGAGTCTGCGAAGCATGCGCAGTAGATGGTGAGATCGACTGACTACAGATCCTATTTGCGCATCCATTGACATTTGTGCGTCTAAAATAACCCCGAGACTCTTCGCTTTGGTCTTTGGGGAGATAGTCTGCCCAAAGACAGTTGGTGGAGACCAGGAGGTTTTGGTTGCGGGCTTATGATTTGGGTGTAAGATAAGAAGCTCTGTCTTTGATTGGTTCAGCTGGAGGGAGTTGGTGGTCATCCAGTCCTCTATTGATTTGAGGCAGTTTTCAAGTTGTTGTTGGTGATCTTTTTTTCCATTGATCCGGAAATAAAGTTGCGTGTCGTCAGCGTAAGAGTGGAAGCAGAGATCTGAGCATCTGATGATTTGAAGGAGTGGGCGAATGTAAATGTTGAAGAGAACGGGTGACAACGGAGAGCCTTGAGGGACTCCGTAGGTGACTGCCCGAGTTTCGGAGAGGAATTTTCCTAGTTTCACTGTCTGTGACCGATTTCCTAGGAAGGACGCGAACCAATGGAGATCTATGTCTTGGACTCCGGCTACTTCTGTGAGGCGGACGAGTAGAGTATTGTGATCTACTGTATCAAACGCTGCACTTAGGTCTAGCAGTACGAGGAGACACGGCTCTCCGTCATCTGCTGCTTCGAGGGCGTCATCCCAAATCTTGAGGAGAGCTGTTTCTGTTCCATGACCCGGGCGGAAGCCTGATTGCAGCGGGTCCAGGAGTTTGTGAGTATCCAGGTGAAGTTGTAGCTGATGTACTACAGCTTTCTCCATGATCTTGGAAATGGTGTTGAGGCTTGTAATCGGCCTACGGTTGTTTGGATCCTGAGGGTCCAGGTTTGGTTTCTTGAGTAGAGGTTTGACAATGCCTTGTTTGAGGATGCTGGGAACAATCCCTTCGTGGAATGATCGGTTTATGAGGTGGGTTATGGTTGGAGCCACGATGTCGGAGCATTCTTTCAGTAGTTTTGTGGGGATGATGTCAATAGGTGAGGTACTGTCACGCAGTTTATTAATGATGTTTTTTGCGGTGTCTACGGTAATTGGGGATAGTGAAAATTTTGGCGGTTGCGGTATGTTGGTGCGGACATCCTCTTTATGTATTTGCTGGCTGAGGTTGGATGTTTTCTTCTGACAAATTGTTTCCCTGATGGTTTTGACTTTATCGATGAAAAAATCCGACAGTTTGTCACAGTAATCCTGGGATTCGCTTTCTGGGGGTTCTAGGCACACCGGATTCATTGATTGATTAACCAGTTTAAACAGTTCCCGTGGTTGGTTTGCGGCCGTTGAGATTGTATATGAGAAGTGGTCCTTTTTGGCTTTGAAGATTGCTTTCCGATAATTCTCTGTCAGACCTTTGTAGTTAAATAGGTTTTCCTCGGTGGGATTTCTTCTCCATGTTCTTTCCGCTCTTCTGCGTTCTTGCTTTAGTATGGAGAGGGAGCTATTAAACCATCCAGCATTTTTCTTCCTGATGAGAGCCCTGCGTTTTGGTGCTACCGAGTCTGCTGTTTGCAGTAATGCCTTGTTCAGGGAGTTGAGTGTTTCCTCCGTAGAGTGGTTTAAGGTTATTGTAGATATTTTTTTGGACAGAGTGGTTTTGAAGGCTTCGGAGTACAGTTTTTTATGCGATCTGGTCCAGTGCGTTGTTACAGGTTTCCGTTTTGCGTTGGTGATGTTGGTAGCGATTTTGAATTTGATGGCGTGGTGATCCGTCCATGGCAGAGTTATGTTGTCGAGTATGTTGACGTCGATGTTCTGTTTGAAAATGAGGTCCAGGGTGTGTCCTGACCCATGCGTGGGAGTCTTTATCAGTTGCTGTAGACCCAGTTCTTCTAGTTGATTGATGCAGGCAGTCGCGATGGGGTCTTTAGGCTCGTTTGCCCAAAGGTTGAAATCTCCGAGTGCCAGGAAATTTTTGAATTTTAGGGTGTGCATTGCAAAGGATTCCGTGAGGGGTGAAAGAAGATTGGACTTTGGTCCCGGTGGTCTGTAGCACAGTAGAATATGAGTGGTGTCATGGGGTGTTGGTTGAAAATGTAGCGTCAGGGTTTCCATAAAAGACACTGGGTTCTGAGATGATGGTTTAGTGAGATCCAGGTGACCTTTAAAGATCACTGCTAGGCCTCCTCCTTTTTTCCCTATCCGGTGTTCGGTTAGGATCCTGTAGTTTTCCGGCACCAATTCGGTGAGGATGGTGTTGCAGTCAGAGGTTAACCAGCTTTCGGTGATGAAGAGGCAGTCTACATTGTTCTCGATGATGAAGTCGTGTACTTCCAGTCTATGTTTGACTGCAGACCTGGCGTTAATCAAGGCGCAATCTAATTGTAGTGGTCGAGTAGATGTCTTCCTGTGGTTGGGAGCTGGTTGTCGTCCGGTTTTTAATAGTTGTTCTCTTTGAAGTATTTTTTGTATGGAAGATGGCAATGTGGTGTTGATGTTCCTTAGTCTGTGCAGAACTTCAGCTGAGTATTTGAAGTAGCACATGGTTTGTGGATGCTGTTGATGGTACTATGGGCCTAAGATGATGATCCTGATCAGGGTATTGATCCTGAGGTGGGGCTAGGTATCAGACTTGCCGCCGTGCTTGAGGCTATTAGCGCGCAAGTTGATCAGGGGATGCCTATATGGATGCGGAAGGAGTTGTTGTATTCGGTTGCTGGCTGTTCCAGCTGCCTTTACTTAAGGTTGAGGTCTCCGCTTAGAAAAGAAGTCTGTCTGTGATCTGGAATAGTCGTCCTAGGATAGCGTAAAAAATGGAAAGGAGTCCGGAGGTAGGGGTATGCTAACCTATAGTTGTTCCAGAGGAAGGCGAAAAACCCCCTGACAGTAGCAGCCAAATGCATCAGTGGGGCAAAAATTCCTTCCTGACCCCCGTAGGCGGTCGGACGGAGTCCCTGGAACAATCACTGGGGGGGGGGGGGAGTGGAGGTGCGAGCTTACCTGGCTGCGGTTGTCCCCTTTAAACACTCTGGTTCCGGTGAATCTGGCTTGCTGTCAGCCTGACGTTTCTGGAAAGCTGTCTGGTTGCCCCTTGCAGTGGGATCTTTAAAATGGAGGGGAGGATGGAGGTTAGAGACTCCTGTCTTAACTCCTGTTTTCAACTCCTGGTTGTTAACTCTCCACTTTAGTTCAAAAAATCCACTTGTGTTCACAAAATCCACATGCAAGCCACAATCAGGGAGCAAGCTCAAGGGGGAGTTTGTATAACTACCTTTATACACCTGTGAACAATTAACCCCTCCCCTAATTTGGCAGGAAGAAAGAGGGGGAAAAAAATGCTGTTTAAAAAGTGTCAGAAAAAAAGGTCTTTTAAAAACTGCTAGCAAATGTATCAAATAAAGGAGGGGAGAAAATAAAACACCCCCAAAAACAACACTTGCAAGCAGAAGCAGTCAAGCAGAAGCAGTCAAAGCACAACTCCTGGTTGTTAACTCTCCACTTTAGTTCAAAAAATCCACTTGTGTTCACAAAATCCACATGCAAGCCACAATCAGGGAGCAAAGGTTACTCCACAGAAAAAGACAATTAAACCCAACTAGCATTTGGAAATTAATTGTTTCATGGTGGTAGTAAAAACAATAAAGGCATGGAGTGAAATTTTCATAAACACAAAGAAATTAACCTTCTTCTAGTACAGCCTTTCTCAACCTTTTCAACACAGAGGAACCCTTTAAATAGTTCTCTGGTCTCGGGGAACCCCTGTTAAAAATGTGAAATCTACAACTCATGATACATTAGTGTGATGGTCAGTGGGATGAATGGTCCTTACTTTGTGGTCATTGGGAAGAATTCCCTCCTTACAGGTAGCTAAAAAGATCAATGGTGTCAGTGGGAACTTATCTGAGAGGCAGAAATTGCCCAACGCTGAAGGAACCCCTAGCAACCTCTGGAGGAACCCTGGTTGAGAATCACTGTTCTAGTAGGTGATAAATCCGACTATTTTCCCAAAGATGTTTAGTTTTTATTATTTTGTCTCCTTTGAATTAACATTTGAAATTACCAGTTCAGTCATTTAGAGGTCGAAAGAGAAATCTGTTGGTATAAAACCTTTATGGTACCAAAAAGATTTTTTTTTCCGTAGACCTCAAGGAGTGATGATTCGTAAGGAAGGAAGGACAGAGGACATGTGGGTAGACCAGTGAAAAGTCATCAATACCTGTGCTAATATTTTAATGGCAAAGGTTACTCCACAGAAAAAGACAATTAAACCCAACTAGCATTTGGAAATTAATTGTTTCATGGTGGTAGTAAAAACAATAAAGGCATGGAGTGAAGCTTTCTTAAACGCAAAGAAATTAACCTTCTTCTAGTAGGTGATAAACCCGACTATTTTCCCAAAGATGTTTCGTTTTTATCATTTTGTTTCCTTTGAATTAACATTTGAAATTACCAGTTCAGTCATTTAGAGGTCGAAAGAGAAATCTGTTGGTATAAAACCTTTCAGTAGACCTCAAGGAGTGATGATTCGTAAGGAAGGAAGGACAGAGGACATTTGGCTAGACCAGTAAAAAGTCATCAATACCTGTGCTAATATTTTAATGGCAAAGGTTACTCCACAGAAAAAGACAATTAAGCCCAACTAGCATTTGGAAATTAATTGTTTCATGGTGGTAGTAAAAACAATAAAGGCATGGAGTGAAATTTTCATGAACACAAAGAAATTAACCTTCTTCTAGTACAGCCTTTCTCAACCTTTTCAACACAGAGGAACCCTTTAAATAGTTCTCTGGTCTCGGGGAACCCCTGCTAAAAATTTGAAATCTACAACTCATGATACATTAGTGTGATGTTCAGTGGGATGAATGGTCCTTACTTTGTGGTCATTGAGAAGAATTACCCCTTACAGGTAGCTAAAAAGATCAATGGTGTGAGTGGGAACTTATCCGAGAGGCAGAAATTGCCCAATGCTGAAGGAACCCCTAGCAACCTCTGGAGGAACCCTGGTTGAGAATCACTGTTCTAGTAGGTGATAAATCCGACTATTTTCCCAAAGATGTTTAGTTTTTATTATTTTGTCTCCTTTGAATTAACATTTGAAATTACCAGTTCAGTCATTTAGAGGTCGAAAGAGAAATCTGTTGGTATAAAACCTTTATGGTACCAAAAAGATTTTTTTTTCCGTAGACCTCAAGGAGTGATGATTCGTAAGGAAGGAAGGACAGAGGACATGTGGGTAGACCAGTGAAAAGTCATCAATACCTGTGCTAATATTTTAATGGCAAAGGTTACTCCACAGAAAAAGACAATTAAACCCAACTAGCATTTGGAAATTAATTGTTTCATGGTGGTAGTAAAAACAATAAAGGCATGGAGTGAAGCTTTCTTAAACGCAAAGAAATTAACCTTCTTCTAGTAGGTGATAAACCCGACTATTTTCCCAAAGATGTTTCGTTTTTATCATTTTGTTTCCTTTGAATTAACATTTGAAATTACCAGTTCAGTCATTTAGAGGTCGAAAGAGAAATCTGTTGGTATAAAACCTTTCAGTAGACCTCAAGGAGTGATGATTCGTAAGGAAGGAAGGACAGAGGACATTTGGCTAGACCAGTAAAAAGTCATCAATACCTGTGCTAATATTTTAATGGCAAAGGTTACTCCACAGAAAAAGACAATTAAACCCAACTAGCATTTGGAAATTAATTGTTTCATGGTGGTAGTAAAAACAATAAAGGCATGGAGTGAAATTTTCATGAACACAAAGAAATTAACCTTCTTCTAGTACAGCCTTTCTCAACCTTTTCAACACAGAGGAACCCTTTAAATAGTTCTCTGGTCTCGGGGAACCCCTGCTAAAAATTTGAAATCTACAACTCATGATACATTAGTGTGATGTTCAGTGGGATGAATGGTCCTTACTTTGTGGTCATTGAGAAGAATTACCCCTTACAGGTAGCTAAAAAGATCAATGGTGTGAGTGGGAACTTATCCGAGAGGCAGAAATTGCCCAATGCTGAAGGAACCCCTAGCAACCTCTGGAGGAACCCTGGTTGAGAATCACTGTTCTAGTAGGTGATAAATCCGACTATTTTCCCAAAGATGTTTAGTTTTTATCATTTTGTTACCTTTGAATTAACATTTGAAATTACCAGTTCAGTTATTTAGAGGTCGAAAGAGAAATCTGTTGGTATAAAACCTTTATGGTACCATAAAGAGTTTTTTTTTTCCGTAGACCTCAAGGAGTGATGATTCGTAAGGAAGGAAGGACAGAGGACATTTGGCTAAACCAGTGAAAAGTCATCAATACCTGTGCTAATATTTTAATGGCAAAGGTTACTCCACAGAAAAAGACAATTAAACCCAACTAACATTCGGAAATTAATTGTTTCATGGTGGTAGTAAAAACAATAACGGCATGGAGTGAAGCTTTCTTAAACACAAAGAAATTAACCTTCTTCTAGTAGGTGATAAATCCGACTATTTTCCCAAAGATGTTTAGTTTTTATCGTTTTGTTTCCTTTGAATTAGCATTTGAAATTACCAGTTCAGTCATTTAGAGAAAAATTTTTTTTTCAGTAGACCTCAAGAAGTGATCATTCGTAAGCAAGAAAGGACAGAGGACATTGGCTAGACAAGAAGAGGGGTGGTTGGCGGGTTATGCTACAACCCTGATTCCTCTTAACCTCCCAGCAATGAGAAAAGTCACCAATACCTGTGATAATATTTTCATGGCAAGGGTTACTTTTGCAGAAAAAGCCAATGGAACACAACTGACATTTGGAAATAAATTGTTTCATGGTGGTAGTAAAAAAATAAAAAAATTAAATAAAAAAGACATGGAGTGAAATTTTCTTAAACAAAGAAATTAACCTTTTTTTAGTAGGTGATAAATCAGACTAGTTCCAAATTGGTTTAGTTTTTATCACTTTGTTTCCTTTGAAATAGCATTTGAAAATCCCAGTTCAGTAATTCAGAGGTCGGGTGAAAAATCTGTCGCTATAAAAACATTCATGGTACCAAAAAAAGCTTTTTCAGTAGACCTTAAGGAGTGACGATTTGTAAGGAAGAAAAGACAGGGGACATTGGCTAGACAAGAGGGGGTGGTTGGAGGTTATACTAAAATCACGATTTCTCTCGACTTCCCAGCGCTGAGAAAAGTCACCAGTAGCCGTGCCAGTATTTTCATGGCAAAGGTTACTCCACAGAAAAAAGGCAATTAAACCTAACTGGTATTTAGAAATGAATCGCTTTATGGTGGCAATAAAGAAATAAAGGAGTGGAGTTTTCTGAAACAAATGGGTTAACCTTTTGCAGACGGTGATAAATCCAAACTATGATTCCAAACAAGTTTAATCTGCTTCTGCTGTGGGTGTCAATGGAATCTCAGATCGACTATGCCCTCAGCACAATAGAAGTCTGCTTCTATTGTGCTGAGGGTATAGTAGACCTGAGAATCCAATGTAGAGCTTTGCATTGCAGGCTGAAAGGAGAATCCCATGCAGATATAAAATAAGGATCATCTTGTAGTCAGAGGTGGTCTATGTGCCAAGCTGGTCTGTAGTGACTAGAGTCAATCTTAACACAAAGCCTATAATTTGCATCTCTTGACTCTAAAGTAGGGGCCAGAGCAAGACACCTCTCCAGTAGGTACAGTTAGTTGAATATATGTACAGTGGGTAAAGAAAAGAATCGCCCCCTTTTAAATAATCAAATTTTGCTGCCTGAAATGAAGACATACACAGTTTTTGTCTTATCCAGCTGTATTTACTTAGTGCAACTTATCACATCCAAGTGAAAGATATAACACCAACATGTCAAAAAATAAATAAAAATCACTGAGTTGGAAAAAGGACCACCCTCCACCTAAAAATAACCTGTAAACTCAGTCAAATGTAGCTAATCACTATCGGGGACGTAAACTGTGCTTAAGTGTACAAAAATGTCTCGGGAGAAGGCTGCAAACACACTAAGATATTATCATAGCGATACAAAAATATAAAGAGAACATGTTGAACTATCTCCAACACCGCAAACAAATACATTTTTATACACAATATTCAAAATGGCATGCCGCACACTTCGGGTAATGCGATGACATCACAGCAGGCTCCGCCCTACTCGTTTCATCACAACTGATGTCTTCTGGGGCACACTGGTGGATTTTTGATTTATTTTATATAATGGAGAATGTAAAAGGAGAAGCTGGTACACACAAAAGTTGGTGGGAATGCCCAAAAGATGCCAACTGTCCTTTACTTGGAGGTACCGTCCCTCTTTTGGAACCATAGCCCTCTGTTCTTCTTTCCTCTTCAGTCATTTCTCTCTTTTGTTTAATGTAAAGGCTCTTTCTCATCTCAAAAAGGTGAGAGGATCACCCAAAACACCTTGGTGGACAGGAACAGAATCAAGACTTATGGCCATGTGGTACCAGATTATATTGTTGGAGCTAGGGATGAGCCGTTCGCACCAGAACCTGCGAACGGACCGAAAGTTCGCACGAGCGTTAGAACCCTATTAATTACAATGGACGCGAACATTTGAAATCTAAAGGGCTAATTAGAACGGCCAATATGCATGTTATTGTCCCAAAAAGGGTTTGGTGACCCGGGTCCTGCCCCAGGGGACATGTATCAATGCAAAAAGAAGCTTTAAAAACTGAAATTTTTTCTGGAGCAGTCATTTTAATGATGCATAAAGTGAAAAAAAAAATATTGTACCTGGGGGGTGTCTAAAGTATGCATGTGAAGTGGCATGTGTTTCCCATGTTTAGAACAGTCCCTGCACAAGATGACATTTGTAAAGGAAAAAAAGCCATTTAAAACTGCTTGCGGCTTTAATATAGTGTCTTGTCCTTGCAATATGGATGCAAATCTTTGAGAAAAATGGCATGGCTACCCCATCAACCCCCTACCCCAGCCCATTACCTGCCCATTACCAGCCCCTTTGGGTCTTGTATGGATATTAAGCGGAACCCCGCACCCAAAATATGTTATGTTAATGTTAGGCAGATGCCTGTGTTGCACAAATGAACTACACAACACCAGCAACGAGGGGGTAGATTCAGGTGTATGCTGTGCAGGAGGCAGACTACACTGACTGCATATTAGGCAGATGCCTGTGTTGCTCAAATCAACTACACAACACCAACAATGGGGGGGGGGGGGTAGATTCAGGTGTATGCTGTGCAGGAGGCACACTACACCCACTGTAACAGCGCTAGGTTAGGAAGCAAAGCAAAGCTGACACTGTCCCTGCCTATCCTGCTCTCTCCCTGAACACTACACTCACTGTAACAGAGCTATCTAAAGAAGTAAAGCACAGCTGACACTGTCCCTGCCTATCCTTCTCTCTATGAACGCCGCAACACACTACACAAGGCCGCCGCGCTGGCAGCCTTATATAGTGTGGGGCGTGTACTAAACCCCCTGAGCTATAATTGGCCACAGGCATCCAACCTGTGGCCAATTATGGCTGTCCTCGCTGCCGGCGCTGTGATTGGCCAAGCATGCGGGATCACAGTGCATGCTTGGCCAATCATCAGCCAGCAATGCACTGCGACTGGCGCAGTGCATTGTGGGCCGTTCGTATCACACGAATTTGATGCGAACAGCCCACAAAGTTCTGGTTTCGACGAACGGACGAACGGCCGATGTTCGATTTAGACATGGGTTTGAATCGAACACCGGGCTCATCCCTAGTTGGAGCATCCAAGACATATAAGAAGCCAGGGGCTGATTCAGCTCCCCACAATCCACCTATAACTAAACTATCCCTTGTGGCAGAGGTCTCCAAACCTTCTAACCAAGGGCCAGTTTACTGTTCATCAGACTTTAGGGGGGCCGGACTGTAGCCAGTGGGAGTAGAGGATATCATGGTGTCAGTGAGTATAAACGATGCCCCATCTTTAGTGTCATTGGACGGAACAGTGTCCCATCACTGGTGTTAGTTGGGGGAATATTGCCCCATTGTCAATGTTAGTGGCAGCAATTATGCCCCACTATTGGTGTCATTGGATGTAGTAGTGCCCCAAAGGCCAGATAAAGGCTAGCAAAGGGACACATCCAGCCCAGTGGCAGTTTGGAGACCATTGCCTTGTGGGAACCCTTTAAGAACCTCTTTTGCTTGTAACTTTACTGGGAAAAATCTTTGCAACAGATTTTTGGACAGTAATAAAACCTGACAAATGTTCTAACCCAGAAGGTTTTGGCTGGAATTAGACTTTATTAACTTGAAGAAAACTCTGAAGCATAAATCTTTGATTAATTCCAATGTCTTCACCATGTACGAGGAGTTACCCTGTATTTAATTGAAAAATGAAAATGTTTTCTAAGCTATTTTCTAAAATAAGCTGACATTCATAAACATTTCTATGGCGGCAAACTACTGACGGCTGTAATGCATTAAGTGTGATGGAAGGTTCCCTTGTGTGTTTTTAATCATTCGCTGTTTGGGCAAGGCATGGCTTTGGGAAAAGTTTTGAAGGTCAGTCCCGCTCAGGAAATATTGTATTGGGGTTATTCAGTACCTTGCTACTGTAGCGGCGCCCCCGTGGGGGTCGATGAGTGTTGACAGGCATTCACCGCCAGTCACACATTGCCAGACAATGAACAGTCTATCAGCTTGTTTTTGCTGTTTTTATTGAGGGGATTTAACTTGGATGGGTAAAAGAGACATTGGATGCCCAGATAATTGATCTTGTTGGTTTGAACAAAAGATTATTAAATCTATTTTGGCAATCTCTAAAGCTCCACACTCCTCCAGCACATCACTTGAGTCAACTCCACTTTCCTTACTGCGCAATCCTAGATTCCTGTCACAGTTAGCATTTGGTTAGGTCTCACCCTGAATAAGTCCCCACTGTTCAATATCCAACATTTGCTGGCAGGGGTCTGCAGTTCCCTTTGGTGTAGCAACCCATAGTGATGAAAAGAGTACTTTTTGTGCTAACTGAATCTTGGTGGACTCCAGATCCCAGAAAGTCCTGTGCAAGTCCTGCCAACCCTTCTGGCTACAGCAACTTGACTCTAAAGCCCCGTACACGCGATCGGATTTTCCGGCAACAAATGTTGGATGTGAGCTTGTTGGCGGAAAGTCCAACCATGTGTATGCTCCATCGAACATTTGTTGTCGGACTTTCCGCCAACAAATGTTGGCTAGCAGGTTCTCAAATTTTTCCGCCAACAAATGTTTGTTGTCGGACTTACCGATCGTGTGTACACAAGTCCGTCGGACAAAAGTCCATGCATGCTGGGAATCAAGTACGAGACGGAGATATAGCTAGCGTTCGGAATGGAGATATCACGTACGTCTTGTACGCCACTACGTTCATAATTGTTGGCCAACATTTGTGTGTATGCAAGACAAGTTGGAGCCAACATCCTTCGAGCAAAAAATCCACGGTTTTGTTGTCGGAAAATCCGATCGTATGTACGGGGCATAACACCCCCTCTGGCTCTACATCCACTCTTGGCATGTCTCTCCCAGATCTTCTCACTGTGCCTGTCACTCACCCACCCCGGAATTAATCCCTCCTAGTGACTTGCCCGGCAATGCTGCCTGCTGTCCTCCTCCTGCTCCTGTTCAGGGCACCCTGAGATAGCGTTGTATGAAGGGGTTTCTTCCCAGCTCCCGAGCTCTAGGCCCAAGGTCACCCCCTCCCTTGGGGGGCTTCCTCCAAGGCTACGACAGCCTAACACTCCATCACTAGTTCTACTCGAACAACAACTCCCCAGCAGGCTGACCATGAGTATATATAGGAGGCCTGCCCTCTGCCAATCCTAGTTGGGGATTGGTCAGGGCTCCCAGATACACTCCATGCCACTCCAATCCTCTGCCCTGCCTCTTTTCCAGAACCTTCCAGAAACAGAGGAGGCGCCAGAGAGATGAAATGCATATCAGTCACCTGCTGCTACTCCCAAAACCAAAGACATCAAACTGGTCACGTAGACGCGTTTCACACATACATCTTGTGCTTAATCAATGATTAAGCACAAGATGTATGCGTGAAACGCATCTACGTGACCACAGTTTGGTGTCTTTGGTGTTCTTTTTTAGATTTGGAATGGTGATGGGTTAGAACCCTGGAACAAAAATGAGAATAAATCCAAAATTTTGAGTTGCCACTAGAACAGGAATAAGTGGAAATCTCCCAATAAGAACATTCTTTCCCATGACAATTGTCTAGGAGGGGATATACTGTACCTCAGATTGGAAAGAGATATCCTCTCATGTCTTGTTAAGTCTACTGGACCGGAAGTGAAGAGAAATCTGCCCAATGAGTCACAGATGGCAAGCAATTTCACCCTGCCCTAACCTATCCAAAATGAAGAAAATAAAATTGGTTTTAGATATACTTTAAGGGCCCATTTACATGTAATTGGTGCATTGTGGGAAGTTTACAAATGCACATTTGAAGCAAATTGAGTTAAGGCGTCCAAGTAAAGGCAGTGAAAATCACATCTGCACTTTTTCCAAAGCAGCATACTACAACACAGTAGTAAATACAAAATGTTCATGTCTAATTTAAAAACCCTGTACGTTCTCTTAACCTAGAGAGAACCAAATTAGATGAGGATCCTGGACTAGAGAGATGACATTGGACACATCTGGTGTGGCGTTTTGCATCTATTGATTGTTAATATCACACGGCTTATGTTTTATTACAGACTGGATGTAAAGCTGCAATGGTGTTTTTCCAATACTGCATCATGGCCAACTTCTTCTGGCTTCTGGTTGAAGGCCTTTACCTCCACAATCTGCTCGTCATCTCCTTCTTCTCAGAAAAAAAGTATTTCTGGTGGTACATCCTTATTGGATGGGGTGAGTAAAATATTTTTTAAAAGTCTTCAAATGAAAACAAAAAAAAAAAAAAATACACAGGAAAGAAAGACAAAGTACATAAAAGCATTTGCTGTCAGAGATCCACAAGCTAACCAGTACCTTCAGATTTTGCAGTACTTTTTAATGAGCATTCTGAAGCAACAATGTAATGACTCTTGGGATTCTATGTTTTAACACTGTTAAAACAACTCTGTTCCTAGTATAAAAAAAAAAAAAAAGGCATTCCTGTAGAGTTAATATTTAAAAGACAAACAAAAATTCCCAACTCACTTACTAGCCAGCCTGCAACAAACTGACCCTATTTAGCAGTTTATGTTAAAAACAAGTTTGCACACATTTGCAAATATACGCGTAAGCTGCAGCGGCTACGTTATGGCACCCCTGTGTACTGCAGTCCTATATTTTTGAGAGTTTTACAAGTTGGAGCACATACAGGAGAGGTTGGACAAAAATATGGAAACGCCAGGTGAAGTAACGAAATTGTTACCCAATATGGTGTTGGACCGCCTTTGGTATCCAAGATGGCCTGAATTCACCTGGAAATTGACAAATATAAGTCTTGGATGGTGGAGAGAGGAATCTGATAGCACTCTTCATGCAAAAATTGTTGCAGTTCTCGCAAAGATGATGGAGGCGGAAAACGAGCCCGAACCTTGTTCTCCAAAATTGACCATAGTGGATCTTTGATATTGAGGTCCGGCGACTGCAACCCCCAGGGAAGGTATGAGGCTTCTTATGTATGGTCCTCAAACCACGATTTGACAAAACCAGCTGTGAGAATTGGAGCATTAATGGTCTTGATATATCTTGTAGTGTTTCCATATATTTGCCCAACTCTTGTATATAATAATGGAGTAAGAATAAGAGCGGGTATGCTTGGATTGAGCCCACCCCTCTTTAAAGGTACAGGGATGCACTGGACACTAAGCAAAAGCACAATGGCTGCTGATAGTATCCAGTGGGCACCTCACCAATTCACCAACAGTACAAGTAAATGGAAACCACCCCAACCTATAACTAGCTTTTGCAGCAAGAAGCAGGTATCTGTTGTGCCCTTGATCTACATACCCTTGAAGAGCTATGATGGTGATAAAACAGATAGGGGCCGATGGGTGGAACCACAGCGGGCAACAGGGGACCAGGCACCCAAAATACCCAGAAGTGTTATAGGCTGAATGTTCTTGCATTGAAGAACGATGGCACACAACAGGGCAGGTAAGTATTTGCTCCTTTCTTTACAGAAAGCCCCTTTTTAAAATGGTTTAGTCTAATGACCGATTAAATTTAAAGCGGAGGTTCGCCAAAATTTATTTTTTTAAAGTCAGCAGCTACAAATACTGCAGCTGCTGGCTTTTAAAATATGGACACTTAGCTGTCCAGGGCGCCCGCAATGTTTGCACCCGAAGCCGATCTATCGCCCGGCTCTCAGGTGCTGCCGCTGCCATCTTTGGTAAGGGAATCAGGAAATGATGCCTTGCGGCTTCACTTCCCGTTCCCTACTACACATGCACAAGTCACGTTGCACAACCTGTATTATACAGGTATCTGCAACCCCTTCCCCCTGAAAGGTGCCAAATGTGACACCGGAGGGGGGGGGGGGGGTTCCGAAAAGCGGAGGTTCCATTTTTGTGTGATCCTCCACTTTAAGTGAACAGATCAACACACTCATCTATTGTTGCATCAGTTGACCTCTCTTTGGAGAGTGATCATTCAGACAGGTTTGAAGACCTAAATCAGAAAGAAAGGGGTTTTTGGGATTTATGCCCTGTACACACGGTCGGACTTTCCGATGGAAAATGTGTGACCGGATCGCGTTGTCGGAAAATCCGATAGTGTGTGGGCTCCATCTGACTTTTTCCATCGGAATTTCCGACACTCAAAGTTTGAGAGCTGGATCTAAAATTTTCCGACAACAAAATCCAATCCTTTAAATTCCGATTGTGTGTAGACAATTCTGATGGATAAAGTGCCACACATGCTGAGAATAAATTACGAGATGAAAGCTATTGGCTACTGGCCTCTTTATAGTCCCGTCGTACGTGTTTTACGTCAACTTTGTGCCACCGTGTGTATGCTAGACAAGTTTGGGCCAAAATCCGTCGGAAAATATCAGACGGATTTTGTCATGGGAATGTGTACAGGGACTTAGAGTGAGGTACAAGACACGTGGTAGGAGAAATGCTAAAATTGGTTAATTGACATAAACAAAGCATACCTCATAAACATATGATACATGGTTAAACATGAGTATTTTTATCTATATACAAAGCAATGGCATACAGAAAATAAGGATTCATTTATATGTATATACACATGCACGCATCGGAAATCGCATAGTATCCCATGGAAGTAATGTAAAAAGCCAAGTGCTTATTGAGTAATGGATACAAATGGGTTATAAGATACAAATGAATCACAGTTGAGGTCAAGCGATGTGTTGGGAACATGATGACATTGATAGGCTTGGCGCGTTTCGTGGCCAGGCGCCACTCATCAGGAGCAAATGCATAGCATATCTGAAAAAAAAGAAAAAAGGTACCAAATAGGATCTAATAATTTTAATAATAATAATAATTATTATAATTATAATAATAATAATAATAATTTTAATAATTTTGCACAGATATTAAAAAAGAAGGTAGGGACAAGGGGAAACAAGATGTATATCTCCCTGGAATACTTACATATAAATTGTTCCAAATAAGCATTGTCTGCAAGGCAAGTCTGTCCCTGGAGCTGAGGGAATGAATCCAAGGAAGAAGCAAGCACACAAAACACACCCCAGGAGCACCCTCCAAACGCAATAGGCAAGAGTGAAAAAATGCCAAATATGAATGGTACCAGTACATACATACAGTATCCATAAACTAAAAACCAACACCTATTATTGCCTGAAAGAGTGAAAAGCGTAGTAGATGCATCAATGTCATCATGTTCTCAACACATAGCTTGACCTCAACTGTGATTTATTTGTATCTTATAACCCATTTGTATCCATTACTCAATAAGTATTTGGCTTTTTACATTAATTACTTCCATGAGATACTATGCGATTTCAGATGTGTGCATGTGTATATACATATAAATGAATCATTCTTTTCTGTATGCCATTGCCTTGTATATAGATAAAAATACTCATGTTTAACCATGTATCATATGTTTATGAGGTATGCTTTGTTTATATGTCAATTAAATAATTTTATCATTTCTCTCACTACGTTTCTTGTGCCTCACTCAAAGTCCCAAAAACCCCTTTCTTTTTGGTTTCGGGATGGAGGTGCGTGTTATCATGCACCTCATCTAAAGTACCCAAAACCCCCCTTTTGCTTTTCGTTTTGAAGACCTATTGCCATTCATTTCACTTTCTCTTTTCAAAGGTGTTGGCGTTTGCCCACTTCTCACTCCACTGTTGGCCTCCTTTGTCTTTAACATAAAGCTAAGCCTTACCCACCTGTCATCATATGTTCAAAGAGTTTTTTTTTTTTATTGGTCGGAAGTAAAAGTTTTTGGACAGGGAGGTGATATTTGAGTCGGGCTTGGATCCAGGTGTTGATCACTTGCCCATAAATTGGGGAAATCAAGCCTTTACTAACATAATGAAACATAATGAAACCAGGATCAGAAAGGCGTGCAGTAGTGGCTCCTAGCAAACAAATGTAATGGCAACTACCTTTAGCATAGACTTTTACAAATTTAGAAAGGTTGTCAGGTTCACTGTATAAGGGGGTAAAACATGAAAGACCATTCTAAGCTTGCACCTGGTAAATATTAGTGCACTAGACCTCTTTGTCTAAAAATGACAGAGCTGCTATACTCTGAAGGGTTAAGAGTTCTCACAAGTTAAACAATACACTAGAAGGCCAAAAGTTGTGGGCATCTGACCATTTCAAAATCAGTTAATTGTAAAATTTGCTTACCCTTTCAAATTATAAAGAAAAAGCAACACCCAGGGTTTCATGAGATTTTGGAGTGTGTCTGGGGGAGTTTCTGTCCCTTTCAGCCAAAAGAGCATTTGTGAGGTTAGGTACTGATGTTGGATGGGAAGACCTGGCTCACCATCGGTGTTCCAATTCATCCCAAAGGTGTTCAGAAGGACTGAGGTCAGGGTTATGTGCAGGACACTCAAGTTCCTCCATACCAAACTAGTCAAACCATGTCTTTATGGAAATGTTGGTTAAGAAGACCTGGCTTGTTCAGGGTGTTCAGCATAGCTCCCAACTGTCCCTGATTTTGAGGGACTGTCCCTAATTTGGAGCAATGTCCCTCTATCCCTCATTCCTCCTCATTTGTCCCTCATTTTGGTCTGATCTATATAGTTGTATATAAAATGTACTTTTTATCTTTCAAAAAGTGTTTGCCAGTGCTAAACCTTTCACCCAATTTCTAAATTGCTGCATTTGTACATTTGAAAAGCCAATATAAAGAAATAGTAGAGAAAAAAAAAACCCTTGTGGATTTAATTAACCTTTTTTCGGGTTAATTCTCCTTTAACGGGGTGTGACCTAGGATGCGCCCTATGCCTACATACATTTGCTAGTAGGTGTCCCTCATTCCCATCTCAAAATGTTGGGAGGTATGGTGTTCAGTAGGGTTGGGGTTATGGCTCTGTACAGGCCATTTGAGTTCCTCCACACCAAACTGGTCAAACCATGTCTTTATTCAGATGTTGGGTGAGAAGACTTCATCTCAAAGGTGTTCAGTAGGACTGAGGTCAGGGCTCTGTGCAGGGCACTCAGGTTCCCCCATATTAAAACTGATTAAACCATGTCTTTATGAAGATGTTGGTTATGTATACCTGGCTTGTTAGAATTAATCCCAAAGGTATTCAGTAGGATTGGGGTCAGGGCTCTGGGCAGGCCATTTGAGTTCCTCCACACCAAACTGGTCAAGCCATGTCTTTATGGAGATGTTGGTTGAAAAGACTTGTTCCAATTCATCCCAAAGGTGTTCAGTAGGACTAAGGTCGGGCTCTGTGCAGGGCACTCAGGTTCCCCCATATTGTAACTGATTAAACCATGTCTTTATGAAGATGTTGGTTACGTATACCTGGCTTGTTAGAATTAATCCCAAAGGTATTCAGTAGTATTGGGGTCAGGGCTCTGGGCCGGCCATTTGAGTTCCTCCACACCAAACTGGTTAAACCATGTCTTTATGAAGATGTTGGTTAAGTATACCTAGCTTGTCAGAATTCATCCCAAAGGTATTCAGTAGGGTTGGGGTCAGGGCTCTGGGCAGGCCATTTGAGTTCCTCCACACCAAACTGGTCAAGCCATGTCTTTATGGAGATGTCGGTTGAAAAGACTTGTTCCAATTCATCCCAAAGGTGTTCAGTAGGACTAAGGTCGGGCTCTGTGCAGGGCACTCAGGTTCCCCCATATTGTAACTGATTAAACCATGTCTTTATGAAGATGTTGGTTACGTATACCTGGCTTGTTAGAATTAATCCCAAAGGTATTCAGTAGTATTGGGGTCAGGGCTCTGGGCAGGCCATTTGAGTTCCTCCACACCAAACTGGTCAAACCATGTCTTTATGAAGATGTTGGTTAAGTATACCTGGCTTGTTAGAATTAATCCCAAAGGTATTCAGTAGGGTTGGGGTCAGGGCTCTGGGCAGGCCACCGGAGTTCCCCCACACCAAACTGGTCAAACCATGCCTTTATGTATATGTTGGTTGAGAAGACTTAGCTTGTTCCAATTTCACTCCAAAGGTGTTCAGTAGGGTGAAGGTCAAGGCTCTGTGCAGGGCACTCAGGTTCCTCCACATTAAACTAACCAAACCATGTCCTTATGAGCTGATTTTGTGCACAGGGGCACAATTACAGAGGGGCCTTCTGCAACTGTTGTCACAAGGCTGAAGAAGCACAACTGTCTAAAACAGCCTTTCTCAACCTTTTTAACACAGAGGAACCCTTGAAATAATTTTATGGTCTCAGGGAGCCCCTGATAAAAAAAAACTTTATCTACAACTACAACTCATGATACATGATGGTGTGATAGTCAGTGGGGAAAATGTTCCTTACACTTGAGGTCATTGAGAAGAATTCCCCCCCTTACATATAGCTAACGATCAATGGGAATTTATCTGAGAGGCAGAAATTGGTCACTGCTCAAGGAAACCCTAGCAAACTCTTTAGGAACCCTAGTTGAGAAACCCTAGTCTAAAATATCTTTATATGCTATAGCATTAACAGTACCCATCACTGAAAATATATGAACTCGACATTTTATTTCCTTTTGATCGTATAGGTAGGTGTGATGGTGACATGTCTACAAACCTTTCCCCTGATGGTAAAGGTACTCCTATATTCTTTGCAAGAAGCATATACCCTTAATATTCCACAAACATTATTTAAAAAAAAAAAAACATAAGAAGGCACTTGGGAAGTATGAGTTTGATAATGGAAGAGGTTTACAGATCAATAGAGAATTCCCGGAATAATGTGACTACCCCCCCGACCTCCGACAAATTATCTCTGGCACTTAATCAATAGCTATAGCAGTGTATTTTCCAAATGAATTTCAGTCTGACAAGCGAAAATGTATTTTATCTGTAGGTGCGCCCTCTGTATTTATCACAGCATGGACCCTAGCGAGAATTTACTTTGATGATGCGGGGTAAGAAAGCTATTTACTTCTTTTTTTTTTTTTTTTGGATCATTTTTTTTCTTTATTGTACCAAAAAGCTGTGCTAAAGATATATATTTACTTTGCAGTTTTCATACAATTATGTTTTATTGTTTTTTGTTTTTTTTTCTCCTACACAAGATTATGTTAATATCTGCTTTGTAAAATCGCATTAGCAAAACTGCTGAACTATAAAAATGCACCTTTGCGACCCTCTTTAAGGTCCATATTTCAGCCGTGTTGTCGCCCAATGTCTAATTATTATAAACAGAGCTGTCACAAGACGTTGATTTGTCGTTAGGCAAATTCATTCAGACAGGACTGCAGTGTCTGCTAAGGATGAATTTACTTCATACATCATGACCATTTAATTTATATTGTATGATATCAAGGACTCGACCTTTTACAAGACAAGGAAGGGCTTAATAGGTAGTTTTGACCCTTTCGCTGCTAGAACCATTTTCGTGTTTATTGCAGACATGTTAAAATGCACATTGCGGGCCTGTAGATTAGTTAAAGTGGCTGTAAAGGCTAAATAGTTTTTTTTTTAACCTTCATGCATTCTATGTTCTCAGCTACATAAGAGCTGGGAGAGGAGAAACTGCAGCACCCTGCTCTTCCCAGTGAATGAGCAGGGGGAGGAGAAACTGCAGAACCCTGCTCTTCCCAGTGAATGAGCAGGGGGAGGAGAAACTGCCGCAACCCTGCTCTTCCCAGTGATTGAGCAGGGGGAGGAGAAACTGCAGCACCCTGCTCTTCCCAGTGAATGAGCAGGGGGAGCAGAAACTGTGGCACCCTGCTCTTCCCAGTGAATGAGCAGGGGGAGCAGAAACTGCGGCAAGCTGCTCTTCCCAGTGAATGAGCAGGGAGAGGAGAAACTGCAGCACCCTGCTCTTCCCAGTGAATGAGCAGGGAGAGGAGAAACTGCAGCACCCTGCTCTTCCCAGTGAATGAGCAGGGGGAGGAGAAACTGTGGCACCCTGCTCTTCCCAGTGAATGAGCAGGGGGAGGAGAAACTGCGGCACCCTGCTCTTCCCGGTGCACGGCTGTGCAGGGGGAGGTGTGTCAGGACAAGTCTGATCATTGGATGAGAGCAGGCTGAGTTCCCAGCACAGCTAGAGAACTGACCACGCTGTCATGTCTAGTGTGGCCAGTTGTTAAGCAAAAGTACTGGCAGGAACACCAAGGATTTCACACGAAGGAAGCAATACAAAAAAACATGTGACCTTTTCATACAAGTACATGGTACAGCAGGCACATATCCGGAATATGAAATGTTGGGTTTACATACACTATATTGCCAA
The DNA here is from genome assembly GCF_037356315.1 of Lithobates pipiens. NCBI lineage: Eukaryota > Metazoa > Chordata > Amphibia > Anura > Ranidae > Lithobates > Lithobates pipiens. The sequence continues at coordinate 36,871,866 of NW_027507764.1, read as the reverse complement.
AAGTAAAAATTAGTAAAAAATCATTACAGTCTATGAATCAAATGACTTGTGACTTTCTTCTCTCCTTGTGCCTGATGATTAAATATATGCCGGTGCTCCAAACCGTGCCCTTCTCATATACACTCTTACCACCTTTCACAGCTTCACTGCTGTATTAGCTGGCACAGACCTTAAACGCTTGTGCCTCCTTGCAGCCCCTTCCCCCTCGATTTTTTGACTCAGTGTATGTGGGAAGAAATTGAAACCTCCATAGTGCAATAACGTTTTTAACTATTTTATTCGTATAAAGTAAAAAGTATGCACTTACAGTGTGTACAAATCTATAGCGCAGATTAAAATAGGAAGTGCTGTCTCCTCCGGAAGTGACGCAATGACACTGTGGCTTCGCCCTACGCGTTTCTTCATCAAGCCATCTACTGGAGCAGCGCCATATTGATAAACTTCCTGGTTTAAATAAGACGTGGTAACCTAGCAAACCCCTATACTGAGTGACTTTGTCGGCCATTTTCTTGTAGACTTTTGTTGTATTCCAATCTCTATCATGGCATATGCCTTCAACGGCCATATTTAGTTGGTTTGTTATGTTCTAATATAACAATTTAGATCCCCAATCGGAATTTAAATTGGGAAGGCCAGCTTGAGCAGCTCAGACAAAGCTTTAATCAAAATACCTTAGCGAAAAGGTCACCTATATATGTGAATTCCTTGGCCATGTCACCCGTACCTAGGAGCGTGTTGAAATGCTGTCTAGGGGACACCACATGATATTCACCCACATAAGACTAATACACCTCACTAACCGATCCGTGACTGCTGCTCCTCTCTGACAATCCCTTCACTGGCTCCCCCTACCCCACCGTGTAAAATTCAAAATGCTAACCATAACATACAAGGCCATTCACAACATCGCCACCATCTACATCCCAAACCTCATCTGCAGATATCGCCCAAATCGTCCCCTCCGCTCCTCCCAGGACCTCCTGCTCTCTAGCTCCCTTGTTTCCTCCTCCCATGCTCGCCTTCAAGACTTCTCCAGAGCCTCTCCCATTCTCTGGAACTCCCTGCCCCAGTATATCCGATCAGCCCCTACCCTGTCCACCTTTAGGAGATCCCTGAAAACTCATTTATTCAGGGAAGCTAATCCCATACCCACCTAACAACTGTCTCCGAGCCACCCCCATCCATTCATTCTCTGCAGCTATTACCTTTTGTACCACCACCTCCCTTTAGAATGTAAGCTCTACGAGCCGGGCCCTCCTGTCCCTTTTGTATTGAACTGTACTGTAATTGTGTTGTCCCCCCTATACATTGTAAGGCGCTGCGTAAACTGTTGGCGCTATATAAATCGTGTATAATAATAATATTATTTAAGAACAATTACAAATTATAATAAACAAAATCTATTATATACTTTATTAATAAAACCACTATTAAAAAGAGGAGTCTAAATATTTGAGCAGTAATTTGACCATGGACAATGTTAGTAAACTATAAAAATGATTAAACCTTAAAGTGTTTAAAAAATGTTATTTAAAATTAAGAACTGAGGTAGAGTCAGTCTGTGAAGGTTATCATAAAAATTGTAAAAGATATCTGAAAGCGCATTTAAATATATTTAAAGCGGGAGTTCGGCCGTTTTTTTTTTTTTTTTAAGTCAGCGGCTACAAATACTGCAGCTGCTGACTTTTAAAATAAGGACACTTATCCGCCCAGCGCTCCCGCGATGTCGGCACCCAAAGCCGATCTCTCGATCGTCTCTTGGGTGCTGCCGCCGCCATCTTGGGTATGGGAATCAGGAAGTGGAGCCTTGCGGCTTCACTTCCCGGTTCACGCTGAGCAATAAGGATGGTCCCCGCTTTCCCTGGGATCCATGCGTTTCCCATCGGACAGCGGGGGACCCACAGAAAGTGGCGTAAATATCTGCAGATTCTGCGGATATTTATCCCGGAAGTGGGTGAAAATACCTGTACTGTACAGGTATCGGCACCTCCCTCCCCCCTGAAAGGTGCCAATTGTGGCGCCGGAGGGGGGGAGGGTTCCGATGAGCGGAAGTTCCACTTTAGGGTGGAGCCCCCGCTTTAAGATTATGGCGTGAAGAAGAGAAAAAAGGAAAAGAGAAAAAGTTTGAAAAATAATACTTAGGATTTGGATAAGCATAATCAACCTAAATGTGATTGTTAGAATAAGTTCACGTTAAATGGATGGTCCAGGGCCATCACTTATCATATTACCTTTAGTAGGTTGTATACAGTAAAAGGACAAAATATGTCACTTTTGAAAGTTTTTTTTTCTTCTTACTGCTTGAGAGATAATAAGTTGTTAAAGGGGTTTGAAAATTAGTGATAAAGCAAAGTAAGTCTATATCAATGTTCTTACCATCTGGTTGGAGAGTGTTAATCAAGGAAATCCACTTTGTTCCATTTTGTGAGATTTTCTTCTTTTTATCGTCTCCTCTCCAATGGCCTGAGATCTTATCTATGCCGTAAGAACAGGGGTGCCCAACCTTTTTTTAAGAGCGAGGGCCACTTAAGCAACTTGGTCACGGGCCACAATGAGCGGAGCGGTCAGATGACAGGTCACGGCTACTCTATAGGCCCTTCGATCCGATCCACCCAGATGGAAGGGGGCAAACTCCCTTCTGTTTTTTTATATCGGATTTTTAGGACCGGATTGGAGGCAGGCGGGAGTAAATGGACAAAAGTCTGTTTACATCTGCCGCTCTGTAGAGGTGAATTGAGGGTCCGATTGGGTAGGGCCGATCGTGTGAAAAGGGCCTAAACTGCTTTCACACTGATGATTGCCCACACCGCGGGCACAGCATAGTGCACCTGTGTCTATCCTGTGGGTTAACTGAACTTTGCCATAGACCCTGTGGCAAAATCGGCTTATGGGGCTCTGCTCTGCAGCAGTTTTCTTCTTCTACCACCAGCTTCATTCACAACACCGATGCGGTGGTATGACGGGTCGGCAACCTGCGATCTGGGCTTGCTAACCTGCCATTCCAGAGCAGGAGGTCGCGGGCCACATCAAAGGGCTCCGCGGGCCACTGGTTGGCTACCCCTGCCGTAGAAGGTCAAAAGTGACGGGTTTCTACCAGGGCCGTCTTTAATATTGATTGGACCATGGGCAAAATTTTTCTTGGGGGGCCCCCCTCCCCATGCAGTTTCGCTCTTCACCTGCTCTGAGACATACAATAAATAGCAGCTAGACTCAAAATCAGTTTACTGAATCAGATCAGGCAGCTATTGTGATTGGTTGCCAGAGGTTTCAGTGTATCATTACCGCTCACTGACTGGTTGCTAGAGGTTACAGAACACATTACAGCTCACTGGTTAGTTGCTAGAGGTTACAGCACATGGATTATGCTTGTTGATTGGTTGCTAGAGATTACTGTGGATATGACCTCAGGGGGGCATGAATGAATATGAATGCCGGTAATTTACATGTAAACACAGGGTTGCAGGTGAGTCATCTGGGACACAGCACAGGACTAAAACCTCAAGGGACGAGGGAATTTAAACCAGGAGAGTTGGCAAGTATGAAGCAGCTGCTTTGGGCCCCATAACAATGACAGGGCCCAGGGCAGCTGACCCTTTTGCCCTGCCTTAAAAACGGCCCTGGTTTCTACGGTGATGTCTCCTAAAATGCCTGGAGATGCTGTGTTTCAAGAATCCATGTTTTATGTTGCAGATATATTCTCATATTCTGGCATACATTAAATTTTTCGGTTTGTGGACCCTTGATTGTATGATATTAGAACTGCTATTACGTGAATTGCACTAAGTCACTTTATAGCACAGGTCGCACCACGTAGATCCTTATAGGGAACATTTGATTTGTCATTTGACGACGGTATTAGTCCACAGCCCGTATCACGTTTACACAGCAGGTTTACTTATTGCTATGGGATTTGCACATTGAGCATTGGGTAGCATGTGTCACTTTAAACAAATACACTAACCTTTGAACTCTACACCCTCGTTATTGAACCTTACGCACTAAGATTGGGAGGCCATTAAAGTTCATGTGCGTGTAAAGGCAGGTGTCCCAATACTTTTGGCAATATAGTGTATTCTTCAATGAGACATCAGGAGGGGTATGCTTGACCCCTAATGCCTCTTTTGCACTCCAATAGAGCTAATCAAGTACAGATCATGTTCAGTTCGCTTTTTCCCCATCCAAGGCAGCTGGGGGACTCACTGTTCTGAAACCAAAAGTGACGAAGCGCTTGCCGATTTTGGGTTCAGCTAATAGATATTCACTGATTTCTCTCTCTCTCTCTGCTCTACCCACCGACACCCACAATACAAAATCCAGCTGTGCTAATGCGTTCCCCTCCATCCCTGGAGCCTAATCAGAATAATCGCATAAACAAAAGGCAGTCCTTCCATCCAGAACCAACAATCACACCTGTATTTCTCTAATTATCTCAATACGGCTCCGCTAGCAATAGTTAAGTGCTATTCAAAGTGCACAAAATTGTTACATCCTCTCCCGCTGAGCGCAGTACACAGATGCCTGCGACTCTCCCCACCAATCCTCTTATCTCATATCTACATCAGAGGATAAATCTCCGCTACAGTCTTTCAAAATGTAGAAAACAGAATATACCATCCCAAATGCTAAAAAAAAAAAAAAAAAATGAATTGTCAGATATACACCAAAGCTGAATCCAAAATGAAATCATTACCATTATATTTACTGACAATATATTATAAGAAAATAATTCACTTTAAAATGGTTGTAAATGCTCGAGGGTTTTCTACCTTTGTGCATTCTATGTATAAAGGTAAAAAACCTTCTCTGTGCAGCAACCCCCCCCCCCCCATACTTACCTGAGCCCCATCACGATCCAGCGATGTTGCACGGGAGCCTCGGCTCTCCCTTCTCATTGGCCATCGGCTCCCGCTGCTGTCAATCAGAACCAGTGCACCAATGAGGAGCGAGGGGGGCGGGGCCAAGCATGTGAGTGGACAGACAGAGCAGCGGCTTGGGAGCGAGCCAGCTCGGGTGCCCCCCCCCCCCCACAGTAAGCTGTCTGCTTTGGGGGCACTTGGCAGGAAGGGGGAGCCAGGAGCGCCAGCGGGGGCAGGGGGGGGGGACCCAAGAAGTGGAGCATCAATGCTGCTCTGTGCAAAACCATTACACAGAGCAGGTAAATATAGCGTTTGTTATTCTCTTTTAAAAAAATGCCTTTAATATCACTTTGACCACTTAAAGGGGTTGCAAAACCCTTGTGTTTTTTCACCTTAATGCGTCCCATGTATTAAGGTGAAAAAAAAAAAACCTGGTAGTAAGGATGAGCCGAACACCCCCCCCCCTGTTCGGTTCGCACCAGAACCTGCGAACGGTCCGAAAATTCGTGCGAACTTTAGAACCCCATTAAAACCTATAAGACTTGAACGTTCAAAATCAAAAAGTGCTAATTTTAAAGGCTAATATGCAAGATATTGTCCTAAAAAGTGTTTGGGGACCTGGCTCCTGCCCCAGGGGACATGTATCAATGCAAAAAAAAGTTTTAAAAATGGCTGTTTTTTCGGGAGCAGCTCTTGATTGAATAGATTAATAGCAGCGCAGCCATTGGTTCCCACTGCTGTCAATCAAATCCAATGACGCGGGCGCCGGGGGTGAGGGGGCAGGCCAGAGTCTGGCCTTCTGTGTCTATAAACGCAAATGCTGGGCTCGAAAGCGCACCTTTAAGGTGACCCCCTCTGGGAAGCGCTTCTCAGAGGGGGTTATCAGATGTGGGGAGGAGCCGCGAGAGCCGCCAGGGGACCCCAGAAGAGGAGGTTCGGTGACACAAAACGAACTGCACAGTGAAGGTAAGTATGACATGTTTGTTATTTATTTATTTTTTTCCTTTAAAAAGGCCTTTACAGTCACTTTAAAGAGGAAGTAAACCCTTATGGGTGTTACTTCCTCTTTGTCTCCCAGCAAAGGTAAAGCATAATGGGCTACTGTGCATCGCATAGTAGCCCATTATGTGTCACTTACCTGACACAGGAGCCAGCGATGTCACCGCTGTCCCCTGTAGTCCGGAGCCTCCATCTTCTTCCGGGTCTCGCTGCTCCGGCCACTCACAGCGCCGGAGCAGCGATGACGTCACTCCCGCGCATGCGCACGGGAGCCGCCACTAATGGCATATCACCATTAGCAGCGGCATGCCCAGTGCGCCTGCGCACCTCTGTCTGTGGTGCATGCGCCGTAGACAGCTGTGCCTGTCTTTTAGTAAATATCTCCTAAACCGTGTAGGTTTAGGAGATATTTCTTGGACCTACAGGTAAGCCTTAATCTAGGCTTACCTGTAGGTCAAAGTGGTTTGTAAGGGTTTACAACCACTTTAAGGACTTGCCCCTTAATGACCAGGCCATTTTTTTGTGATACGGCGCTGTAACTGCCATTTGCTCAGTCGTGCGACGCTGTACCCAAACTATTTTATTTCCCCCCCCCCACAAACAGAGCTTTCTTTTGGTGGTATTTGATCACCTCTGCGGGGCTGCTGCATGAAGAAGGTTTTTTTTTTTTATCTTAATGCATAGAATGTATTGAGATTAAAAAAAACAAAAAAAATTACTTCGGCCTTTACAACCACTTTAATTCTATCAACTATTTGGACTATAATTCTTGAGAGTAGGTGCCTGCGTTGGGGCAGGCTGGCAGGGGTCCCGGTGCATTACTTTGCCCAAGGGCCCATGATGCTCTTAAGATGGCCTTGTTGTGCTGAATTCACCTGTGCTGGGTTAAATCATAAAATGATGGTAAATGAAAGTGTATCTAAAGGCAAAATTGGGGAGATTTCCCTTCACTTCCCGTCTCATAAGCACAACAGACATCGAGTGAAAGTATCTCCAAAGGGAGAAAAATGTGCAGTCGTCTCTGGAAAACAGTGGATAGTTTAACGTCTTTTGGATTTTCCTATCACTTTGAGACCCCTTTTACACTGGGGCGTTTTCCAGGCGTTTTTCAGGCACTTTAGCGTTAAAAAAAGTGCCTGTGAAGCGCTTGAAAGAAGCCTCACCTGCAGTCCCAATGTGAAAGCCCGAGTGCTTTAAGAGCCCTTTCACAATGTCAGCACCTGAAAAACGCTCGTAAAGCGCCGCTTAAACTAGCAGTGCTTTACCAGCGTTTTTCGAGCGCTATTGGTGCATTTTTAACCCCTGTTAGTGGCCAAATAAAGGGTTAAAAGCGCCCACAAAACGCTGCTGCCAAAAGCGCTTTTCAGGCGTTTTGCAGGCGCTTCCCATTGATTTCAATGGGAAGGGGCGCTTTAGGAGCTGTGTATTCTCCGCTCCAAAAGCACTGCAAAGAAGCTGCTTGCAGGACTTTTTCTGACGCCCTGCCAGCGCAGCGCCTCAGTGTGAAAGCACTTGGGCTTTCACATTGGGATTGCGGTTGCGGCTTCCTTCAGGCGCTTTACAGGCGCTTTTTTTAAAGCTAAAGCGCCTGAAAAACGCCTGAAAATGCCCCAGTATGAAAGGGGTCTTAATCCTGGTAACGATCACAAAGACAACCAGAGGGAGCGAATTTTCAAAGCAGACAGTAATAAAAATGTGATAGGAGATTCAACCTTTGACAACATCATCCAAAATGTGAAAAATAAAAAATAAAAATTGTTTTTTAAATATATTTAGTGGATTTTTGGAGATTTTTCCAGCATTGCTTGAATAAAACCAAAACAGTTTGGCTTGTTTTACCCATGTTGGACTTTTTTTTTAATTTTTTTTTATTTCTGTATTCTCTTGTGTCGAAAACATTTGTGGTTTTATTGACATGTTATCTCTACGCAGGTGCTGGGACACAATCGAGTCCCACCTATGGTGGATCATCAAAACTCCTATTTTGGTCTCGATATTGGTAAAGTATTTTACAGTCACTCTATCGAATACTTATCCGAAAAAATATTTTTTTTTTTAAAAAACAAGAAAAAAAGGGAATTGTCTATTACAATTATACTGGTGTGTTCTGTCCATAGTAGACTACAGCTAACTTTTATACATGGCCCAATCAGAAAAAAATTAATATACTGCAGTTAACCAATCCTTAGATGTGGTGGCTGCATTCATTTTCTTTTATTTTTCTTTAATCTTCACCAAGTGTTCTGGCCAGGAACACACTTCCTATCTTAGGGTGGCTCCACTTTGGATGGAGGAGCAATGGAGACACCATTGGACAGCAGCAGTGCCAATCTGGGCAGATGGTAGTGTTAGAAGCACTATCAAATTTAGACTGACAACTAAACCTGACAGACAGCTTGGTCTGTTAACCACTTGCCTATTGGGCACTTTTAACCCCTTCCTGCCCAGGCCAATTTTCATCTTTCGGAGCGGCGCCGCAATAGCCGCCGATTTGACATTCGATTTGCATCAATGTGAATCTGGGCTTACTGTCAGTGTGTTTTAGGTAGGAAAAAAAAAAAGAAGTGAAATACGCACACTTGTTTTTGTACTAAGAGTACAAACAACAAATAAAATACACATATGTGGTAACACTGCGATTGTCAGGAACTGGAGAATGTGTTTTTTTAGTTTTTTGGGGTTTTTTTTGGTGGTAGGTTATGGTAGTTACAAAAAGTATATGGCTAAATTAAAAAAAAAAATTAAACATTTAAAAATAATTTTACTCTTTTGGACCAGTTTTCCTTTGATAATAAAGAAAAATCATGAGATATCCATTACCATTTACCACCAAATGAAAGCCCAATTTGTCTAAAAAGAAACAAGGTATAATCCACCTGGATGCACAAAATAGTTGTGATGATATGTACGGTTTTACTAAGACATGTCAAAGTTGCAAAATTGTGCTTAGGCATTAAGAGTTATTTTACCCTTAGGCGTGAAGGGGTTAAGAGAGGTTGTAATTTATTACCAAATCTAATATAAAAATGTTTTTTGCCTATAATTATGCCTTAATGTGTTATTATGTAACTTCCAACTGAATAGTCAGAGGGAGCTCTGGGGGGTTGATGCAGTAAACATCGGGGAAAGGCCATTTTTAGGATTGGATCTGAATGTCGTATATATAAAACCACACGAATCTTATTCTAATTACCAAAGCACTCAGCACATAGGACTAAATTATTACTATTTCTCATTAGCAAACTTAGGGGAAGGGGTAAGAAGTTGTAGGGGGGGGGGAGTTCTAAAGTGGTTGCGATGACCACATACCATTGCCGTTCTTTTTGTTTCGAACAATTTGATATAATTATACAATCAGTTCTGAGGATAAAATGCATCAATGGATTTAAAATAAATAAAAAAATCTAGAGTAGAGATGAGCACACAATGTTTTCTTTCTGTTGGGTTGTAAATGGTAACATTGGTGTAATAAACCAAATGGTTTAGCTAACAAGTTTGATCAAAATTAGACACTAATTTCCCATTTCCTGCTGTTCTAAATGTACTGTCTAGAAATATTTTTGAGCCAAATTGTCTTCTTCATGTTGTGTGAAGCACGGGCTGTAGAGCAGAGTTGCAATAGAAGGAGTTGAAAATATTTATATTGTTATAATTTTTATTGTTCTGCAAAAATGTACTAATTGATGTAAATTGTTATCAGAAATGTTGAATTAATGTAAACCCAATCCCTAAAATCTTATACAAAGCTTTACCGGTTAAGGTTAATTAATAAAGTTGTTTTCAGACTTTTTTTTTTTTTTTAAACTGAGTTCATAAAAAAAAATGCCTGTGTAGGGACACCCCTATAAAAAAAAACTTGGAAGAGATGCTCATGGTTCCTCATCCTATCCAAATAAAGAAATTTGTGAAAAATTAGCTTTTTAACGAAAACAGAAAATTGTTATGTTATCAAATACTTACCATAATTTTACTTTCCTGATTAACGGGCATGGCTGTATGGGTAGACTCTGCCTTCGCTCCTACCCCTTGGACCCCACTCCCATAAACTTTGAGTCTGATCCAGTCCATGTGTTCCGTAACTAGCCTGCTCAACAACTGGAAGGGATCCTATGCTACAATGGCGTTAATTAAGAAAGGAAACATTTTGGTAAGTATTTGAGAACCATTTTCAGTTTTCCCTCCTTAACGCCATGGCAGAATACGAATGATAAATAGTTAGCCGCATACAAGTGTGGGATGCAGAACAAATAAGGTTTCAAACACAATAGGACCCCACTTCAATACATTTTGAGGCTAATCCAGTCCACGTGTTCCGTAACTCTGGGTAGACTCTGCCCTCGTTCCTACCCCATGGACCCCACTCCCATAAACTTTGAGTCTGATCCAGTCCATGTGTTCTGTAACTAGCCTGAATGGGTAGACTCTGCCCTCGTTCCTACCCTTTGGACCCCACTCCCATAAACTTTGAGTCTGATCCAGTTCATGTGTTCTGTAACTAGCCTGCTCAACAACTGGAAGGGATCCTATGCTACAATGGCATTAATTAAGAAAGGAAACATTTTGGTGAGTATTTGAGAACAATTTTCAGTTTTCCCTCATTAACTCCATGGCAGAATATGAATGGGAAATAGTTAGCCGCATACAAGAGTGGGATGCAGACCAAGTAAGGTTTCAAACACATAGGACCCTACTTCAATAAAGTTTGAGGCTGATCCCATCCACGTGTTCCGTAACTTGCCAACTCAACAACTGGGAAGAATCCCATGCTGCTATGGAGTTAAAGCGGGATTCCACTCTTTTTTTATTTTTTTCTTACCTGTCTCACTGGTGGGTGAGTGCTACCTTCGATTGGCATCCACGTCCGGCGTTTATTTGACCCCCGGCGCCACAAATCTTTTCCTCAGGATGACTTATAAAAACCTGCCCTGGCATTTTCCATTTTAACTGTGGGCGTCTGAAGCCCACAGGCATTTACTTCCTGGTATATGATGACGTCTGGCTCCCAGCATGCTCCGCTCCATCTTGCACATGCTCAGTGAGAGCAGTGACAAGGAAAGAAAAACTTTCATTGTCCCCCATGGATTCTTGGGAAATTTCCCAGGGACCATTGCGAGGACGATAGCCACACCTACTCCCACGGGAGGAGAACCAGGAAGTCAGCTGAAACATCAGAAATAAAAGGTAAGGAAATGATATTTTTTTTTTTTTCAGGGTTCGTTTAAGTATGCTATCTGTTGATTTTAATAACATGAACTTTCATTTTTAGGTACCAAACCACTTTAATCAAGAAAGAAAAAAAATTACAATACGTATTTGATAACAATTTTCCATTTTCCCCCATTAACTCCATGGCAGCATACAAATGGGAAATGGCTATCCCCAAGCAAGGGTGGGATGCATAACAAGTAAGGTTTCAATCACATAGGACCTTGCATCCATACATTTTGAGAATAATCCAGTCCATATGTAACTAGCCTACTCGACAACTGGAAGGGACCCTATGCTGCCATGGAGTAAATCAGAAAAGGAATATTTTGGTATATATTTGAGAACAATGTTCAGTTTTCCCTCATTAACTCCATGGCAGCATACAAATGGGACATAGCTGACCCCATACAAGGGTTGCAATTCAACATAAGTAAGGTTTCAGTCACATAGGACCCCACTTCAATACATTTTGAGGGTGATCCAGTCCACGTGTTCCGTAACTAACCAACTCAACAACTGGGATGGATCCCATGCTGCGATGGAGTTAATCAAGAAAGAGAAAAAAATTACAATAATTGTTTAATTTTCCCTCATTAAATCCATGGCAGAATATGAATAGGAAATAGCTAGCCACAAACAATGGTGGGTTGCTCAACAAGTAAGGTTTCAATCACATAGGTTTTGAGGCTGATTCCAGTACACGTGTTATGTAACTAGCCTAATTAGTAACTAGTAACAACTGGAAGGGACCCTATGCTGCCATGGAGTTTATCAGGAAAGGAAAATTATGCTAAACATTTGATAAGAATTTTCAGCTTTCCCTCATTAACTCCATGGCAGCATATGAATGGGAAATAGCCGCATACATGAGTGGGATGCAATAAATTGTAAGGCTAATCCAGTCCACGTGTTCCATAACTAGGCTACTTAACAACTGAAAGGGTCCCTATGCTACCATGGCAAAAAAATGTGTAAATATTTGAGAACAATTTTCAGTTTTCCCTCATTAACTCCATAGTAGCATACAAATGGGAAATAGCTAGCCCCAAACAAGGGTGGGATGCATAACAAGTAAGGTTTCAATCACATAGGACCTCACATCCATAAATGTTGAGGCTGATCCAGTCCATGTGTTATGTAACTAGCCTACTCAACAAATGGAAGGGACCCTATGCTGCCATGGAGTAAATCAGAAAAGGAACATTTTGGTAAGTATTTGAGAACAATTTTACGTTTTCCATCATTAACTCCATGGCATCATAAAAATGGGAAATAGCTAGCCCCAAACAAGGGTAAGATAGAGAACAAGTAAGGTTTCATCTACAGCTATAGCTAAAAAACTTTAACACCAAAAATAACATGATAAGGATGTTAGCTTCACACATAGACTAGTTCAGCCACGGCTGAGCCACAAAATGTATGGAAGTGGGGTCCTGTGGGGTACGAGTGAAGCTGGAGTTTGCCCATTCGTATGCTGCCCTGGAGTTAGTCAAGGAAAATAGATTTTCTAAATCAAAAATTAGGTAACCTAAACCACTGAACGTTCAATAATTACTATTTCCAGATATTTTTTTTGAAGAACTCTTTCATTTCATAAAGTGTATTTTACTATTGCTGTATGTTATTTACTATATGTGTTATTTTTGTGTATTGTGTGGTTGCCTCGTGGTAACTCCTAATTAACGATTTTTAGCCGCCATGTCATCTGTTCCCGATCCGGCTCCGCTTCGCCTCGCATAGCTGTATCCTTTGGGCTTGACATCATCATACTTGCGATATATGACACAAAGTCCCAAGCAGGCTGATGTCAGGCCCGAGATGGCTGCTATCCTGTCTCGCTATACGTGACTTAATTCCGCCGCTATCCGAATGCAACTACAAGGCAGGCAGTAATGAAAATTGGTTTGATTTTTTTTTTCTTCAATGTTTTTTAAAGCTACTCTTGCCCTTTTTCATTCCAAATGTTATTTTGTTTCAGAGTAATTTTTTTTGTTTTTTGTCTTTTTAGGTAAATTTTATACTTTTCATCTGTATCATCAGGATTTTGGTCCAGAAACTGCACTCACCAGATGTTGGGAGGAACGAAAACAGTCAATATACGTAGGTATCCATTTTAAGTGATGTACATTTTTTAAGCAGAAGTATTTTTTTTAATTTTAGTTAACGCTTTTAAATTGCAAGTTAAAAATAGTTCATGATTGCACACTCACAAGTCTGCATGAACATTTGCTCCATATTTTATATCATCCATATACCATCTCCCAGAATCTATTCAATTTTCTACGGAATGTACAGTATTGTGGAAATTTGTATTAGGATGGCAAACAAGAGAATGAAAAGTTCCAAATGGTATCATGTCTTACAGTGGACCTATCATCAGACATATTTGCATATTTTTATGTATAGTGTAGCATGCTTTAGTGTACTATTTTCACAAAGTTTATAGCACTCCCCCAGAAAATACCTCCATCTGGATCATGGACATTAATATAGCGTTCATATGGACTCTTCTGGGAAGGCTTTCTACAAGGTTTTGTCTTTGGGAATGTTTGCCTATTCAGCCAAAAGAGCATTTGTCAGGTCAAGTACTGATATCGGATGGAAGACCTGGCTCCCAATAAGCCTTCCAATACATCCAAAAGGTGTACAGTACTGTATGGTTGAGGTCAGGGCTATTTGAAGGCTACTTGAGTTCCTCTACACCGAACTGGTCAAGCCATGTCATTATGGAGCTGGCCACCATTTTTGAGGTTGGGTACCAATGATGGATGAGAAGACATGGCTTACAATCTGCATTCCAATTCATCCCAAAGGTGTTCAGTAAGGTTGAGGTCAGGGCTCTGTGAAGGACACTTGACTTTGAAATACTGGTCAAGCCATGTCTTTATTGAGCTGGCTTTGTACACAGGGGGACAGTCATGCTGGAACAGAAAAGAGTCTTCACCAAAATGTGACCACAAGGTCGGAAAAGAGCAGTTGTCTAAAATGTCTTTGTGTGCTCTAGTTGCACAAGTGTCTCCAAACTTTTCAGTACAAGGGCCACGTCATATATTTTATAAATGGTAAAAAAAAAAAAAAAAAAGAATGCATAAAATTTAAATAAATGAATATGTTTTACTTGGAGATTTTTTGTAACTAGCATGATATTATTCAGAACAACAGAGAAAGAACTTATCAAAGCAAAGCAAAAAAAACTTGAGCCATTAATATAGACCGAACAAAAATAAATTCAGTCTGCACCTTTCCCTTCATAGTCTCCCCTTACATCAGAGTCTGCCCTTACATCAGTCTCTCCCCTTACGTCAGACTCCCCACTAATGTCTACTCTTACATGGGTGCCCTCCCCCTCCATATATCAGAGTCTACATTTAGGCCCCCTCTTACATCAGTGCTCCCACCTCCACCTCCTGTACATCAGAGTGCACATCCGAGTCCCCTCTTATATCAAAGTCTACATCCAAGTGCCCCCTTGTATCAGACCCCCAGATCCGAGTACCCCCTTACATCAGGGTCCTCACCAGAGTCCCCCCCCCTTATATCACAGTACCCCCTTACTTTCGGGTCCCCATCAGTCATGGTCCGACCTTACCTTACATACTTGCATTGAAGCTGTTGCAGCAGGGCGGGAGGTGAAACGGGTCAGTTCATAGGAAGGTTCATCCTCCTGGATTGGTTGCTAGTGGACCCTTGCTGTCCTGCACTGAGACTTGTGTGCCAGCACAGTGGGCCCACATTGAGAATACACCACTGATCCTAGCTACTGGCCAGACGAAAGCTTGGAGCGGGCCACATTTGGACTACAGGCCATAGTTGAAAAACCCCTGCTGTAGCACCAACAACTCCTTTCACTGGAAACGCCTAAACTCAACCAGTTGGAGGGGTGTCCACACAGTTTTGGCTATATAATGTACCTTTTAGGGCTTAAAGCAGGGGTCTCCAAACTATGGCCCTTCAGTTGTTCAGAAAGTACAATACCCATCATGCCTAGTCATGTCTATGAATGTCAGAATTGTACAATGCCTCATGGGATGTGTAGTTCTGCAACAGCTAGAGGGCCATAGTTTGGGGATCCCTGGCTTAAAGGAAGAAGATAAAATGGTATAGCTATGATCATAAAGTTCACCAGTAATTGAAAAACTGGGTAGAAGATGGGGTGGTCGCATTAAGTCTGAAAGCTACGTAGCAATATAACACAGTGGGAGTGGAAAATGTTGTACAATTCTGCACATTCATTTACAACTGCTGTCTCGAGGGGACGTGTCCTTTAAGTATCAGCAGAACTATTTTTGGCTGCCTGTCTTCTAAACCTCTGCTATTTCCAAGCTCACCGTTGACACTTGCTTAAGGAATCTGCTCGTTAATAAAGACAAAATAGGTCTATTTTATGTGTCATCCCGTGCGGCCGTATAAAGGCCCCAGAAGAGAGTTTTGTTTATTGGAGCATAAGCTTCCCCTATGGGCATAATTCCAGTGCCATTTCGTGCCGGCAGATTGGGAACCAAACCAAGCACAGGGCCCTTTGTACTTTCCCGGAGTCTCGTACCAGCGGATACTTGTCAACTTTATTCTCATTAACTCTTGTTACAGTTAATGAGATGCATATTGTTCAGAGTTTGGACTTGCAGGATTTCAGGGTGGCTGTCAGTATAAAACACATCTCCACTCGGATACAATGGCAGAGCTTCTGTGAAGTTTGGTGCTATCTCCGACTGGGGGGTCAGAGGGTTTGCCTAATGGCTGCTTGCCTCATTTGCCAGCTGGGTGTACCTATAACATCCTGTACGGAATAAGCCGGGGTCTTCTTCCTATACTCCCTTTCCGTCTTCTATGTTCTGTTTTAGGCTGTAACTGGAAAGAAAGAGAATATTTGGGTGAAAAAGTGAGAGGTTGAAAGAAAAGAAAGAAAGACATTCGGATTATACGATTGTTGTAATTGTATTATAATATATAATAATACAAGGTGTCTTCTCTCAGCTTTCACTGACCACATCATCAAAAATCAACCCTAAATTCGGCAAAATAATGGCACCATGATGGGTTTAAAAGATTTCCACTGTGGTTTCAATTGCTTGGTCACCTAAAACAAGGCAACAAAAACCCAGGTGACAGAATGGCTGAATGTAATTCAAATCTGATGGGAAAATTGACAACAAAAAGAATGAAAAGTCAATTTGTAGAGATGAAAGGCCAATTTGTTAAAGCTTTTTTTTATTATTAGGTGGAGTCAGGGTGCTAGATAAATGAAGATTCTAAAGGCCTTTTATTTTTGGTTATAGAAGACTTCTGGTGCGTATGGATCACTTGCTAGAGATCCAGACGCTTTGTCCTGTGGTCCATTGAACCTCCAGGCAAGGTGCTCCAGTTGAGAACATGCACACTCTTTTGAGTAGCATCGTTGATTGGAACACTGTGCAGAGGACATCTCTAGAGCCAATTAAAACCTTTATGCAGCACCCTTAGGCTACATGTACACACAGACAAGGCTCACTGCCGGCCGTGGGAAAACGCAAAATGGCGGTCAAAACTTTCCTATCCTGAACACGATTCTTCTGCATTCAAGAGAGGGAAGTTAAGGAAGGTTGAACCTCCCCTAACTGCAGCAGCTTCTAAACTCCCGTAAGCCCTTGTACACACGGTCGGACATTCCGACAACCAAATCCGTCGGATTTTGTCAGACGTATTTTGTCCGAAACTGTTGCATACACACGGTCTGACAAAGTTGTCGGAAAATCCGATCGTTCAGAACGTGATGACGTTATTTCGTTACGACGGGACTACGTTCAGGCTAGTAGCCAATAGCTTTGATGTAGGAATTTGATCTGAGCATGCGTGGCACTGTCCGATCGGAATTCTCTACACATGATCGGACAAGGTCCGATCGGATCATGTTGTCGGAAAGTTTTATAGCCAAGCTGGAAAACTTGTTCCGTCGGATATTCCAACGGAAACAGTCCGATGGAGCCCGCACACGGTCGGATTATCCAACAACGCGGTCCAAACGGACATTTTCCGCCAAGAATGTCCGACCGTGTGTACAAGGGCTAAAAGTCTATGTGTACCTATGTGTACCTAATGTGTGGCTTTTATAGAATTGAGTTTAGGAGCTTTGGCAAAAAAATGCAAGTTTAGAAGCTGTAGTGTACACAGGGCTGGTGCAAGGATTTTTGACACCCTAGGCGAAACCTCTTTTTGCCGTCGCCCCTTGCTCCACCCCTGACTCCACCCCCTTCGCCCTGCCCATTTATACCCCATATTTTTAATGAAGTGCCCATCAAATGTAGCCTCGCCGGTGCCCATCAAATGTAGCCTCGCCGGTGCCCTTCAAATGCAGCCTCACCAGTGCCCTTTAAATGCAGCCTCACCAGTGCCCTTTAAATGCAGCCTCACCAGTGCCCTTTAAATGCAGCCTCACCAGCGCCCATCGATGCAGCCTCACCGGCGCCCATCAAATACAGCCTCACTGGCGCCCATCAAATACAACCTCACCAGCGCCCATCGATGCAGCCTCACCAGCACCCATCGATGCAGCCTCACCAGCGCCCATGAAATGCAGCCTACCAGTGCCCATCAATGAATGTTTGCTTGCTTCCATACATTTGGGAGTTGGGACACAGACACATTCCTCCGCTACTCCTCTGACACTATGTGCGAACAGAGTGGCGGCTGCCTGCTGATGCTGAGACTTAGTTGCTTGCTGCAGAGAGAAGAGAGTAGGAACACCAGTGATTGGGCGGCCCAGGCGGCTGCCTAGTTTGCCTAGTGGTAGCTTTGGCCTTGAGTGTACATGAGCCCTTACCTCACCTAATAACTAAAAAAAAAAAAAAAAAAAAGAAAAAAAAAAGCAAACTGCGTACTTTTGACTCCTTGGAAGTAGAGTATGGCCTCCCTAATCATTTTTTTTCTGATGCCTTCAAGTCACTGTCACCAACATCTGCTATGCTACTGTTTGCCATTGGGAGCCGGGGATGGGCTCCCGATCATATGATTACTGTGACAACAAATCACAGTTTTAAAAAAGCCCACCTCTCCCATCTAGCAATAAGGAACCCCTTAAAAGACTGCCTCCCGCTGACTGGAAGGGGATTAAGATTGGTTGGTTGGCTACCTATCTGATAGACCTCATAGGGTGGCCATTGGCCAACTGTAGGGCTTTGTGTGACAGGTTTATAACTCTGTTGCTAATTATGACGCAGTGGCTTAGCGCTGGCAGCCTGCAACAACAGGAAGTGCTGTTACTGGCAGGATCCCTAGGTAAGGAATGTTGCAATTGTCTCACAACAAAAACATTGGTATACAGGATCACATAATGCCAAACATGCTAAGAAATAGATTTTGGGTTTATGCACACATTAAAGAGAGAGGTTTTTTTTTTTTCCCCGTTTACAAGTCAGCAGCCAGAAATACTGTAAAATAAGGTACTTACCAATGTATGGGGTACAGTGCTGTCTTCCTGCTGCTGGTTCTTCTCACAGCTGTGGGTTACTGGCACCGCCATCTTTTATACAGAAGCCAGCTGTTGCTTCTTGAGGAACCACAGCCAGCTGCCCACTATGCATGCACAAGCTCACACAACACGTTGTGAATGGTCCCGTAGCCTCCTGGAATATGTGACGTGTCCCCGAAAGGTTGCGAGAAAGGAGGCGGGCGGGGGCAAGGGGTGTCATCAATAAAAATTCAATCATGGTGGTCACGTGATCGGAAAGTTCTTCCCGCCCCCCCTGGGCGGAAAGACATTTTATAAGGGATGCCAGGGCTGGGCGGGAAGGGGTTAAGGGATCTTTAGACTGGACTTGGCATCCTTTGCCTTTTTCTTTTTTTTTATATCTCATGCTTGTGCAAAGATTTGGCACCCCGTTCCCAGAATTTTTCTCGCATGTAGACCCCAGTGATTATTGTTTGTTTTGCATACAAAAAAAAAGTAAACAGCAGAGGAGGCTTTATCGAAGATTTCCCTTAAATTTGGTCCCCAAAGATGTAACCGGAATGTTTGTTATTAAGAGAAAAGTATACTTGGCCAGGAAGCCGTCCAAAATGAGTTTATGCGATGTGTCCAAGTCCCATTCATGGCCAAGACTCTTTGTTTCCTGCAGAAGCACAAAAACCACAAAATCACCGCGGGAATTCCACGCAGCATATTGTACGTTCCCTTCCAATTACGCCGGCGATTCCCACCCGTCCATCCTTTTATTAACAGGAATTCTCAAAGCAGTCTCTCATTGCCCCTGTATTTCGGTCATAAAGGGACGTTAATGGCTGTCTCAACAACATCATCAGAGCAATATAAAACTTTGAGTCGCCTCTCTTTGAACCTTTAACCTGGGAGATCATAGGGACCTACAAGAAATATTGGGTCCTCTGAAAGTTTTCTCTTCTAAAACAAATCTTTTGTAAAAAAGGGAGCGAGAAAGGGGTAGAAGAATTAGAGAGTAAGATAAAAAGAGAGTGTGAGATAAGGATAGAGAGAGAAGGATAAAGAGAAAGAAAATATATAAATGGAGGGAGTGAAGTAAAGAGAGCAGTGGCAGCCTGTGCATTGTGGTCGCACGGGCACCGCCCCTCCTTAATACCGCCACCGCTCCCTACCCTATCCTCCAATGGTGGGAATTGTGGGAAGGTTGAAAAAGGGTGGGCTCGGGGCACAGAGCACTGTGTCTTGATCCCACCCAGTTGTGTGATGATAGCGAATTAAGTTTCGCTATTTTCACACTAAATCTTTTCCTCGCCAATCAGGAAGCAAATGTGAGACCTGTTTATCGATTGGCCAAAACGGCGGAAGAGGAAGCCCGCCAGCCTGGAGCCACTGCCCAGGTCCCGCACCCGCTAGCCTGGAGCCGCTGACCACAGACCCTGCACCCGGCAGCCTGGAGCCGCTGCACAGACCCCGCACTCGCTAGCCTGGAGCCGCTGCACAGACCCCGCACTCGCTAGCCTGGAGCCGCTGCCCAGACCCCAACCCACTAGCCTGGAGCCACTGCCTGGACCCCGCACCTGCTAGCCTGGAGCCGCTGCCCGGACCCTGCACCTGCTAGCCTGGAGCCGCTGCCCGAACCCTGCACCCACCAGCCTGGTGCCGCTGCCTGGACCCTGCACCCGCTAGCCTGGAGCTGCTGCTCGGACCCTGCACACACTAGCCTGGAGCTGCTGACTGGACCCTGCACCCGCTAGCCTGGAGCTGCTGTCCGCAGACCCTGCACCCGGCAGCCTGAAGCTGCTGCCCGGACCCCGCACCTGGCAGCCTGGAGCCCCTGCCCGGACCTCGCACCCGCTAGCCTGGAGCCCCTGCCCGGACCTCGCACCCGCTAGCCTGGAACCCCTGCCCGGACCTTGCACCCGCTAGCCTAGAGCCCCTGCCCAGACCTCACGCCCGCTAGCCTGGGGCCCCTGCCCGGACCTCGCACCCGCTAGCCTGGGGCCCCTGCCCGGACCTCGCACCCCCTAGCCTGGGGCCCCTGCCCGGACCTCGCACCCGCAAGCCTGGAGCCGCTGCCCGGACCCTGCTAGCCTGGAGCCGCTGCCCGAAACCCGCATCCCCTAGCCTGGAGCCGCTGCCTGGACCTTGCACCCACTAGCCTGGAGCCGCTGCCTGGACCATGCACCCACTAGCCTGGAGCCGCTGCCTGGACCTTGCACCCACTAGCCTGGAGCCGCTGCCTGGACCCCGCATCCACTAGCTTGGAGCCGCTGCCTGGACCCTACACCCACATCTATCTGGATCTATCTATCCGGATCAACTGGCAGACGCGTGGGGGTGGGGGATTGTTAGTGCTGCACCACCGAGGGGGTGGTTGTTTGCCACCCCCCAACAAAAAACCCACCAGCCGCCACTAAAAGAGAGGGTTTTCCACCCGTGGTGGAAGGAAAGAAAATCAAATCATCTATGGGCTGCTTTAGCTAAGGAGAGTGAAAGAGTGAGAGATTGCGCCCTCGTTCGCACTGAAGGCAGGTTCGAAATCGTGCAAGTTCAGCTGAACTCGCACAATTTCAAACCCGCATTTCATTGCGAGTTCAGGGGGCAATTGAAAGACATCTGTGTGAGTTCATGCACAGATGTCTGTTAAACTCCCCCCCCCCCCACCGAAGTCACCAAATATAGTGCAGGAACTAGTTTAGGAAATCGGTGCGGCGCCGCAAAGTCGGCATCGTATAGATTGGGACAGTGCCGTTGCCGGCAATGGGCTGCGATTTGGACGTCAAATCGCATTTCAAATCGTGCCGATGTGAACAGGGGCAGACAGAGGGAGTGAGGTAAAGAGAGAGAAAGATAAAGTGCAATAAGAATGAGATAAAGAGAGAGACAGATAAACAGAGCAAAAGAGAGAAAAAAAAGGAGAGCGAGTGAAATAAGGAAAGATAGTGTGAGATAGAGTAAGATAGAGAGAGAGAGACAGTGAGACATCAAGAGACATAAATAGAGAAATAGAGAGAGGGGGAGATAATTAGAAAGAGAGAAACAGAATGAGATACAGAGAGATAAATATAGAGGGAGAGAGAGAAAGAAACAAAGAGAAAAAGAGTGTGAGAAAAAGATACAGTACAGTATATATATACTATATTGTCAAAAGTATTGGAACACCTGCATTTACATGAACTTTAATGACATCCCAGCCTTAGTCCGTAGGGTTCAATATTGCAGCTGGCAACTCAATTTGCAGTCATAACAGCTTCAACTCTTCTGGGAAGGCCGTCCACAAGGTTTAGGAGTTTGTCTATGGGAATGTTTGACCATTCTTCCAGAAGAGCATTTGTGAGGTCAGGCACTGATGTTGGATGGGAAGGCCTGACTCGCAGTCTTTGCTCTAATTCATCCCAAAGGTGTTCTATCGGGTTGAGGTCAGGCAGGCCAGCCAAGTTCCTCCACCTCAAACTCGCTCATCCATGTCTTTATGGATCTTGCTTTGTGCACTGGCGCACAGTCATGTTGGAAATGGAAGGGGCCATCCCCCAAACTGTTCCCACAAAGTTGGGAGCATGAAATTGTCCAAAATGTCTTGGTATGCTGACGCCTTAAGTGTTCCCTTCACTGGGACTAAGAGGCCAAGCCCAACCCCTGAAAAAAAAACCCCCACACCATAATCCCTCCTCCACCAAATGATTTGGATCAGTGCACAAAGCAAAGTCCATAAAGACATGGATGAGCGAGTTTGGGGTAGAGGAAATTGACTGGCCTGACCTGCAACCTGATAGAACACCTTTGGGCTAGACATGGGCCCCGTCAATAAATTTGTTTTCGTTCTGTTCCATTACGGTTCGTATTAAAATTAATTCGTACTTCGTATTTCGTGTCCGAAATTCAATTTCAATTCGTACGAAATACGAATTGTCGTTAGGTTCGTTAACGTGTACGAACGTTCTTTACGATGAATTTAAAGGCAAAAATATATACCTCAATATGACAGTCGATGCTGATGGAAGTTTGGTTTTTATCCGAAATACGAAATTCCGTTGAAGAATTTCCGATCCGAAATACGAATTTTCGTTAGATGAGGGGCTCTCACCATCCCTGTGCTGTGCTGACTTCCTCCTGGGGATTCGTAAACAAAAGTTCGTATTTCGTACAAAATTGGGACGCATGGCAATTCGTATTTTCGGAT
Organism: Lithobates pipiens; assembly: GCF_037356315.1. Lineage (NCBI taxonomy): Eukaryota > Metazoa > Chordata > Amphibia > Anura > Ranidae > Lithobates > Lithobates pipiens. The sequence continues at coordinate 36,849,212 of NW_027507764.1, read as the reverse complement.
CCTCCCGAACGTACGAATTTAGGGAAATGCGTACGAATTTGAGATTTGTACCAAACGAATCGCACATGTCTACTTTGGCCTGAACCGGCCGAGATTGGAACCGTCTCTGGCCGGCTTAATATAAAGAGAGGGAGAAACTGGAAATAGTGTGAGATAAAAAGAGAGAGGTAAAATTAAACATATAGTAAGATAAAGGGTGAGAATGAGAAAAGGAAATTGAAAATGGCTATTGCAGCATAATAAAAACTCAGAAGGAAATATCCTGGCCTCATACAGTATATCCCCTACCTGGATATGGCCCCTGTCCCCCGAATAGTATCCTCTTACAAAAATAAATGTACCAAAGTCCTGGGCCTCTTTAGGTCTAATAGTTACGTACAGAGTTAGGAAGAGCTGACAACATTTGGTATAGAGTGGCTTACAAGGCATGGTGGGTGTAATGCAAGATGAAAAGGTGGGCGCCAGACACTTTTTGAATGCAAAGAGGATTATTGTCTCTTAAACAGAACTGTGGGAGAGACGGTTAGGGCCAGGACACCCATATCTAGATGCAAAGATAATTAGCAGACTCCAAGACTTCTATAGGTAGACAGCTATGCATGTGAAGGCCTCCATCAGGACACCAGGTAGGACACTCGCTCACTATGGGTCTTCACTCAACGAGCTCCCAGTCTCTCTCACTATACTTCAGATCCACTAGCCACTGGATCCCCTGAGTTCTTCCACTGTTAGTACTCAGTATCTTCCTCAAAAGTCACCCCTGCTTCACAGCTGGGTCCTTGGCTTGGCACTCACAGATACTCTTCAAGCTTCAGCCCTGCTGACATGTTAGGTCCCTGGCTTGGCACTCCACAAGCATCACCTCTGCTGTCCCGCTAGGTCCCTGACTTGGCACTTGCTGAAGTTTTCCCACTTCTTCACTGTCCCCGCCTGGCAAGAAGTCTGCTCTGGTACTGGCCTCAGCTTACTCACAATGGTCTCCAGTATCAAGGTGGATGGTCCCTTAGTGGCAACAGCTTTCCTTCTACCTCCGACCACTACTGGTTCCCCGGCCGGCGTAACTGCTATTGCTATTTCTGGTTGAACTAAAACCCCGTAGTCCAACCCTACGCTGCTTTCCTGCTTCTGGATAGGCCCTCAGGCAGCCCCCCCCCCCCCCCCGGGATAGGCCTTAGGTTTCTGGCCTAGCAGCCCGGGGCAATACAACACGCGTCCACCCAGACAGCCATCCAAGTGGCACAGAACCCCCGATAACCTTACTCCACCCAAATAAATAGGTTTTCCCAGCAGGCCAAGGGACCCAGGAAAATCCCTGCCAATTGGCTGAGACACCCCATTCATTCCTAGTATGTCCTTGCAATGCCCTTATCTTATCTAATGTCGCCAGATACCCGGCCACCTAGCGACAGAAGAGAGAAGTGCAGCAATTCCAGAATTAGGGCGAAATCAATTGACTGCCTAACAATTGCCCAAGGCCAGGGCAGGACTTACCATTGGGCTTGACTGGGCTCAAGCCCATGGGCCCCGCCAAATAGGGGGTCCCGCCGAGATACAGAGCCGAGTGTACTCGGCTCAGCTCCGCTCAGTCACACCCAGTCCCGCCTTATGATGGACATAACACAGGGACTGGGTGTGAAGGTGAGCCAAGCAGAGTACACTCGGATACTGTCTGCTCCGCTCGGGATTGCGACAGGACACGAGAGCCGCCAAGAGGACCTGAGACCTGCCAAGATGTATCTCGGCGACGCCATTTTTAAATGATAAGGCTGCAAATGACACTGGGGCAAGGCTGCAAATGACAAGGCTACACTGACAAGGCTGCAATGACACTGGACAAGGCTGCAGATTGATGGGCAAGGCTGCAGATGGACACTGATAAGGGTGCATTGATGGGCATTTGATGGGCATTTAAATGTAAGTTTTTTTCCTTAAAATCCCCTCCTAAACTTCGGGTGCGTATTACACACCGCTGCATGTTATACGCCGATAAATCCAATAATGTATGGAAGGTAGGGCCCGAAAATGACTCAAGCCCAGGGGCCCCCACCACCCTAAGTCCTGCCCTGCCCAAGGCAGCTATCACTTGGCAAATTAATTGAATATAAACCTTGCCTAAACATCAGGGTGCCCAAACTCACCATATATCCACTTTATATTATCCCTTACCCCTAATAATTATTTAAGATGTTTTCCTTACATACTCCTTCCCCCATCTGCTATGACCAATAAAGCTTATTAGAATTGAAACAGAGGACCCCATATTTCGGGTCATAGTACCTCCAGTTGTCTCTCTTTGAATTTTTAGCTTGATAAATTAAAAAATTATCACAAAAGGCAGCTACAATAAGTATACCTCAACTGAAAACTCAGAAAGTTATTTTTTATTTTATTTTTTAATATAAACAGTTTTTTTGTTTTTTTTATATATATTTTACCAGATGTCCATTTTTCTTGAAGGCCCATCAGCACATCAAAAAAGGTATAAAAAAATAAAAATAAAAAAAAAGAATGCAGGCAGCTCTGAGTCTTTCCTATAAATGCCAACCTGATTTTCTTGCACTTTGCTGAAATTAGAGCTACCTGGTCTGATCAACACCACTAAAAGCTGCGAATGTACATGAAAATGATATAGGTGTCAAACAAAGGATTTGAAAGTCCATTTGCTTGCATAGGAAGTTCTAGGAGAACGCTTAGCCAGTTGGCGATATGACGCAATTATGGATCCGTGGATATAAATGCAGCCATGTGTGAGATTTGCAGAGGCTGACAATAATATATATGTTGAAACAATAAAGAATTGAGCTGCTGGTCAGCATACAGTTAGCCCCGTGTGGCCAATCTGAACACTTTTATGATATTTTAACCATTCGTTTACCAGGGCAATGTTAACATTTTGCACACATGTTACAATATGCATTTTTTTTTTTTTTTTGCTAAAAATTACTGTAGACCCCCCAAAAGAATATATTTTATTAAAGCAGAGACCCTGGATAATAAAATGGTGGTGGTTGCGATTTTTTAATTTCACACAATATTATACCCAATTTTGGGTCAAATACAAAAGAGTGTGGCTGCATCAAGCAAATGGATACCAAAGATGTCAAGTCTTAGCCCTTGTACACACGATCAGAGATTCCGACAACCAAATCCGTCGGATTTTGTCCATCGGATTTTGTCCGAAACTGTTGCATACACACGGTCGGACTAAGTTGTCAGAAAATCCAATCGTTCAGAACGTGATGACGTTATTTCGTTACGACGGGACTACGTTCAGGCTAGTAGTCAATAGCTTTGATGTAGGAATTTGATCTGAGCATGCGTGGCACTTTGTCCGATCGGAATTCTCTACACATAATCGGAGTATGTCTGATCGGAGCATTTTGTCGGAAAATATTTCCGGCAAATTGGAAAATTTGGTCCAACGGATATTCCGACGTAAACAGTCCGATGGAGACCACACACAGTCGGAATATCCGACAAAACGCTCCGATCGGACACATTCTGTCGGAATCTCCGATCGTGTGTACAAGGGCTTAAAGTGGTTGTATAGTAATTTTTTTTTAACTATAATATAATAAGGCTTACCTATAATAAGGCTTTACCTGTAGGTAAAAAGAATATCTCCTAAACCTGTACGGTTTAGGAGATATTCCCTTTGCAACGAGCCGCTGACTTCATGCGCTCTGGGGATTCTTGGCTGAAAGTCCGGGAGACGCCGGACCTTGCCGGAAAAGAAGTCTCCCGCGGGAGTGACGACATTGCGGCTCCGGCCACTCACAGCGCCGGAGCCACAAAACCCAGAAGACAAGCCAAGGCAAAATGTCAGCTCCCTTGGCATGGACCGGGTGAGATACCGACGTCTCGTTCTATGGTAAGTATTTCATAATGAGCTAGTATGCGGTGCATACTAGCTCATTATGCCTTTTTGGTTTACAGGTGTAGAAAAAAAAAAAATCAGCGGGTTTACTACTGCTTTACAATTGAGCACACCCATGGAATTGCAAAAAAAATAAAATAAAAACAATGCTACCCCAAATTTTCCATATGGGACGGTTTAAAATCTTTTCCAGGTTATCAATTTAGAGTTTTTCATAAATAATGACCTTAGAATTATTGCTCTCACTCTGACATTCACAATACCTCATGTCATGTGTGGGAAAATTGTTTGTCCTACGCTGCACTTTTTATATACATATATAAAAGAAGATAGCAATAATGTAAAAAAAAAAAAAAAAAAAGAAAAAGAAAATGTTTTATATATATATATATATATATATATATATATATATATATATATATATATATATATATATATATATATATATATAAATCTTTTTTTTCTCTTCTTTTTTTTTTAGACCCCTTGTGATAGCAATAATGTAATATATATATATATATATATATATATATATATATATATATAAATTTATATATATTATACATTTTTTTTTTTTTTTTACATTATTGCTATCACAAGGGGTCTATCAAGCCCCTATGTGATAACATGGGCAGGTGACAATTATGGAGACATTGGGGGTCTCCCCTGCCCTCCAATGCAGTTAGACAAACACAAATCATGCTGGAATAGCTGCATCCTCAGCTACACTAGCCGAGGAATGACTACTGTGACCCTAGAAGTGACGGAAGGCATGTCGCTTCTGGGGCGATTAGCGTCGGGGAAGGATCGGATATTCTCTGAGATCCTCCTACTCTCACTGTAGGAGCAGCTTTCCATGGTCCCCAGAGCTACGAGAGAGCCTGGGAACCACCTTGGTGCTGCCAGGGTAGAGCTGCCCTTTGCTAGCTTTTAAAGCCAGTGACAAGCTCGCGAGTTCATTTAGCCACTTATCTACCATGCTGTTTATAAATGTACCTTGATAGACAAGTGGTTAAAGCAGCCATTCTCAAGCAGGGTACCCTGGAATTACAGGGGTTCCTGACCGCCAGTCAATGGGCCTCTTTTTCTTTGATCACCAGTGTAAGGTGGTCCTTTTCCCACCGACCACCAATCTATAGATGCCCTTTTCAGCTGACCACCAATCTAAGGGACATTCTTTCCACTGACCACCAGTGTAAGGGGTATTCTTCCCACTAACCACCAGTGCAATGGGCCCCTTCTTCCAGAATCGCCAGTGTAAAGGAATCAACCTTCCAATAATCGCCAATGTACGGTGGTCCTTCTCCCACTGACCACCAATCTAAAGGTGCACTTCTCTACTGACCACCAACGTAAAGAGCATTTTTTCCACTGACCACCAGTGCAATGGGCCTCTTCTTTCCTGATCACCAGTGTAAGGGGGGGGGGGGGGCAGTCTCCCAATAATCATCAATGTAGTCCTTCCCCCACTGTCCACCAATCTAAAGGTGCCCTTCTCTATGGATGACTAATGTAAGGAGCATTATTCCCAGTGACCATCAATGGAAAGGGGCATTATTCCCAATGACCATCATTGCAATGGGCCTCTTCTTACATGATCACCAGTGTAAGATGGTCTTTTCCCACTGCCCACCAATCTAAAGATACCCTTTTCTACTGACCACCAATGTAAGGGGCATTCTTCCCCTTGGCCACCAGTACAACTGGGCTCATCTTCTCTGACCACCAATGTAAGAGGTCAGTCTCCCAATAATTGCCTATGTAAGGTGTTTTTTTTTTTTCTCTGACCACCAATCTAAAGTGGCCCTTCTCTACTGACCGTCAATGTAAAGAGTATTCTTCCCACTGATCACCAGTGCAATGGGCCTCTTCTTACATGATCACCAGTGTAAGATTGTCTTTTCCCACTGACCACTAATCTAAAGTGGCCCTTCTCTACTGACCATGAATGTAAAGAGCATTCTCCTACTGATCACCAGTGCAATGGGTCCCTTCTTCCGTGATCACCAGTGTAAGGGAATCAGTCTCCCAATAAACATCAATGTAAGGTCCAATGCATAGTGGTGGGCCACCAGTGCAATGAGCCTCTTCTTTCCTGATCACCAGTGTAAGAGGGACAGCCTCCCAATAATCGCCAATGTAAGGTGGTCCTTCCCCCACTGGCCACCAATTTAAAGGTGCCCATCTCCACTGATGACCAATGTAGGGAGCATTGTTCCCAGTGACCACCAATGGAAAGAGGCATTATTCCCAATGACCACCATCGCAATGGGCCCCTTCTTCCTTGATCAACCAGTGTTAGGTGGTCCTTTTCCCACTGACCCCCAATCTAAAGATGCCCTTTTCTACTAACCATCAATGTAGAGCTGATCTAAAACAAAGACGTTGCTCTGAGTCCTGAGCAACATACTGCAACTAAGACAACCAATGGGAAGAATTTGTATATAGAAAGATCAGAATCGGTGCCAGCTCGGAAAATGTGCATGGCCTTTAACGACTGACATTTGCGTCGCTGTGCTGCCTGTGATGCACAAGACATTACTCGGCTTTAATTAGGAATATGTTAGAGGAAGAAGAGAGGTAAACTTTCATGCATCAAGTCTTCTCAGCAGGAGAGCGATGTCAGAGAACACATCAGGGGAAGGAGACGGCGATCAGGAGTCTCTGTAGTGTTACAGCGAATGTCAAACATAATCCCAGGGTGGACATGACACTTCTGATGTAATGAGCAGATAAGGTCGTATCTCAGACTTGTCTGTCCACTCTCCCGTCATGTAACCTGTCCGACCCTCACAGAATCCAAAGTCTCTTTCTGTACCTAAAAGATTTAAATATTACAAAAAACACTGCGCTATCTCTAGCAAACCAGCCGCTGACCCGCTAAAAGTGGAAATCTTAGTAAGATCAATTGTAAGAGAAAGTGCCGCGCTAAATAAAATAATATAATGATGAATGTGCAAACATAGACTTCTACACAAAAATTACAAACTTATATACAATTATCGGGTGACCCCTATATCAGTATATACATTATACGTGAAAAAATACAAAAAATAATCCAAAAAATAAATTGACAAAGTTCTTCTGATAAAGATTAGTGCAATGTCTGTGTAAGGGGTAAACAGCAGTCCCCCACTTTCACGTGAAAAGTAAATGTCGAAAGTCTTTCAGGAAATCCAAAAAGTGCACAATACACCCTTGTGTGAATGCCACCACCTAGAACAAATTCAAGGCTTACCAGATGCCTATGACCCAAGCGGACATATGCCCGAAGGATCGAAACCGCTTTGATATGAATCGATTAGATGGTCTCGGAGGAACCGTGAGGTATGGAACTAGTTGGTATAGAAACTCCTCCAAAACCAAACTCGATGCAAAATATCCACCAATTAGAGAAACAGATCATACTCCACCAAAGAGATCATACAGGAAAAAAGAATGGAACTGACATAGCGTAATTCCGTAAAAATTTGAAAATTTATTAAAACAGTATCACACTTACATTTCTGTAGTTGACATAGCGCTTTTTCAAAATGGTCTCAGCAGTGAGTTTCTCCCGACGCGTTTTGTCTCCTCGGACGTTGTCTGGGGAGACGAAACGCGTCGGGGGAACCTCACTGCTGTGACCATTTTGAAAAAGCTCTGCTGTTTACCTCTTTCTGTACCTGTCCAGCCATATCAGCCCATACAGTGCAAGAAACCAAGAAAGGCAAAATATAAGAAGATTAAACAATGATTTAAGGCGCTAATACCAATCTCACTGTCAACTGATCTTCAAAGCAATGATTTGCATAACCGCTTGCCAACTATGATCTGTTCTCAGATGCAGCATACAATCGATCAAATTCCCGGACCATCCAATCCACACGTCTTTTTCAAAAATGATTCTGCAGGTGGTACGTTTTCCATGCTCAGCTTGTGATTCAATCTGTATGCATTGATTAGAAAAAATAAATAAAAAATAATAACAATATTATCTCCCTTTCGCTTTAAAAATAAAAAAAAACTTCCAAATTGCACAGCAGCTGCAATACACTTCCAAAAAAATGACTTCCCAATAAAATAAAACAAATATTAATTGCAGCGCTACCAAATGATAAACAACGTGCAAAACCTATGCAAATCAATAAATAAAACATAATAGAAACAAGTGATAAATAAAGATGTTATATTAATAATCAGTTGATACATAAAATAGATCTTGTGACATGTTTGTGTGATAAACCAATATACCATATAATTCATGTGATGTATCAAATAAAGTTTATTCAATAAAGTTCTTCTGAAAAACTGATCAATTTATTACATGAACTTTATTTGATACATCACATGAATTTTATGGTTTATAACACACAAACATGTCACAAGATTTATTGTACCCAATTAATAATTTTTTTTTTAAATATCGCTTTATTCGTTTTTTTAACATATATCAATTAATTATTAATGTAGCTTTTTTATTTGTCACTTTGTTTTATATTATTATATATTTTTATTAATTTGTATATGTTTTGCTCCTTGTTGATAATTTGGTAGTGCTGCCATTGAAAGTTTTTTTATTTATTTTTTATTTACATTGATTGGTCAAGCGAATAATTATACAGATAACATATAGAGGCTTAGAGAGTGTTGGCAGAAAGAAGTTTATAGATTTTCTTTATTATATAATATACAGTAGACCTAGCTAAGTAATCGTGTAGGAAGCACCACACACATCCTGGTGCAGAAAAGGAATCACATGTTTGTTCTTTGGCTCCCATGTGACTTCCAAGGTACAGAAATCAGTACCCTTCATCTTTTCGCAACAAATACTGTTGTACACTTTAAAGCTCACTTTTTGGAAAAATGTATAATAATACAGGACAGTGCCAGAGCTTCCTGATTGCTATTAAAATGGAAAAAAAAAACACAAAACAATAAGGCCCTGCAGTTTACCGTACTGGATGAATGTGGACCACCACTAGAAAAAACAGAAAATAATTGTTTTCTATGTGTCCTGTTCACATTGCAATGAATCCTGGAAGTGGAGAGGAGTTGTGATAAAATACAGACGTTAGTGGCATATCATTCATGTGTGCAGGGCCCAGAAGTAAGGGGGGCCCACTATACCCTTAATTACACACACTGCCCACATGGATTACAAAAAGAAACCATAGCCACTTTCCTGAGCCCAAAAAAACCCTACCCTCTCCTCCTCCTCAGACCCCCGACCTCCCTACCATCTCCTCCTCAGACATCCCCTCTCTCCTCCTCCTCAGACATCCCCTCTCTCCTCCTCCTCAGACATCCCCTCTCTCCTCCTCCTCAGACATCCCCTCTCTCTTCTCCTCAGACATCCCCTCCCTCTTCCCCTCAGACATCCCCTCTCCTACCCTCAGACACCCCACTCTCCTCCTCAGACCCCCTCTCCTCCTGAGACTTTCCTCTCCTCAGGCCCTCCTCTCCTCCTCCTCAGAACCCCCCAGACCTCCCTTCTCTCTTCCTCAGACCCCCCGGATCTCCCTTCTTCAGACCCCCTATACCTCCCCTCTCTCCTCAGACATCCCCTCTCTTCCCCTCAGACTTCCCCTCTCCTACCCTCAGACCCCCCCTTTCTCCCCCTCAGACTCCCTAGACCTCCCCTCTCCCTACCTAAGACCCCCCCCCCACAGATCTCCCTTCTCTCTTCCTCTGACCCCCGATACATCCCCTCTTTCCTTAGACATCCCATCTCTTTTCCTCAGACCCCCCCTCTCTCCTCTTCAGACCCCCCTCACCTCCTCAAAACCCCCTTTCTCCCCCTCAGACTCCCTAGACCTGCCCTCTCCTTAGACCCTTTTAGTCACTCTCCTCCTCAGACCCCCAAGATCCCCCCATTGCTCCTTAGTCCCCCCCCCAGACGCTTCTCCTCTTCAGACCTCCCCTCTCTAATCCTCAGGTCCTTCAAACCCCCTCCCTCTCCTCCTCAGATCCCTACAACCCCCGCCTCCAACTTTGCTTTTTAGAATTTGACCACAGTAAACTCAAACCTGTTTAGTGGCAATGGCCTTTGCACATTTTCATTACACTTTGTACTGCTTTTCTAAAAACATGTTTTTTTAAAGCGCACAAATCTTTTCCTCCCCCGTTCTGCACTGTAAATTCCCTATTTAATGTGACCACATTCTGCACTATATGTAAGTAATCTCAGACTCTAACCAAAAGCCACGCCCAATATTTAGCACAATTTAAACCACAACCGCTTTTTGCCACGGCACGCTTAACGCTTTTCTGGATGCCTAGGCCCCACTTTTGATCTTGCACACAGGCTCACTGAATTCATGATACGTCCCTGGCAGATGTGCAGCATTTTATTGCAGGCTACAGGCAGGTATTGCATGGCACTGCACAGCTGCACAATGCACCACGCTGCTGCGCAGCGATATCAATAAAGTGTCACTTTGTGCACTTCAAATAAAGACAAAAAAACAGGGAACTGTGTGATGCACTGAAATGCACCTCACGCCACCCCCTACCACCATCCCACTGCTGCCAGAATGGACAGCTGTCTGCACACTAAATTGCTGCAGTTTAGTGTGCAGGCAATGTGAATCAGTGTGAAACCATTAGGCATCAGAGTCAGAGGTGGCTGTTCCCTTCCCTTTACAGTTATTGGCTGTAGATTATATTCTCTTGTCAGTTTTACATATACAGTACATACTATACATTATATATAATACAGTCATCTCATATCAGCATATGTACAAAGTCAGAGTATTCCCAGCCAGATCAGGACTAACAAAACAAGAAATTGGGCGTGTTCGAATTCCCACGTACCAGATCCCACCAGGAAGCCAACCCTGCACATGGCTAATCACAGGCAGTGAGACATTTCCCGGTTTGCAGCTGCTGTTACGAGAGCCACGTTCCTGATGTGAGACCGAAGTAGTGGGGAGGCCTCCCTTGCACCTTGTGTCCTTAAAGCCTCTGGAGATGGAGACAGAGACTTGGTGGAGACCGAGTGGCAGGGGTGCGGAGCACCATACAAGCCTTAGTCAAAGATCCGAGCCAAGGTCACGTCCAGTTGGGCAGTGAAGCATAAAAGAGTTAATCTGAAGAAGAACGGTCATGATCCAAGCCTGGGTCGGTTCCAGTCTGGCAGCTGAGTACAAAAGGGGCAAAGAAGTAGAATGGTCAAGGTACAAATCTGAGGTCAATGGAAAGCAGCAATCAAGAGTAGTCAAATAGGTTTCCAGGTCACAACAGGTTCAGACAGATCCCACACTAGCATAGGAACAAGGGGGGACTGAAGATAATCCAGCAATTTGGCAGTGTCTGGGCTGGGCTTATATAGGGAAGTTTGAGGTCACTTCCTGTGCGCCTCCTGGGTATTTTCCCATCTTTTTCCATCAGGTTGATGTAATTTCCTGTGTGCCTCCTGGGCATTTTCCCACCTTTTTCCATCAGGTTGAGGTCACTTCCTGGGCATTTTCCTGCCCTTTTCCATTAAGTCTTCTGCACAAGTGCGGGTTGGCGCCCTGAGGGGTCTTTGGCACGGATTTCCTCTTGCAGCAACGTGCCATTGGTGCATGCGTAGTAAGCCCTGGACTCTTACAGCTGCACAGTAAATATACTGTATATAACCAGACAGATAGGATGTGATATTGAGAATTTGTGGCAATGAAAATCTTTTATTCATCCTATGATGAAGGCAGATGGCAACAGCACAGTATTTAGTAAACAAATGGGGGCTCGTCCGGGATCTAATATATATAAATACTGTATACATATAATCAAACAGATGGGATGTCTTGCCAAAAATTTTTAGTATCACATCCCACCTGTTCGGTAAATTATAGTGGTGAGTGTGGATCCTGCTTGATGTGTATATCTTGTATTGAAGGATCTGTCACCTGCTACATGAAGCTCACCCAAATTTTCTAATGTGGTGAGAGGTACTGCAGGGGAGGACAGCTCTGGAATCAAATGAGCATTGCAGTCTGGGTTTCCCTTTTTTTTTTTTTTTCAACTCAGACTTGGGACATTTTTTAGAAGTAAAAATTTTGCATATGGGTCATCATGTTCATCTATGCCTAATAGAAATTTAGGCCATGGGCCATCATGTTTATCTATGGCACATATGTCAAACACAAGGCCCATGGGCCGAATCCGGGCTGTCTGGCCTTGTCATGTGGCCCTCACACCCAGTTTTGCAACCTGAATGTCACTAAACTATATTCCACCACCTCTGGTCCTCCCCCTCTACTCCCGCTCCCCACTGTCCCTTGAAAACACTGAAGCCTTCTGTGTTTACAAGGGAAAGCTTTGCGTTATGTGCCTCTCGGAATGAACAGATCCCTGTCCCCACTCATGGCGGGGTGAAGCGGAAACAGATCTGAGAGAGCGAACAATCTCTCTACATGGCGAGGCAGAGCCTCCTACACAGGGAGGTAGGAGAGAGAGTTGTGAGGAAGCTTTGGGGGGTTGGATTTGGGGTTGTACACTGTGCATAGCGCATCCCTAAACTCTACACTCTATACATAGCACTCTCCTGAACTCTGCACTCTGTACGTAAAGCACTCCGGAACTCTGCACTCTGTATGCAATACACTTGTCAACTCTGCACTCTGTACATTGCACACCCCTAAACCCTGCACTCTGTACATAGCACACTCCTGAACCCTGCACTCTGTATGTAATGCACTCCTGAACTCTGCACTCTGTATGTAATGCGCTTCTGAACTCTGCACTCTATATGTAATGCACTCCTGAACTCTGCACCCTGTATGTAGCACACCCCTAAACCCTGCACTCTGTACATAGCACACTCCTGAACCCTGCACTTTGTACATAGTGCACCCCTAAATCCTGCACTCTATATATAGCGCACCCCTAAAGCCTGCACTCTGTACGTAAAGCACTCCTGAACTCTGCACTCTGTATGTTATTCACTCCTGGACTCTGCACGTAGCACACCCCAAAACACTGCACTCTGTACATAGCACACTCCTGAACTCTGGACTCTGTATGTAATGTTCTCCTGAACTCTGCACTCTGTACGTAGCACACCTCGAAACACTGCACTCTGTACATAGTGCACTTCTTATCTCTGCACTCTGTACGTAGCACACTTAGAAACCCTGCACTCTGTACATAGTGCACTCCTGAACTCTGCACTCTGTATGTTAAAGTGGTTGTATACCCACATTTTTAACTTTTCCCTACAGGAAAGCCTATAATAAGGCTTACCTGTAGGTAAAAAAAATATCTCCTAAACCTGTACGGTTTAGGAGATATTCCCCTCGGTATGCGCCGCTGACTGCAGCGGCGCATGCGCACAAGGGGTTTCTCGCCGTCAAAATCCGGCAGCAGCCGAGCGGCCGGACTGAAATCTCCCGCGCGCATGCGCGGGAGTGACGATATCGCGGCTCCAGCCACTCACAGCGCCGGAGCCGCGATACCCGGAAGAAACGCAGAGGGAGCATGTCAGCTCCCTCGGCGTGGATCGGGCCAGATGTCGGGGCCTCGTTCTAAGGTAAGTATTTCATAATGAGCTAGTATGCGGTGCATACTAGCTCATTATGCCTTTTGCTTTGCAGGTTTAAAAAAAAAAAAAATGTGCGGGTTTACTACCGCTTTAAGCACTCCTGAACTCTGCACTCTGTACACAGCGCACCCCAGATACAGCAAGCTTTTTGAAGTTAACTATGCTGCTGATGCGTCCCGCAATTACAAATTTGTTTGAAACCCCTGATCTATGCCTTACTACGACTTGAGTTGCTGACCTGGGATAAGCATATGGATAAGAGTCCTGATTTTGCTGGCTGTGTAATCGTTTGTTAAAACAGTGATTTATTAACTAGAGAAGTAAGGATGAGGATGATGACCTGGGCACTTGTACGTTTTTAACTCGGGCTGTAGTGGCATTTTCCATAAAATGATTTTGACAGGTTCTCTTTAAGAACTGAACAGATGACTGAACTTGGTGCACTCAGTGGTTTAAAATGTTGAGAAAATGAATTTACCAGAAAGCAATTAACTCGGAGAAACCACAATCTGGAACGCAGAGGTCACTTTGCAGGAAGTAAATCAATTTAGCTTTTCCATTTAATATTGGCACAAAGCATCAGCAACCGGAGTGCAAGCAGTAAATTTAATATATCTGTCTGAATGCGCAATCAGGAGATAACCTCATCTGCATTCCGGTGTAAAGGTAAGAGAACAACAGCAGTCTGGAAAAAAAAGAACACAATATAATATACCTGTCAGTAACTTTACAAGTCCGCATGAAGAAATTTGTGAAATTCTTTGACAATATACAGCAACACTATCATTTAAAAAAAAAATAATAATAATTCAACCATTTACCATTTAATGCCCATCCTTAAACTTCAGTCAATAATTCGGTTCAGGATGAGATGATGTCATCAGTCTCCTGCAAGGAAGAAGAAGCATTTCCTCAGTCTATTCTCCCCCCAGTGATCAGACTGCAACATTGTAAATTGTTAGCAACTCACGAGTTGAGCGGATCTAAGTCAGATATTTGTGAACTGTACCAAGATTTACATGATTTTATCAATTTTGAGTCGTCATCTCCGTCCAGGAAGTAGGTGGCGACCCTGGATGATGCCTGAACAAAAGATGGCTCCGTCCTTCTAAAGAGGAAAGCCGATGAAAGCATTGTCGGGGAGTACTGCGGTCTCTGTGAGAAGTAATAAATACTTAAAAAACATGCGGGGTTGATTTACGAAAACTGGAGTGCAAAATCTGGTGCAGCTCTGCATAGAAACCAATCAACTTCCAGTTATCGAATGAGAACAAAATTGGGGTGGGACTTTACATGTACCTTGCAGAGTCTAATAAATATGCATACCAAAAAGGTTTAAAAAAATAAACAAATCTTTAATTTCCATATACAAATTGTTAGGTTTAGAAAATTGGAATACAACTGGTTAAAACCACAGTTACTGTCATGCCCTATACACACGATTGGTTTTCCCATCGGAATAAACTCTGAAGGTTTTTCCGACGGAGTTCCGACTGAATTCTGCTGAAACTGTCTTGCGTACACACGATCACACCGAAGTCCGATTTTCAAGAACGCGGTGACGTACAACATGTATGACGGGACTAGAAAAAGGAAGTTCAATAGCCAGTAGCCAATAGCTTCCATCTCGTACTTGCTTCAGAGCTTGTGTTGTTTTTGGTCCATTGGAACAGCATACAGACCAACGGTTTTCCCGACAGGAATTGGTTCCGTCGGAAATATTTAGAACATGTTCTACTTCTAGGTCCGTCAGAATTTTTGAAAAAAAAGTCCAATGAGGCCCACACACGATCGGAATATCCGAGGAAAAGCTTCCGTCTGACTTTTTCTGTCAGACATCCTACTTGTGTGTACGCGGCATTAAGCCTCGTACACACGATCGGATTTTCCGACGGGAAATGTTCGATGATAGGCTGTTGGCGGAAAATCCGACCATGTGTACGCTCCATCGGACAACTGTTGTCGAATTTTTCACGGACAAATGTTGGATGGCAGGTTTTAAAATTGTCAAATGTCTGTCGGATTTTCCGAGCGTGTGTACACAAGTCCGACGGACAAAAGTCCAAAGTACAAAAAAAGCATGCTCGGAAGCAAGGGCGAGCCAGAAGCGGTCGGTCTTGTAAACTAGCGTTCGTAATGAAGAATTAACATTTGCGACGTGGCAAATTCTGAAATCTCAAAATACAGCGCACAATTCTCTTCTTCTTTAATGGGATAATAACGAAGCTGCTTTGCTGGTGATACTGATGGAGTTATTGCAAACTAGTTTTCAAAGGCTTTGTTTTCTAGTGATATTAAAAATAATATTATTATGCTTTTTTGGGGGGGAAAGTTACCACAACACCATTATCCCATAGTTTTTAAGATCAAAGATACAACTATGTTGGTGTCTCTTGTCAATTTTACATTGTATTTTTTTTATGTAACTGCCACTCCCACACTGTCATTTGAAGTAAAACACACAGCTAAGTATTATTCTCCCAAAATTTTTTTATTGTGAGTTAAAAAAAAAAGAAAACCAAAATAAAATTAGACATGCTATCTGCCAATAGAACTTAACCAAAAAAAAGCATTCTATGCATCCAAAAATATAGAAAATATACCAAATCAAATCATTATTATTCAACCAAAAAATAATGTCAAATCAACAACTCCAAGGCCAATAATAAAGAACACGTTATCGCCTCCAATTTCGCAACACGTCTGGTTGACGAACGACCGTTCAGAAGCCAACTGAAATGCGTGAACTGAAAAGTGCGAAATGAAAAAGGCAAATCAACACTCGACAAACTTCTACTAACACAAAATTAGCAGAAGGAGCCCAAAGGGTGGCGCTAAAGAGCTGAAAAACAACGTAGTACGTCACTACGTTCGTATTTGTTGGCTGACAATTCTTTGCCTTTGTACGCAAGACAAGTTTGGGCCAAAGTCCACGGTTTTGTTGGCCAACAATCCGATCGTGTGTACGAGGCTTAAGTCTATCCAGGATGTGCTGGTCCTGGCTGGAGAATCGTGAAAACTGGCCAATCAACTTCCAGGTTGTTTTGTCAAAGCGTAATTGAACACGCTGAAGTTAGAACCTGATTGGCTACCATGCACAGCTGCACTACATTTTGCACTCTCCAGTTTTAGTAAATCAACCCCTATATCTGATGTTGGTCCACTAGCACCACAAATTATTTTAAAGTTAAATAAAAAAATAAAAAAACTGGAAAGTGGTTTGGGTAGCAAAGACGAGGCTTGCTCCAAACTTTGATGAAATACCTCCAGCCACGAAACGGGTAACCTAGGAGGTAATATTAGACAAGTATCTATTTTTTTGACAGTTTCATTATTCCTTTATCAATAATTATAGGAGTGCGATCTGTGCAATTCAATTCCGTGTCTGGATTCAGATGAAGTCGAAGGATGTAATTAATTGCTCTGCTGCTCCTTAATGTTTTTGGCTACAGTTGTAATAAAAGAAAATCAGCCTTTCTCTGTGTTAATTAAGTAGATTGGATTACGTATCTCAGAGGACTAAGTAACATCATTGGCAATAATTCTTTGTATCCAACCATAGATCTGATCCTTCAGCATCAGGAAAGCAATCAAATTTAAAGAGAACGTGTGTTTTACCCGGGCAAAGTCCAAACGCAATATTCCCCATGCACACGTTTCACACCAAGTGTTCCTCAAATGGGTCCCAAAGCTTTATTTACATGGTCCACATACGGCAGCGGTTCAGAGCCAAGCAGGGCCCCTTCGTTGTCACTTGCCTGATGAAGTGGCCCTATGTGGCTCTGAAACGTTGCCGTATGTGGACCATCTGAATAAAGATCCTTGGTGTGCTGATGACATTTCTTCACTCTTACCCAGGAAAAGGCTTCACTTAATTACCGCCCCCCCCCCCCCCCACCCTTTTCTCCCATGTTGCTTGTACCAAAATCTTTGAGGGCCACTTTGCAACAGAATGCGCTGTGGGAAACCCGTGTTCTCTGTTTGTTTCCTGCATCGTGTTAAAAAATGTGCTGCAGCGGCAGTGGGTGTTGATAATTTAATAGCACCCCAAATTCAGTTTACCCACACAGGTGAACCACCAAAGTACCATGCAATGCGGTTGCAGTGAGTTTCCAAAAGTAGTGCATGCATCACTTTTGGGGCGATGCAATTTTAAATTCTGCAAATCACAGAACTACATGTAAAGCTCATAGGAACATGCAGCGCGTTTCTGTGTGATTCCCAGTTTGAACCGGCCCTCAAAGAGATCACATCACAGCAGAATGTTCTCACGCAAGACCCTTTCATCAGGGGTGTGTACAACCCCCGTCCAGCTGCCTTTGCAGCTCAAGGGGGATAGTTGGGTGGGGGGGGCCTAGTTCTGGCTAAAAATGAGCCCCCAACCTCAAGTGTAAACTAGCCCTAAGGCATTTGACAGGCAATGAAGAGGTGATCAGTTACCTCCGCACCTTTTTTTTTTTAACTCTGTAATTGACTCTGTAATTGTCACACCACCATTTAACCAGCTATGTTCATGACCCCCAAAAAAATCAGGAAATTAAAGCGGGAGTCCGCCGGGAGTTCCGCCGTTTTTTTTTTTTAAAAGCCAGCAGCTACAAATACTGCAACTGCTGACTTTTAAAATAGTGACACTTACCCCCGCGATGTCGGCACCCGAAGCCGATCTCTCGATCGTCTCTCGGGTGCTGCCGCCGCCATCTTGGGTATGGGAATCAGGAAGTGGAGCCTTTCGGCTTCATTTCCCGCTTCCCTACTGCGCATGCGCGAGTCCCGCTGCGCAATAAGGATGGTCCCCGCTGTCTCTGGGATCCGTGTGTTTCCCAGCAGGCAGCGGGGGACTTTCGGAAAGGGGCGTAGATTCTGCGGAAAGGGGCGTACCTTCTGCAGAATCTACGCCGGATGTGGGTGCAGATACCTGTACTGTACAGGTACCTGCACCCCCCTCCCCCCTGAAAGGTGCCAATTGTGGCACCGGAGGGGGGGAGGATTCCAAGGAGCAGAAGGTCCACTTTAGGGTGGACCTCCGCTATAAGGATTTAAGTTGCTGTTGCTTTTTTTGTTGACTGCTGATTAGATCTACATTATATAGCCAAAGGTTTGTCAACACTAAATTATCATTCCTATATGAGTTTGTTGTTCCCATCCCAAAGACATGGCCATTGATATGAAGTTGGCTCTCCTTTGTGGCTATATCAGACTCAAGTCTTCTGGGAGGGCCTCCTGCAAGATTGTAGAGTGTTTAAGTGGTAATTTGTGCAAAAATAACATTTGTTAGATCAATTACTGATGTTGGATAAGAAGATTTGATCCCAATTGGTATTTTGTTGCACCCTACAGGTGTTCAGTAGGGTTGGGGATAGGTACTAATGTTGGATGAGATCTGGCAAACAACTGGCATTCTATTACACCCTAAAGATGCTCAGTAGGATTGAGGTCAGATGATGTTGTTGGATGAGAAAACTTGACTCACAATTCGCATTCCATTACTCCCCAAAGGTGTCGAGGTCAGGGCTCTGTGGAGGACAATTGAGTTTCCTCCAAACTGGTCATACCATGTCTTTATGGAGCTGGTTTTGTACACAGGGGCACAGCATGTTGGAACAGAAAATGGCCTTCATCAAAAGGTTGGAAGAGCACAGCTGTTCATGTCTAAAATGTCTTTGTATTCTGTAGCAATAACAGTAGTCATCATTAGGAACACCTGAACTCATTTGGAAGAAGGTCCACATACATTTGACCATATAGTGTATTTAGGTTTTTAGTGTTAAGAGTTAGTTAAAGCAGCTCACAGTTTATCCCTCTGGGATTCCAATGAGAGGTGTTCTTATTTCACCGGTCAGCACACCTACACCAGCTTTTAAAGAAGGTCGCTCACTTAGCCCATTTTACTTCTTGTTCAGTTTTCTATTTAGTATTGTAGACCTAGCCAGAAGGTGACTCGGCCCACCAGACCCTGTTACTGGAACATCACATTCGACTTATCCTTTAAATGCAATTTATTTCTGAGGCCAGAGGAGGGTCATAATTAACCTTCAAGCAGAAAGGTCTTCTGCCAAATATGTATCACCCTCCTAGTGTAGGCTGCTAGGCAATTTTAGCTTTAGGTCCTTCTGTAATCAAGGGAGCAGTTGTTTGGTCTGGATTGTTTGGTCTGTCTTGTTCAGTGTCTCACAGGCTGGGAGTTTGATTTCTTCCCCCTGCCTCTGGAAGAAGCTTCCAGAATTTAGGGTGGGAGTTTTAAATCAACCAGCCTGCGTAATTATTAGGGTCTAGCTAATCCTTCGAGTGCAAGTGTTCAGAAGGGGGTTGGAGAGCAGATAAATAGTTTGAGACATTGGAGAGCTGGGTTCCCTCTCTCCAGGAAGATTTCAGAGGTGCAGGGGCTACTGCTGCCAGGTAGCCCATGGACTGAATAGCTATTCTAGGAAGCCTCAGAGGTGCTAGAATCAAAGGCTCAAATGGACTTTGCTCAGAGCGGAGCGCAGAAAAACACCACAATGGATCAAGCCCTGAAAGGTGCCAACATACTTACTGGGTTGTGTCCTAAATATACTCCCACCCCCATATTAACACTATTCTATCTACCCTGTTAAAGAAAAGATGTCTATACTTCTTCTGAAGCTGCTCTGGTCCGGTCACATGATCGGCTTCCAGCGTCGGCTTAAGTGTAGAGGCGTTCCATAGGCTTACTATGGGGCATCCATTGACAGCTGTCCCTCCACTACATTGCAGCCAGCGCTGGAAGCCTGTCATGTGACCGGACTGGAACAGCTTCAGAATAGTTAAGGATGCACATCTTTACTTTTGAAGGGTATAGGCTTAGAATGGGGGTTAGAGTACATTTAGCCTCCATTAGGATATGACTGCGATATCACCTTAAGTTGATCCACGTGTGCTGGACGCTACACTGGGTACCAATAGTTGCACGCTGGCACAGGGTAACCAGATGCCCAAAGAATTGCCCCATGGTCCTCCATTGCAGGGCATTGGACCGTTCACTATTAGCCACTACTTCTTCTGCTAGAAAGAATGCCCTCTGTTCACTATCTACAGCTGAGCCCCAATCCCTATTCTGTTACGAGATTTTGCAGCAAAAAATCTGAAGACAACCCTTAGCCCTTGTACGCACGGTCGGAGAATCCGACGGAATGTGTCCTATCGGACCGTGTTGTCGGATAATCCGACTGTGTGTGGTATGCATTGGACTGATTATGTCGGAATATCCGTCGGACCCAATTTTCCAACTTGTTGGAAATATTTTCCGACCAACTGGTTCGATCGGACATACTCCGATCATGTGTAGAGAATTTTGATCGGACCAAGTGCCACGCATGCTCAGATCAAATTCCTACATCAAAGCTATTGGCTACTAGCCTGAACGTAGTCCCATCGTAACGAAATTACGTCATCACGTTCTGAATGATCGCATTTTTCGACAACTTAGTCCGACCGTGTGTATGCAACAGTTTCGGACAAGATCCGACGGACAAAATCCGACGGATTTGGTTGTCGAAATCTCTGACCGTGTGTACAGGGGCTTAGACTGCTTTTTGGAGCCGGAGTGAATGGACTGTTTCTTGGGTAGCTGGTAGCGTCTGCACTGTTTGGGAGATAACAAACCAAAAGGTCCGTGCCCCCACCTATAACTGGCCTTCATAGCAAGGAGCACATGGAAGGGCAAACACATGAAAAACAAAGACAGAGCATACCATAGCTGAACTCACCAACCAGTCTGCTAACTGACCAAATTAACCTGTCCAACAGTCTGCGTTAAAAACAGGGGTTTAGTTAGCACACATTTGCAAATGCATGTATAAGCTGCAAGGCCTCTTCACGGTACCCTGTGTATGCTTGCAGTCCTAAAGCTAATGAATTTGTTTGTAAGCGTCTCCACAATGGAAGCACATGCATTAAATGGATAGATGAGGGGCAGGTGGACCTGGAGGGAGCCCAATGTGTTGGAGATAACCAGCCAAATTTAGTGGCCCCTGCTGGGGTGGTGCTATATATAACTGAAGATGAAAAACCCCTTTAACCAGATGGCACATGGCCTAACTTAGTTTGACAACTCCACCAGACATTTGCATTTTCTCAAGGCATTTGAAATGTTCCTCCTCTCTCATGTTCATGCATATCGCCTCCCTATAAATCTCAGTTGTTGACATCAGCCATAATCACTCTGGAAAAATGGGTGATTTTCTAAAAAGCATTCTATTTTGGAATTGGCTAAATTATCACTTCATAAGAAGAAAATGGTTTTGTTCCCTGAGAAGATAATGGTTAATATTCTGTTGTAAACAGAAAATAACACAGCTGTCATTCCAAGGCTTGGAGACCTATTTTACGCCTCGGGTGTACCGGCAATTACGGTGAAGAGTGTGGTGTAGATATAATGTGACTGTAATGCCTCTACCTGGTTTCCGTGACTCCAGTGACTGCCTCATGATGTGACACAAATTCTCTTTCTGCAGGAGGCTGGCGAAGTCAACTCTTCTGCTAATTCCCCTCTTCGGAGTTCATTATATTATGTTCGCCTTCTTCCCCGACAACTTTAAGGTGGAAGTCAAGCTAGTCTTCGAGCTCATTCTTGGATCCTTCCAGGTAAGAATGCAGGGATGGTGACCCTCAAGCTTATAGATGTCTCTTTAAGGTAGAAAGGGACACTGTTATTATTGTTACATTTGTTTTTAGGGCTTCTTCACACCAGCCTGGTTGAACTGCATTGGGGGCGACGTTGCCCAAAGTAGTCCCAACGTATACACACAGGCAATGTCCTATTGCTTAGTTTCCCAACAAAGCAAAATGATCATGTTGCATTGTTGTGCAATGTGTTTCAATGCTGGTGTATAATCCTTCAAAGAAAAAGTCTAGCTCAGGGTTTCTCAAGTAGGGTTCCTCCAGAGGTTACTAGGGGTTCCAAGAGCAATGAGCAGTTTCTGCCTCTCAGATAAGTTCTCACTTACAATATTTATCTTTTTAGCTATCTGTAAGGGGGTAATTCATCCGAATTAAAACAGAGGGATAGGGTGCGCTATGGAATCTGTTATACAGAGAGTATGTAGTGTAATATAGGTAAGAGCAGCCTCTATTATGTTTCCATCCAGATGGATGGAACAGTAAAATAGGTGAAAGAAGGAGAATAGATGTGGCGCTATACATTATTAAACTCACTAAAAAATATAAAATGTAATATAATATAAAATAAAATTGTACAAATTTTCCAGCTTGCTGGCTAGTATTTAAAACCAGCGAGAAACCTTGATGGACTGTATAGTAAAATCAATAGTAAAATCAATAAATAATAAAGTGCTGGGGGTTAATCCTTATTAAATAGTGAATGCAAAGTGAATATAAATTTTCCAGCCTGCTAGTTAGTAAATGCAATAAAACTGTACGGTCCACTCAAATTAGGTAAAGGTGAATAGATAAATATTTAAATAAATAATTAGTGAAACTATCATGAATCAATCAATACTCAATAGTGAAAACTACTAAAATTGCTTGTGACTGTGATTGTAGCACAACCAAATGAATGGACACAAGGGGAACAATCAAAACTATATAAACGTGAATACTGGTGGGATGGTGGGTGTAAACACACTGTGTCAAATCTCAAAACATGCCAAAAATACCACAATATAAAAATAGAAAAAATAGAAAATTAAATACAGATAAGAAATAAAAAATAGAAGATTAAAAAATTTAGTCCAGAAAGTAAAAAGTAAAAAAATCTTGCGGTGACAAGTCTAATGTGAAAGTCCAATTGAATAAAGTTTAAAATTAATATTTAAACATGAAACGAATATTTGGTGGTGAAAAAGGTAAGTGAAGAAAGTGACTTCGATATTCGTTCGCAGTGAACGTTTGCAGTGAACGTTTATGGATTTTGCTCTCACCAGAGATATGACCCCGTCCGGGGTGGATCAGCCTCCACAGTATAAGCCACTGTGTCGCTTCTTGGGCTGTCTCTGCTATGCTGCTGGGGAGATCCTTCGTTCTTCCGTGGGGATGTTGTACCTCGTTTACATGTGATAGAAAAGAGGACTGCCCATGGTGTAGTATGTTTGAAACTCAGTTTATTTGAAACAACCTTAAAAATACTCACATTTAGTACGAAAAAAACACGTATTGTATTAAAAGCGTTCGGAACATCCACTCGGCTGACACGCCGTTTGTGCTGAAGGTGTACGTATCTGGCCACGCCCTACGCATTTCGTCATTCAGACGTCATTTTAATACAATACGTGTTTTTTTCGTACTAAATGTGAGTATTTTTAAGGTTGTTTCAAATAAACTGAGTTTCAAACATACTACACCATGGGCAGTCCTCTTTTCTATCACATGTAAACGAGGTACAACATCCCCACGGAAGAACGAAGGATCTCCCCAGCAGCATAGCAGAGACAGCCCAAGAAGCGACACAGTGGCTTATACTGTGGAGGCTGATCCACCCCGGACGGGGTCATATCTCTGGTGAGAGCAAAATCCATAAACGTTCACTGCAAACGTTCACTGCAAACGTTCACTGCGAACGAATATCGAAGTCACTTTCTTCACTTACCTTTTTCACCACCAAATAATCGTTTCATGTTTAAATATTAATTTTAAACTTTATTCAATTGGACTTTCACATTAGACTTGTCACCGCAAGATTTTTTTACTTTTTACTTTCTGGACTAAATTTTTTAATCTTCTATTTTTTATTTCTTATCTGTATTTAATTTTCTATTTTTTCTATTTTTATATTGTGGTATTTTTGGCATGTTTTGAGATTTGACACAGTGTGTTTACACCCACCATCCCACCAGTATTCACGTTTATATAGTTTTGATTGTTCCCCTTGTGTCTATTAATTTGGTTGTGCTACAATCACAGTCACAAGCAATTTTAGTAGTTTTCACTATTGAGTATTGATTGATTCATGATAGTTTCACTAATTATTTATTTAAATATTTATCTATTCACCTTTACCTAATTTGAGTGGACCGTACAGTTTTATTGCATTTACTAACTAGCAGGCTGGAAAATTTATATTCACTTTGCATTCACTATTTAATAAGGATTAACCCCCAGCACTTTATTATTTATTGATTTTACTATTGATTTTACTATACAGTCCATCAAGGTTTCTCGTTGGTTTTAAATACTAGCCAGCAAGCTGGAAAATTTGTACAATTTTATTTTATATTATATTACATTTTATATTTTTTAGTGAGTTTAATTCATCCGAATGACCACAAGTATGAGGGGCATTTTTCCCACTGACCATCACATTAATGTACAATGAGTAGTACAAATAGTAATTTTCAGCATGGGTTCCATGAGACCAGAAAGTTATTTCAGGGTTGAAAAGGTATTGAAAAGTTTCTTTTGTTGTGTTGAAATGTTTGTGAAAGGCTGGTCTAATTGAAACTGATACATGCACACCAGTGGGTTAAATAAGCTTCCACTCATTATGAGGCACAAGTCAACCCTTTCATTAATCCCCGCTCCTCCCCACAACGGAACCCAAGTTTGCCATACTTCCCTTGCTAGATGTTGCTGTTATCAAAGATTAACACCCACTCCAATTTTGTCTTTACTAAACAGGGCCCACTTAAAGTTAACAACTAAAAATATTGGCTAGTGTAATGCCGCGTACATACGAGCGGATTTTCCGTCGGAAAAAGCTTGGATGTTTTTTTTTCCGACGGAATTCCGCTCAAGCTTGGCTTGCATACACACGTGTCATACAAAAGTTCCCTGAACTTTCAACCACCAAGAATGCGGTGACGTACAACACTACGACGAGCCGAGAAAACGAAGTTCAATGCTTCTGAGCATGCATTGAGTTGTTTCCGAGCACGCGTAGGAATTTTCTAGTCGGAATTTGTACAGATGATCGGAATTTCCGATCGGAACTTTTTCCGACCGAAAAATTGAGAAGCCGCTCTAAATCTTTTGCTTGCGGGAATTCAGCCAGCAAAAGTCTGATGGAGCCTACACACAGTCGCATTTTCCAACCAAAAACTCTCATCGGTCTTTTGCTGGCCGAATTTCTGATCGTGTGTACGGGGCATTAGTCTTTATAGTCACTGTGTTGCTGGGGGGAAAGCACTTGCCGCGTCACCCTGTGTAGGTAATTCAGTAAACCTCTGGGTTTCTGGTTTCACCTACACAGGGTGTCAGTGTGAACTCGTTCCCCCAAGCAGTGCACTCTCTGCTCAGCACCCCTGCCCAGCCTGGTACAGCCCCTCCCTCCCTGCCCTGCTTAACCGTGCTCATACACACAATGTGGGGGCAGGCCATACTCTGAGCTGCCGGTTGAAAGCGGTGGGCTTGTATGTGAATCTGAGAGTCAGAGGGCCCCTGAGTTTCCTCTTTTACATACAAGTCCACAGGGAGCATCTTGACATGCGGTAAATGGGATGTGGTAGTGTGTGTGTGTGTGTGTGTGTGTGTGTGTGTATATATATATATATATATATATATATATATATATATATATACACTGTATATACACACACACATGTGTTTGAGCTTTGAGGTGCACACACCTATGTTGTGGATACTGAGAGAGGGGTGACATGAGAACAGCCTCCAACACTTGCTGGTTGCGGAGTAGCCCAGTAGTAATACAAGGACTGCAGCATACATGCATTGTATACTAAGCATAGACTCTCTAGATCTCTGTAAATCCCATATTCAGCCCTATGTAGCCATCGTTACTTTTCACTGCAACACACTGCATGCCTCTCATTAACCCTTATCTGGGCTATACTTCTTTATGAAGTTCTAAAGGTGAGTGGTATGTTTTAGGAAAGCCCAATGCCGGGGGTTATTATTGTAGTCACTGATGCCAGTATTTGGGGTAATTTTTGCAGTCACAGTGAACACCGTTGGGGGGGTTTTGATTGTAGTCACTGACATCAATATCGGAGGTTATTATTATAATCACTAATGTTGGAGGCTGGGGGTTATTATTGTAGTCACTGATACTAATGTTTGGGTTTGTACTGTATTCACTGACACCAATGCTTGGGGGCTATTATTGCAGTAAATTACATCAGTATTGGGGATTAAGATTACAGTAACTGACAACATTGCTGTGGGGGTTATTATTATTGTCCCTGACACCAATGTTGGGGGTTATTATTGTAGTCACAGACATTAATGTTGGAGGTTATTATTATAGTCACTAACACTAATGTTGGAGGTTATTATTATAGTCACATACACTTAATATCGGGGGTTATTATTATAGTCACAGACACTAATGTTGGGGGTTATTATTGTAGTCACTGGCACTAATGTTGGGGTTTGTACTGTATTCACTGACACCAATACTTGGTGGTTATTATTGCAGTCAATAACATCAATATTTAGGGTTAATATTACAGTAACTGACATCAATGTTGGGGGTTATTATTATAGTCACTAACACTAATATCGGGGGTTATTATTATAGTCACTAACACTAATGTTGGAGGTTATTATTATAGTCACTAACACTAATGTTGGAGGTTATTATTATAGTCACATACACTTAATATCGGGGGTTATTATTATAGTCCCTGACACCAATGTTGGGGGTTATTATTATAGTCACAGACACTAATGTTGGGGGTTATTATTGTAGTCACTGGCACTAATGTTGGGGTTTGTACTGTGTTCACTGACACCAATACTTGGTGGTTATTATTGCAGTCAATAACATCAATATTTAGGGTTAATATTAAAGTAACTGACATCAATGTTGGGGGTTATTATTATAGTCACTAACACTAATGTTGGAGGTTATTATTATAGTCACATACACTAATGTTGGAGGTTATTATTATAGTCACATACACTAATATCGGGGGTTATTATTATAGTCCCTGACACCAATGTTGGGGGTTATTATTATAGTCACAAACACTAATGTTGGGGTTTGTACTGTATTCACTGACACCAATGCTTGGTGGTTATTATTATAGTCACATACACTAATGTTGGAGGTTATTATTATAGTCACATACACTAATGTTGGGGGTCATTATTATAGTCATATACACTAATATCGGGGGTTATTATTATAGTCACTGACACCAATATTCTGGTATTCACTGACACCAATGCTGGGGGGTTATTATTGAGGTCAGTAACATCAATATTGGGAGTTAATATTATAGTCACTGACACCAATGTTGGGGGTTATTATTATAGTCAATAACACTAATGTTGGGGGATATTATTATAGTCACTAACATTTATGTTGGGGGTTATTATAGTCACTGACACCAATGTTGGGGGTTATTATTCTAGTCACTGACACTAATGTTGGGGGTTATTATTGCAGTCAATGACATCAATATTGGGGGTTATTACAGTAACTTACACCAATGTTGGGGGTTATAATTGCAGTCAATGGCATCAATATTTTGGGTTAACATTACAGACACTATCAGTAATGCTGTGGGGGTAATTATTGTAGTCACTGACACTAGTGTAGGGGGTTATTATTATAGTCACTGACACCATTGCTGGGGTTTGTTTATGGGTTCATCATCAATATTGCGGGTATTTAGCAAAACTCAAAAGAAATTAAATAAATTAAAAAATTATTATTATTATTATTATTTTTTTATGTGGGTTGTGCACAGCAGATGCAGATACCAAAACAGAGGTCCTTGAGACCAGCGCGCTCGATCTTGTGTTAAAGCACATTCTCCTGCATTGGAGTTGGGCGCTCTGGAGCTGTCATTATAAATAAAATACAAGTTCCATTTACGCTTCCGTTATCTTCAAAGCTAAGCAGAATATTTCTTCCTGAGCTGCAGCCAGCTCCGGGTTTTCTCTTAATTGGCAGAAGAAGATCCGGTAAGCTCATAAACGTGACCCTTCAGGCTGATATTAGCCTAATATCAGAAGATGGTGATGTTTTTGATTGACGTGCGACTGTCCTAATTGGCTGAGGGGTCGGAGTGAAACCCCAAACAGACCCCTTAGAAATGAAGTCGTTCTTTATCTGCTACAACACGGATTATCACTTGAGTTGCAGATGCAACAATAAACAACGTATCGGGTCTGAACAAGATTTCCATAGAGTACAGGAAGATTGGGAGTTCATGCAATGTATACAATTATTGTGCATGATGCTAATCAATAGCGCTATTGAATTTGAGTATTTCACAGCTTTTTCCAACGGGCAACTCTTAGCCCTTGTACACATGGTCGGACGTTCCGACAACAAAATCCGTAGAATTTTGTCAGACGAATTTTGTCCGAAATTGGTGTTGCATACACACGGTCGGACAAAGTTGTCCGAAAATCTGATCGTACATAACGTGATGACGTTATTTCGTTACGACGGGACTACGTTGCGGCTAGTAGCCAATAGCTTTGGTCTAGGAATTTGATCTGAGCATGCGTGGCACTTTATCCGATCGGAATTCTCTACAAACGATCGGACAAAGTCCGATCGGATCATGTTGTTGGAAAATTTTATAGCCCAGCTCTAAAACTTTGTCGGTTGGGTATTCCGACGGAAACAGTCTGATGGAGCCCACACACGGTCGGATTATCCGACAACACGGCCCGATCTGACATTTTCCGTCGGAGTGTCCGACCGTGAATACAAGGGCTTAAAGAGACCCAAAGAAGAAGCCCACCTTTCCCTAAACGCCTTGTATTTACCACTCCAAAAATGTCTTCTTTATCTGTAGCTGCAAAATCCCTGGTACTTCTGGGTATGGGAAGCATGTGACCTCTTCCCATAATGCAGTGCTCAAGCCTAGCGCTGACATCACCGCTGCCTTTAAGCTCCAACTCCATCCACCGCTGCAACTGCAATGGGAATGGCATGGGAATGCTGGAGTTTGGCCTCAGATAGTTGCACCATGTGTGTTTTTTTTTTTTCTTACCCACTTGCCAACCGCCGCACGCCGATATACGCACAGTGGCAGCGGTGGGCAAATGTGCGTACCTGTACATCCCCTTTAAAAACCAGGAATAGCAGGCGCGCGCCCGCCGCGTACAGCTTAACCGCGCCCGCGGGGCCAGCGGACAATGAGTCTCCCCGCGATCGTGTCACAGAGCCTCAGAAAGGGAATTCCCTATGTGAACAAGGCATTTCCCCGTTCTGCCTTGTGTCATGACCGAGATCACGGCTTCCTGTCATCTAGAGCAGTGATCGCTGTCATGTGAGGTGTAGCCCCCCCCCCCCACAGTTAGAATCACTCCCTAGGACACACTTAACCCCTGCACTGCCACCTGGTGGTTAACCCCTTCACTGCCAGTGTCATTTACACAGGAATCAGGGCATTTGTATAGCACTGATTGTTGTATAAATGGCAATGGTCCCAAAAGTGAATCAAAAATATCTGATGTGTCCCCATAATGTCGCAGTCACAATAAAAAAAATCGCTGATCGCCGCCATTACTAGTAAAAAAAAAATATTGTTAATAAAAATGCAATAAAACGATCCCCTATTTTGTAAATGCTATAACTTTTTGCGCAAACCAATCAATAATCGCTTATTGCAATTTTTTTTTTACCAAAAAATATGTAGAAGAATACGTATTGGCCTAAACTGAGGGAAAAAAAAAATGTATATATATTTTTGGGGGATATTTATTATAGCAAAAGTACAAAATAATGTATTTTTTTTCAAAATTGTTGCTCTTTTTTTGTTTATACCACAAAAAAATAAAAACCACAGTGGTGATCAAATACCACCAAAAGAAAGCTCTATTTGTGGGGAAAAAAAGGACGTCAATTTAGTTTGGGAGCCACGTCGCACGACCGCGCAATTGTCAGTTAAATCGATGCAGTGCTGAATCGCAAAAAGTGCTCCGGTCTTTGGCCAGCAAAATGGTCCAGGGCTGAAAGCGGTTAAAAAAACAAACACGTCATAGTTCCCTCCTCTGCGCAGTTGGTTTTGCACAAAGTGGCCCCCGATCCCCCTCTTCTGATATCCCTCAGCGGCGCTCCTGGCTCCTCCTCTTCTCGGGTGCCGCTCTCCCTCGGGGCACTCATGTGGGCGCGCTCCTGTCTCCTGCTGCTGCGTCCATTGATACTAACAGCAGGACTCGGCCTCGCCCCTCCCCCCCCCCCCCGTCTCCTGCATCATTGCATTTGATTGACAGCGGCAGGACTCAGTGGAGGGAGATTTCTGCAGCATATTTGGCAAGTACAGAAATCACAGAATATATAAAATATGCAAAGTGGTTGGAGGGAAGCTTCAGAATGGCAAATATGTTTTTATTACAAATTATGTGAACAGACTGCAGTTTAAGATAGAAGCTGATTGGCTACCGTGCGCAGCTGCATCAGATTCTGAGTGCTCAGGTTTTAGGAAATCTCCCCCGATGGGGGTTGATTTACTAAAGGCAAACAGACTGTGCACTCTGCAAGGGCAGTTGCTCCGGAGTCTAGTAAGGCTGGGTTCACGTGTATGCGAATTGGAGGCGTTTTAAACCGCGTCCAATTCACAATGACTTGTGATTGGCTCTCAGTGGAAGTGGTTCACACATATCCGAGACGGCTGCGATTACAAACAGAGTCATGTGCGTTTTTTGGTCCTGGTTCAGGTGCGAAATCAGGAAAACGTGCACCTGAATCGCATCAGAACCAGTGAAAAGAAACGCACCGGAAACCCCAGACTGCCACCCGCAGCCGCACATATGTGAACCGGGCCTAAATGAGGGGAAGCTTTGCTGACTTCCATCATCCAATCATGTGCAAGAAAAATGCTTTTTTTTTTTCCCTTGCACGTGATTGGGTACTCTTTGAAAAGTTTTATATAATTTACTAAGCTTTGGAGCAACTACAGTTTGCCTTTACTAAATCGACCCCTACGGGTCACGTAGCTCTTGTAGGGGCTCCTGTATCATAAACATCTTCTCTATATGAGGTAGACGTGTGCAATTCGTTTAGTTCCGAATTCGTTTTTTAAGGAATTTCGACTAATTCGTAAATTTGAAATTTCGTAAATTTGAAATTTCGTAAATTTGAAATTTTGTAAATTTGAAATTTTGTAAATTTTAAATTTTGTAAATTTGAAATTTCGTAAATTCCGGAAATTTGAAATTTCAGAAATTCCAAAATACAAAAAAAAATGAAAATACCGAAAATTCAGAAGAACAAAAAAGAAAATAAGAACGAAAATTCAAAAACCCGAAAATTCAAAAATCTGAAATAATAACTAATAACTTAACTATTACTAACTATTAAATTATAAGTATTGAAATTTCCTTTTAAATTTGGCTGTTAGTGAACGTAATGAATACGAATTTATCTGATGTTAAGAATTCTCTGTAATAAGGAATGCCGTATCTAAACGAATGGAACAAAGAATTAAAAATGAATTCATAATAAATAACAATAATAATAACTTTCTATTATTATTTATTATTAATCAGTTCCAATCTATTTGCTTAGATGCAGCATTCGTAACTTCAGATTTTGTATTTGTTACGTTCACTAACAGCCAAATTTGAAAGGTAATTTCAATACCTACAATTTAATAGTTATTATTAGTAAGTTATTAACCACTTCAGCTCCGGACGATTTTACCCCCTTCCTTTGCCAGAGCACTTTTTGCGATTCGGCACTGCTTCACTTTAAATGACATTTGCGCGGTCGTGCGACATTGTACCCAAACAAAATTGACGTAATTTTTTCCCACAAATAGAGCTTTTTTTTTGGAGGTATTTGATCACCTCTGCGGTTTTTATTTTTTGCGCTATAAACAAAAGAAGAGCAAAAATTTTGAAAAAAAACACAATATTTTTTACTTTTTGCTATAATAAATATCCCATTTAAAAAAAAAAAACGAATTTTTCCCTCAGTTTAGGCCGATACGTATTCTTCTACATATTTTTGGTAAAACAAATCGCAATAAGTTTGCTTTGCGCAAAAGTTATAGCGTCTACAAAATAGGGGATATATTTATGTTTTTTTTTTTTTTAATAGTAATGGCGGCGATCTGCGATTTTTTTTTTTTCCGTGACTGCGACATTGTGACGGACATATCAGACACTTTTGACACATTTTTGGGACCATTCACATTTACACAGCGATCGGTGCTATAAAATTGCACTGATTACTGTGTAAATGTGACTGGCAGGGAAGGGGTTAACACCAGGGGGCACTGCAGGGGTTAATATGTTCCCTATGGGAATGATTCTAACTGTGGGGGGGGGGGGGTACTCAGAAGGGGAGGAGACCAATCGGTGTTCCTCTGTATACACAGATCCACGGTCCTGCTGTGTTCCCGGGCAAACGGGGGTGCCGGGTGGACAGCGCGCGCCCCCTAGGCGGTCGGGAATGGGAGGGCGTCATATGACCCCCACCCAGGATCGGGGGCATATGACTATGGGTGGGTAGGGAAGTGGTTAATTAGAATTTTTGGGTTTCTGAATCTTTGGATTTCAGGATTTTCGAATTCCGAATTTTTGAATTTTCAGAAATTTACGCATTTTTGAATTTAAAATTAAAAATAAAGGAAATGTATCATAAAAAAGCAATGTATGTATCTTTGTTCTTTGACGAAGTACAGTGTCCATCCTCATCGTGTTTAATCCTGCTTTTTTTTTCAGGGCTTTGTAGTGGCAGTTCTGTATTGCTTCCTGAATGGAGAGGTAATGGAAATTCTGTTTATAAAACTACAAAAAAATTAAATAAACGTTTAAAGTGTGTCTAAACTATAAAATGCAATTTATTGCGGCTTAGCAGTCCTTTAAATGTGGTGTCGTCTTTTTGTTTAGTTTTTTCCATTATTTTTTACCTGATGATCCTGCCAATAATAACATAATAACATACTTCCTGTCCTAAGGTCACAACGCTTACTCACTGTGGTTTATCTATTAGACATGTGCAATGCGTTTCGTTCCAAATTAGTTTTTGACCGATTTTCAACAAATTCGTTAATTATGAAATATCCAAGTTAACAAAAACCTGAATTTTTTCGGAATTAATAAATTTGAATATTCATACATTTTAATATTGGAAAAATCGTAAATTTAGAAAATTCAGAAATCTGTAAATTTATAAATGCGAAAAATTCATAAATTAAAAAAAATGTGTTAATTCATAAATTCGAAAATTAGTAAATTCGAAAAATTTGGAAATTTGTCAATTCAAAAAATATATAAATTCGTAAATTTGAAAATTTGTAAATTTGAACATTTGTAAATTTGAAAAAATTAGTAAATTTAAAAATTTGTAAATTTGAAAATTCCTAAATTCTGAAATTCAAAAACCCGAAAATCTGAAATAACTATTACTAATTATTAGATTATAGGTATTGGAATTTCCTTGAAAATTTTTTGTTAGTGAACGTAACGAATACGAATTTATCCAAAATAAATAATGCTGCATCTAATTAAATGGAATATAACAAATTAATAATAATAAATAATAATAATGAAAAGTTTCACTAACAGCCACTATTGAAATTAAATTTCAATACCTATAATTTAAAAGTTAGTAATAGTTATTATTATTAGCGAGTTATAAGAATACAAATTGATCAAAAGTTATGAATTATCCAAAATAATGAATGCTGTATCTAAACAAATGGAACATAATTAATTAATAATAATAAATAACAATAATAATAATCCAAAAATAAGAAAGAAAATTTGAAAGAATAACTAACTAAAAATAACTATTAAATTATAGGTATTGGAATTTCTTTTCAAATTTGGCTGTTAGTGAATGTAACGAATACAAATTATCCAAAATAACAAATGCCATATCTAAACGAATGAAACGTAATGAATTAATAATAATAAATAACAACAATAATAATAATAATCCAAAAATAAGAAAGAAAATCTGAAAATTCAAAAGAATAACTAGCTAAAAATAACTATTAAATTGTAGGTATTGGAATTTCCTTTCAAATTTGGCTGTTAGCGAACGTAACGGATACGGATTTATCCAAAGTTACGAATTATCCGAAATAACGAATGCATCTAAACAAATGGAATGTAACAAATTAATGATAATAAATAACAATAATAATAAATACATTTTCTTATTATTCTTTATTATTAATTTGTTCTGTTCCATTCGTTTAGATTTGGCATTTGTTATTTCGGATAATTCGTAGCTTCAGATAAATTCGTACTCCTTACGTTCTCGAACAGCCAAATTTGAAAGGAAATTCCAATACCTATAATTTAATAGTTATCATTAGTTAGTTTTTCACATTTTTGGATTGTCTTTCTTATTTTCGGGTTTTTGAATTTACGAATTTTCGAATTTGCAAATTACGATCATAACGAATGACATGAAAAAATGTTTTTTTTTAAAAAGGAATAAAACAAAAGCAAACTAATTTTTCGGCAGTGCATATGTCTATTATCTATGGAGGAGCGGTGTTGTCATGCTAAGACAGGAGGTGTATGAATATGAAATGTAAACATGTATATGAAAAACACATCCCAAGCATCCTTTTAGACATGCATGCTCCCTGGGTGGTGTAGATATTAGCTGTGCAATCTGCTGACGAGTTACTTGATTACAAAACGCCTGGTAGCCACAAACAACATAGATGGTACCTTTCTTCACCAACTCCGGATCGCAGGTAGGGGACTTGTTACACCTTCTGGATGTAAGTGGCACACCATGCATGGCGTTTATATTCACTCTCCATAAAGAGGACCTGCTTTGTGTTCAATATATGGATTCCTTGGAACCTCACACACAATTGATGGGTTTTCCCATAGACCACAGCTCATCTGGTTACCCATGCCACTTGAAGACCAGGCTTTTTCTGGCACTTTTTGTTTACAAGTTTAAATCGGTAATTATTGCTAGAAAATTGCTTATAACTCCCCAAGCATTATACATTTTTTTTTTTTAAGCAGAGGCCCTAGGGAATAAAATTGCAATTGTTGCAATTTTTCATGTCACACGGTATTTGCGCAGCGGTTTTGCAAACTATATTTTTTGGGAAAAAAAATTATTTTAATGAATAAGAAAAAAATAATAAAACAATATTTAACACTTTTTTTTATATAATATGAGAGATGATGTTATGCCGAGTAAATAGATACCTAACATGTCATTCTTTAAAATTCTGTATGCTTATGGAATTGCAACAAATTACGGTACTTAAAAAACTCCATAGGCGACACTTTATAAAATGTACAGGATAGCTGTTGAGAGTTACAGAGGAGGTCTAGCACTAGAAT
The DNA here is from genome assembly GCF_037356315.1 of Lithobates pipiens. Taxonomy (NCBI): domain Eukaryota; kingdom Metazoa; phylum Chordata; class Amphibia; order Anura; family Ranidae; genus Lithobates; species Lithobates pipiens. The sequence continues at coordinate 36,813,663 of NW_027507764.1, read as the reverse complement.
TATTGCTCTCGCTTTAATGTTCGTGGCGATACCTCACATGTGTGGTTCGAATACCATTTACATATGCGTGTGCGTTCGTTTCTGTGCACAAGCACAGAGAGATGGGGCGCTTTAAATTGTTGGTTTTTTTTTTTATTAATATTTATTTTAAGTTTTTTTTATATTTACACTGTCCCTTTTTTTTAATCACTTTTATTCCTATTACAAGGAATGTAAACATCACTTGTAATATAAATAAGGATGACAGGTCCTCTTTATGGAGAGATACAGTGCCTTGCGAAAGTATTCGGCCCCCTTGAACTTTTCAACCTTTTGCCACATTTCAGGCTTCAAACATAAAGATATAAAATTTAAATTTTTTGTGAAGAATCACCAAGAAGTGGGACACAATTGTGAAGTGGAACGAAATCTATTGGATATTTTAAACTTTTTTAGCAAATAAAAAACTGAAAAGTGGTGCGTGCAAAATTATTCGGCCCCTTTACTTTCAGTGCAGCAAACTCACTCCAGAAGTTCAGCGAGGATCTCTGAATGATCCAATGTTGTCCTAAATGACTGATGGTGATAAATAGAATCCACCTGTGTGTAATCAAGTCTCTGTATAAATGCACCTGCTCTGTGATAGTCTCAGGGTTCTGTTGAAAGCGCAGAGAGCATCATGAAGACCAAGGAACACACCAGTCAGGTCCGTAATACTGTTGTGGAGAAGTTTAAAGCCAGATTTGGATACAAAAAGATTTCCCAAGCTTTAAACATCCCAAGGAGCACTGTGCAAGCGATCATTTTGAAATGGAAGGAGTATCAGACCACTGCAAATCTACCAAGACCTGGCCGTCCCTCTAAACTTTCAGCTCAGACAAGGAGAAGACTGATCAGAGATGCAGCCAAGAGGCCCATGATCACTCTGGATGAACTGCAGAGAACTACAGCTGAGGTGGGAGAGTCTGTCCATAGGACAACAATCAGTCGTACACTGCACAAATCTGGCCTTTATGGAAGAGTGGCAAGAAGAAAGCCATTTCTCAAAGATATCCATAAAAAGTCTCGTCTAAAGTTTGCCACAAGCCACCTGGGAGACACACCAAACATGTGGAAGAAGGTGCTCTGGTCAGATGAAACCAAAATCAAACATTTTGCCCACAATGCAAAACGATATGTTTGGCGTAAAAGCAACACAGCTCATCACCCTCAACACACCATCCCCACTGTCAAACATGGTGGTGGCAGCATCATGGTTTGGGCCTGCTTTTCTTCAGCAGGGACAGGGAAGATGGTTAAAATTGAGGGGGAAGATGGATGCAGCCAAATACAGGACCATTCTGGGTGAAAACCTGTTGGAGTCTGCAAAAGACCTGAAACTGGGACAGAGATTTATCTTCCAACAAGACAATGATCCCAAACATACAGCAAAATCTACAAAGGAATGGTTCACAAATAAACGTATCCAGGTGTTGGAATGGCCAAGTCAAAGTCCAAACCTGAATCCAATCGAGAATCTGTGGAAAGAGCTGAAAACTGCTGTTCACAAACGCTCTCCATCCAACCTCACTGAGCTCGAGCTGTTTTGCAAGGAAGAATGGGCAAGAATTTCAGTCTCTCGATGTGCAAAACTGATAGAGACATACCCCAAGCGACTTGCAGCTGTAATCGCAGCAAAAGGTGGCTCTACAAAGTATTAACGCAAGGGGGCCGAATCATTTTGCACGCCCCACTTTTAATTTTTTTATTAATTAAAAAAGTTTCAAAAATCCAATAGATTTCGTTCCACTTCACAATTGTGTCCCACTTGTTGGTGATTCTTCACAAAAAATAAAAATTTTATATCTTTATGTTTGAAGCCTGAAATGTGGCAAAAGGTTAAAAAGTTCAAGGGGGCCGAATACTTTCGCAAGGCACTGTATGTGGTCAAAAAGACCCCAAATCTCTTCTTCACCTTTTAAAAGCAAAAGATAAAAAAAAAAGAAAAAAGTTTTTTGGATCTTTATAATAAAAAAAAAAATTTCTTCCAGCCTGGATCAAAAATGACACCACGGTTTCGCTCCGGTCCTCCAAGGTCATAGAGCAGGGGTCTCAAACTGGCGGCCCTCCAGCTGTTGCAAAACTACAAATCCCATCATGCCTCTGCCTGGGGGAGTCACGCTTGTAACTGTCAGCCTTGCAATGCCTCATGGGACTTGTAGTTTTGCAACAGCTGTAGGGCCGCCATTTTGAGACCCTTGCCATAGAGTCTATCGAAGAGTTCTAAATCTTTAAACGCCTATGGGAGCAGCCAGCCGCACCATCGGACCCAATGGAAATAGTGAGCCCGAGAAACATTGGCGAGCAACAGGAGATGACGTCGTTAACCCCCCCCCCCCGTGCTAGCGTGCAAAGGCGAACGCATGCGTCGGTCCTGCACACGCACGTGCGCAAACCACGATTGTCCCACATATGTGAAATATCACCGTGGACGCCAGATCGTGGGCAGTAGTTCTAGCACTAGACCTCCTCTGTACATCTAAAGCGGTAACCTGTAAAGGCTTTTAAATCGTCGCCTATGGATAACAACATTTACGTCGTTTGTCGCCGTCGTGCATGACATGTTTGGTATCTATTTCTTCGGCGTGACATCATCTTTTATATTTTGCAAAAAAATGGGGTCATGTATTGCGTTTTTGTGCATTAAAATTGAAAAAGAAAAAACGATTTTTTCACAAAACTTGCGTTTGAAAAACTGCTGCGCAAATACCATGTGACATAAAAATAAATTGCAAAACCCACCAATATATTCTCTAGTGCCTCTGCGTAAAAAACAAAAATTATATAATTATATATATAATTATATATATATATATATATATACACACACACACACACACACAAACACACACACACACACACACACACACACACACACACACACACACACACATATAAAACATTTTTGGGGTTCTAACTAATTTTCTAGCAAAAAAAAATTCGATTTTCACATGTTAACAAAAAATGCCTGGTCTTCAAGTGGTTAAAGTGGGAAGATTAAAGAGTAAGTCCACCCTAAGTCTAAAATCCAAAGACATCCATTTTCTAACCCTAATCTATCTAGCCCTGTACTCGGTACACTTACACTTTTTGAAGCCAATCCGGTCTCCAGCGGCGGAAGCTCTGCAGGAGGACACAGCCAACAATGGCTGTGAAATAAATGGGATGTGACATCACCCATAGACTTACTATAGGGCGTCCGTTGTCGGCTGTGTCCTCTGAACCCGCCTCCACATCGAAGCCGCAGATGGATTGACTTAAAAAAGAAAGGTATGTATGCTGATTTCTTCTTTACAGAGCTAGATAGGTTAGTGTTAGATCATTGATGTCTGTAAATGCAGGGATTTTAGTGTTAGGGTGGACTTCTACTTCACTCTGTACCTCTTTTAATACAAGAAAAGTCCAGAAACTCAAGAAACAAAAGTCTTATGTAACGATGGCATTAGCTGATAATACCTTTGTTTTTTCTCTTTATAATACCATAGGTTCAAGCTGAGTTAAAAAGGAAATGGAGACGGTGGAATCTCGAGAGGTTCATGGGAAAGGACATGAAGTATCACCACCCATCACTAGGTGGCAGCAACGGAACCAACTTCAGCACCCAAATTTCCATGTTGACCAAATGCAGTCCAAAGACGAGGAGATGTTCCAGTTTCCAAGCGGAGTTTTCCTTGGTCTGAAGCTTGAAAAGTCAGGATGGAACTTGCGGGCAAGACGTTGTGCCCAAAGGTGTTGTCTCCACCACGGAGCCAAGTTAGCGGATGGAAATGTGAGCGCTCATTGTTTCGGAATTGCACTTTATGGAGTTGCGTGACTTGCGTCTTAAACCCTTTTGAGTCCCTGGGGCAAAGGGAACTTTTTTTTTTCCCCAAAATAATTCATTAGAAGACTTCGGACTCGCCTTTATACTGGAATGTCTTTTTTTTTTTTTTTTGAGCAAGTCTTCGAAAACAAGGAAGCTTTTAACAAAAAAAAAAATATATTTATTAAATATTCAAAATTGATTACAGGATAAGGAAGGACATTTACACAAAGAAACTTTTATGGGTGTCGCAGATTGACACAGAAATGAGCGCTGCGCCCATTCAACATAAGCTAGAAAGGCAGCGTTTATTGTCTATGTACAAATCGTGCTGTTTTTAGTCATTTCAGAACCAGATGCGATGCTGGGTTTTCAGGGTGCTTTTTGTGTTAAAAAAAAAAGAAAAGAGAAGAAAAAACTTTATATAGTGGTAAGTAAATCGAAGTGTAGCTTCAAAGTGAAATAATGCACAAAAAAGGGGTTGAAACAAATATTTTTGTCCCTTTTTTAGGTCTAATTTTTCATCCAAAACGTTTCTCCACTCGTATTATAGAATCCATATTATATTCAGACTTTTTTTTTTTTTTTTTTTTTTTAAACTACCATTTAATTTAATTTTTATTTTTATTGAAGTACTCGCAGTTTCACTCTTGTGCCAAGATTTAAAAGAAAAGGTATAAAATGATAAAGTATTTTACAGTAGCTAAAAAAAAAACAAAAAAAAAAACACAAGAATTTATTTTAGGATAAAAAGGATAAGCTTCTCTTAAAAAAAAAAAAAAAAAAAAAATTACTTAAGTTTATTTAACAAATGTTCTTAAATGCCAAACAACTTGGAAATAGATTAGAAATTTTATGTAATATATATATATATATATATATATATACATATATATATACATATATATATATATATATATTGGGAGTTATTTTAGAGTGTTATTTAGTATATGCTCATGTAAAAGTTTTTGTTAAAATCAGTAAAGTGGAATGCCAATCAATAGCTGCTTTTTGGGTACAGTGGGGAAGGTTTAGCACCTGTGTCATATCTTTCCTGTGGTCCATGTTGGAAGACTGGTACAGGAAGCTGGGGGGGTAATCTCACCTAACTGGAAAACAGAGAGAAATAAAAACAGACAGAGGTTCTGACCATTCCCCACCCTATTCAACACAAAACAAGTTTGGCTAAGGTCCCTCTTTGATAGGTTTAGTGTGTGGGGGCAATTATGCAAATATTCAGTAATGCCATATGAAGAAATGAATGTTGGTGTGCCAAAATATCATTAGGTACTAGTTAGGTACTAGTAGTTTTTTTTTCTTTCAATGTAGTAGTTGTAGGTTGTGCTATGGTACTATAAAAGCCTGAGACATTACCATCTTTACATATACATACATACATTATATATATATATATATATATATATATATATATATATATATATATATATATATACACATAAACTTTAACGGTATCTCAGTCTTAGTCCGTAGGGTTCAATATTGAGTTGGCCCATGGGAATGGGAATGTTTCTTCCAGAAGCACATTTTCGTGATGGTCAGGCACTGATGACGTTTTGGCACTCAGTCTCCGCTTTAATTCATCCCAAATGTGTTCTGTTGGGTTCAGGTCAGGCCAGTCAAGTTCCTCCACCCCAAACTTGCTCATCCATGTCTTTATGGACCTTGCTTCATGCACTGGTGTGCAGTCATGTTGGAACAGGAAGGGGCCATCCCCCAAACTGTTGCCACAAAGTTGGGAGCATGAAATTGTCCAAAATGTCTTGGTATACTGACGCTTTAAGAGTTATCTTCACTGGAACTAAGGAGCCAAGCCCAAGCCCTGGAAAAAAAAAACACACCATAATCCCCCCTCCACGATATGACTTGGACCAGTGCATAAAGCAAGGTCCATAAGGACACGTATGAGCGAGTTTGGGATGGAGGAACTTGACTAGCCTGCACAGAGTCTTGACCTCAAGCCAATAGAACATCTTTGGGATGAATTTGAGAGGAGACAGTGAGACAGGCCTTCTAACCCAATATCAGTGCCTGACCTCACAAATGCACTTCTGTAAGTATGGTCAAACATTCCCATAGACACACTCCTAAACCTTGTGGACAGCCTTATCAGAAAAGTTGAAGCTTTTATAGCTGCAAAGGGTGGGTCAACTCAATTTTGAGCCCTATGGACTATGACTGAGAAGCCATTAAAGTTCATGAGCGTGTAAAGGCAGACGTCCCAATACATTTGACAATAAAGTGTATATAGAATAACCCCTTGCAAGATAAATATAGTGGCTTGTCCACTGCCTCCTACCCAAGCCAAGCTCCTTACTAACATCATTCTAGGAAAAAAAGTTACTTGATTTTCCAGGAATATGGGGGAAGCCAAAGGTGCCTTTTTACCTATAGCAACCAATTCGATTCCATCTTCAAAATCTCACAAAAGATATACGAGGCAAATCTTGCTGGGAGTGGGCACTCTACAGACCTCAAACTTTTTGGAGGCAATACTTTTCTAGTTTGGCCAAGAAAATTTCTTGGAATGCCACTAAAAATGTGTGGAATTAGTAGCAAAGCTGAATTATCCTGCTCAACTTGCTTCCTGACAACTCCTACTGGAATACAAATTGTAAAGATCGATACATAGATGGGTGATGTAAAAGTGAAAGAAATTGTAAGCTAGTTGAGACACCTAGAATAATGTTATCGAGGTGCTTTCTGTGCCATAGGAAATATCAAAATAACAGGTTACGACAAATGACAACCAGATAGGAAACTGGTTACATCGTGGCTATAACCATTTACTTACATGACTGAAATGCTCCAGGAACATTGATCTTAGGGTTGTTTTTATTATTTACATTTTTTTTGGACATAAGATGGTACAAAAAATGTGTTTATTGAAAAATATTAAATATTGGAGAGAACGTGAGGAACAGGAACAAATCAGGGTTATTCAAGTGCAAATGATCTTAATAATAGGTGAATCGTCAATTCCCTTTAAAAGCCTTGATGCTCTCTGTCGACTCCCATGCATAATGGTTACCTCTTAGCCCTTGTACACACGGTCGGAGATTCCGACGGATTGTGTCCGATCGGACCGTTTTGTTGGATATTCCAACTGTGTGTGGTCTACATCGGACTGTTTCCGTCGGAGTATCCGACGGGAACAAGATTTTCCAACTTGTTGGTAAAATTTTCAGACAAAATGCTCGGATCGGACATACTCCGATCATGTGTAGAGAATTCAGATCAGACAAAGTGCCACGCATGCTCGGATCAAATTCCTACACCAAAGCTATTGGCTACTAGCGTGAACGTAGTCCCGTCGTAACAAAATAACGTCATCATGTCGGATTTTCCGACAACTTTGTCCGACCGTGTGTATACAACAGTTTCGGACAAAATCCGTCGGACAAAATCTGATGGATTTGGTTGTTGGAATCTCCGACTGTGTGTACAAGGGCTTAGGACTTCAGCTTCTTAGCATTGTCTTGATTATAGGTTTACAAAAGGTAGGGGAAATGAGAAATCTCATGGACTATGCCGGGTGGTTACCTCATAGGACTTTAGCTTCTTTGGAGATCTAGGTTCTAGTGTTGTCTTGATTATAGGTTTCTAAGGTAGGAGAGCTGAAAAGTCCCATGGACTATGCTTGGCTGGTTATGTCACAGGACCTCAGCTTCTTCGAGATATAGGTTCTAGTGTTCTCTTGATTATAGGTTTCTAATGTAGGAGAACTGAGAAGTCCTATGGACTATGCTGACTGGTTACCCCGTATAACTTCAGCTTCTTAGATATCTAGGTTCTAGTGTGGTCTTGCTTATAGGTTTCTAAGGTAAGAGAGCTGAAAAGTCCCATGGACTGTGCTGGCTGGTTACCTCATAGGACTTCATCTTCTTAGAGGTCAAGGTTCTAGTGTTGTCTTGATTATATGTTTCTAAGGTAGGGGAGCTGAGAAGTCACTTCCGTAAATGTTTCTCTTAGCCACTCAGTCACCACATTAAGTGGGTATTTTGACAAGGTGTACAATCCTACCAAGATGAGGTTGCTTTCAACAAGCCAGCTTCTGTGATAGCCTACAACCCCCCCCCCAGGGCTCTGGCGTAGAACAAAGCAGAGTTTAACACACCATCCCCAGGGGCAAGCTGCCCAGGAGTGAAGACCATGTGGCAAGGCACATGCCAAATAATTAACATCTCCCAAGCTCACCTCATCAGCATCTACCTCCTGGTGATTGGTTGCATTGTAAATGGTTTATAACTCCAAAACCTACCTCTATAAGCACACACTTCTAGAACATACTCAACAGCAACTGGCATAAGCAGTAGTAACTCAAGTTAAGGAACACATCCCAATAAGAGAGCATATGGGCTGGCTGCACCCTAACTGCCCATTTGAATTCCCACAAAAAATGTGAAAGCACTGTCTGCAAAATTACCAGGTCCTTACAATTGTGACAACTGGACAGTCCACTGTTTCATTTTCAAGGCCAATTCCACCTTTTGCACCATGTTACATGTTACACCCGTATTATTTAACCATCACTCTTCCTTGGATTAGGACATCTCCCACTATCCCCAGTATGATCTGGCAAGATAAAGATAGGTCGAACTCAGGGGCAGACTGACAACTCATGGGGCCCCCGGGCAATAGGAGATTATGGGGCCCCCAGGCAATCAGAGATTATGGGGCCAAACAGTATACACAAACACACACACACGGTATACAATCACACAGTATACACAGACATGTTTCTATTGGCTGAGAAGGTACCGGAGAGGTGGGGCAGCTATAATCTCTGGATTTTTAGACCAAAAGGATGTCAGTAAGGGACATTTGAGAGACAGATGTAAAAAAAAAACACAAATTTTTACATACTGTCCCTGGTTTTACTGAGGCTGGCAACCCTGATGGGGCCCCCTAGTGGCATGGGGCCCTCGGGCAGTGCCCGAGTGGCCCAATGGTCAGTCCGCCCCTGGTCGAACTGTCTTGGACTCTAGTTAAACCTGCCAAGAAATACCTTTAAACCTGAACTCTGAGCACAAAAAAACTTTTGTTTATTATATTCCTATTATAATAATATAAATAGAATATTAAAAGTTTATTATATTCCTCAATAGTCACAATGGATATTAACCCCATTTGTGTGCACCAAATGCCTTTTCAAACCTAGATATTACTTTGTGATTGTAGCAGTGACATCACTGTGCTGAGCAGAGATGTGGGAGGGGCCCAGTAGGCTCCACTCACTACAGGCAGCCTGCAGAAAAACACAGGAGGGGGGCGGAGACGAGACCAATCACACAGGGAGAGAGAGCGCAGCAGTGAGCGCTCTTTATTACAGGAAGTCTCACACTGGAGTACTGCACAGATCTGCAAGAAATACACAAAGCACACCAAGATTCAAGAAGAATACTGCACACAATGAATGGATTTAGATGATATCTGGAGTTCAGCTTTTAAAGATCATGTCAGAGACAAGCTTGGATTTGTGAATATTTGCACAAAGTGCCTAGCTTTGGAGAGATCAATGAAAGGTCAGAGACTTGCCACCTAAAATTCTGTAAGCCATCAACTATCTGTGTACAGAGCAGGCTTTGCATTTATTATCCTGGTAAGGTCAGTTGCAGCAATCACATACGAAAATTGGCTTTTTTTTGTTTTTTTTGTTTAGTAGGCAGTTTTTGCTATTTTCCTTTTTTTCCTAAATTTTTCATTTTTTTTAATGTATTTTCCTCTATTTTATTAAATTTTACTTTAAGTATTGTTTATTTTAGTTAAAATGTAATAATAATATTTCAGGATCATTCCAACAACATACAGTACATGTGTTTCAGTTACCAGACATTCTGGTACCCTTATACCATTTATTCCTGAGCTAGAAGTGCACTTTAATAAGACTGACATTTTTCCATTGGGGCCATAGGAAGAGATGGCTTCCCCCCCCCCCATATCTGGAACCACTGGATAGTTTAGAGAGATATGATATAAAAATTAATTATTTTTTTTAATAAAAAAAAAAAAGGCATGGTGGGTGTAAGTAAGTAATGACGCAAGGATGGGGGTGGCAGCCCGGGGGTTGAGCATTTAATGGAGCTCTTTACTGAGAGAACAATGTAGAGTACCATTGCCAACCTTCTTCTAAAATTGATAATTACGCAACTGTCCTATTGATCCTCTGACTTTAGTACTTTCTGAGGCACTAATCGGGAACAAGTTGAAGTGTGCTAATCCTTCCACATTTAATCCAAAAAAGAAAAAAAATAGACACACTTTAACTATTGCTATTTTTTTTTTTTTTTTTTTTTTTACAAACTAGTGTTTTGGCTCATAAAATCTTTTTTTGATTTAGAGATTCAATGACTTCATATTTTCTTATTTTTTGCTATCGGCGCACAGATTGTCATTATTATTTGTAATTGCCAAAATTATTATTAACCAGTCAGTGATATTTTATGGAGCAAAGGCCTGTGAAATAATTTTTTGTTTTTTTGGGGGGTTTTTTGCTGTCAGCTCACAGAATATTTTTTTGATAGAGTAGAAAATATATCAAATAATTGACTTTTTTTTTGTCTCTCTGTGCAGACACAAGAAGTGATAATGAATCTCTTTAAAGTGAGGGAAGATCTCCTTTTAGATTACAATGGGGGCATTGGAAGATTTCCTCCTAATTCCTGAACAGTAAAAACTCAAAATTTTAGATTTCTTTTAAATTTTAGAATGTAAAGCCTCATACACACGGTCGGTCTTTGTACAAACTTTTCCGTGGACTTTTGTAAAAAGGGCGTGGTCCACAAGTTTGTATTGCATACACACGGTCGGACTTTTTGACAACAAACACGAACGTAGTGACGTCACAACGTACTGACGCCACTTCAAAAGAGGACGTTCAATGACTCCAGCGCCACCTTTGGTCAACTTCTGTATTGTAGTCTGATCTTTTGCATTGGTTCTGAGCATGCGTGTTTGTACCTTGTACAAAAGTCCGATGCTTTTGCGTACACACGGTCGGACTTTGCTCCATCGGACTTTTGTTGCCAGAAAGTTTGTCCGTTTGCACAGCCAACAAAAGTCCGATGAAAACAGAAAAATTTTGCCCGATGGAGCGTACACACAGTCAGATGTTGCTCCAAAACAGCTAATTTGCATGTTTGTTGTCAAAAAGTCTGACCGTGTGTATGGGCCTTAATAGTCACCAGAACAAATAGAGAGGGCGAATTTTCCTAGTGCACAGATATTGAAAAAAAAAATGATCATATGTGCTAATCCTTCCACATTTAATCCAGAATGCAAACAAAATCGATACACTTAAAATATTGAAAATTTTTAGTTGTTTAAAAATTGGTGTTTTGGCTCATGAAATCTTAAGACTGACTGGTTAAATTTTAATTTTAATTTTTTTTTCTATCAGCTCACAGATTGTCACAATTATTTGTAATGGGCTCAATTATTGTCAAACCCATTGGTGATATTTTAAGAGGCAAAAATTTGTGAAATATTTTTTGTGATTTAACTCAGAATACATCTTAGAACAAGAAATAATAGGACATGCAGTAAGTAAACCTTATCTGAACTGAATATATCACTTTTAAAGGGAAATAATGCCCTGTACACACGGTCGGACTTTCCGACTGAAAAAGTTTGAGACTTTTTCCAATCATTTGTCGAGAATTCCAAAGTACCACGCATGCTCAGATTAAATTACGAGACCAAAGCTATTGGCTACTAGCCTCTGCGTGGTTCCATCGTACGTAACGAACGTCATCCTCGTTCCGAAGGATTGTATTTTCCGACAACTTTGTCCGACTGTGTGTATGCAACACAAGTTTCGGACAAAATCCGTCGGAAAAAATCTGATGGATTTTGTGGTTGGAATTTCCGACCGTGTGTACAGGGCATTACTGTTATTGTTCAGGTAGCTGCTACCGATGACAAAAATAAATAAAAAATTTGATGTTATCTTTTCCATTCCTAAGCCACCCAAAGGGATTTATCCAGCTTCTATCCATCAACATTAATAAAACGCTTAAATTTTTTTTCTTTTTCTCCCGTGAAATGGGAAAAAAATTGCTAGGAGTTAGCATTATGACCAGAGATGTGCAGATACAAGAAGTGAGAATGAATCTCTTTGAGAAGATCTCCTTTTAGCCCTTGTACACACGGTCGGAGAATCCGTCGGAATGTGTCCTATCGGACCATGTCGTCGGATAATCCGACTGTGTGTGGTATGCATCGGACTGATTCAGTCCGAATATCCGTCGGACCCAATTTTCCAACATGTTGGAAATATTCCCCGACCAACTGGTTCGATTGGACATACTCCGATCATGTGTAGAGAATTTTGATCGGACCAAGTGCCACGCATGCTCAGATCAAATTCCTACATCAAAGCTATTGGCTACTAGCCGGAATGTAGTCCCATCGTAACAAAATTACGTCATCACGTTCTGAAAGATCGGATTTTTCGCCAACTTGGCCCGACCGTGTGTATGCAACAGTTTCGGACACAATCCGTCGGACTAAATCCGACAGACAAAATCTGACGGATTTGGTTGGCAGAATCTCCGACCGTGTGTACAGGGGCTTAGATAGCAATGGGGGCAATGGTCTCCATTGGAAGACTTCTTCTTAATTCCCGAACAGTAAAAACTCAAAATTTTTGATTTCCTTTCAGCAATAAAGCCTTTTTTTTAAAACGTGAAATGGGAAAAAAAAACAAAAAACGAAATGTATTGTTAAGATTGTTATGGGTTAGCATTATGACCAGAGATGTGTGTTTTATTCATTAGTTTCCTATTTTTATTTTTTGCTCTGTGAGTTTTGTGCTTTATTTCTTTATTGTATTACTATCTAGAACTCCAAATTAGGTTTTATTAGGTGTTGTTTTTTTTGTATTCAGCTCTGTTGATTTTGCATTGGTGCTGATAAGGTGAATCACAAACTGCCATCTTGTATATCTCCAGCAAAATTTCCAGTTCCTAACCACTACCACGATACCATAAAAAAAAAAAAAGAAAAAAAAAAAGCTAGGCTTGCTCGGAAAATTTTCTTTAAAGCCTAACTGAATTTTCATTTAAAATCAGATAGATACATTCCAGGTACATCATAACGAAAAGGGGGGTGCAAAGATTTTTCAGTTTGTTTTCTTTAGAAACAGCCACAGCCTGAATAGAAAAGCCTGTCCTCTGCTAAATGCAGAGAAGAACTCTTGCTCTCTGTTTGGAAGCAGCAGTCTCTCTGCAGAGATACGGCACAGTCCACCCCAAACTAAAAGCTCACCTTATGGTGAAGCTGGCCCTTAAATAAGAGCCTCTAGACAAGCCTGTGCCAATCGAAGTTGTACCTTTTAGGATCCTGGCCAATCACTGAAGAAATCCACGTTGTACAGTATCTTGTAAATATGGTTCTGTAATAGCACATAAAAAAAAATGAATGTACCTTTTTTTTTGATACAATGTGAATTGTAAATAGATGACGGAAATCTCTTTATGATGCATAGTTTATCTAAAGTATATTTTACAGTTTGAAAACTTTATTGTATTTGCTGTGCAGTGACTGTTTTTATTTTGGTATGTTGGAATATTTAAGTCCAGCCTGTTTTGCTTTTGTATATGTGAATTAAACTCAATGGCGCTGTTGCCTTAAAGTGTCCCTGTCATCTTGTCCAGATGAACTCCGCCAAATGGAGTAACGCAGTGTAAAAATAGCAGTAGTGCGCAAAAGTGCAGTAACTTGTGGCAGCCAATTGGCTGTCGCTTTGTGCTTTCTAAGAATGAGCCTGAATGTGCCTTAAATGGCTAAATATATAACCCTATTGTAAATTGGAGAACTCGGCAACCCTTTCTACAGGCCCCTTTTAACATGGCAAAGATTAGATCAGTGGTCTCCAAACTGGGGCCATATTTGGCCCTTTGCTTGCCTTTATCTTGCTCTTGGGGCACAATTCCTCCCAGTGACAATAACAATGGGGTGCTCTTCCTCCCATTGATACCAATGATGGGACACTTTTCCTCCCACTGACCGCAACAATGGGACACTTTTCCTCCCACTGACCGCAACAATGGGACACTTTTCCTCCCACTGACCGCAACAATGGGACACTTTTCCTCCCACTGACCACAACGATGGGACACTTTTCCTCCCACTGACCACAGCGATGGGACACTTTTCCTCCCACTGACACCTACGATGGGGGTGCTATACCTTCCACTGATACCAAATGATGGAACACTGTTCTTCCCACTGACACCAACGATGTGGCAATATTTCTCCCACTGACACCAGTGATGGGGGTATTGTTACCGACGTCAAGATATTTTCTACTCCTACTAGCCACAATCTGGTCCCTCCAAAATTCTGAAGGAAAATAAACTGGCCCTTTGTTTAGAAGGTTTGGAGAACCCTGGCTTAGATAATGAGCAAGTCCTAGTCCGCGGAACGTTAGAAATGTAGTAGGTGCAGTGCTTAGACTATTGGGGTAACTTCCTCACACTAATTATAACTAAAGATGTGGTATGGATAAACTAGGAAACATCTTCAACATTACAGGATAAACCCAGCTGAATGTGACCAACTGCTTTTATAACCCGAATAAACGAGAACCTTCACAGACATATAATGGCTAGGTCTTACTACAATGTTAGGACGTAAAACACCCAGGACTTCTATTCATTGCAGTCAGATTTCCAACAGGTCCAGTGTCCTAAACTGGAGGGCTTTGATTATTCCATTACCACCATGTGGTCTTCATTGTAAGGCCACAGACAACACAACCCGCCGACTTACTATGGTCCTCATTGATGTTAAAAATATGACTTCCGACTTTCAAAAAAAGATGTGGCTGTAAAAAGCGTGTAAGGTCCCGGAAAAAAAAAAAGGAGTTAGTAGTTGCCTGGTTTTCTGGCAGATTGTCCCCAAGTATGGCAGAATCACCAGCTCAAAATCAATAGGGCAGGCATCGATGTAGAAAAGGAGACCATTGCTTACATGTACAGGTTCTATCAAGAAGGCAACTAGCAAAATGCTAAGAGCATTGGCACCTGCCCTTAATTAAAAAAAAGCAAACAGAAGGGTTGCTTCACTTACATCTGTTACGTTCTTCAAAACTTGTATTTTGTTTTTATGCATTTGCTGTTCCTTGCTTTTGATATCCTCCAATCAAGTGGTGGCTAGACCAAATAAGTCTTCATCTGGTCTCCAGATTCTGGAGGAAATGTAAGATTTCTGAATCCAGCACCACTACCTAAACATTTCAGAAATTGTGTTTTTGGGCTGGGGTCACACCAAAGAGTTTTGTGACAGCAGTCCTGTTGCATCACTGCACATGTGGCGGGACCCATTAGGGTTCCCATTGATGTTCCCACTGGGAGGATGTAGCAGTCATCTGCTAAGTGACCAAAATACAATATCTTTTCTTAAAAAAAATAAAGATAATTGAAAAAAAGGGCTCATGTCATCCTATCCTTACTCAAAAAGCCTGTATCTCCTGTAGTAGCCATGTCCCACGCCTTGCTCACACCATTGCTGTTCAAGAAATGACAGGTACACTTTAAGTTCCGTTGGATACACTGTGACTTTTGCCTTTTTAAGGTCCAATGTTTTATTCTTAAGTGCGTTTTGCCTGTAGCAGCTACTAAACTCTTCTCGCTGTGAATTTGCACCAGTCTGTTGGTGACGAAAGTAATCTTTGAGTTCTGCTTTTTTATATATATAAATATGTAAATGTTATTTAGTCTGGAGAGCTGTACATCATGAGAAATAATTTGATCTGTGTGTACCACTACCTTTCATTTTGGTTTATTGCAAATCCATCTCTTTACTATGGAAGAGGGGGGTCATCCTCTGTAGCGGCCACTGCTGAACAAGCAATAAAATGGAAAAACAATATAACTTGCTTATGTGTGGTCTTATTTTACAGTGGATTGAGTTGCTTCACTTCCATTTGTTACGTTCTTCAAAACTTGTATTTTTATGTTGAACATTTGCTGTTCCTTGCTTTTGTTATACTCCAGTCAAGTGGTGCCTAGACTAAATAAGTCTTCACCTGACCTCCAGACTCTGGAAGATATGTAAGATTTCTAAATCCAGCACCACTTCCTACACATTTTAGAAATTCTGTTTTCAGGCTGGTGTCACACCATAGCTTTTTGTGTCAGCAGTCCTGTTGCATCACTGCACATGAGGAAGGACCCATTGAGGTTCCCATTGACGTTCCCACCAACATACAATATCTTCTCTTTGATAAAGAAAAGATAATTGAAAAAAGGCTAATGTCACCCTATCCTTTTTTTCAAGAAGCCTGTGCCTCCTACAGTAGTCATGTTCCAAAAAAAAAAAAAAAAAAAACAATGGTAGCATGACTTTGTGTGGTCTTATGTTATGGTGGATTGAGTCACCATGGCAAAAAATGCAGCAAAAGGTAGGTATTAGGATTTTAAATAACCCTCCAGTGATCATACAAGTACACTTATGTAAGAACAAAATATGTATGAAATCTTTATTTTTAACAATAAAATATTAAAAACGTGCCAATTTGTGATGGCTTGCATACTGATACCAGCAAAATATTATCCACTGAAAGCATGTATAGCTGTTTGTCAGGATGAGGAACTAGGGTCAATGCGTTTTGCAGAAATGAATGCTTCTTCGGGACCTCTTAAATGTACATGATCATGATTGGATTCCACCTTAGTTCTCGGCACATGAACGAATGCGAGATGAAACATAATGTCCATCAATCGCCTTGCCTTTCATAATGTCACATACACCCCCCTCCTCCCCCCCCCCCCCCCTCTGCTCAAGCCCCTGCGGCTGAGCAATTGTCCCAACCAGACAATGAATACGGGAAAGGGCATCTGCATTATTCTGAGGTTTCCCAGCTCTATGCTCCACTGTAAACTTAAAAACATGAACATTAAGGAACCACCTTGTCATTCGTGTTTTTCTCCTTGTTAGCACAGATCCATTTGAGAGGGGCATGATCAGTGACTAGTTTGAATGGTCTCCCCAATAGGTAATACTTCAGGGCATCTAAGGCCCATTTGATAGCTAAACATTCCTTCTCAACAATGGCATAGTTTTTCTCATGTCTGTTCAGCTTTCTGCTCCAGAAAGTGGCTACGTTATTACTACTACTGCTTACAGTCTGGGCAAATGAGATTCCCAATCTGGGCTGTGGATGACTAAATCGTCCAAATAGGCAGCTGCGTATTGACCATGTGGTCTTAATGTCTTATACCTCATTCTGTGGAAAGAGGCAGGAGCTTCATGCAAAACAAAAGGCATCCGCTTATACTGTAAAGACCCCTTGGGGGTAGAAAATGCTGTTTTCTCTTTTGCAGATTCTGTTAGGGGTATCTGCCAATAACCTTTAGTTAGATCTAAAGTAGTTATGTACTGGGCACTGCTCAATCTGTCAACCCGAGGCATTGGGTATGCTTCGAATTTGAACACGTTGTTCAACTTCCTGAAGTCATTACAAAACCTTATAGTTCCATCTATGGGACTTGACGAGTCACTATCTCCTCTATCACATCCAAATTTAACATGTTCTTTATTTTCAACTGCTTCTCACCTTGCTTCAGGTATTCTATAGGGCTTTATGTTTACGCGCACGTCCTTGTTCTGTAATTATGCCATGCTGTAGAACTGTGGTCAGTCCAGCAAGTAAAACAAAAAGTCTCTATTTTTATTCACAAACTCTTTACTGTCCTTCTGTTGGGCCACTGACAAGGTTTTAGTAATGGGTACCTCAGGTGTCCCAGGGGACATGTCCTTTTGGGGTGCTGGGACTGCCAGTAAAGTCTGTCCTTCCAAGGTTTCAAGAGATTAACGTGATATATATGCTCTGGTTTCCTTTTTCTTGACTGGTAAACTTTGTAGTTTACTTCCCCTACTCTTTCCATAATTTCAAAGAGACCTTTCCACTTTGCTAGGAATTTACTCTCAACCGAGGGGACTAGTACCAGCACTCTATCATGGAGTAAAGTATATAGTATAAAGTATATGGAGTAAAGTCCGTTCATTTTGAACATGGCTCCAGGTAGATGGAACTAGCGAAGGAAGTCGATGTCGCCGACTCCATCGGCGAGATTGACACCTCGCTAGCCCTGTCACCTGGTATGGATTCAAAGGGGAACCCCTACACTGAAGAAACGGCGTGGGGGTCCCCCCAAAGTCCATAGCAGACCCTTATCCGAGCACGGAGCCCGGCCGATCAGGAAAGGGGGTGGGGATGAATGAGCTCCCCCCCTCCTGAGCCATACTAGGCCGCGTGCCCTCAACATGGGGGGTGCTTTTGGGAAGGGGGGCCTTGTGGCCCCCCCACCCCAAAGCACCTTGTCCCCATGTTGATGAGGACAAGGACCTCTTTCCGTCAACCCTGGCCATTGGTTGTTGGGGTCTGCAGGCAGGGGGCTTATCATAATCCGGGGCCCCCAGATTCTGTCCCCCTACCCTATGTGAATGAATATGGGGTACGATGTACCCCTACCCATTCACCTGGGAAAAAATTGTACATAAAAAAAAAAAACACAACACAGGTTTTTAAAATACTTTATTGGACAGCTCCGGGGGTCTTCTTCCGTCTTCGGGGGTCTTCTCGCCGGACTCTTCCGCTATCTTCTGCTCTTTTGCTAGCTCTTTTACTAGCGGAGGAGCCCGGCTTTCTCCTTCATTGTCGGGGGTCTTCTTCGGACTTCTGGTGTCTTGTCCCACTCTTCGGTTCTTCTTGCCAGGCCTCCGCTTTCTTCTTCCAGCTCTTTGACTAGCGTTGGCCGGTCTTCTGTCACTGTCACCGCTGCCTTCTGCTTCTTCTTCTCTTCTTCCGATGTTGACACAACGCTCTCTCTGGCCGTAATGGCAGGGACTCGTTGTGCGGCGACTTATATAGCGATAAGGGATGGGGTCACGGGTGATGTCACATCTTGACTCCGCCCCTTATGATGCCACAGTCCCGGAGGATGATGGGACTGACATCATAAGGGGCGGGGTCACCATGTGACATCACCCGGTGACCCCGCCCTTTATCCCTATATAAGTCGCCGTACAACGCGTCACTGCTATTACGGGCAGAGAGAGTGTTGTGTCAACATCGGAAGAAGAGAAGAAGAAGCAGAAGGCGACGGTGACAGCGACAGAAGACCGGTCCAATGCTAGTAAAAGAGCTGGAATAAGAAAGCGGAGGCCTGGCAAGAAGAACCGAATAGCAGGACAAGAGCCCCGAAGTCGGAAGAAGACCCCCTCTGTCAGAGGCGACGACTAAGGAGAAAGCCGGGCTCCTCTGCTAGTAAAAGAGCTAGCAAAAGAGCAGAAGATAGTGGAGGAGTCCGGCGAGAA
Organism: Lithobates pipiens; assembly: GCF_037356315.1. Classification (NCBI taxonomy): domain Eukaryota; kingdom Metazoa; phylum Chordata; class Amphibia; order Anura; family Ranidae; genus Lithobates; species Lithobates pipiens. The sequence goes on along the minus strand of NW_027507764.1, from coordinate 36,794,501 downwards.
GACCCCTGAAGACTGAAGAATACCCCCGGAGCTGTCTAATAAAGTATTTTAAAAACCTGTGTTGTGTTTTTTTTATGTATACTTTTTTCCCCAGGTGAATGGGTAGGGGTACATCATACCCCATACTCATTCACATAGGGTAGGGGGCCAGAATCTGCAATCTTATTAAAGGGGGCTCCCGGGTTCTGATAAGCTCCCTACCCGCAGACCCCAACAACCAACGGCCAGTGTTTGTCGGGAAGAGGCCCTTGTCCTCATCAACGGGGGGCAAGGTGCTTTGGGGTGGGGGGCCGCAGGGCCCCCCTTCACCAAAGCACCCCCCCATGTTGAGGGCACATGGCCTGGTATGGCTCAGGAGGGGGCGCTTGCTTGTCCCCACCCCCTTTCCTGACTGGCTGGGCTGCGTGCTCAGATAAGGGTCTGCTATGGGCTTTGGGGGGACCCCCACGCTGTTTTTTTGCCGTAGGGGTTCCCCTTTAAATCCATACCAGGTGACGGGGCTAGCGAGGTGTCAATCTCGCCGATGGAGGTGGCGACATTGACTTCCTTCACTAGTCCCGTCTACCTGGAGTCGCGTTCAAAATGAATTGACTTTTCTCCGTGTGTGGGCAAGCCAGTTCATTTCAAAAGTCTGGCAGACTAGCACACAGACGGGCGGATTTTTGAGTCAAGACATCTTTCTAAGTCCGCTGGACTTTTGGGAAGAAAAAGTCAGCCGGAGCTCACACACGGGCGGATTATCCGGCGGACTCTGGTGGACCAAGTCCGCCAGATAATACAATCATGTGTACACGGCATTCGTTGTAACATACAAAAATCATCTTTTTCTGACTTCTAAGTCAGGCATTACAATCTGCCCTCTCTCACTAGTAGAGTCAGAGATAATTTCAATCAATTACAATCTTGTGCAACATCCAATACTATAGCAGCTCTGTCAGTCTTTTATTGTGACTGGCATTCGTATGTTAAGTCATAGGAGAAACAAATGGATGGCGTTTGGTGATTTAAAGTTCTGAAAGCAGGTCGTGATTCTAGTAGATGTAAATAAGCGTGCACCATACACAAAGATCCACACCGCGTGAGTCACACTCCCCTAGTGGTTCAAATTTACCAGCAAGAGATGTAACACAAGCCTTGGAGAACTCAAAGGGATGTCATCCGAATAGCATGAATGGTTAGAGCTGCAAATTACAGTCCTGCTACATCCACACCCAGCTATAATGGACTACAAGTCCCACAAATGTGTGTGTGTTTTCTAGTGCACTCTATATATAAAGTCTAGAGTCGCACCTCTCCGCCGGCCACCCGCGATCACGGGCATGGGAGCCAGAACAGGGATTTGTGTGTGTAAACACACAAATCCCTGTTCTGACAGGGGAGGAGAGACAGATCGTCTGTTTCTACTAAGTAGGAACAGTAATATCTCTCCTCCCCCAATCAGTCCCATCCCCTCACAGTTAGAAACACACCTAGAGAACACATTTAACCCCTTGATCGCCCCCTAGTGATAACCCCTTCCCTGCCAGTGACATTTACACAGTAATCAGTGCATTTTTATAACATTGATCACTGTATAAATGTCAATGGTTCCAAAAAAGTGTCCGATCTGTCCGCCACAATGTCACAGTCCCACTGAAAATCGTTGATCACTGCTATTACTAGTAAAAAAAAATAGTAAAAAGACCATAAATCTATTCCCCATTTTGTAGACGCTATACATTTTGTGCAAACCAATCAATATACGCTTATTGCAGTATTTTTTTTTTACCCAAAAATATCTAGAAGAATACATATCGGCCTAAACTGATGAAGAAATTTGTTTTTAAAATATTTATTATAATATTATAATATAATAAATATTATTTATTTTTTTCAAAATTGTCTGTCTTTTTTTGTTTATAGGACAAAAAAGAAAACCCGCAGAGGGTGCAAATACCACCAAAAGAAAGCTCTATTTTGGGGGAAAAAAAGGACGTTAATTTTATTTGGGTACAACGTCACACGACCGTGCTAAGCGACGCAGTGCCCCATCGCAAAAAATCGCTCAGTCAGGAAGGGTGTAAATCCTTACGGGGCTGAAGTGGTTAGAGTGGGAGTAAACCCGCTGACTTTAATTTTTTTTTTTTTACACCTGCAACGGAAAAGGCAGAATGAGCTAGTATGCACCTGCCAGGTGAAACATAACATCCATCAATCACTTCTCCTTTCATAATGTCCTTATATAATCCAATCAACATCCGCCTGGAAGAAAATCACCTGGCTTTTAGGAAAAAACTCAAGACCTTCCTCTTTTAGCAGATGATCAAAGCTCGCCACAGCGCCTAGAGGCGATTCAGTTCGCATTGTGCGCTATACAAGTATTTCATTCATTCATTCAGTATGCACCGCATATTAGCTCATTATGAAATACTTACCTTAGAACGAGGCGTTGGAATCTCACTCGGTCCACGCCGAGGGAGCTGACATGTTCCCTCAGCGTGTCTTCCTGGTATCGCGGCTCTGGCGCTGCGAGTGGCTGGAGCCGTGATGTCGGTACTCCTGTGCGTGTGGGAGTTTTCTTCCCGGAAAGGTCTGGAGTCTGCCGGACTTTCAGCCGAGAACCCCTCTGTGCATGTGCCGCTGAAGTCAGCTCATTGCGAGGGGATTATCTCCTAAATCGTACAGGTTTAGGAGATATTCTTTTTATCTATAAGTAAGCCTTATTATAGGCTTACCTGTAGGTTAAAGTCAAAAATTTGACTATACAACCGCTTTAAGGGGGTAAATCCTTCCGGTCCTTAAGTGGTTAAACAAACAAATAGAAAAAAAAACAGAAAATAAATCCTTGCCATCCAGGCACCAACTAAACATTGCAGGTTTCCCGGTCAGAGGTGAAGGGCTTCTCCCAGTCACCCAGAAACAAAGATAATGCAAACCTTGTCTTTCTCACAAAGCAAACTTCACATAAGCAGTTCTTTCAGGATTTGGCTTCCTGAGTCCCAGGCCAAGAGCAATCCTTTGCACTAGTCCTGCTTAATCTATACCACCGGTTGGTGGACACAAGTGGACCAAATCTGGTCCAGAACCAACCCTGCCAAGGTGGCTAATAAAACCCGGACCAGATTCCACCTTAGTTCTCGGCAGATGAACACCTGCCAGGTGAAACATAACGTCAATCAATCACTTCTCCTTTCATAATGTCCCTATATAACCAGAAACTGGTTTTACTGACTCCAAGACACTACTTGGGGCTTACACAGGATTGAGGATCCATCCAAGCGTGAGAGATCTGGATGCCAGAATGACCAGGCACCAGTGCTGTCATAGGATGGATGGGGGTTAGTCATGTTTCTCCATAACAAATGAAGCAACATTAAGGTGCACCTGAACCCAAAAAGTAAAAATTTGCCCAAAACAGCAGTAAAGCATCCTATGCACAAGAGATGTTGATGCGTTTCAGAAACACATCATAATCCCTTGTGCAAAGGATGTTTTATTCCTGATGGTCCTGCAATAAAGAAGGTCTTCATGAGCTTAACATACCGTGTTGCCTTTTAGTTTGATGTTGGATCACAGTGTGTGCGGTTGCGGTTGTGGTCTGAGCATAGGTGTGCCACGGTTACTTGCAGTACATCAGGGTGGGTTTTGGTATTGCATCAATATTATATGGATTTCTACGATTAAGCCTAAGGCCCCTTTCACGCGGGACAGATCAGTAATGATCCGACCCGTGATGATCCGCTCGCTCAGCGGGGATCGCTCCGTTGTCCCCGCTGAGCGGCGGCGGACAGGGCGGTCTCCGCACACTGTGCAGGGACCGCCCTGTCAGCTCTCCGCTCTCCTCTATGGGGATCGGATGAGCACGGACCGTCTGTCCGTGTTCATCCGATCTGCTCTGCAGACGGATAGAAAATTGGATTTTCCTCCGTCTGCAGAATCGGACCATAGCGGAGGCGGACAATAGCGGGTGTCTGCGGATGTTCATCCGCAGACACCCGCTATCCCATAGGGATGCATGTATGTCCGTATTTCATCCGCAAACGGATGGATAAAATACGGACATACTGTCCGAATGTGTGAAAGGGGCCTAATAGAGTGAAAGGCATAAAGGAGATGGCGCTCTCTAAGGCAGGACTATTATTGTTATAGTCTGGTGTAGAAAGTTGTTGATACAATGATGTTAGCAGTGTAACATTGTAACAAGTCACAAGGTGGTGCCATAAGAAAAAAACTAAAATCACCAAGGACCTCACTGAATACAATATAATTACATGGTAAGGAAATGAGAAAAAAAGTACCACCCGCCAATTGTCTGCTGACTCACCTGAAGTACGGTGTGATCCAAGTAAAGCCTCGTACACATGATCGGATTTTCAGTAGACAAAACCTCAGACTTTTGTCCGAAGGCGTGTGCCTGGATTTTGTCTTGCATACAAATGGCAAGGAATTGTTGGCCAACAAACGCAAACGTACTGACATATTACGTGGTTTTTCAGCTCTTTAGCGCATTTAATATCATGCTTTTCAGTTCATTCCTGAATGGTCGTTTGTCAACCAGACATGTTGCAGAATTGGAGGAGATACCGTGTTATTTATTATTGTGCTTGGAGTTATTGGTTTGACCCAAGTCCAGTCGAGGAACAGGGGGAGGAGGATTTCTTAGACCAAAAATTGGTTGCTTTATTAATCTTGACCAGTTATGTCATATGCCTTTGCTGCGGGAGCTCCAGGAGAATAATCCGGATGATTTTCGTAATTATCTCCGGATGACGGACCCCTGCTTTCACCAACTCTTGGCATTGCTGACCCTCTATATTAAGAAGCGGAACACATGCATGAGGCTTTTATTTCATTTTTTGTTTGAATAATAATGATTTGATTTGGTATATTTTCTATATTTTTGGATGCATAGAATGCACTTTTTGGTTAAGTTCTATTGGCAGATAAAATTGTCTAATTTTTTGTTGTCTTTTTTTAATGCACCATAAAAAAAAAAATGTGTAGAATAATACTTGGCTATGTGTTTTACTTCAAATGACAGTTTGGGAGTAGGCAGTTACATAAAAAAAAAAAAACAATGTAAAATTAACAAGGGACACCAACAAAGTTGTATCTTTGAACTTAAAAACTACGGGACAATGGTGTTGTGGTAACTTGCCCAAAAAAAACCATAATAATAAGTCCCTCCATGCTCACACGCAAAGGCGAAATGCCCTTGTCGGTCCTGCACATGTGCAAACAGCGTCCCACACACATGGGAGGTACCATCACGAACTTCAAATCATGGGCAATAATTCTAGCACCAGACCTCCTCTGTAAATCTAAAGTGGTAACCTGTAAAGGCTTTTACAGCATCACCTATGAATAGTAACATTTATGTCGTTTGTCGCCGTTGCACTGATGCACGCAGTTTTAACGATTGACATGTTTGGTATCCACAGTATTTACTCGGCATAACTTCATCTTCTATATTTTACAAAAGAATTTAGTAGACATGCAATTAGTTTCGTTCCGAATTCTTTTTTTAATGAATTGAGACAAATTCGTAAATATCCGAATTAACGAAAACCCGTTTAACAAATTTTTCCGAATATTCATAAATTCGAACGTTCGAAAAAATTTTAATTCGTACATTTGCACATTCGTAAATTCGTACATTCGTACATTCGTAAATGAGTAAATTAGTCAATTCGGAAATCTGAAAAAAATAATTAATAATAATTTAACTATTACTAACTATTACATTTTAGGTATTGGAATTTCCTTTTTAAATTTGGCTTTTAGTGAACGGAACAAATACCAATTTATCCGAAGTTACGAATTATTTGAAATAATGAATGCCATATCGAAACAAATGAAAGTAAAATCAAGTAATGAATTAATAATAATAAATAACTATAATAAAAACTTTTTATTATTATTAATTATTATTAATTTGTTCCGTTCCATTTGTTTAGATGAGGCATTCGTTATTTTGAATAACTCGTAACTTCGGATAAATTCGTATTCATTACGTTCACTAACAGCCAAATTTGAAAGGAAATTACAATACCTATAATTTAATAGTTAGTTACTATTTCAGATTTTCGGGGTTTCAGATTTTCTAATTTCCAAATATCTGAATTTTTTTTGCGGATGTATGAATTCATGAATGTACGAATTTACGAATGTACGAATATACTAATTGCAATCGTAACGAATGACCTGAAAAATGAAAAAATAAATAAAAACGAATGAAACAATGAACACATTTTTTGGCAGTGCACATGTCTAGAATTTGGTATTGCTTTTTTTTTCTGCATTGAAATGTAAAAAAGTGCATTTAATTTAATTTAAAAAAACGCTGTACAAATACAGACAAAAAATTGCAAAATCCACTATTTTATTCTCTAGGGCCTGTTTGGGGTTCAATGAATTTTCTAGCAAAAAATATAGATTTTTACATGTGAACAAAAATGTCAGAAAAAGCCTGGAGTTCAAGGGGTTAAAAGGAAAAAAAATAATCTCTGGATCATCTCTATACACAATAATAATTTATCAAATGTTATTGCAGATACCTACCTGCTTATATTCTGTAGATCAGTGGTCATCAACCCTGTCCTCAGGGCCTACTAACAGGCCAGGTTTTATGTATTACCTTGGGGAGATGCAGACTAGAATACGGCAATCACTGAGCAACAAATGATCTCACCTGTGATGTATTTCAGTTATCTTGCAAACCTGGCCTGTTAGTGGGTCCTGAGGACAGGAGTTGATGACCACTGCTGTAGATATTGAGGTTGCCTTTGAAAAGTCTTTCAAAAAGCAGAAGATTCTCCCTTTACTACAATCACAGTTTATTTCCAATGTTGCTTTTGGTCCCTCAATGTCCTGCTATATATGAGAATCCCCCTGCGCCTATAGTTGGCTGTTTTTCCACTCATAAAAGTGTGAAGAGAGTCTGAGCCAATGACAGGAGCAGGGGTACGGGGGTCTCCCTCCTAATCTTGTTACTTGCTGACTACCTCTGGATCACTGTGCACAGAGCTTCAAATTGAAATTTTCCACATTTTGTCCTGTTACAACCAAAAATGTAAAGCCGCGTACACACGGGCGGACTGTATGGCCAACTTAGTCCGTCAGACAATCCGACGGACAGTCCGTCCTACTTTCGAATGAACGGACTTGACCACACACAATGCACAAACAGTCCGTCGAAAGTTTGCACGATGACGTGTACAGCACGTACGACGGGACTAGAAATAGGAAGTCCAATACACAGCAATGCAACCTTTCGCCGTGTAAATCCTTTCTGAGCATGCCCCATACTTAGTCCGTCGAACTAGCCTACTCACGAGCGGATTGTCCGCTGAAACCAAAGTACGACGGACAATATTACGGAAATTCCGAAATACTTAGTACGCCAGACTGCACGCTGAAAAAGTCCGCTGAAGCCCACACACGAGCGGACTGTCCGCTGAAATGTGTTTCGACGGACTAAGTTGGCCAGACAGTCCGCCCGTGTGTACGCGGCTTTAGTGTATTTTATTGGGATTTTATGTGATAGAACAAAACAAAGTGTCACGTAATTGTGAAGTGGAAGGAAAATGATAAATGGTTTTCAATTTTTTTTTACAAATAAATATGTGAAAAGTGTGGCGTCTATTTGTATTCAGCCCCCTTTACTCTGATACCCCTAACTAAAATCTAGTGGAACAAATTGCCTCCAGAAGTCACCTAATTAGTAAATAGCATCCACCTGTGTGTGATTTAATCTCAGTATAAATACGGCTGTTCTGTGAAGCCCTCAGAGTAGGGGTAGGCAACCTTAGAGAGATGGAGATCTACTTGAACAACAATGATGAAATCAAACATTCACCAGGCACAGTGTCCTGTCCTGTTGTTAGGCCCGGTTCACACCAGAACACGGTGGCGGAAAGGCATGTTCCATGTGTGTTTCCTGCACCGCGTTCAAAATGAACTACTGCGGGTGATGATACATTGTTACCCCCATATGTAGATCGCAAACACAGTTGACATAAAAAAAAAGTATTACAGGGTTCAGGAGTGCGCTATGCTCAGAATGCAGGGTTCAGGAGTGTGTTGCTTTTAGAATGCAGGGCTCAGGAGTGTGTTGCGCTTACAATGCAGGGATCAGGAGTGCATTGCACTCAGAATGCAGGGATCAGGAGTGCGTTACGCTCAGAATGCAGGGATCAGGAGTGCGTTACGCTCAGAATGCAGGGATCAGGAGTGCGTTACGCTCAGAATGCAGGGATCAGGAGTGTGTTACGCTCAGAATGCAGGGATCAGGAGTGCGTTACGCTCAGAATGCAGGGATCAGGAGTGCGTTACGCTCAGAATGCAGGGATCAGGAGTGCGTTACACTCAGAATGCAGGATTAGGGAGTGCGTTAAAAAAAATTATTATTACATTTTTATTAACATATCCATTAAAACAGACTTCATATCACATATATTCATATTTATCAAAATAGAAATATCCTTATCAACATCAACTATCTCCCCCTGTTAAAAAAAAAAAAAATCCTAATTATACATTTGCCCCTCCCCTTAACTCTTCTCCTTCCTCCAAATGCATATCAACCTCACGCTAAACACCAAAAATAAAAAATAAAATAATAATGCACGAGGCTTCTGTTAGCCATACTACCCTCTTACCTAGCTAAAGTGAGAATATACCTCATCTTCCCTTTACCATATCTACTCCAACTTCCCCCACTCCTCTGTGTCCACATTCACTTACCCTTCCCTCCTAGGTGCTCTATCCCCTCTCTCTTTCCCCAACCCCTTATTCATCCCAATATGAATGTCCACCCTTCAAAAAATCAAGTGTATAACTCTGTACCTCTGTGTATATCACCCGGAGGAGAAATGAAAAGGACAGAGAATGGAGAGAGAAAAAAAGAGGGCAAATTCCCCTCCCAGGAGCATCTGCATCCGAACCCAGAGACTATGTGGCTCTATATATTATTACTCTACCCAATCTCTATAGAGCAGTGTTCCCATTCTGCCCATATTTACCTGAATGTATCATTTCCGTCTTTAATTGCATGCACCCATCTTTCAGCCTCCATTATTAGATTGCCCTTTCAGTCCAACAAAGTCAGTGATCTAGTCTGTTTCCATAGCCTCTGAATTAATAATTTGGCTGCGTTCAATAAGTGCGGGATAATACTTTTCTTATAGAATCTGATAGACATTGGGGTCCCGTGGAATCAAAAATTTAAAGGCATAATTCCATGGGTCCAGAGGATGACCTCTAGACCCATGGGGTGATCGTTTCCCAAAATATTTTAATCTTGGGGCATGACCACCATAGATGTAAAAAAGTGCCTTTTTGCCCGCACCCCCCTCCAGCATCTAGCATCCTCATTTGGGCACATCTGTGCCAGCCTAACTGGAGTCCAGTATCCCCTGGCCAAAAATTGATATGACATCTCTTGGACCTGTGAACTTATGGTGTGTTGAGTCAATAAGCTTCTTAATTTGTGCCGTAGTAAAACCCTGCTTTAATTCTCCTTCCCATTCTCTAATGAAATTGGGAACTGTTTTGTTTTGTGTCTCGAGAAACAGTCTGTGCATTTGTGACAAGTGTCTGGCACGAGATGTATGTACACACATAGATTCAAATACAGTAAGAGAGTTTGATGGCCTTATTAAGAATTTCAGCTTATTGAAAAAACACACCAAGTATCTCCACACCACCATGGGTACACTTCCCAGCCTCGATGTCAGATCTGGCAGGGGAGCTAACGTTCCACATGGGGCAAATTTACCATATGTATCACCATCCCTCCCCCATGCTCTCAGAGATCACAACTCCTCCCCCGGAGAAAACCATGGGTACCCCTCCAGTGGGTTCAGGGAGGATATTCGAGGGGCATAGTCCCCTAATTGGTTTAACTTATCCCATATCAATAGAGTGCTCTGGGTTAAAGGTGACGTCCATTTTGAGAGGCCCCTGTCTGCACTCGGAATCCAAGGGACTCCCATCAACTTCCTACCTGCCATTTTCTGTTCTAGAGGGACCCATATTTTATTTTAGGAATCGTGGCACCAATTCAAAATCCACACTAAAGACATCGCCCTATAATATAGGGCTACATCTGGTAGTCCCATTCCTCCTTCCAATTTGCCTCTGCGTAAGATATCGTGGGCCAGTCTGGGACGTTTGTCATTCCATACAAACGATATAAAAGCCTTCCGTAAAATGTTAAAAAAGCTTTGTGGAAGTGTAATTGGCACAGTGTGTAGGATATACATTATTTTAGGTAATATACTCATCTTTATGGCACTAACCCTTCCAATCCGTGTTAAAAACTGGCCCTTCCATTTCTGCAAGTCCCCTATTATCCCCATCATTAAGGAGCCATAATTCAGATCATACAAATGTTTTGGATCTGGCGTAACATGTATTCCCAAATAAACCAAAGAATTTTTATTCCAAATAAAGGGATAAGAGTTTTGCAAGATCATTGTCATTGCTGGAGAGACATGACTAGGTAAAAGTACAGACTTCTCAAAATTTATTTTGAAATTAGATAAAATTCCAAATTTAGACACCTCTGCCATCAAGGCTGACAGTGATGTCTGTGGAGAAAAAAGGTAGAATAATAAGTCATCGGCATATGCAGAGACTTTATGTTCAACAGGTCCGATACATGTCCCCGAAATCTCAGTACTTTTTCTTACTTTACAAAGGAAGGACTCCAATATCATGGCAAACAACAGCGGGTATAATGGACACCCTTGTCTCATGCCATTACATATTTGAAAATAGTCCGACAGTGTGCCGTTCACCTTCACTCTCGCTCTCGGGTTCACATATAATGCCGAAACCCAGCCCATCAAGCGGTCGCCCAGACCCATCCCCCACAGCATCTCAGTCATAAATACCCAGTTCACTCTGTCAAGCGCCTTTTCGGCATCCATTGACAATGTCACTCTTGGGGCTTTATCAGGGCCGTGTTGCATCCAATGAAGAATGTGTAAATCCCGAATGGTGTTATCTCTGGCCTCATGGTCCTTCATAAAGCCCATCTGATCAGGGTGAACTAGCTTCACTCTATGGTCCTGTAGTCGAAAGGACCAAAATTTTAGCTAAAAGCTTAGTATCAGAATTTAATAGGGAAATAGGTCTGTAGTTGGCATAGTGTTGGGGATCCTTCCCTGATTTAAGGAGTACCATAAAGTATGCCAATAAGGCTTCTGGAAGTAATGGATTGGAAGCATTCATTGGGTTAAAATAGCTACATAACGGGACCCATAATCTGGAAATAAATTTCTTGTAATATTAATTCGTAAAACCGTCCGGCCACGGACTATTACATATTGAAAGGGGTGATTTTGCTTTGTTTTATTAATTCATAGAGATTGGTCTGTCTATTTCCTCAATCACCACGGTTGGCAGTGAAGGCAATGCCAAGTCTTCTATATAGTCTCGGATCTCCGATATTCGCTGTTCCTCCATAGCATTCGACGAGACCGGTTGAATGTTGTATAAAGCCTAATAAAAGGGTGTTGTGCTTACAATGCAGGGATCAGTGCATTGCACTCAGAATGCAGGGATCAGGTGCACATTGTGCTCAGAATGCAGGGTTCAGAAGTGTGTTGTGCTCAGAATGCAGGATTAAGGAGTGCGTTACGCTCAGAATGCAGGGATCAGCAGTGCGTTATGCTCAGAATGCCGGGATCAGGAGTGGGTTACACTCAGAATGCAGGGATCAGGAGTGTGTTATGGTCAGAATGCAGGGATCAGCAGTGCGTTACACTCAGAATGCAGGGATCAGGAGTGCGTTACACTCAGAATTCAGGGATCAGGAGTGCGTTACACTCAGAATGCAGGAATGCGGGGGGGGGGGAGGGTGATGTGAAGAGTGGTAGAGGACATTGCTATGGGGGGGTGCTCAGCAGCGCAGACCTGTTCCCGGTCTACCTGTAACCTACCCGCGGTCGACGGGTTGCCAACCCCCACCTCAGAGGTTTGTTAGAGAACCTTAGTGAACAAACAGCATCATGAACCAAGGAACACACCAGACAGGTCAGAGATAAAGTTGTGGAGAAGTTTAAAGCAGGGTTAGGTTATATGAAAAATATCCCAAGCGTTGAACATCTCACAGAGCTCTGTTCAATCCATCATCCAAAAATGGAAAGAGTATGGCACAACTGCAAACCTACCAAGACATGGCCGTCCACCTAAACTGACCGGCCGGGCAAGGAGAGCATTCATCAGAGAAGCAGCCAAGAGGCCCATGGTGACTCTGGAGGAGCTGCAGAGATCCACAGCTCAGGTGGGAGAATCTGTCCACAGGACAACTATTGCTATTAGCAGCATCATGTTGTGGGGAAGCTTTTCTTCAGCAGGGACAGGGAAGCTGACCAGAGTAAATGGGAAGATGGATGGAGCCAAATACAGGGCAATCTTAGGCCGTGTACACACGGGCGGACTGTCTGTCCAACTTAGTCCGTCGAAACACATTTCAGCGGACAGTCCGCTCGTGTGTGGGCTTCAGCGGACTTTTTCAGCGTGCAGTCTGGCGGACTAAGTATTTCCGAATTTCCGTAATATTGTCCGTCAGACTTTGGTTTCAGTGGACAATCCGCTCGTGAGTAGGCTAGTTGGACGGACTAAGTATGGCGCATGCTCAGAAAGGATTTACACGGCCGAAGGTTGCATTGCTGTGTATTGGACGTCCTATTTCTAGTCCCGTCGTACGTGCTGTACACGTCATCGCGCAAGCTTTCAACGGACTGTTTGTTCATCGTGTGTGGTCAAGTCCGTTCATTCGAAAGTAGGACGGACTGTCCGTCGGATTGTATGACGGACTAAGTTGGCCATACAGTCCGCCCGTGTGTACGCGGCTTTAGAAGAAAACCTGTTATGGCGCATACATACGACCAGACTTTTAAACAGACTAGCTCCACCGGTCTTTCCGACAGACTTTCTGAACGAGCAGACTTGGCCACCCACGGCCGGACTAAGTCTGTTTGAAAGTCCGTTCGTTTTGAACATGATGACGTAAACAGGACTAAACAAGGAATTTCAATAGCCAGTAGCCAATAGCTGCCCTTGCGTCGTATTTGGTCCGTTGGATTAGCACATAGACGAACGGTTTCCCTGATTTTTAGTCCGTTGGATAGATTCTAGGTCCATCGTTTTTTTATTTATAAAAAGCGGTTGGACTAGCCCACACACGATCGGATTGTCCAAAGGACTGATCCCGTTGGACCTAGTCTGCCGTAAAGTCAGATCGTGTGTACACGGCATAGGTCTGCAAAAAACTTGAGGCCGGGGACGGAGATTCACCTTCCAGCAAGACAACGACCCTAAACATACAGCCAGAGCTACAATGGAATGGTTTAGATCAAAGCATATTCATGTGTTATGCCCCATACACACGAGCAGAATTTCCATCGGAAAAATCTTGGATGGTTTTTCCGACAGAATTCCGCTCAAGCTTGGCTTGCATACACACGGTCACACAAAACTTTGCTAAACTTTCGACCATCAAGAATCGCAGTGGCGTACAATACTACGCCGAGCTGAGAAAATGAAGTCCAATGCTTCCGAGCTTGCGTCGAATTGTTTCCGAGCATGCGTAGTGATTTTACGTGTCGGAATTGGTACAGACGATCAGAATTTCCGATCGGAACTTTTTACGACAGAAAGATTGGGAACATGCTCTCAATCTTTTGCTGGTGGGAATTCGGCCAGCAAAAGTCCAATGGAGCGTACACACGGTCGCATTTTCTAACCAAAAGCTCTCAACGGTCTTTTGCTGGCCGAATTTCCGATCGTGTGTATGTGGCATTAGAATGGCCCAATCAAAGTCCAGACCTAAATCCAATTGAGAATCTGTAGCAAGTCTTGATAATTGCTGTTCACAGACACTCCCCATCCAAACTGACAGAGCTTGAGATATTCTGCAAAGAAGAATGGGCAAAAATGTCCCTCTCTAAATGTGCAAAGCTGGCAGAGACATCCCCAAAAAGACTTGCAGCTGTAATTGCAGAGAAAGGCGGTTCTACAAAGTATTGAATCGGGGGGGGGGGGGGGGGCGCCATACAAATTTACCCCACACTTTTCACATATTTATTTGTAAAAAAAATTGAAAACCATTTATCATTTTCCTTCCACTTCACAATTATGTGCCACTTTGTGTTGGTCTATCACATAAAATCCCCCAAAAAAAACATTTACATTTTTTGTTGTAACATGACAAAATGTGGAAAATTTCAAGGGGTATGAATACTTTTTCAAAGAACTGAACAAGTCCCATGAGTCATTGCAATGCTGACAGTTACAAGCATGACTCCCAAAGGCAGAGGCACGATGGGACTTGCAGTTCTACAACAGCTGGAGAGCTACAGGTTGAGCACCCATGCTGTACAATATTAAAAAACGACTTTTAAAATCACATTGACATGTTAAGATTCTTATGAGATTTTTGGGGATTAGGTTTACATCTACTTTAAAATGAAGAGATCACATAGATTTTATGCTACAAATATATTGAATTTCAATCAACTGGAGAATTCCCCTAAAGCAGGGATACAAACCGTGAACATTCGTCCTGGAGTTATTTTCTGCAAAAAAATTACTTTAAGGAAAATTTGTGTAGTACGGTTCAATGGGCGGTCAAGTCTAGTCTAGGCGAAAAACTCAAAGAACTCAAGTTTATTTATTTGTTTATGTATTTATTTTATTTTATTTATGTATTTATTTGGCATATTTATTATTTTATTTTTTTATCATTTGTTTTATTTTGTTTATTTTATTCTCTTTTTTTTTTTTTTAAGTTATGTATTTATAAATCTATTTATTATATCTATTTATTTATTTTAGAACTTCAGCTGTCCATGAATAAATCCCCCTGAAAGATCACTAATCTTTCCCCTATCTTCCATTTCAGAAGACTGGCTTTTTAAACCGACTGGTCCAGACAATGCAGTTCTTTCAGGGTGGTGCTGACACCCTTCATTGTTGATGCCTGTGATTGGTGGATCTGGTCTGCATCCCCCCCCCCCCTGTTCTTTCCCTGCCCATGCACGACTAAGTCCTTGATGGGAAGCTCTGCTCTGTACCTACAAACTTGCACACTGCGCTTACAACATTCCTTAAAGTGGTTCTGCACCTTTAAAAAAAATATTAAAAGCCAGCAGCTACATCATCCGGGCCACCGCTTGTAAAAGAGCTAGAAGAAGGCGCGGTGGCCCGGCAAGAAGAACCGAAGAGGGGGACAAGACCCCCGAAGTCGGAAGAAGAGGGCGGCGGCGGCGAGGAAGAAAGCCTGGCTCCTCCGCTAGTAAAAGAGCTAGCAGAAGATAGCGGAGGAGTCAAGCGAGAAGACCCCCGAAGACGGAAGAAGACCCCCGGAGCGGTGCAATAAACTATTTTAACCCTTGTGTGTTGTGGTTTTTTTTACTTTTTTTTTTACAGGTGAATGGATAGGGGTACATTGTACCCCATACTCATTCACATAGGGTGGGGGGCCGGGATCCGGGGGCCCCCTTATTAAAGGGGCCTCACGGATTCCGATAAGCCCCCCGCCCGCAGACCCCGACAACCAATGGCCAGGGTTGTCAGGAAGAGGTCCTTGTCCTCATCAACATGGGGACAAGGTGCTTTGGGGTGGGGGGCCGCGCGGCCCCCCCTTCCCCAAGGCACCCCCCATGTTGAGGGCACTCGGCCTGGCACGGCTCAGGAGGGGGGGCACTCGCTTGTCCCCACCCCCTTTCCTGGCCAGCTGGGTAGCGTGCTCAGATAAGGGTCTGATATGGACCTATGGGGAGACCCCCACGCCGTTTTTTTGCCATAGGGGTTCCCCTTTAAGTCCATGCCAGGTGACGGGGCCAGCGACGCCTCCTTCGCTGGCCCCGGCTACCTGGAGACGTGCTCAAAATGAGCGGACTTTCCTCCGCGTGTGTGGGCGAGTCCGTTCATTTCAAAAGTACGGTGGATAGTCCGAAGAAGAACTTGCTTACTTTGACTGCATCCAGAGAATAGCCATTCACAGCTGGATGAACACTCAGGTTGGACAGTCCCTCTCTCACAAGGCCTAGCAGCCAACAAGGTGCTTACTCAGGAACAAAGTCTTTATCACAGATGTTGTTGCAGAACACTTGTTACCTGGATCTTTCAACCTGCTTGGCGATATCCACAAGACTGGATTCTCTTGGTAACTTCAGCCCTTCCAGGCTCTTGTTAAGAAAACCAACCCGTACGTGGTGTTCTTCTAAAGAGTTCTCCCCTGGAATGCTTGAATTACAATGGGTCTCTCCCAAACCGGAGACGGCACCTATCCACCTCAGAATCCTCCTCTAGTTTCCCTGCCTTGGGCTAGCCAGCCCCGAGGCATTAAAGTCAAGTGGATCCGCACCCCAGGCCATAGCCTTCCTGGGGGCTGGTCAGGAGGACCAGGACCATGTAATCAGTACTTCATACTGGACCAGAACCCCTAACCACTTGACGTCCGAATCTTAAATACCCTCTCCCCGAGGGCACAGCGAGAGGGCCACTCCCATTGACCTGGCTCCGAAAGAGAGTAATTTAAGCGCCTGACCAGACCATAGTTCCACGTCTGCAACAAGAGACAGTGCCCCCTGTGGCCAGGCTGAACATCTCACAGTCCAGTCAGACTGATACAGAAGTCAAATTTAGACAAATAAACCCAAACCAAACTGCAGTTTTGGCAAATTTTGAAAAAAGCATAGCGCGTGCTCTTCAGGAGCCCGCCGCTACATAAAGAACATCCTATTTGTTTTCACTTCAGTGGCGTGAACTGAACACACGGCACACAAAGCAAATTGCTCCGTCTATCCGCTACACATCACAGCTCAACGTAGGGTGGTGTGAATGGGCTTGGTTGGCACTATTGCTTATGTGGGTGCCTCTCTGCATGCTCTTGCACATAGGACAGCCCATTCATTTTAATGCACTCCCCTACATGTGAAAAACACGGAAAAGAAGTCCCCGGCTCTTTTATAATCATGCTGCATAGAACCGCATTGTGCTGCAGCACCATTCAGTTTAGGATGTGTATTTGCAGATGCATGGGGGGTGCCATTGACAATTAGTGGCACCCCCACTCAAGTGCAGTGCATTTCCCTGTGTGTTGGCAAAGCATGCGATTTTGTGGGCTTTCCCGTCACACGTAGATGTCGATCTAGAATGAATGTTCTATTTAAACCAATAGGTTCCTGGGAATGTCCTGGGTTCTATACAATCAGCAGCACCATAAGACCTGCCACTGTTATTGAACCATCACCTGTTCATATTCTCCTGACAGGGTATGAGTATTAGTGTCATGATTGCCAAACAATCCAGAATAGGCTGTCGGGAAAAAAGAGAAAAAAACGAAAAAAAAAAAATCTTATTTACCCAAATTAAATAAAAAGTGGAATGCTTTTAGATTGTAAGCTCTTTTGAGCAGGGCCCTCCTAATCCTCTTGTATGTTATTGTATTATAACTGTAAAGTAAATGCTGTAAACTACTTTAGTAGTGAGAAATTACCATCCTGCACTCTCGCCTCCGAACAGCCCCAATTCCTGCACCTTTACACCTCAGATCACTGTCCCCCCTGCTCATCTGCCCCACCATTGTAACCCCCTGTTCATCTGCCCCACCATTGTAACCCCCTGCTCATCTGCCCCACCATTGTAGCACCCTGTTCATCTGCCCCACCATTGTAACCTCCTGCTCATCTGCCCCACCATTGTAACCCCCTGTTCATCTGCCCCACCATTGTAACCCCCTGTTCATCTGCCCCACCATTGTAACCTCCTGCTCATCTGCCCCACCATTGTAACCCCCTGTTCATCTGCCCCACCATTGTAACCCCCTGTTCATCTGCCCCACCATTGTAACACCCTGTTCATCTGCCCCACCATTGTAACCTCCTGCTCATCTGCCCCACCATTGTAACCCCCTGTTCATCTGCCCCACCATTGTAACCCCCTGTTCATCTGCCCCACCATTGTAACCCCCTGCTCATCTGCCCCACCATTGTAACCCCCTGTTCATCTGCCCCACCATTGTAACCCCCTGTTCATCTGCCCCACCATTGTAACCCCCTGCTCATCTGCCCCACCATTGTAACCCCCTGCTCATCTGCCCCACCATTGTAACCTGCTTTCTCATCTGTCCCACCTGCTTTACACCCCCTGCTTTTCTTCCCCAACACTGTCCCTTCTGCACATCTGTCTCACCTCTGTAACCCCCTGGTCTACAGCCCCACCTCTGTACCCCCCTGGTCTTCTGCCCCACCACTGTAAAGCATGCTGGGACTTGTAGCCCTATCATAGGCTGTAATGCTCCTGCAGAGCATAGTGGGACTTTTAGCTCTATCATAGGCTGCAACGAAAGTGCAGAGCATGGTGACACTTGTAGTTCTATCACAGGCTGCAAGAGAGGTGCAGAGCATACTGGGACTTGTAGTTCTATTACAGGCTGCAAGAAACGTGCAGAGCATGCTGGGACTGGTGGTTCTATCATAGGCTGCAAGAGAGGTGCAGAGCATGCTGGGACATGTAGTTCTAGCCCAGCCACCCAGTAATACTACAATGAAAGCGCAGAGCATTCATGCTGGGACTTGTAGTTCTATTACAGGCTGCAATAGAGGAGCAAGGCATGCTGGAGCTTCTAGTCCTATCACAGGCTGCAATGATCCTGCAGAGCATAGTGGGACTTTTAGTTCTATCACAGGCTGTAAGAGAGGTGCACAGCATGCTGGGACTTGTAGTTCCAGCCCAGTCACACAGGAAAGTGCAATGAAAGTGCAGATCATTCATGCTGGAACCTGTAGTTCTATCACAGGCTGCAATAGAGGAGCAAGGCATGTTGAAACTTCTAGTCCTATCACAGTCTGCAATGGAGGTGCACAACATGCTGGGACCTATAGTCCTATCACAGGCTGCAATGGAGATGCATAACATCCTGGGACCTGTAGTACTATCACAGGCTGCCATGGAGGTGCAGAACATGCTGGGACCTGTAATTCTATCCCAGGCTGCACTGTATGTACAAGCTGTACATTGTTTTAGTTTCCTCCTTCCCAATCCCAGCCACTCTCTCCCCCTGGGACATACTAAAAGGAATGACAGAATGGAATGCCCATAGACTTTAACAGGGAGATGGAATGCCCATAGAGAATAATGGAACAAAGTGGAATGCCCATAGAGAATAATGGAAAATAAAATTCAGTTTGTGACAGACTCTTTTGACATATAAATGTTTTTTTTTTTTAAAGACCTACTTTTAAATATCAGTGGCCATGTTTAATATTAGATTAGATGGGATTAATGTTGTTTTTTATGGCATAACAAAGGTAAATGACAGAGTGGAATGCCCATAGAGTATAATGGGAAGTAAAATATAAACTCATTTGCAAGCAAATCTGAGTGACATAGCAATTTATCCTTTACCACAGCTGTTCCTCAAGTAGAGTAGAAGATTGTAAGATTGAGATTATTTGGGATTACAGCTGTTTTCTATGGAATGACAAACATATGACAGAATGGAATGCCCATAGAGTATAATGGGGAGCAAGATGTGACCTGGAGTCAAAACCATTGGTCATATCAGATCAATCTTTAGCAGACATACTCTCTATGTCCAGTGGTGATGTCCAAAATTCACATTAAGTGGGATTATTATTGGTTTCTATGGAATGACATACATATGACAGAGTGGAATGCCCATAGAATATAATGGGAAGCAAGATGTGACCTGGAGTCAGAACCATTGGTCATATCAGATCAATCTTTAGCAGACATACTCTCTATTTGCAGCAGTGATGTCCAAATTTGAAATTAAATGGGATTATTTTTGTTTTATATGGAATGACAAGACATATGACAGAGTGGAATGCCCATAGAGTATAATGGGAAATAAAATCTAAACTCATTTGCAGGCAAATCTGAGAGACATAGCAATTTATCCTTTACCACAGCTGTTACTCAAGTAGAGTAGCAGATTGTAAGGTTGAGATTATTTGGGATTACAGCTGTTTTCTATGGAATGACAAACATATGACAGAATGGAATGCCCATAGAGTATAATGGGAAGGAAGATGTGACCCGGAGTCAAAACCATTGGTCATATCGGATCATTCTTTAGCAGACATACTCTCTGTGTCCAGTTGTGATGCCCAAAATTCAGATTAAGTGGGATTATTATTGGTTTCTATGGAATGACATACATATGACAGAATGGAATGCCCATAGAGTATAATGGGGAGCAAGGTGTGACCTGGAGTCAGAACCATTGGTCATATCAGATCAATCTATAGCAGACATATTCTATATGTTTGTTAGTGATGTCCAAATTGGACATTAATTAGGATTGTTATTGTTTTCTATGGAATGACAGATAAATAATTAAAAGGAATGCCCATACAGTATCATGGGGAGCAAGATGTGACCTGGAGTCAAAACCATTGGTCATATCAGATTAGTCTTTAGCAGACATACTCTCTATGTCCAGTGGTGATGCCCAAAATTCACATTAAGTGGGATTATTATTGGTTTCTATGGAATGACATGCATATGACAGAGTGGAATGCCCATAGAGTATAATGGGAAGCAAGATGTGTCCTGAAGTCAGAACCATTGGTCATATCAGATCAATCTTTAGCAGACATACTCTCTATGTTTGTAAGTGATGTCCAAATTAGACATTAAGTGGGATTATTATTTTTTTCTATGGAATGGCAGATAAATAATAAAAAGGAATGCCCATAGAGTATCATGGGGAGCAAGATGTGACCTGGAGTCAAAACCATTGGTCCTATCCGATCAATCTTTAGCAGACATATTCTCTATGTCCAGTGGTGATGCCCAAAATTCACATTAAGTGGGATTATTATTGGTTTCTATGGAATTACATACATATGACAGAGTGGAATGCCCATAGAGTATAATGGGAACTAAAATATAATCTCATTTGCAGGCAAATCTGAGTGACATAGCAATTTATCCTTTACCACAGCTGTTCCTCAAGTAGAGTAGCAGATTGTAAGATTGAGATAATTTGGGATTACAGCTGTTTTCTATGGAATGACAAACATATGACAGGGTGGAATGCCCATAGAGTATCATGGGGAGCAAGATGTGACCTGGAGTCCGAACCATTGGTCATATCAGATCATTCTTTAGCAGACATACTCTCTATGTTCAGCAGTGATGTCCAAATTTGAAATTAAATGGGATTATTTTTGTTTTCTATGGAATGACAAGACATATGACAGAGTGGAATGCCCATAGAATATAATGGGAAGTAAAATATAAACTCATTTGCAGGCAAATCTGAGTGACATAGCAATTTATCCTTTACCACAGCTGTTCCTCAAGTAGAGTAGCAGATTGTAAGGTTGAGATTATTTGGGATTACAGCTGTTTTCTATGGAATGGCAGATAAATAATAGAAAGGAATGCCCATAGAGTATAATGGGAAGCAAGATGTGACCTGGAGTCAAAACCATTGGTCATATCAGATCAGTCTTTAGCAGACATACTCTCTATGTCCAGTGGTGATGTCCAAAATTCAGATTAAGTGGGATTATTATTGGTTTCTATGGAATGACATACATATGACAGAGTGGAATGCCCATAGAGAATAATGGGAAGGAAGGTGTGACCTGGAGTCAGAACCATTGGTCATATCAGATCAATCTTTAGCAGACATACTCTCTATGTTTGTTAGTGATGTCCAAATTAGACATTAAGTGGGATTATTATTTTTTTCTATAGAATGACAGATAAATAATAAAAAGGAATGCCCATAGAGTATCATGGGGAGCAAGATGTGACTTGGAGTCAAAACCATTGGTCATATCACATACATTTTTAGCAGACATACCCTCTATTTCCAGTGGTGATGTCCAAAATTCACATTAAGTGGGATTATTATTGGTTTCTATGGAATGACATACATATGACAGAGTGGAATGCCCATAGAGTATAATGGGAAGCAAGGTGTGACCTGGAGTCAAAACCATTGGTCATATCACATAAATTTTTAGCAGACATACCCTCTATGTCCAGTGGTGATGTCCAAAATTCACATTAAGTGGGATTATTATTGGTTTCTATGGAATGACATACATATGACAGAGTGGAATGCCCATAGAGAATAATGGGAAGCAAGATGTGACCTGGAGTCAGAACCATTGGTCATATCAGATCAATCTTTAGCAGACATACTCTCTATGTTCAGCAGTGATGTCCAAATTTCAAATTAAATGGTATTATTATTGTTTTATATGGAATGACAAGACATATGACAGAGTGGAATGCCCATAGAGTATAATGGGAAATAAAATCTAAACTCATTTTCAGGCAAATCTGAGTGACATGGCAATTTATCCTTTACCACAGCTGTTCCTCAAGTAGAGTAGCAGATTGTAAGGTTGAGATTATTTCAGATTACAGCTGTTTTCTATGGAATGACAGATAAATAATAGAAAGGAATGCCCATAGAGTATAATGGGAAGCAAGATGTGACCTGGAGTCAAAACCATTGGTCATATCAGATCATTCTTTAGCAGACATACTCTCTATGTCCAGTGGTGTTGTCCAAAATTCACATTAAGTGAGATTATTATCGGTTTCTATGGAATGACAGATAAATAATAGAAAGGAATGCCCATAGAGTATAATGGGAAGCAAGGTGTGACCAGGAGTCAGAACCATTGGTCATATCACATCAATCTTTAGCAGACATGCCCTCTATGTCCAGTGGTGATGTCCAAAATTCACATTAAGTGGGATTATTATTGGTTTCTATGGAATGACAGATAAATAATAGAAAGGAATGCCCATAGAGTGTAATGGGAAGCAAGATGTGACCTGGAGTCAAAACCATTGGTCATATCAGATCAATCTTTAGCAGACATACTCTCTATGTCCAGTGGTGATGTCCAAAATTCACATTAAGTTGGATTATTATTATTTTCTATGGAATGACATACATATGACAGAGTGGAATGCCCATAGAGTATAATGGGAAGCAAGATGTGACCTGGAGTCAACACCATCATTGGTCATATCAGATCATTCTTTAGCAGACATACTCTCTATGTCCAGTGGTGATGTCCAAAATTCACATTAAGTGGGATTATTATTGGTTTCTATGGAATGACAAACATATGACAGAGTGGAATGCCCATAGAATATAATGGGAAGCAAGGTGTGACCTGGAGTCAGAACCATTGGTCATATCAGATCAATCTTTAGCAGACATACTCTCTACTTTCAGCAGTGATGTCCAAATTTGACATTAAACGAGATTATTATTGTTTTATATGGAATGACAAGACATTTGACAGAGTGGAATGCCCATAGAATATAATGGGAAGTAAAATATAATCTCATTTGCAGGCAAATCTGAGAGACATAGCATTTTCACCTTTCCCACAGCTGTTCCTCAAGTAGAGTAGCAGTTTGTAAGGTTGAGATTATTTGGGATTACAGCTGTTTTCTATGGAATGACAGATAAATGATGGAAAGGAATGCCCATAGAGTAGAATGGGAACCAAGATGTGACCTGGAGTCAAAATCTTTCAGCATACCAAATAAATCCTTAGCAGATATAGTATCCAAGTTTAGTGGCACGATTTTAAATCGAGTGTGTATGGATTTTAATTGTTTTATAAGGAATGAAAGAAGAAAATGCCCACAGAGCAGCCCTCAAAAATTACACTCGCCTGCTCACATTTTGCGAGTGGATTTTGAGGGCTGGCAGATGTGGGCTGCCTGGGGGGCCAGCACCACCAGTGGCGGCCCGCCCATAGGGGGCGCCCGGGCGCCGCCCCCCTCCCCCTAGGTGTAAAAAAGAAATAAAGTAAAAAAAAAAAAAAAAAGTAAAAAAAAAAGTAAAAAAAAAAAAAAAACGGGCCCTTTAAGACATTTTTAAAAAAAAAAGTCATTTAACAATTTAACATAGTGTACTGTGGCGCCGGTCACAGTGCACTATGAGAAGCGCCACGTCGATGCAATCACAAGATTGCATCCATGGCGCTTCATTTGCGGGTTAAAAACCCGCCTTGCGGCGCACAGCAGAACGCCAACTAGCTTCCGCCCGTAAAATCATTGTGATTCTACGGGCGGGAGCATTGTCAATCTTAGACAGGCCACTTCCGGCTTTCGGCTGCTTCACGAAACCCGGAAGTGACGTCGGCAGCTCCGTTCCTCAGCCCGAGCGGAGCTGCAAGACAGTGAGGCAGGAGGTGAGTCACCGCATAAAGGCTTTCTAGTTTCTACTTTGTTGAGAATGTTCATGCATTTAGCTGAATGAATGGAAAAAAAGCTTTCACAGCCAGAAAGCTTTCCCCAGGCCAGGCGACTTTTGCCGTGGCCAATCAGAGAATGAGCTCTGAAGGGGGAACTCCACGCCAAATTTCTGAAAAAAATTTTGACGTGGGTTCCCCCTCCGAGAGCATACCAGGCCCTTAGGTCTGGTATGGATTCCAAGGGGAACCCCCTACGCCGAAAAAACGGCGTGGGGGTCCCCCCCAGATCCACACCAGACCCTTATCCGAGCACACTACCCGGCCGGCCAGGAAAGGGGGTGGGGACGAGCGGGCGGCCCCCCCCTCCTGAGCCGTACCAGGCCGCGTGCCCTCAACATGGGGGGGTGCCTTGGGGGAGGGGGGGGGCGGGCCGCCCCCCCACCCCACAGCACCTTGTCCCCATGTTGATGAGGACAAGGGCCTCTTCCCGACAACCCTGGCCGTTGGTTGTCGGGGTCTGCGGGCGGGGGGCTTATCGGAATCCGGGAGCCCCCTTTAATAAGGGGGCCCTGGATACCGGCCCCCACCCTATGTGAATGAGTATGGGGTACAATGTACCCCTACCCATTCACCTGTGAAAAAAAGTACAAAAAAAACACAACACAGGGTTAAAATATTTTATTGCACAGCTCCGGGGGTCTTCCGTCTTCGGGGGTCTTCTCGCCGGACTCCTCCGCTATCTTCTTGTAGCTCTTTTGCTAGCGGAGGAGCCCGGCTTTCTTCCTCGCCGCCGGCCTCTTCTTCCGACTTCGGGGGTCTTGTCGGGTAGCGTGTTCGGATAAGGGTCTGGTGTGGATCTGGGGGGGACCCCCACGCCGCTTTTTCGGCGTAGGGGGTTCCCCTTGGAATCCATACCAGACCTAAGGGCCTGGTATGCTCTCGGAGGGGGAACCCACGTCATATTTTTTTTCAGAAATTTGGCGTGGAGTTCCCCCTTCAGAGCTCATTCTCTGATTGGCCACGGCAAAAGTCGCCTTGCCTGGGGAAAGCTTTCTGGCTGTGAAAGCTTTTTTTCCATTCATTCAGCTAAATGCATGAACATTCTCAACAAAGTAGAAACTAGAAAGCCTTTATGCGGTGACTCACCTCCTGCCTCACTGTCTTGCAGCTCCGCTCGGGCTGAGGAACGGAGCTGCCGACGTCACTTCCGGGTTTCGTGAAGCAGCCGAAAGCCGGAAGTGACCTGCCTGTCTAAGATTGACAATGCTCCCGCCCGTAGAAACACAATGATTTTACGGGCGGAAGCTAGTCGGCGTTCTGCAGAGCGCCGCAAGGCGGGTTTTTAACCCGCAAATGAAGCGCCATGGATGCAATCTTGTGATTGCATCGACGTGGCGCTTCTCATAGTGCACTGTGACCGGCGCCACAGTACACTATGTTAAATTGTTAAATGACATTTTTTATTTTTTTTAAATGTCTTAAAGGGCCCGTTTTTTTTATTTTTTATTTTTTTTCCTTTTTTTTTTACACCTAGGGGGAGGGGGGGCAGCGCCCGGGCGCCCCCTATGGGCGGGCCGCCACTGGTGGTGCTGGCCCCCCCAGGCAGCCCACATCTGCCAGCCCTCAAAATCCACTCGCAAAATGTGAGCAGGCGAGTGTAATTTTTGAGGGCTGCTCTGTGGGCATTTTCTTCTTTCATTCCTTATAAAACAATTAAAATCCATACACACTCGATTTAAAATCGTGCCACTAAACTTGGATACTATATCTGCTAAGGATTTATTTGGTATGCTGAAAGATTTTGACTCCAGGTCACATCTTGGTTCCCATTCTACTCTATGGGCATTCCTTTCCATCATTTATCTGTCATTCCATAGAAAACAGCTGTAATCCCAAATAATCTCAACCTTACAAACTGCTACTCTACTTGAGGAACAGCTGTGGTAAAGGTGAAAATGCTATGTCTCTCAGATTTGCCTGCAAATGAGATTATATTTTACTTCCCATTATATTCTATGGGCATTCCACTCTGTCATATGTCTTGTCATTCCATATAAAACAATAATAATCTCGTTTAATGTCAAATTTGGACATCACTGCTGAACGTAGAGAGTATGTCTGCTAAAGATTGATCTGATATGACCAATGGTTTTGACTCCAGGTCACACCTTGCTTCCCATTATATTCTATGGGCATTTCACTATGTCATATGTTTGTCATTCCATAGAAACCAATAATAATCCCACTTAATGTGAATTTTGGACATCACCACTGGACATAGAGAGTATGTCTGCTAAAGAATGATCTGATATGACCAATGGTGTTGACTCCGGGTCACATCTTCCTTCCCATTATACTCTATGGGCATTCCACTCTGTCATATGTATGTCATTCCATAGAAAACAGCTGTAATCCCAAATAATCTCAACCTTACAATCTGCTACTCTACTTGAGGAACAGCTGTAGTAAAGGATAAATTGCTATGTCACTCAGATTTGCCTGCAAATGAGTTTAGATTTTACTTCCCATTATACTCTATGGGCATTCCACTCTGTCATATGTCTTGTCATTCCATATAAAACAATAATAATCCCGTTTAATTTGAAATGTGGACATCACTGCTGAACATAGAGAGTATGTCTGCTAAAGATTGATCTGATATGACCAATGGTTTTGACTCGAGGTCACATCTTGCTCCCCATGATACTCTATGGGCATTCCTTTCTATTATTTATCTGTCATTCCATAGAAACCAATAATAATCCCACTTAATCTGAATTTTGGACATCACCACTGGACATAGAGAGTATGTCTGCTAAAGACTGATCTGATATGACCAATGGTTTTGACTCCAGGTCACATCTTGCTTCCCATTATACTCTATGGGCATTCCTTTCTATTATTTATCTGCCATTCCATAGAAAACAGCTGTAATCCCAAATAATCTCAACCTTACAATCTGCTACTCTACTTGAGGAACAGCTGTGGTAAAGGATAAATTGCTATGTCACTCAGATTTGCCTGAAAATGAGTTTAGATTTTATTTCCCATTATACTCTATGGGCATTCCACTCTGTCATATGTCTTGTCATTCCATATAAAACAATAATAATCCCGTTTAATTTGAAATTTGGACATCACTGCTGAACATAGAGAGTATGTCTGCTAAAGATTGATCTGATATGACCAATGGTTCTGACTAGGGATGAGCTTCGTGTTCGAGTCGAACGCATGTTCGACTCGAACATCGGTCGTTCGTGCGTTCGCCGAATTCCGAACGTTTGGGCCGTTCGCGGCAAAATTCGTGTGGCCCACAATGCACTGCGATGGCGCAATGCATTGCTGTCTCACGATTGGCCAAGCATGCACTGTGACCCCGCATGCTTGGCCAATCGCAGCGCCAGTAGCGGGAAGAGCAATGGTTGGCCACAGGCATCCTGCCTGTGGCCAATCATAGCTCAGACTGTGTAGTGCACGCCCCACACTATATAAAGCTGCCTTTCAGGCGGCCTCGTGTAGTGTTTGTTAGCATCTGAAGCAGTGGGTGTTCTGTGTACCTTCAACACAGTTACACACCAATCGTTTTTGGCTGATTTACTATTTTGCTCTTGTGTAGTGGTTACTGTCTGTGCCCTGACCGCAGTATACACCACTATATTCACCTCACCTATATAGCTAGTGATCTAGCTTTAATAATAGAGCTTGCAGTCAGTAGTGTTAGTGCGTGCTGTCTGCGTGCTCTGTACCCAGTACATACCACTATATACACCTACATAGCTGTTCTCTATTTGAGCCCGATTGTCATTTGCTGGAGTTATTGGAAGTTGTGTGTGCCTCCAGCACAGCACAGTATACATCTGTATATACCCCTTTAACTCTGCTGTTTTCTTGTTATTGTCTGCGTGCCCTGACCGCAGTATACACCGTGATATTCACCTCACCTATATAGCTAGTGGTCCATCTTTAACAATAGAGCTTGCAGTCAGCAGTGTCACTCAGGAGATAGTGCGTGCTGTGTGCCTGCTCTTTACCCAGTACATACCGCTATTATCCACCTACATAGCTGTTCTCTATTTGGGCCCGATTGGCATCTGCTGGAGTTATTGGAAGTTGTGTGTGCTTCCAGCACAGCACAGTATACATCTGTATATACCCCTTTAACTCTGCTGTTTTCTGGTTATTGTCTGCGTGCCCTGACCGCAGTATACACCGTGATATTCACCTCACCTATATAGCTAGTGGTCCATCTTTAACAATAGAGCTTGCAGTCAGCAGTGTCACTCAGGAGATAGTGCGTGCTGTGTGCCTGCTCTGTACCCAGTACATACCGCTATTATCCACCTACATAGCTGTTCTCTATTTGGGCCCGATTGACATCTGCTGGAGTTATTGGAAGTTGTGTGTGCTTCCAGCACAGCACAGTATACATCTGTATATACCCCTTTAACTCTGCTGTTCTATAAAAAAGGCATCTGCAGGAGTTAGTGGGTGTTGTGTGCCTCCAGCACAATATAAACTACCCAACTACTGTTTTACCCAACTCCCTTCAGGCCATTACCATGTCTGGAAGGCCAGCAAGGAGAGGCAGACAGGCGCGAGCCGATAAAAGAGGGCAAGCAGGCTCTGTGTCTAGAGACAACAGTGCTGGTCGGGGACGCGGTGCATTGTCATCAGCACGTGGCCATGGGACATGCTTGTCCTTCTTTTCTGCAGCTGGACATGTTGAACCGCAACATGCCAACGACTTGGTAGAGTGGATGACCAAGCCCTCTTCATCCTCCTCATCCTCTCTCACCCAGTCTCAGGGTAGTAGAAAAGCAGCTGCTAACACATCGTCGTCCCTCCTCTCAATGTCATCATCAGTGACTCCTTCCCTAGACCCACCACGTCCTCCTGAGGAGTCTCCTGAACTCTTTGAGCACAGTGTTGGGTACATGCTCCAGGAGGATGCCCAGTGTTTGGTGGGCTCTGATGATGACACTCAGCTAGAGGAAGGCAGTAGCGTGAGCACAGAGAGAGGGGATGCTCAAGAAGGACAGCAATCTGGCAGTCATGTTCCACAAGCTGCAGCATACTGCCAGGTTTGCTACAGCGATGAAGAGGGAGGGGATGATGATGGCACTGACTCCACGTGGGTGCCTGGAAGGAGGGAGGAGGAGGAGGAGGAGGAGGAGGCACATGTCCAACGAGGCAGGATGCCCTCCGGGGGCCAGCTTAGGGGCAGCACACCGACTGAATCACACCGCAGAGCTCCGCCTGCGCAGAGCGCTTCCTCTGCGCGTTATTCTAAAAGTTCTTTGGTGTGGGCCTTTTTTGAGACGAGTGCATCAGATCGCACCGCTGCTATTTGCAACATATGTCTCAAGCGTATCTCACGTGGCCAAAACATCAGCCGCTTGGGCACCACATGCTTGACCAGACATATGTTGACCTGCCATGCAGCTCGTTGGCAAGCATACCTCAAAGACCCACACCAAAGAACAAAGCGGACCTCTCCTTGCTCCTCATCAGCTGGCATCTCCAACCCCACTAGACCTTCAGTCCTCTCTGAAACCTGCTCTGAGAGGAATGAAGGTGTAGAATTAGGTGTGTCACAGCCAAATGCTTCCGGGAACTCTGCTAGTGGTACATCCACGTCCGATTATAGCAGACAAATGTCCCTGCCCCAGCTGCTGGACCGGCGGAAGAAATTTACTCCCAGCCATCCACATGCCCAGCGGTTGAATGCTAGCTTGGCTAAATTGCTAGCACTTCAACTGCTGCCTTTTCAGTTGGTAGACTCGGCCCCCTTCCGTGAGTTTGTACAATGTGCGGTTCCTCAGTGGCAGGTCCCCAAACGCCACTTTTTCTCACGGAAGGCAATTCCGGCTCTCTACCGGCATGTGGAAGGCAATGTCCTTGCCTCGCTGGACAGGGCGGTCAGCGGTAAGGTGCATATTACCGCTGACTCATGGTCCAGCAGGCATGGACAGGGACGTTACCTGTCTTTCACGGCCCATTGGGTCACTCTTCTGGCTGCTGGGAAGGATGCAGGACAAGGTGCAGTAGTATTGGAGGTTGTTCCGCCACCACGCCTCCAAAATGCTACTATTGGTTGTGACACACCTCTCTCCTCCACCCCCTCCTCTTCTTCTTCCTCCATGGCCTCTTCCAGTGCTCTGTCCTCAGAACCAGCGGTGCTCCGTAGGCGTTGCAGGGGCTACGCAAGTACGCAGGCAAAACGATGCCATGCCGTGCTTGCGCTGGTTTGTTTGGGGGACAGGAGCCACACTGGGGCGGATGTTTTGTCAGCTCTGCAGGGGCAGGCCGAGAGGTGGTTGACGCCACGCCAGCTTAAGCCAGGAATGGTGGTTTGCGACAATGGCACCAACCTCCTCTCCGCCCTCCGACAGGGACAACTGACCCATGTGCCCTGTGTAGCTCACGTCCTTAACCTGGTGGTGCAGCGGTTCTTGGGCAGGTACCCCGGCTTACAGGATGTCCTGAAACAGGCCAGGAGAGTCTGTGTGCATTTCCGCCGATCATTTAATGCCTGTGCTCGGCTGGCTGAGCTCCAAAAGGAGTTGAACCTGCCCAAGAACCGCCTTATATGTGACATGCCCACCAGATGGAACTCAACATTGGCCATGCTGCAGCGGCTGCACACGCAGCAGAGGGCCATCAATGAGTACCTGTGCGACTACGGCACCAGGACAGGGTCAGGAGAGCTTGGTTTTTTCTCACCACGCCAGTGGGGCATGATCAGGGATGCATGCACTGTCCTGTCACCGTTTGAGGAGGCCACAAGGATGGTGAGCAGTGACAGTGCATGCATCAGTGACACTATACCTCTTGTCCACCTCTTGGAGCATACGCTGCGTGGAATAATGGACAGGGCACTTGAGGCAGAACAGAGGCAGGAAGAGGAGGACTTCCTTGCCTCTCAAGGCCCCCTTTATCCAGACAGTGTTCCTGCTGTGCCACCCATCACACAGGAAGAGGGTGAGGAGGAGGAAGAGGAGGAGGAGGATGATTGTGTCAGCATGGAGGTGGAGGCTGGCACTCAGCATCAGCAGCAGCAGTCTTATAGGGATGATTTACAGTCCCAAGAAACACGTGGACTTGTACGTGGCTGGGAGGAGGTAGCTGCGGATCATGTTGTCCTTAGTGACCCAGAGGACTCCGGACCGAATGCCTCAGCTAACCTACGCTGCATGGCCTCCCTGATCCTGCAAAGCTTGCGGAAGGATCCTCGTATTCTTCGGATCAAGGAGAGGGACCATTACTGGCTGGCCACTCTCCTTGATCCACGGTACAAGGGTAAGGTTGCCGACCTTATCTTGCCATCGCAGAGGGAGCAGAGGATGAGACATCTCCGGGAGGCCTTGCAGAAAGCTCTGTGCAACGCGTTCCCAGAGACTGGGAGGTCACAAACTCCTGGTCCTGGACAACGTGTTGCTGAGGCATCAGTCAGAAGGAGCGGTGGAGAAGGTGGCCGTCTGACTGATGCTTTCAGACAATTTTTTAGTCCGCAGCCCCAAGGTATGATTGGTTCCAGCACCCATCGCCAGCGTCTAATTTACATGGTGCAGGAATACCTAGGGGCAAGGTCAGACTTGGACACCTTTCCCACTGAAAATCCTCTGGCTTACTGGGTCTTGAGGATGGATCACTGGCCAGAGCTTGCACAGTATGCAATTGAGCTACTGGCCTGTCCTGCATCCAGCGTTCTTTCGGAACGCACCTTCAGTGCTGCTGGTGGCTTCGTTACCGATCACAGGGTGCGCCTGTCCACCGAATCAGTTGATCGACTGACCTTCATCAAGATGAATCAGTCTTGGATCACCCACAGCTACCAAGCACCTGAAGCTGATGTAACCGAATAATTTTTTTTGAAATACCACATCCCTTCAAGACTGCCTATGCTGATGCTGAGTGACTGTCCTGTTATGTTGATTGTCTATCCTCTTCCTCCTCCGCTGATATGTTGGAAGAACATTTTTGGTTCTGGGTGATGCCAGCAGCCCAATTTTTCTGCCCCTGTTTAACAGGGGCGTTTAAGTACAATTTTTGATGCAATGCTTTGCAGCAGGGCTAATTCCTGCAAAAAAACTAGAGTATATGGCAGAGGTTGCAGTGTGATGGCACCAGTGCCTAAGGCCCAATTTTTCTGCCCCTGTTTAACAGGGGCGTTTAAGTAAAATTTTTGATGCAATGCTTTGCAGCAGGGCTAATTCCTGCAATAAAACTAGAGTGTATGGCAGAGGTTGCAGTGTGATGGCACCAGTGCCTAAGGCCCAATTTTTCTGCCCCTGTTTAACAGGGGCGTTTAAGTACAATTTTTGATGCAATGCTTTGCAGCAGGGCTAATTCCTGCAAAAAAACTAGAGTATATGGCAGAGGTTGCAGTGTGATGGCACCAGTGCCTAAGGCCCAATTTTTCTGCCCCTGTTTAACAGGGGCGTTTAAGTAAAATTGTTGATGCAATGCTTTGCAGCAGGGCTAATTCCTGCAATAAAACTAGAGTGTATGGCAGAGGTTGCAGTGTGATGGCACCAGTGCCTAAGGCCCAATTTTTCTGCCCCTGTTTAACAGGGGCGTTTAAGTACAATTTTTGATGCAATGCTTTGCAGCAGGGCTAATTCCTGCAATAAAACTAGAGTGTATGGCAGAGGTTGCAGTGTGATGGCACCAGTGCCTAAGGCCCAATTTTTCTGCCCCTGTTTAACAGGGGCGTTTAAGTAAAATTTTTGATGCAATGCTTTGCAGCAGGGCTAATTCCTGCAAAAAAACTAGAGTGTATGGCAGAGGTTGCAGTGTGATGGCACCAGTGCCTAAGGCCCAATTTTTCTGCCCCTGTTTAACAGGGGCGTTTAAGTAAAATTTTTGATGCAATGCTTTGCAGCAGGGCTAATTCCTGCAAAAAAACTAGAGTGTATGGCAGAGGTTGCAGTGTGATGGCACCAGTGCCTAAGGCCCAATTTTTCTGCCCCTGTTTAACAGGGACATGTAATTACAATTCTTGATATAATATTTCACAGGAGGGCCCCTTCCTGTGCCCACCCAGAGTAACTGTGAGGACTTATAGTGTTGTGGCACCAGCACCACAACCACCAAAGGTCAATTTTTCTACCACTGTTCAACAATGGCATGTAATTACAATTCTTGATATAATCGTTCACAGCAGGGCGCTCCAGCGGCCACCAAGAGTCACTTTGAGGGCTTACAATGTTGTTGCAAAACCAACACCTTGTTCCGCCATTTCTGCAGAGCATATAGGGCAGGCCCCTACTTTCAAACATCCAATTTACAAACATCTCCTACTTGCAAACGGAAGGAGACAACAGCAAGTGAGATGAAAAAAGATGGACGACAAAACAAATTATACAGGGGTGATAACCCTTCCCTATGTTTTCCAAAAAGCTTAAAGATATTTTTTTTGACTGGAGCTACACTTTAAAAATGTACCGGTTGAAAATGACAAACAGATTCAACTTAACACAACAAACCTACACAGTCCCTGTCTTGTTTGCACCGCCTGTATACTGCTGTTCTGAGTATATAGGGCCTGGGGGCCACACGCATTTCCTTTTTTTTAATATGGGTACAGGGTTCCCCTTAATGTGCGTACAAGACCCAAATAGGCTGGTAATGGGCAGGGAGGGCTACCCATGCCATTTTTCTGAATGATTTTCAACCATATTGCAGGAACCAGATATAACATTAAAACCGCAAGCAGTTTTAAATGGTGTTATTTCCGTTTAATGTCATTTTGTGCAGAGACTGTTCTAAACACGGGAAACACGTGGCACTTCACAGGCATACTATATAGACACCCCCCAGGCACCATATTTAAAGGAATATTTCACTTTTTTTTTTTTCACTTTAATCGTCATTAAAATCAGTGCTCCCGCCAAAACGGTAGTTTTTAAAACTTTTTTTTGCAGTGACCCATGTCCCCTGAGGCAGGAGGCAGATCGCCAAACCCTTTTTAGCATACTATCTTGCATATTAGCCGTTAAAATTAGCACTTTCCAATTCGAACGTTCGAGTCCCATAGACTTCAATGGGGTTCTAACGTTCGTGCCGAACGCGGGGGTCGTTCGCAAGTTCTGGTGCGAACCGAACCGGGGGGTGTTCGGCTCATCCCTAGTTCTGACTCGAGGTCACATCTTGCTCCCCATGATACTCTATGGGCATTCCTTTCTATTATTTATCTGTCATTCCATACAAACCAATAATAATCCCACTTAATCTGAATTTTGGACATCACCACTGGACATAGAGAGTATGTCTGCTAAAGACTGATCTGATATGACCAATGGTTTTGACTCCAGGTCACATCATTCTCCCCATGATACTCTATGGGCATTCCTTTCTATAATTTATCTGTCATTCCATAGAAACCAATAATAATCCCACTTAATCCGAATTTTGGACATCACCACTGGACATGGAGGGTATGTCTGCTAAAAATTGATGGGATATGACCAATGGTTCTGACTCCAGGTCACACCTTGCTTCCCATTATACTCTATGGGCATTCCACTCTGTCATATGTATGTCATTCCATAGAAACCAATAATAATCCCACTTAATGTGAATTTTGGACATCACCACTGGACATAGAGAGCATGTCTGCTAAAGATTGATCCGATATGACCAATGGTTTTGACTCCAGGACACATCTTGCTCTCCATGATACTCTATGGGCATTCCTTTTTATTATTTATCTGTCATTCTATAGAAAAAAATAATAATCCCACTAAATGTCTAATTTGGACATCACTAACAAACATAGAGAGTATGTCTGCTAAAGATTGATCTGATATGACCAATGGTTTTGACTCCAGGTCACATCTTGCTTCCCATTATACTCTATGGGCATTCCACTCTGTCATATGTATGTAATTCCATAGAAACCAATAATAATCCCACTTAATGTGAATTTTGGGCATCACCACTGGACATAGAGAATATGTCTGCTAAAGATTGATCTGATAGGACCAATCGTTTTGACTCCAGGTCACACCTTCCTTCCCATTATTCTCTATGGGCATTCCACTCTGTCATATGTATGTCATTCCATAGAAACCAATAATAATCCCACTTAATCTGAATTCTGGGCATCACAACTGGACATAGAGAGTATGTCTGCTAAAGAATGATCTGATATGACCAATGGTTTTGACTCCAGGACACATCTTGCTTCCCATTATACTCTATGGGCATTCTACTCTGTCATATGTATGTCATTCCATAGAAACCAATAATAATCCCACTTAATCTGAATTTTGGGCATCACAACTGGACATAGAGAATATGTCTGCTAAAGAATGATCTGATATGACCAATGGTTTTGACTCCAGGACACATCTTGCTTCCCATTATACTCTATGGGCATTCCTTTCTATTATTTATCTGTCATTCCATAGAAACCAATAATAATCCCACTTAATGTGAATTTTGGACATCACCACTGGACATAGAGAGTATGTCTGCTAAAGAATGATCTGATATGACCAATGGTTCTGACTCCAGGTCACACCTTGCTTCCCATTATACTCTATGGGCATTCCACTCTGTCATATGTTTGTCATTCCATAGAAACCAATAATAATCCCACTTAATGTGAATTTTGGACATCACCACTGGACATAGAGAGTATGTCTGCTAAAGATTGATCTGATATGACCAATGGTTTTGACTCCAGGTCACATCTTGCTACCCATGATACTCTATGGGCATTCCTTTTTATAATTTATCTGTCATTCTATAGAAAAAAATAATAATCCCACTTAATGTCTAATTTGGACATCACTAACAAACATAGAGAGTATGTCTGCTAAAGATTGATCTGATATGACCAATGGTTCTGACTCCAGGTCACATCTTGCTTCCCATTTTTCTCTATGGGCATTCCACTCTGTCATATGTATGTCATTCCATGGAAACCAATAATAATCCCACTTAATCTGAATTTTGGGCATCACCACTGGACATAGAGGGTATGTCTGCTAAAGATTGATCTGATATGACCAATGGTTTTGACTCCAGGACACATCTTGCTTCCCATTATACTCTATGGGCATTCCACTCTGTCATATGTATGTCATTCCATAGAAACCAATAATAATCCCACTTAATCTGAATTTTGGGCATCACAACTGGACATAGAGAGTATGTCTGCTAAAGACTGATCTGATATGACCAATGGTTTTGACTCCAGGTCACATCTTGCTTCCCATTATACTCTATGGGCATTCCTTTCTATTATTTATCTGCCATTCCATAGAAAACAGCTGTAATCCCAAATAATCTCAACCTTACAATCTGCTACTCTACTTGAGGAACAGCTGTGGTAAAGGATAAATTGCTATGTCACTCAGATTTGCCTGAAAATGAGTTTAGATTTTATTTCCCATTATACTCTATGGGCATTCCACTCTGTCATATGTCTTGTCATTCCATATAAAACAATAATAATCCTGTTTAATTTGAAATTTGGACATCACTGCTGAACATAGAGAGTATGTCTGCTAAAGACTGATCTGATATGACCAATGGTTTTGACTCCAGGACACATCTTGCTCCCCATGATACTCTATGGGCATTCCTTTTTATTATTTATCTGTCATTCTATAGAAAAAAAGAATAATCCCACTTAATGTCTAATTTGGACATCACTGCTGAACATAGAGAGTATGTCTGCTAAAGATTGATCTGATATGACCAATGGTTCTGACTCCAGGTCAAATCTTGCTTCCCATTATACTCTATGGGCATTCCACTCTGTCATATGTTTGTCATTCCATAGAAACCAATAATAATCCCACTTAATGTGAATTTTGGACATCACCACTGAACATAGAGAATATGTCTGCTAAAGATTGATCTGATAGGACCAATCGTTTTGACTCCAGGACACATCTTGCTTCCCATTATACTCTATGGGCATTCCTTTCTATTATTTATCTGTCATTCCATAGAAACCAATAATAATCCCACTTAATGTGAATTTTGGACATCACCACTGGACATAGAGAGTATGTCTGCTAAAGAATGATCTGATATGACCAATGGTTCTGACTCCAGGTCACACCTTGCTTCCCATTATACTCTATGGGCATTCCACTCTGTCATATGTTTGTCATTCCATAGAAACCAATAATAATCCAACTTAATGTGAATTTTGGACATCACCACTGGACATAGAGAGTATGTCTGCTAAAGATTGATCTGATATGACCAATGGTTTTGACTCCAGGTCACATCTTGCTACCCATGATACTCTATGGGCATTCCTTTTTATAATTTATCTGTCATTCTATAGAAAAAAAAAATAATCCCACTTAATGTCTAATTTGAACATCACTAACAAACATAGAGAGTATGTCTGCTAAAGATTGATCTGATATGACCAATGGTTCTGACTCCAGGTCACATCTTGCTTCCCATTATTCTCTATGGGCATTCCACTCTGTCATATGTATGTCATTCCATAGAAACCAATAATAATCCTATTAGCTATTAGTTATCTATTTTTCACTGATTATTGATCAAATTCACGATTATTTTTAGTGGCGCGGAGTTTAATAATCGCTGTTTATCAGCTATTTTGTTCACATTTATTCTAGTACCAAGATTTTCTTGTTTACTTTAAAAAACTCACGCAGACATGGATGTGTTCAATTTTATGAAAGAAAGGCACATTAATTTAGAGGAAGTCTTTCAACAGACTCCCAGTCCTAATTTAGATCTAGAAATAGGCTTTAAACAACTACAAACAGACATGGAAAAACAAATTAGGTTGTGGTGGGATGTGGCTTCATTTGATATGTATATGGAAAAAAGCTTGACTCCAAGGAGACTCAGGTGGGACATCAGTCCCAATGAGGGGACTGAAGATCTCCAAATGTTGGATGAATGGTACCAGTTTTTCAATGCCTGTGAGCAAAAATTGATGCAACTCATGGTCAGGAAAAGGAAAGCCAAATCAGCGATTTTGGATGCCAAAATCGCAGACCTTAAAGAAAGAATGGTGCCATTTAGTGCCACTGATGAATACTCAGAAAGAGCTAAATCTCTACAGAGTCATTTAGCCAAATATGATAGTGAAATTAAAAATAAAAAAATAAAAAAATATCAGAGAGATATTAAAGATTTCGAACAAAATAAAGTATATAAATGGCAGGAAACTCTTTTGGCTACATCTGGCAGTGAGACTTCAGGGGGTAGGGAACCCACTCTAGATCCATTGACCAAAGCCAAACCAGTCTCTAGCACCCCTAAGAAAAAAATCAATACCAAACAAGTGGGTAACTCTAAAACTCATTACTATCCACCCCCTAATTCTTATCCCCACTCCTCCCCTCGCCCGGTACATACTTATAATAGGTACGGTCCTTTGGACAATAGATATCCTGATTATAATTATTATGAACCACCAAGAAATCATTTTCCACCGAGACCTCCTAGAGGTGCCTTTAGGGGTAATTTTAGAGGGAGACCAGGGCCTCATCAAAACCACTACCAGGGGGAAGGGAGAGGATGGAAAGGGCCTTACCGTATTCCTCCTACCCCTTACCCCCCACAAGAACCTATAGAAAATGAGGAAAGAGAGGAGGCAGGAGAAAGAAAAAGAAAGAGAGACAATTAAATAAGGGTATTTTCAATCTAGCAGGCGTCGAGCTCTCTGAGAAAGAATTAGAAGTATTAAATCAGGGTTTAAAATTTGCACCTAATAAAGATGTGAACAAGTTTGAATTATTTGTTGATATCGAGAAATACGTGAGGAAACTTAATATTAAAAAACATTTCATTAACCCTAATATGGGGACTAGTGCCCCTACCACTGAGTCTTTATATGTACATAGTGGGTTAAAAAATAATTCTGTCTTTAATCCTAAGAAAGGAACGCATCACCACATAGAAGTGTTTAAAAATATGGTTCAACAAGATGTGAGGAATTTAGAAATTAAAAGACAGGCTAAAAATAAAACCATATGGGAAAGCATAAAAATGATAGAGGAAAATAAACAGATAGTGATAAGAGCGGCAGACAAGGGGGGAGGCCTCGTGATATTATCCCGAGACTATTATTATCAGGAAATGGGACGATTATTAAATGACACCCACACCTACAAAAAATTAAACAGTGATCCGACGTCAAAAATAAAAACATTATTGATAGAGTGGGTAACTGAGGGCCTATATAAAGATATTTTAAATCAAAAAGAAGCAGATTATCTCATACCACACGCTCCCAAAATTCCGGTTATGTATATTTTACCAAAAATACACAAAAATAATGAAAGACCTCCAGGTCGACCTATAATAAGCGGGATAGAGTCCCTGTTAGCCAGGCTGGGAGAATATCTAGATGGTTTTTTTAAACCACTAGTGAGAAACAGTCCCTCGTATTTAAAAGACAGCAGAGATCTGTTAGTACTTTTACAGGATTTGGTGGCATCAGAAGATATTATTATGATTACGGTAGATATTGAGTCACTCTATACTAACATCCAGCATAAAGATGCACTTACAGCAACAAAGTGGGCACTAACAAAAGAATCTGAATTAAAAAAGGCCCAGATAAATTACCTGATCAGAGGCCTAGATCTCGCTATGACCAATAATTTTTTTTGGGCCAACAATGAGTATTACAATCAAGTATCAGGAGTGGCCATGGGAGCGCGTTATGCTCCCAGTGTAGCCAATATTGTCCTTAATAAATGGGAATCAGAAACCATCTATAAAAACATGCATAAATCTCTTGTTTTTTATAAAAGATATATAGATGATGCAATTCTCTTTTGGAGAGGTACTTTAGAGAGCTTCAAAGACTTCTTGAGCAATATGAATGCTAATCAATATTGCCTGAAGTTTACAGCTGAATTTAGTAAGGTGCAGGTGAACTTCCTGGACCTTACTATTACAAAAAAGCACAATAAGTTTGTGACTAAAACCTATTTTAAAGTCACTGACAGAAATGGGTATGTGCCCACACATAGCTGCCACCACCCACAGTGGATAGGGGCTGTTCCAAAAGGACAGTATATGCGATTAAAACGGAATTGTGAGGAGGAGTCAGATTTCCACTCACAAGCTAAAGTGCTAACCAGTAGGTTCTTGGAAAAAGGTTACTCACAAAAAACTTTAGAGAAAGTGGTAACACAGGTGTCACAGATGGATAGAAAATCTTTATTGGTATCAAAGGTTAAAACTGAACATCAAGGAGTAATACCTTTTGTGACAGGGTTTAATAGGCAATATAGACAAGTTGAAACCATTTTTAAAAAATATTGGCCCATTTTACAACGTGATAAAGATCTGGCCTCGATCATTCCCCAGAATCCTAAATTTATTTACAGAAGGGCACCGAGTTTGAGAAACCAATTAGCTCCTAATGTTCCGGACCCCCCAAAAAAACTTGTAACCTTCCTTGATGGATCCGGCTTCCATTATTGCACTAGATGCAAAGCCTGCAAGACCACCAGAGGACCCGGTTCATCAAGGAAGATTACTCAGTTTCAATCTCAAGTCACTAAACGGGATTACAAAATCAAACCACTAATTACATGTAACTCAGACCATGTAACCTATGTGCTTGAATGCCCTTGTTCCATGCAGTATGTAGGTCGAACTACTAGACAGCTAAGAATTAGAATTAATGAACAT
Source organism: Lithobates pipiens (assembly GCF_037356315.1). NCBI lineage: Eukaryota > Metazoa > Chordata > Amphibia > Anura > Ranidae > Lithobates > Lithobates pipiens. The sequence continues at coordinate 36,753,633 of NW_027507764.1, read as the reverse complement.
CTTACAAATATAAAAAAAGGGTTTCCCAATCATAGCGTGTCTAGACATTTTAAAACACATCATGATAGCGATCCTTCACTCTGTAAATTTTATGGGATCGATAAGATCTCAAGACATTGGCGAGGAACCCATATGACAAGGGAAATATCAAAGAACGAAACGAAGTGGATATATAATTTACAGACTATGCAACCCCTAGGAATGAATATAGAGCTCGATCTAAATTGCTTTCTGTCCAATGATTAAAAAGTTTCCCATTCTTCTTATTTTCAACCTTTTTTTAGAGTTACTTGGCGTTCTCTTCTGCCTGTTGAGTTTGGTTGATATTCCCTCACATCTGGCAGATAGAGACAAGGCCGGATTTTTTGGTAGTAGGATATTCAGGAATTTTTTTATATATATATTTTTTTATATATATATTTTTTAAGAATTATCTAATTATTAATTACAAAAAATAGCCCGCCCCTTTTTTTGTCTTCTATGTCTGGCTAGAGTTAGAATATTTCTGGTCTTTAGACTGACATCTAGTGGTCAATTTACAAATTGCAAGGAACTTGCCCCCCCTTTTTTTTTCCAATGGACAATTCCATTTGATTATAAGTACATTCCTTCTTATATTTCTCTATAAAAAAACTTTTTTATTTTAGAATATATAACTCATCCCTTCGTTTTGGGAGTAATATGTTCGAAATGTTTATTATATATTTTTTTAGTTATGTTTTAAGGAATCATTATTGTTGTTAGCCTTAAGTGGGACTGAGGCTGCGCATTAAATTTAGTGTTTCTTGATTGGTCTATGGATTAATCAAGACACTATAAAGAACATTGACTTTTGTTACTGGGTACGCTTCCTGATGACGTGTCAAACGAAACGTACGTCGAGGCGGTATCCAGTCACGTTCGTTTACGTCTAGTTCCGGTCGTCCTTGGTCATCGGCTGTCCTTCGGTGGAACGCACGCCTTACACCACGAGGAACTACGTATCCATTACGAAATTTTTGTTTTAAGCAAGCAGCCCCAGTGCCAGGTTGGGCACCTACACATGTAAGCAGCCACTTGGCCTTATGTTTTTTAAATTGATTTTATGATTAAACGGTATTATGCTATGGAATTTTGTTTGGCTTTTTTTATGACCTATCTGAGCCTATGAGGAAGAAGCTTCTGTCCATATGAGGTCCATCACATTCCATGTCAGCAGGGAATCAACCTGCATAAGCCTATTTGACTATCTTTTTAATTAAAGTAGTCAACAGCATCTGGTAAGAAGACATCTTTATCTTTAAAAGTGGGGTGTTGTTTTTTCCTTATCCATAAGTTGGTTGGTGAAGGGACGGTTTATCACGTTATAGAAGATTTAAACTTTTTCCGATTTATGGATTCAGAAGGAGTTTTTCACTGAAAAAATCACATTTGTTTTCGGACTTTGGAGTTCCATTACCTGAACGTGGGACTTTATTTACTTTGCTTGCATTTTTTGTTGTTTATTGCAGCTTTGTGATATGGTGTGGATTATTTTAGATGTTTCATGATTGTCACTTTTTTTCAAATTTTTTTTGTTATTTACATCTGCACTAGCGCCCCTATCATTAGTATATTTCTAGTATGACAAGTTTTTCCTTGTTTTTTTAGGGAGCAGCTATTAGTTATCTATTTTTCACTGATTATTGATCAAATTCACGATTATTTTTAGTGGCGCGGAGTTTAATAATCGCTGTTTATCAGCTATTTTGTTCACAATAATCCCACTTAATCTGAATTTTGGGCATCACCACTGGACATAGAGGGTATGTCTGCTAAAGAATGATCTGATATGACCAATGGTTTTGACTCCAGGACACATCTTGCTTCCCATTATACTCTATGGGCATTCTACTCTGTCATATGTATGTCATTCCATAGAAACCAATAATAATCCCACTTAATCTGAATTTTTGGCATCACAACTGGACATAGAGAATATGTCTGCTAAAGATTGATCTGATATGACCAATGGTTCTGACTCCAGGTCACACCTTCCTTCCCATTATTCTCTATGGGCATTCCACTCTGTCATATGTATGTCATTCCATAGAAACCAATAATAATCCCACTTAATCTGAATTTTGGACATCACCACTGGAAATAGAGAGTATGTCTGCTAAAGACTGATCTGATATGACCAATGGTTTTGACTCCAGGTCACATCTTGCTTCCCATTATACTCTATGGGCATTCCTTTCTATTATTTATCTGCCATTCCATAGAAAACAGCTGTAATCCCATATAATCTCAACCTTACAATCTGCTACTCTACTTGAGGAACAGCTGTGGTAAAGGATAAATTGCTATGTCACTCAGATTTGCCTGAAAATGAGTTTAGATTTTATTTCCCATTATACTCTATGGGCATTCCACTCTGTCATATGTCTTGTCATTCCATATAAAACAATAATAATCCCGTTTAATTTGAAATTTGGACATCACTGCTGAACATAGAGAGTATGTCTGCTAAAGATTGATCTGATATGACCAATGGTTCTGACTCCAGGTCACATCTTGCTTCCCATTATACTCTATGGGCATTCCACTCTGTCATATGTTTGTCATTCCATAGAAACCAATAATAATCCCACTTAATGTGAATTTTGGGCATCACCACTGGACATAGAGAGTATGTCTGCTAAAGAATGATCTGATATGACCAATGGTTTTGACTCCAGGACACACCTTGCTTCCCATTTTACTCTATGGGCATTCCACTCTGTCATATGTTTGTAATTCAATATAAAACAGCCGTAATCCCAAATAATCCCAATCTTACAATCTTCTACTCTACTTGAGGAACAGCTGTGGTAAAGGATAAATTGCTATGTCACTCAGATTTGCTTGCAAATGAGTTTATATTTTACTTCCCATTATACTCTATGGGCATTCCACTCTGTCATTTACCTTTGTTATGCCATAAAAAACAACATTAATCCCATCTAATCTCAATATTAAACATGGCCACTGATATTTAAAAGTAGGTCTTTAAAAAAAATAAACATTTATATGTCAAAAGAGTCTGTCACAAACTGAATTTTTTTTCCATTATTCTCTATGGGCATTCCACTTTGTTCCATTATTCTCTATGGGCATTCCATCTCCCTGTTAAAGTCTATGGGCATTCCATTCTGTCATTCCTTTTAGTATGTCCCCTCCCCCTCCTACCTGTCTATTTTAACACTAACCCCTGAAGGAGCTGCTGGTTTGATTGGGCTTACCGTTACCTTCTTCACATGGGACAGGGCACATGGCAGGGCACATTACATGGGGCAGGGCACATTACATGGGGCAGAGCACATGACAGGGGACATTACATGGGGCAGAACACATTACATGGGACAGGGCACATTACATGGGACATTACATGGGGCAGGACACATTACATGGGACAGGGCACATGGCAGGGCACATTACATGGAACAGGGCACTTGACAGGGCACATTACATGGGACAGGGCACATTACATGGGGCAGAGCACATGACAGGGGATATTACATGGGACAGGGCACATTAAATGGGGCAGGGCACATTACATGGGACAGGGCACATTACATGGGACAGGGCACATGGCAAGGCACATTGCATGGGGTGGGGGACATGACAGGGGACATTGCATGGGATGGGGGACAGGATAGGGGACATTACATGGGGTGGGGACATGACAGGGGACATTACATGGGGTGGGGGACATGACAGGGGACATTACATGGGGTGGGGGACATGACAGGGGACATTACATGGGGTGGGGGACATGACAGGGGACATTGCATGGGATGGGGGACATGACAGGGGACATTACATGGGGCAGACTGTTGGGCATATTGTGGGGGGAGGGGGTGGAGGGGACACAGCTGGGCACAGTACCGGCTTCTTCTTCTGGCTTCAGAGCACGTTTTAAACTTCTCCTCCAGTGGCGCGCTGTTCCCCCTCAGCCCTTCCTCCTCTTATCCTGTCCAGTGTCCACCTCAGATGATGTCACATACTCAGGAAAGAGAAGAGGGGAGGAGGGGCCTGCAGGGAACAGCACACTCCAGCCAATAGGATGCCAGCCGCTTCCCTGCCTATCTCTGCCTGTGTCTGTGCGATCTTCCTGTCAGTTGGCTAACTGACAGTTAGATGTCCGCGGAACCCCTGGGGACCTCTCACGGAACCCTAGGGTTCCGTGGAACCCCGGTTGAGAAACACTGTTGTAGAACATGCAGGAAACTAGAACTTGTAGAACACTCGTGTGATACCTGAATCTTTCAGCCAGTTTGGCGATACCCACGAGACTGGATTCACTTTGGTACTTCAGCCCCACCAGGCTCTTGCTAAGAAGTCAACCCGTACGTGGCCTTCTTCTGAAGAGTCCTCCCCTGGATAGCTACGAAGTTGCTGGGCTTCTCCACGACCGGAGACAGCACCGAACCACCTCAGAATCCCTTCTTTAGTTTCCTTGCCTCAGGCTAGCCAGCCCGAGACATAAAGTCGGGTGGATCCGCACCCCAGGCCATAGCCTTCCTGGGGGCTGGTCAGGAGGATCAGGACCATGGAGTCAGAACATACTTCTGAACCGGAACCCCGAACCACGTGACGTCCGCATCTTAAGTACCCTCTCCCAGAAAGCACAGCAAGAGTGATACTCCCACTGGGCGGGCTCCGAGAGAAAGTAACCTTAAAGCACCCAACCAGACTGTGTTAACATGCCTGCCAGAAGAGACAGCGCCCCTGGTGGCCAGGCTGAACATCCTATAGTTGAGTCAGACTGATGCTGAGGTCCAAATTTGGAACAATTGTACCCAAACCAAACTGCAGTTCAGGTGTAACATTAACTTTCAAAATATATAGTGCATGCTCTTCAGGAGACGGCGCTACACTATACATAAGGCATAGAAAAGTTTGTACAGACCTAAAGTCAGCGCGTGTTCCTGCTCCCCCTCCTCTTGTGTGTGTGTGTGTATATACAAGAAAGAAGGGGGAGGAGAGAGCTTCGTTCTGCGTGTGTGTGTGAGGCTGCAGGGACGGGAGACATGCATCTGCATCTGAAGCATGTGAAGTGATGTGAAGGCGGGCTGTGTGTGTGAGAACAAGTTAAAAGAGCAGTAGAACACTGACAATATGTGCCCCCCCCCCTCGGCCTGCGCCCCTGGCGGTCGCCAGTCTGGCCAACCTCTTGGTACGCCCCTGCTCAGCATTTATTTATTAGGACCTACATGCCCGGGGTGGAGAGGGAGGGGAGATTTGTTGACATCAGTGGTCACATGATCAGGAGCTAGACCCACCGACTTATGATTATTCATAAGGACCAAGAGCTGCCTATGACTCTCAGCACAGGAAGCTCTGCTGCCCATGGATGCATATCTGCAGCCTTTGGGCCAGTGCCGGAACAAGATCATCCAGCACCCAGGGCAAAGATGTCAAATCCCACCTCCCCCATTATGTACAAGCTTATTGGGAGAAAGTGGAGAGAGAAAGCACAGCCCGCACCTCTTCCCGCCTCTCCCCTCCTTGCCACTTCCAGGGCTGAGCTGACAGAAGTAGTGATGGCCCTGTCACCAGGGTCGTCTAAGGCAGGGCAAAAAAGGTATCTGCCCTGGACCCCATTATTGTTGTGGGGCCCAAAGCTGCTGCCTCATACTTGCCAACTATCCAAGTTCAAACTCCTTTGTCCCTTAAAGTTTTAGTCCCGTGCTGTGTCCCTATATCTCAGTTTAAAGTTGTTACTAATGCTGCTCAGCTTTGCCTATTGCTGTTTATGATGACTCACTTGCAGACCCTGTTTTTGCATGTAAATAACCTCTATTGATATGCAAATAGAGGCAGCATTCATATGTATATTTTGACCCCTGAGGTCATATCCACCATCACTTCTGGTAAATGCTGCCCACTGGGGAGGTAAGGGGGCATGCTTGAAAGTCCTACCTACAACTGTCGTCATTAAGCCTAACATCAGCCTGTTCTGCAAAGGTAAGCAGATTGGAGGTGGAACCCTTCTTCAAAATAACATGGTGCCGCAGCCCTGTGAATTGCGGTGCATGTGAATACACACATCTCAGCAGATGCGTGAGGGTGTCATTAAGAATTAATGACACTGCTGTGCATCAGCTAAAGGGGAAGACATTTCTGTGGTGTCGGTAAAGCGATTTAGTTACATTGGTGGTCAGTGTAAATCTTCTCATTACATCGGGGCTTGGTGAACAATCCTTTCATTCACAATAGTGGCCAGTGTGAAGGTCCCTCTTACATTGGTGGTCAGTGTAAATCCCTCCTTATATTAGTGGTTCCTGTGAATGCTCCTATTACATTAGTGGTCAATGTAAATCCCCACTACATTAGTGGCCAGTGTAAATCCCCATTACATTAGTGGTCAATGTGAATCCCCATTACATTGGAGTTTTCTGTCTATTGATGGGTCCCCTCGCCTCCCCAGTCCATGGTGTGCAGGCAGTGAGGAGATGATGTGCTGTAACCTTTAGCAACCAATCAGTGAGGAGATGATGTGCTGTAACCTTTAGCAACCAATCAGTGAGGTGATGATGTGCTGTAAGCTCTAGCAACCAATCAGTAAGCAGTAATGATGTGCACTAACCTCTTGCAAACAATCATTGAGCTGCGGTACGGTTATGCAGTAACCTCTAGCAATCAATTAGTAAGCAGTAATAATGTGCAGTAACCACTAGCAACCAATTTGCAAGTGGTAAAGATGTCCAGCGACCTCTAGCAACCAATCAGTGAGCAGTATTGATGTACAGTAATCTCTAGCAACTAATCAACAAGCAGAAGTCATGTGCTGTAACCTCTAACAAATAATAAGTGAGCCATAAAGTGTTCTGTAACCTCTATCAGTCAGTCAGTGAGTGGTAATGATACACTGTATCCTCTGGCAACCAATCGCAACCACTGCCTGATCTCATTCAGTAAACAGATTTTGAGTCTAGCTGCTATTTATTGTGGACAGAGAGCGAAATTGCGGGGGGGGGGGGGGGGCAAGAAAATGTTTACCCAGGGTCCAATCAATATTAAAGACAGCCCTGGCTGTCACTACTCCTAGAAGGACCTTCTGTCCACCCCTTGCCCTTGTCCTGCTGTGGCCGATAAAGCCCACCCTCTTTGCCACCTCACGTGCATTATGCGGGTTGTCACCCTGTTGAATGAAGTACTTAGCACTGGTAGGATCAGCCAGTATTTTTTTTTTTTACAGATATAAAAGGTATATTGCTGTCAAAATTATGCAGTCTGCCTTAAAGTGGTTATAGAGTCAGGAGGTATTTTACCTTAACCCATTCTATGCATTAAGATAAAAAGCCTTCTGTATGCAGCAGCCCCCCCCCCCCCAATACTTACCTGAGTCCCCTCTCAATCCAGCGATGTTACATGAGAGACTCGGCTGCCAGGGACTCTCCCTCCTCATTGGCTGAGACAGCAGCGAAGCACCATTGGTTCCCGCTGCTGTCAATCAAAATCAGTGAGCCAATGAGGAGAGAAAGGGGGCGAGGCCAGGCCCTGACTCTGCATCTGAATTGACACTGGGAGCTGAGGCTCGGGTGCCCCCATAGCAAGCTGCTTGCTGTGGGGGCACTCAACAGGAGGGAGGGGCCAGGAGCGCTGGCGGGGGACCCGAGAAGAGGAGGATCTGGGCTGCTCTATGCAAAATCACTACACAAAGCAGGTAAGTATAACACGTTTGTTATCTCTAAGTGCTTAGCGACAGCCCCACTCAAATTTACTGTGGCAGGGAGGCGGCTCTGTTCCCGGTCATGTACCTAGTACATGATCTGACACTTCCGGGTTTGCGCGCGCACGCACCGCCGGTGACCCACTACCACTGTGATTGGATTCAGCGGGAGCCAATAAGCAGGTCCTGTGGATGCGATGTCCAATGGGCCCCGATGATCGTTCAGGAGTTCAAAACTATGGTCTGCCTATGTAAATAAGGCAGACCGCCGTTCTGTGAGAGGGGAATGTACTGATCCTGTGTTCCTGCTAGGCAGGAACACGGATCTTTACATTCCCCCAGTCAAAGCTCCTCCCCCACAGTTAGTAAGGACTCCCAGGAAGCACATTTGACCCTTTGATCGCCCCTGATGTTATCCCCTTCCCTGCCAGTGTCATTAGTACAGTGACAGTGCATATTTTTTAGCACCGATCACTGTATTAGTGTCACTGGTTCCCAAAAAGTGTCAGGTGCCCGATTTGTCCCCCACAATATCGCAGTCCTGCTAAAAGTCACTGATCGCCGCTGTTACTAGTAAAACGATTAATAAATATCCTAGATTGTAAGCTCTAACGAGCAGGGCCCTCTGATTCCCCCCTGTATTGAATTGTATTGTAATTTTACTGTCTGCCCTAATGTTGTAAAGCGCTGCGTAAACTGTCGGCGCTATAAAAATCCTGTATAATAATAAATAATATTAAATAAAAAATAGTCTTTTAATCGTTTTTTAATTTATGTTTTTTTTTTGTATATAGCGCAAAAAAAACAAAAAAACGCAGAGGTGATCAAATACCACCAAAAGAAAGCTCTACAAAAAAAAGGGCATTCATTTTATTTGGGTACAGTATTGCACGACCGTACATGAACATCCGCAGCAGGGGGCAAGGGGGGTCAAGTGCCCCCCCCTGGAATCCCCAAGGTGTTGCAGCCGCCGCCATGCTGCATTTTTTTTTTTACTGAGTCCGCTGACGGCTGCCTCCTCCGCTCTCTCCTCTGGATCACAGCACTGGCTGGCTCTGTGTTCGGCCCCGCCCCCCCAGACCTGCTCGTGTGATAGTAGATAGAATCAACGTCCTGCCTATCACACGAGCCGGTCTGGGGGGGGGGCAGGACTGTGTTACAGAGCGGCCGCCGAACACAGAGCCAGCCAGCGCTGTGATCCAGAGGAGTAGATGCCTATCCCTACAGCCCGCCCTGTGTGCCACAGTGCCTGGATAGGAGGATCCAGGGGGGGGCTGCAGTGCTCTCCTCCACCACCACACTCACCTGCCCCCCCCCCCCCCCAGTGCTCTCCTCCACCACCACACTCTCCTGCCCCCCCCCCAGTGCTCTCCTCCACCACCACACTCTCCTGCCCCCCCAGTGCTCTCCTCCACCACCACACTCTCCTGCCCCCCCAGTGCTCTCCTCCACCACCACACTCTCCTGCCCCCCCCCCCAGTGCTCTCCTCCACCACCACACTCTCCTGCCCCCCCCCCAGTGCTCTCCTCCACCACCACACTCTCCTGCCCCCCCCCCCCCAGTGCTCTCCTCTACCACCACACTCTCCTGCCCCCCCCAGTGCTCTCCTCCACCACCACACTCTCCTGCCCCCCCCCCCAGTGCTCTCCTCCACCACCACACTCTCCTGCCCCCCCCCCCAGTGCTCTCCTCCACCACCACAATCTCCTGCCTCCCCATGCTCTCCTCCACCACCACACTCTCCTGCCCCCCCCAGTGCTCTCCTCCACCACCACACTCTCCTGCCCCCCCCCCCAGTGCTCTCCTCCACCACCACACTCTCCTGCCCCTGTGCTCTCCTCCACCACCACACTCTCCTGCCCCCCCAGGGCTCTCCTCCACCACCACACTCTCCTGCCCCCGTGCTCTCCTCCACCACCACAATCTCCTGCCCCCCCCCACAATTCTCTCCTCCCCTGTTCTTGCTGCCCCCCCTGCTCTCCAGCTCTCCCCATCCTTCTCTAGCCACCATCCCAGTGCTCTCCACTCCCCCCGTTCACCCCCCAGTGCTCTCCACTCCCCCCAGTGCTTTCCCCCTGCTCTCCACTCCCCTCAGTGCTCTCCCCCTTGTCCCCCCCCAGTGCTCTCCTCCACCACACTCTCCTGCCCCCCCAGTTTTCTCCTCCCCTGTTCTTGCTGCCCCCCTGCTCTCCAGCTCTCCCCATCCTTCTCTAGCCACCATCCCAGTGCTCTCCCCCCCTGCCACCACCCAGTGCTCTCCCCCCTGTTCCCGCCAGTGCTCTCCACTCCCCCCAGTCCTTTTCCCTCTGTGCCCTCCCCCGTTCTCCTCCCCAGTGCTCTCCCCCCTGTTCTTTCCCCCCAGTGCTCTCCACTCCCTCCAGTGCTCTCCCCCCCAGTGCTCTCCCCCCTGTTCTCCCCCCCAATGCCCTTCACTACCTACCCCTGTACTCTCCACTCCCCCTGCATTTTGCCCCCACCCATGTGCTCTCCACCCCCCATAGTGCTCTCCAGTCCCCTGTGCTTTCCACCCCTGTTCTTTCTGGCCCCCACTGGTGCTCTCAAGCTCCCCCCATTGCTCTCCAATCCCCCCTGCTCTTTGTACCCCCCCCCAGTACTCTCCAGCCCCCATGCTCTCCATCCCTGTTTTTCTGCCCCCCCCCCAGTGCTCTTCACCACCCCACACTCTTAGCCCCCCCAGTGCTCTCAGCCTACCGTGCTCTCTACCCCTGTTCTTATTGGCCCCCCCCAGTGCTCCCAAGTTCCCCCCCCAGCGCTCTCCACTCCCCCTCGCTCTTTGCCCCCACCCATGTGTTCTCCAACCCCGCCAGTACTCTTTGCTCCCCCTTCTCTCCAACTCCCACCCAGTGCTCTCCACTTCCCCAGGACCAGAGGGCAGGCTGACTGGGGCCGGAAAATGAGGACGGCTGATGGTGCAGGTGGCCAGGGACCACTCCATCTCACAGCAAACAGATCCTCTGGAAGGAGCACTGTCCCCATCCAAAACGAGAACAGACCCTGCCTGCTGCTGGCCGTCATGGATATCCTGCTGGCATGCAAGGTACCGTACCGAGCATCAACAACACACCTTCCCACAGACAGGGACTGCAGACCGGGACATGGGTCACAGGAGGGGCTGCAATGGTGGGCACAGTGAGACTGCATTCACGCACAGTAAAGCTGCATTTGATGGACACAGTGAGGCTGCATTTGATGGGCACAGTGAGGCTGAATTTGATGGGCACAGTGAGGCTGCATTTGGTGGGCACAGTGAGGCTGCATTTGATGGGCACTGTTGAGGCTGCATTGAGCTCTTGCATCAAGTCTGCAGTCTCTGACCATCTCCTGTAGCATGTCTGCAGTCTCTGAGGGAGTCTGGAGAGGAGTCAAGAGTGGGAGCACCGCCGGAGGATAAAACCAGAGCCACCAAGCTGGAGCCGACTGACTGAGCCCTGCACAGTGCACCTGAGAGGAAGTCAGTGACAGTATGAGATCAAAATATGGCCACAACAGATCTACTGCAATGTAAAAAAGATGTACATTCTCTAGGCTATATGGGCATGGAACACAGCCGCCAGAGTAACTTCCAATACAAAGTGAAGATGAATTATCTGTTCTATAACACATATGTATTACCAGTGGAAAGATTTTCATGAGATTGTCGAAAAGGGCCGGAGCATGAGAGGCCTTAAAATGATGCCCCTTGGAAAAAGTTCTGCGGACGCCCATGCGACCGCACAATTTTCAGTAAAAGTAAAGCAGTGCCGTATCGCGAAAAATGGCCTGGTCATGTGTGTGTGTGTGTGTGTGTGTGTGTGTGTGTGTGGGGGGGGGGGGGTAAACCTTTCTGGAGGTGAAGTGGTTAACAAAAAAAAAAAAAGCTGAGACTTTAGTATCACTTTAAAACATAACGATGTTACATTTACACATTTTTTTATTAAATATTATATCTATAACATAACTCATTCCTTGGATTTCTGTTGAATGCGTCCAACGTTCCTCTGCGGGGAGATAGCGATCACACATTGCAATGTACATAGTTGAGTCTATACTTTGCAGGCACCAAACTTTTCATTCTGCAGAATTTTTAAGCAAAAGGGGAAGCTCCAGGATCAACTTTGTGTGTTTACATTGTCTCGGGGACAGTGAAAACGTCTCCCTGTCATTTACTAGTCCTGTCCGCTAAGCCTCTGTCCCGGCTCCAACGCGAGGTAGATAAACATCTGAGCTGCGTCCGTTACTTAAAACCCCTGATATTTATTTTATCTGAAGACGAGAAGGCCCCGGTAGCCGTTCCCTGATCTATATTTGTCGTGTCGTGTTTTACCATCTCCAGGAGCGGCAGACAATGTGACTTCGCTCTGTATAAACACCCTCCGATCAAAGTGCTACTTCATAAGAAGAATAATTAACGTTATCATTAATTATGGGTAGAGAGTCAGCTGAGAAATTCAGGTCTTCTGTACGTAGTTCAGGGAAGAAGTAAAATCATTGAAAACTTGCTCATGGAGAGATTTTACCCGTTGCCTGGACTGCGTAAAGGCAAAAGGTTTCAAACAAAACCCAATGAGAACTTTTTTATAGGTAAAGGGCCAGGTCCTCTTCAAAGGCCAGCCCAATAGACAAGGATGATAGGGCTGGATGCGTCTGATATGGTGCACAGGGGGATTATGAATACTACGTTAGTCAAGGCCAACTATAAAGTGGTCAGTGGCGCAAACAGACAAACTGAAAAATACTGAAACACCCCCATCAATTGCAGCCTCACTGTACCCATCAAATGCAGCCATTGTGCCCATCAATTGCAGCCACTGTGCCCATCAATTGCAGCCATTGTGCCCATCATATGCAGCCACTTGTGCCCATCATATGCAGCCACTTGTGCCCATCATATGCATCCACTTGTGCCCATCACAAGCAGCCATTGTGCCCATCAATTGCAGCCACTGTGCCCATCAATTGCAGCCATTGTGCCCATCATATGCATCCACTTGTGCCCATCAAATGCAGCCATTGTGCCCATCATTTGCAGCCATTGCGCCCATCAATTGCAGCCACTGTGCCCATCAATTGCAGCCACTTGTGCCCATCATATGCAGCCACTTGTGCCCATAAAATGCAGCCACTTGTGCCCATCAAATGCATCCACTCATGCCCATCAAATGCAGCCACTTGTGCCCATCATATGCATCCACTTGTGCCCATCAAATGCAGCCATTGTGCCCATCATTTGCAGCCATTGCGCCCATCAATTGCAGCCACTGTGCCCATTAATTGCAGCCATTGTGCCCATCATATGCAGCCACTTGTGCCCATCAAATGCAGCCACTTGTGCCCATCAAATGCATCCACTTGTGCCCATCAAATGCAGCCACTTGTGCCCATCATATGCAGCGACTTGTGCCCATCATATGCAGCCACCTGTGCCCATCATATGCAGTCACTGTGCCCACCAACCCCCCCCACTCGCGGCTCCTGCAGCACCCAATCCCCAACCACCCTCTGGCGGCAGCACCCCCCACAGCGGCTCTGGCAGCAATTTCCCCCATGTGCGAGTGCGGCTATGGCAGCACCGAACATCCCCCCCTTGCGAGTGTGGCTCTGGTTGCTCTGAAAACCACCACCACCCGCGCGCGTGGCTCTGCCAGAGGGGACTTACCACAGCGGCTCCTCCGGTGTGTCTTCTCTGTTCCTCTTCCTAAGCGCCAGGCATCCAATAGGGTGGCCTGGCGCTTTGGCCAATCAGGTAACAGGTCTGCCACCCTGCCTCCTGATTGCCCGGGGAGGATGGTTAGTGTGAAAATAGCGAAAATGAATTCGCTATCGTCACACAATTGGGTGGGATCAGGGCGCACTTTCTGCTCCTCGAGCCCACCCTATTTTGATGCCTATTAGAGCCTCTGGCTCTAATTGGGTGCTTCAAAAAGTACCACCCCCTTCCACCCCACGCCATAGCAATCCATTCGTCCGGCGTCCTGAAAGGGATGCACGGGCCGCCACTGAAAGTCGTGGTCTCCCGGTAGTATCTAGTCCCTTCTAGAACTGCAAAAATGTACCCAGTTGGTTTGCTCCTCTGTTTTAGGGTGTGCAACTATGCAGGTACCATGTACAGAGGAGTTGTACCGGGATGGTGTCTGCAGCTGCAAGCATCACCCCGGTATCGTTTTTTACTGCCAGCTCTCTTGCAATAGCTTACTAGCCGCTCGATTGCTATTACAAGTAGCGGGAGGGGACATCCTCCCCCCCCTTCCACCACCTTCCGTGGCTCTCTCTGGCTCTCCTGTCCCTCCTGAAGACCCCAGCAACCAGTTGGCACATCCACTGGCTGGCCGGACAGCCAAGAAAAGCCAGTTGGTTCACTCCTCTGTTTTAGGGTGTGCAACTAAGCGGGTACCATGTACAGGGGTGAATTTACCAACGAGGCGTCATCGCCAAGGAAGTCCCGCCCACAAGGACGATACGCGTGTGGGAAGACTCGGTCACGTCAGCTGCAACCACCTGTCACTCTCTGTCTCGCCGAGACGTTAAACTGAAATTCTTTTACACCTAGCACTGGGTCATTAGTGCTACACTTGTAAGTAACTTTTTAATCAATAAAATTTATTAAACCACACATTTTATTGATTTTACATGGTGCAACGATTCTATCTGGTCCCCATAGATTGTGAGATCTGGCTGGCTATCCGGAGCGGTGTAGTCATGTTGCCAGGGCCGTCTTTAATATTGATTGGACCCTGGGCAAAATTTTTCTTGGACCCCCCCCAATGCAGTTTTGCTCTACACCTGCTCTGAAACATACAATAATTAGCAGCTAGACTCAAAATCCGTTTACTGAATCAGATCAGGCAGCTACTGCAATTGGTTGCCAGAGGTTACAGTGTATCGTTACCGCTCAATGACTGGTTGCTAGAGGTTACAGCAAACATTACGGCTCACTGATTATTTGCTAGAGGTTACAGCACATGATTTCTGCTTGTTGATTGGTTGCTAATGATTACTGCGGATATGACCTCAGGGGGGCATGATATACATATCAATGCTGCCGACCGTCCCTATTTACATATGAATGCTGGTAATGTACATGTAAACACAGGGTCTGCAGGTGAGTCATCTTTACACAACAATAGGGCAGAGCTGGGCAGCATTAGTAGCAGCACTTCACACTGAGATATTGGGAAAGAGCACAGGACTAAAACCTCAAGGGACGAGGGAATTTAAACCAGGATAGTTGGCAAGTATGAGGCAGCTGCTTTGGGCCCCACAACAATGACAGGGCCCAGGGCAGCTGCCCCTTTTGCCCTGCCTTAAAAACGGCCCTGCCTGTTGGTGTTGGATCCATGCAGAGGCATTAATCATACCTTACACCCTTTTTATCGGAAAGGCTCGTTTGACCGATCTGTTGATTCAGAGGGTTCATGTAGTGAGGTGAGCGGCTTGTATTGTCTGTGGTGGAGGCATTATTATGGATACTCACAGCTGGGATGTCTTTCTGAGCACAGCTGAGGATATTTTTCTATCCATTCTCAGTTTCTGCTGCTTTTTTCCCACTTCAGTTCAGATGTATGGACTAATCTCTCTGAATTTGGATTATTACATTTCAGACTGCATTTTATGAATTGTGTATAGGAATTTTATTTGTAATATTAATTTTACTATAGCGCTGCACTATTTGTGAATTTGTATTCTGTATTTTATACCTTGATCTTGAGTGTAAATCCCCATACACATGATCAGATTTTCTGAAGGGAAATGTTGTATGTGAGGATGTTGGAGTAAAATCCGACCGTTTGTATGCTCCATCGGACAATTGTTGTCGGACTTTCCGCCAACAAACGTTGGCTAGCATGTTCTCAAATTTTCCGCCAACGAATGTGTGTTGTCGGATTTTCTAGTCGTGTGTACACAAGTCCGTCGGACAAAAGTACAAACACGTATGCTCGGAAGCAGAAGTGGTCGGTCTTGTAAAGTGGCTTCAGTAAGCTGAGAGTGAGCGTTGCCGGCCCGGAAATAGTCATAATCTCAGTTTTAGCAGCATTTAGAGCAGTGATTCTCAACCAGGGTTCCTCCAGAGGTTGTAGGGGTTCCTTCAGCATTGAGCAATTTCTGCCTCTCAGATAACTTCCCACTCACACCATTGATCTTTTTAGATATCTGTAAGGGGGTAATTCTTCCCACTGACCACAAGTGTAAGGACCATTCTTCCCACTGACCATCACACTAATGTATCACGAGTTGTACATTTCTATTTTTCAGCAGGGGTTCCCCGACTCCAGAGAACTATTTTTAAGGGTTCCTCTGTGTTGAAAAGGTTGAGAAAGGCTGATTTAGAGGATAAGGATGACAGAAATTACAGAAATTGTCTGTAGACTAGTGCAGAAGATGAATGACAGGGTAAAAACGTTGAGTTGGTAGGTAGGCTGGGTCAGGTCAAAATGCAAAATTCCCATGTATAGCCTGAAGCGTACCGAAAAGCGAGAAATGATGATGATGATAGGATTGGATAGGATCGAATGATAGGAATAATAGGATTTAGCAATGTCATTATAATGCATTTCATCCAAGGCGTCCCAGTGATTGGAGACCTCATTTATTATCAATCAGAATGATCTCCTCTGATTAGATTTCTCAGAAAAGCTGCAGAAGTATCAGCGCGTGTTGGAGTCCCTTCTGACCGTGATGCATTTGAAATTCAATACTCTAATGTAAATTACATTCGTTAGCCGCCATCTCATACTCTTCCATTTTGGAAATGGTAAATATTCCTCTATAGCAGCCTTTCTCAACCTATTCAACAAAGAGGAACCCTGGAAAGAGTTCTCCGGTCTCTGGGAAGCCCTGCTAAAAATGAGAAATCTACAACTCATGATACAATAGTGTGATGGTCAGTGGGAAGAATGGTTCTCAATCATACTTGGGGTCATTGGGAAGAATTACCTCCTTACAGATAGCTAAAAATATCAATGGTGTCAGTGGGAACTTATCCGAGAGGCAGAAATTGCCCAATGCTGAAGGAACCCCTACAACCTCTGGAGGAACCCTGGTTGAGATTCACTGCTCTATAGTATTTACCATTTCCAAGATATTGAGCTGTGACATGTCTACCTTATAATGGAAGGACCATAGAGCACAGCATTAGGCCCACAGCACAGTTTCAGTCTACAGCCCAAGTCTCATATATTACAAAGCCCTTGTACACACGGTCGGACATTTCAACAACGACGGATTTTGTCTGACGGATTGTGTCCGAAACTGTTGCATACACACGGTCGGACAAAGTTGTTGGAAAATCCGATCTTTCAGAACGTGATGACGTAATTTCGTTACGATGGGACTACGTTCAGGCTAGTAGCCAATAGCTTTGATGTAGGAATTTGATCTGAGCATGCGTGGCACTTTGTCCAATCGGAATTCTCTACACATGATCGGAGTATGTCCGATCGGAGCAGTTTGTCATAAAATATTTCCAGCAAGTTGGAAAATTTGGTCCGACGGATATTCCGATGCATACCACACACAGTCGGATTATCTGACAAAACGGTCTGATAGGACACATTCCGACGGATTCTCCGACCGTGTGTACAAAGGCATAGAGTGATTAAAGCTATGGGAGGCCCCAATGGCTTATTCTGGAACATTCATATCCACCTTGAGTAAAACATTAGAGCTATGTAAGAATTTCAGCCTACATCCCAGCAAAGCCTCACACCTTAACATGCCTAAAACTTGTAGGGGCCCCAAAGCATATTATGGAAGATCCATACCCTCTTGAGTTTAAATCCCTACCCCCGAACATTCCTGTTCCACATGATTACATTGCTGATATTTACAATTAGGGATGAGTGGGTCATTTGTTCAGTACTTTTGCGGTGGGACATGGCTTTGTTTATCAACAAAGGCTTGCGATCACCTATTCAGCATTGATATACCCTTAAAAATAAATGATTTTCTCAACCACTAGATGTATACAGTATATACAGCCTGTCAGCAGGTGGTTATTACAAGATCAGGAGGAGCCCTACGGCAAACACCCCACATCCGGGCAGATGTGGCCAGCAATTGGAGGCCCTGGACAGGGCAGGAGGCCAGGAAAAGGTAGACCAGAACCCCGGAGAGCTGGCTGAGGACTTCCTGACCCTTATGGGGCGCCACGTGATTGTAGTCAGTGGCGGCTGGTGATAATTTTGGGGGGGGGGGCGGCAACATGCAAACAGTGCACATGCATCCACCACCCCCCCCATCCCGGTCGGGCCGGTCGTTCATTTGGTTGACTTACCCCATCCATTCAGGCATCACAGGCGGCTTCTTCTGCCCTCCTCCACAGGCATCTTGGACGGCTTTAGTCTTTTTTAATTTATTTAGCAAAAAAAAACCCAGTGGTAATTAAATACCATCAAAAGAAAGCTCTATTTGTGTGAAAAAAAATGATAAAAATTTTGTTTGGGTACAGTGTTGCATGACCGCAAAATTGTCATTCAAAATGCGACAGCACTGAAAGCTGAAAATTGGCCTGGGCAGGAAGGGGGTAAAAGTGCCCTGTAAGCAAGTAGTTCAGCAGTGCAAAAAACAAGCAAAAAAAAAAATGATCTGCAAAATGCAAAGCAACATAGTAACCAATCTAATTTTCGGTGAAATATTCATACTGAGCCCTCGCTCCTGTGTTTTGCCTAATCCGGGCTGATTTCCGATATCTCTTACTCCAGATCCAAGCAAAACCCAATCTCATTATGTTCCTGGCAGGACAGCTCTGCTTTGCAATGTGTCATTTATAATAAATATTAAATCTCTGGGCGATGTTGATTAAATGAAATGAATTGTAAGTCTGATAATGGCCTGAATTAAACTAATTTGCTGGAAAAAAAGAAGTACAAAGGGGGGTAATTGGATTTGCTCTGACAGCAAGTGTCAGTTTTATGAGCAATCAACAAATATGAATGGACTGAGTCATAAATGAAGCTATCAAATGCCGACCAAAACTCTGCCCATTAAAGGCGAAAACCCAGATGAATTTCCAGTAAGAGGGCATTTTCAGATTTTGGAGATTTGATGAGACTTTACACACGGTCAGAAATTCAGATGGGAAAAAGTCCGATCGGATTTTCCAACAACATAATCCGATCTGAATTTCTGACCGTGTGTACGGGGCAATAGTCCGTTCGTTCAGAAGTTCCGGTGGAACTCTGCCGAAAAGTCAGTCGGGAAGACCGTCGGACCTAGTCTGACGGAAAGTCCGGTGGTATGTACGCGGCATTACAATACTTTGCTGCCTGATGACCTAAAAATACTTGTACAATCTCAATGCAACTTGTACAATCTCTATCGGACTTTTTCCGTCTCAATTTCCGGCGGAAAAAGTTTGAGAGCTGGATCTAAAAATTTTCCCGACAACAAAATCCGATCGGACATTTTCCGAGCGTGTGTGGAGAATTTCCGACGCACAAAGCGCCACGCATGCTCAGAAGAAAATTTGGAGACGAAAGCTATTGGCTACTGGCCTCTACGTAGTCCCGTCGTACGTGTATAACGTCACCTTGTTCCGAACGATCGGATTTTCCGACAACTTTGTGCGACTGTGTGTATGCAAGACAAGTTTCGGCCAAAATCCGTTGGAAAAAGTACGACGGATTTTGTGGTCAGAATGTCCGACTGTGTGTATGGGGCATAAGTCCGTTCGTTTTGAACGTGATGACGTACGACGGGACTAAAAAAGGAAGTTCAATAGCCAGTAGCTAATAGCTGCCCTTGCGTCGTATTTGGTCCGTCGGACCAGAATACAGACGAATGGTTTTCCCGATAGGAATTGAGTCAGTCGGACAGATTTGAAAAATGTTCTATTTCTAGGTCCGTCTCATTTTTCTTATGAAAAATGATCAGACTAGCCCACACACGATCGGATTGTCTGATGGACTGATCCCGTCTGACCTAGTCTGCCGGAAAGTCCGGTCGTGTGTATGGGGCATAAAGGTCTGCTTGAAGAGATTTTTTTAGGTAGACATCAAGGGGCTGATTTACTAAAACCTGGAGAGTGCAAAATCTGTTGCGGTTCTGCATACAGTGGGGGGGGGGGGGAAAATAAAGATTGGATCCCCTGCAGATTTTCTAAGCTTGCCCACTTACAAAGAAATGAAGGGCCTATAATTTTTAACATACGGTGTATTTTAACCGCTTCCCAACCGCTGCACGGCGATATACAGAATGGCACAGGTGGGCAAATGGGCATATGGGTACGTCTCCTTTAAGAAGCGGTGCTTGCAGGCGCACGCACGCGTCTGCCGCCTTCTCCGTGACTGTGGGCCCTGCAGACGCGATGTCCTTCGAGTGCCCGCGATCGTGTCACGGAGAGGCAGAACGTGGAGATGCCTTTGGATAGCTCCCATCTGTCCCTAATTTCGAGGGACTGTCCCTGATTTGGAGCAATGTCCCTCATTCCCCCTCATTTTGGTCTGATCTATAGAGTTGTATATAAAATGCACTTTTTATCTATCAAAAAGTGTTTTCCAGCGCTAAACCTTTCACCTGATTTCTAAATTGCTGCATTTGTAAATTCCAAAAGCCAATATAAAGGAATAATAGTGGTAAAAAAAAAAGCACTTGTGGGTTTAACCAATCTTGTTTTTTTGTACAATTCCCCTTTAAGGGGACGTGGCAAGGGGTGTGTCCTATGCTTGCATACTTTTGCTGCTAGGTGTCCCTCCTTCCCATCTCAAAAAGTTGGGAGGTATGGCCTTCGTCAACAAAGCATTTCCCCGTTCTGCCTTGTGTCACAACAGAGATCACTGCTCCCTGTCATCAGGAGCAGTGATCCCTGTCATGAGTGTTGTAGCCCATCCCCCCCACAGTTAGAATCACTCCCTAGGACACACTTAACCCCTTCATCGCCCCCTAGTGGTTAACCCCCTTCCTTGTCAGTCCCATTTACACAGTAATCGGTGCATTTTTATAGCACTGATTGCTGTATAAATGACAGTGGTCCCAAAATAGTGTCAAAAGTGTGCCATAATGTCGCAGTCAGCTTAAAAATCGCAGATAGCCACCATTACTAAAAAAAAATAACAATAAAAATGCCATAAAACTGTCCCCTATTTTGTAGACACTATAAATTTTGCGCAAACCAATCAATAAACGCTTATTGCGTTTTTTTTTTGTTTTTTTTTACCAAAAATATGTAGAAGAATACGTATCGGTCTAAACTGAGGAAAAAATGGCTACAGTAGGTGCTCATGTGGTACAAAGATTAGTCCTGTCAATGTAAGAAGGAGCTCCTAACCACAACTCGTTGTGTATACCTGTCACCTGTCCACAGAATCTCTCTCTTCCATTCAAACCTCACCATCATGGCCAAGACCAAACAGCTGTCAAAGTATCTCAGGGACAAGATTGTAGACCTGTACAAGGCTGGAATGGACTACAAGACCATCAGCAAGATGCAAGAAGGAGGCAACTTTTGGAACGATTATTCGCAAATAGAAGAAGTACAAAACAACCATCAATCGCTCTCGGTCTGGAGCTCCATGCAAGATTTTGCTTCATGGGGTGAGGATGATCATGAGAAAAGTGAGGGATCATCCCAGAATTACACAGGAGGAGCTTGTGAATGATCTCAAGGCAGTTGGAACCACAGTCCCCAAACAAACCATTAGAAACACAATACGCCGCCATGGACTGAAATACTACAGTGCCCACAAGGCACCCCTCCTCAAGAAGACACATGTATAGGCCCGTTTGAAGTTTGCCAATGAACATCTAAATGATTCAGAGAAAGATTGGGAGAATGTGCTGTGGTCAGATGAGACCAAAATTGACCTCTTAACTTGACTCGCCGTGTTTGAAGGAAGGAAAATGCTGACTATGACCCTAAGAACACCATTTCTACAGTCAAGCATGGAGGTGGAAACGTTATGCTTTGGAGCTGTTCCTCTGCTAAAGGTACAGACCGACTTTGTCGCATTGAGGGGCCAATGGACGAGGCCATGTATTGTAAAATCTTGGATGAAAACCTTCTTCCCTCAGCCAGAACAATGAACATGGGTTGCGGATGGGTCTTCCAGCATGACAATGACCCAAAACATATCACCAAAGGCAACAAAGGAGTGGCTCAAGAAGATGAGACCAAAATTGACCTCTTAACTCGACTCGCCATGTTTGAAGGAAGGAAAATGCTGACTAGGACCCTAAGAACACCATTTCTACAGTCAAGCATGGAGGTGGAAACGTTATGCTTTGGAGCTGTTCCTCTGCTAAAGGTACAGACCGACTTTGTCGCATTGAGGGGCCAATGGACGAGGCCATGTATTGTAAAATCTTGGATGAAAACCTTCTTCCCTCAGCAGAACAATGAACATGGGTTGCGGATGGGTCTTCCAGCATGACAATGACCCAAAACATATCACCAAAGGCAACAAAGGAGTGGCTCAAGAAGATGAGACCAAAATTGACCTCTTAACTCGACTCGCCATGTTTGAAGGAAGGAAAATGCTGACTATGACCCTAAGAACACCATTTCTACAGTCAAGCATGGAGGTGGAAACGTTATGCTTTGGAGCTGTTCCTCTGCTAAAGGTACAGACCGACTTTGTCGCATTGAGGGGCCAATGGACGAGGCCATGTATTGTAAAATCTTGGATGAAAACCTTCTTCCCTCAGCCAGAACAATGAACATGGGTTGCGGATGGGTCTTCCAGCATGACAATGACCCAAAACATATCACCAAAGGCAACAAAGGAGTGGCTCAAGAAGATGAGACCAAAATTGACCTCTTAACTCGACTCGCCATGTTTGAAGGAAGGAAAATGCTGACTAGGACCCTAAGAACACCATTTCTACAGTCAAGCATGGAGGTGGAAACGTTATGCTTTGGAGCTGTTCCTCTGCTAAAGGTACAGACCGAATTTGCCGCATTGAGGGGCCAATGGACGGGGCCATGTATTGTAAAATCTTGGATGAAAACCTTCTTCCCTCAGTCAGAACACTGAACATGGGTTGCGGATGGGTCTTTCAGCATGACAATGACCCAAAACATATCACCAAAGGCAACAAAAGAGTGGCTCCAAGAAGAAGCACATTGAGGTCATGGGGTGGACTAGCCAGTCTCCAGACCTTAATCCCACAGAAAATGTATAGATGGAGCTGAAACTTCAAGTTGCCACGCGACAGCCAAGAAATCTTAAGGATTTAGAGAAGATCTGTAAAGAAGAGAGGACCAAAATACCTGCTGAGATATGTGCAAACCTGGTCACCAACTACAAGAAACGTCTGACCTCTGTGCTTGCCAACAAGGGTTTCTCTGCCAAGTCATTTTTTGCTTGGGGAATGGGATCAAATACTTATTTCCTGATGCCTTCATGGCAGCACACACCAGGTTGTGGGGGCGGAGTCACAACCCAGTGTGTGGTGCCATGAAGATGCGTCAGGAAAGGAAAATTACCGAAAGGTAAGTATACAATTTTCCGTTTTTATTCACTGAACTGCAACTCAATTTATAACATTTGTATCATGTGTTTTGGCTGGACCTATGATAAAAAATTATAGACCCTTCATTTTTTTGTAAGTGGGCAAACTGCAGGGGATCAAATAATTATTTTCTCTGCTGTAGAAAGCAATAAGCTTCCATTTTTTTTTTTTTTTTTTTTTTTTTTGGTCAAAGCTTAATTAAACAAGCTGAAGTTAGAAGCTGATTGGCTACCATGCACAGCTGCACCAGATTTTGTACTCTCCAGTTTTGGTAAACAAACCCCTAAATGTCTACACAGCTACAAGGTTTTTGGTTTATGTCAATGGGCGTTCTGATCTTGCATTTCCTATTTGAACACACACAATTGCATTTGATTGCAAAAGTCAGCTTTGACAAGGCAAGACAAGGAACATGCTGAATGAAGGACAGAGCAGTGGGAAATTGGGATGGACTCAGGGTTGGATATAGGGTGGTGCAGCTTTTAGTGCCCCCCCCCCTCCCCAGCTTTCCAGCCCCAGCCCCCAGTGCAGGTATCCCCCCTCCTCTGCAGTGGTCCTTTGCTAGGACTGCCAATGTCCAACCAACGGAAGTAGAACTTCCTAAATCCAAACCTGCAGACCTCTGTCTGCTCAGTGCTGAAGGCCACAAGGGAACTCTGATGGGGACAAATGATATAAGGAGGGACTATGATGTGGACATTGTGTGTAAGGGGGTACCTTGATGGAGCCGGTGGTGTAAGGGGGCACTCTGATGGGGAACTTGATGTAAGGGGGCAATCTGAGTTGGCAATGGATGTAAGGGGGCGCTCTGATATGCCAATCGATGCAAGGGGGCACTCTGATGGGCCAATTGATGCAAGGGGGCACGCTGATGGGGAAATTGATGTAAAAGGGCACTCTGATGGGGACTTTGTTGTAAGAGGGCACTCTGATGGAGACTTTGATGTAAGGGGGCACTCTGATGGGGACTTTGATGTAAGGGGGGACTCTGATGGGTGAGTAGATGTAAGAGGGCACTCTGATGGGGACATGTGATGTAAAGGGGCACTCTGATGCGGCAATTAATGTAACAGGGCACGCTGATGGGCCAGTTAATGTAAGGGGGCACGCTGATGGGGACATCTGATGTAAGGCCGCACTCTGATGGTATAAGGGCACCAAGTCAAATATTGGTTTTCCTATATCTCTACATCTCTATCTGTCAGGACTGGGCTCAGCCCTTCCTTCTCTGAGCTGGGCGCTCACCTGTTGGCTAATTGCCAGCTCCTTTCTCTCCACAGTTACTCAGCTGTTGATATCCTGCTCGTCAGTCCTGCCTACTTAAGCCGAGCAGTCCAGAGGATCTCTGCCTGTGCCTTGGTCAACGTCACAAGAAACTATCTTCTGCATTCCTGTTCAAAGACTGGCTTTGCTAACATCCCTTCTGGCTCCAGATCCTGCTTGCTTTTCGACTACTTTGATCCCTGTCTTCTGGCTTGGCTGACTATCCTTTCCGGTTACTGACTATCATACAGTGACATTATACTTTTTTACTGTGCCCCGAGATTTGTTGGGCTAGATCCTTTCCTGCATGGGCTGCTGGTGCCCTTTCACTATCCAGTAGAGGCTAGGTTCAAAGGCATACAGCCAAGAGGCTCTGGGACTAAAGTACTCAATAATAAAGAGTGTTAAGGGAAAAAGACTCTGGTTGGGGGACTCAAATGTTAACAATCCTCAGATTACACTCAGCTCTCTGCTCTATGCTGTGCAGTGTTTGATATCAGATCCCCACCCCCTGCCTTCTGAAGCTCAGAAATACTGTGCA
The DNA here is from genome assembly GCF_037356315.1 of Lithobates pipiens. Classification (NCBI taxonomy): domain Eukaryota; kingdom Metazoa; phylum Chordata; class Amphibia; order Anura; family Ranidae; genus Lithobates; species Lithobates pipiens. The sequence goes on along the minus strand of NW_027507764.1, from coordinate 36,728,706 downwards.
AAGTCTGTACATTGAATGGCTGTAGAGGAGAGGGGGCTACAGATGAACAGGCACAACTTGTGTAGGATGATGTGTTTAATCTCTGTGTATCACCTGAGGTTAATCTCTTTATAGGTATATGTAAAGGTTTACAATCACTTTTTGCAGCGAGCCCTGGCAAACTGATCTCCTACCTACACTGACGACCAATGCAACAGCCTAGGTGACTCAGAGACATGACCTTTATGCCGCATACACACGCCCGGACTTTCTGGCAGACTAGGTCCAACGGTCTTCTCGACAGACTTTCGGCGCTATGACGTACGACCAGACTAGAATAAGGAAGTTCATAGCCAGTAGCCAATAATGCCCTAGAGTCTGTTTTCGTCCGTCGGACTAGCATACAGTCGAACTGATTTCTTCATAGGAACTGGATCCGGCGGAAAAATTTGAAACATGTTCTATTTCTACAGCCCGTCAGATTTTTGGACAGCAAAGGTCCGATGGAGCCCACACACGATCGAATTATCCGACTGATTCTTTCCGCCAGACCTTTGCTGTCGAAAAGTCTGGTCATGTGTACGTGACATTAAGACACGTCTTAATTCATGTCTCCCGGCTCCCCGACTATACCATACACATTATCTTACATCTCAACACAGAACTCCTTCATACAATTGCAGGGTTAATTAGCACAATGAAAGACTCTTAGAAGCTGTGACAAGTCATACTAGACTAATTTACATTATAGCAGACACAGACAGAGACAGGTGGCTGGAATTGACATCAGCATCTCCTAACAGTATTTGTCCCAGCATTATGAATCAGCCACTATTTCTAATATGGCAGATACGGGGTTCATTATTTTCTTGGTCACCCTGCGCCCAAAAGTGACTCCCGTCACAGGAACTATTAATCCATGACCAAAAATAGACAGTGAACTCAAAACCAAAGGCCCTGAGTCAATCCAAACTAGGTTGAAAGTATAAGACTGAGATCAACTGTGATGGGTGTAAGAAAAAACTAAATACATATCAACCATCTAAGTCCTTCTTAGAACACAACAGGTCGTCTTTATGATCCAGATAAGGCTGGGCTGAATAAATCCAAAAAGAGACTTTAAGATAACAAAGCTTAAATATTCCAAGGTTAGAGTTACAATTCCTTTCTTAGATAAACCATCACCCATACATGTATTTCAAATGTGTTTTTAGCTTTTTGCCTGGATCTCAGCTTGTTCTATCCCATGCAATGAAAAATGGGGTCCAGAATGAATATGAATCCTTCCATCAGCGTTATTCCAAGCAGGAATGCTTCTTAGGGAGTTAATACATTATTGGAGTCTTATTCTCACAACGCATTAGTGAAAATCCACTTTACAAAGTACATTGGATTGAGAGCTTCCTGTGAAACACTAAATATTTGCCTGGGCACAGCACCGATGTCCGCCGTCTACCACTTATTAATGTCTGGCCTTGTGTGGCCATTGGAAAGTCATAATTAATCTGAATCTTGACGGCAAATGTCTTGGCAGATGAGGTCACATTGGTGTTTATTTTGGTTAATTCTGACTCATGGTAAGAGCTGAGATGTTATGTGTAACTCTCAATATAGTTAATGTGTCTGACCCCGGAGATCCTTTCTCAGTCCGCACCATTCTCAACGTCTCCAACTTTTCTACATGTTTCATGCTTGGTTGCATTCCTTAGCCTGTTCACAGAAGTAATGGAAAAAAAATAAAAAAGAACTCCAGTCTAATTAAAAAGCTAAGAATCGTTTAAAACAAGGAGCTAAGTACAGCCAATTAACTGAAAATCAACGTGTTTTAACAGTTTTTACATATTGAGTCTTCATGTCTTGAAGATGACCTAAAGCTTTGAAGGACCCCATTCCTAAGAGATACAAGGAGGCTTCCATTGCTACTTCCCATTTTACAAAGGCTCATTTTCTGCCTGTCATGTTCACCCTTTTGGTTCAATGCTTTGTATCCATTACCGAGAACAAGTATGCAGATGTCTGGCTTTACTCTAAGGCTTAATGTGCACAGGACGCTGAGGCAACCTCCTATGAATTAATTTTTTGACAGCTTCAAACCGGCGTTTAAAAATGCCGGTTTTGCAGAGTTTGCATGCAGCGTTTTGCCGCGTTTGCGTCTAGGAGCGTTTATATAAGATAACATCATAGGACCCTCCCAAAGCCCAAAAAACAGTATTATTTAACTATTTCAGCCATTTTGTCAGACCAGAGTGAGTAACAGCAGCTAAGAAAGCAACAGTGTACTTGTATCTACCTCAATTTCAGTGCTTTTACTATGGATCCCACAATGAGCATATGTGAGGAAAAAATGCTAAATTTTTTATATATTTCATTTTTAAATTGCAATTGATTTGTATATTTTTTTGTTTATTATTTTTTATAAGCTGTATATGTAATTTCATTTTTTTTATTTTGTCTTTTTTATGCAAAATTGAATTCCATATTTTTTTTATATATTTAATTTTTTATTTATTTTGTCTTTTTAATGCAATTTTTAATTGCAATTTTTTAAATATTTTTAATTAACCTAACCCTAACTGGAAACCCTAATCCTAACTTGTTCTTCAAGGGGAAAAACCTAACCATAACCCCCTAACCCTAATGGGAAACCCTAACCCCTAACCCTGAGCAGAAACCCTAACCCTAACGTGTTCTTTAAGGAGAAAACCCTAACTATAACCCCCTAACCCTAATGGGAAACCCTAACCGGAAACCCTAACCCTACTTTGTTCTTCAAGGGGAAAACCCTAAGCATAACCCCCTAACCCTAATGGGAAACCCTAAGCTGGAAACCCTATCCAGGAACCCTAACTTGTTCTTCAAGGGGTAAACCCTAACTATAACCCCCTAACCCTAATGGGGAACCCTAACAGGAAACCCTAATGGGAAACCATAACACTTACCATAACCCTAAACTTGTTCTTTAAGGAGAAAACCCTAACCATAACCTCCTAACCCTAATGGGAAACCCTAACCAGAAAACCCTAACCCTAACCGGGAACCCTAACCCTTACTTATTCTTCAAGGGGAAAACCCAAACCCTAACAATAACCCCCTAACCCTAACTGTTAACCCTAACCCTTATCCTACCTGGAAACCCTAACCGTAAAACCTAACCCTAACTTGTTCTTCAAGGGGAAAACCCTAACCATAACCCCCAACCCTAATGGGCAACCCTAACTGGAAACCCTAACTTGTTCTTCAAGGGGTAAACCCTAACCATAACCCCCTAACCCTAATGGGAAACCCTAACCCCTACCTCTAACCAGAAACCCTAACCCTAACTGGAAACCCTAACGTGTTCTTCAAGGGGAAAACCCTAATCCTAACCATAACCCCCTAATCCTAATGGGAAACTGTCATATATCAGATAAGACCAGAACTGGGTGGACTGCAACAGAGGAAACCCAAACGTTTATAAGTGAAATATAATGATTTATTAAGGGAAGTGAATAATATAAATGCAACCACACAGTGCAATAAATCAACCAACAGAGACCCCCAAATAACAACAGACAGATATGTACAATAAATGGGAAATACCAGGATCATAAACGATAGCCAGGCCAGGGTCATGCACAGAGGATCAGTAAATAAACAAAGGGCAGTACAGAATCAGAGACACAAGCCAGGCCAAGGTCATACACGGGGAGATCAGCTGATGGGGTAAGGAACACAGGACAGGGAGAGGATGGACGGATCAGACTGCAGGGCAGGGATGATGGTAACAGGTGGAACAGGGTAGGGACCAGGAGAGGGAAACAGGTTCAGGGCACAGGAACAGGTTCAGAACCAGGCTCAGGATCACAAGCAGCAGGTCAGGGCACAAGGACAATACCAAGGCAAACATGTGAGTGCTTGCCAGCTATTTATAGGCCTGTGATTGGCCTCAAGTGACACCTGATTGCAGGAGGTGCTGTCTGCTCCATACTGCCAGGATCCATCCGCTGGTGGACGCCAGTACTACAGCCCAAAGATGACATAACATCAGCAGGGAAAAGCTCTCCTGACAGTTCCAAACTGCCAGGAAACACCTGTTGGTGGACCTCAGTACTGCACGCCAAAATCCGCAGATATTATCTGCGGATGGAACATTTCCTGACAGAAACCCTAACCGTAAACCCTAACCCTAACAGGAAACTATAACACTTACCATAGCCCTAAACTTGTTCTTCAAGGCAAAAACCCTAACCATAACCCACTAACCATAATGGGAAACCCTAACCAGAAACCCTAACCCCAATCCTAACCCTAATGGGAAACCATAACACTTACCATAACCCTAAACTTGTTTTTCAAGGGGAAAACCCTAACCCCCTAACCCTAATGGGAAACCCTAACCCGAAACCCTAACCCTAATGGGAAACCATAACACTTACCATAACCCTAAACTTGTTCTTCAAGGGGAAAACCCTAGCCCTAACCATAACCCCCAAACCCTAATGGGAAACCCTAACCCTAGCCAGAAACCCTAATCCTAACCCTAACGGGAAACCATAACCCTTTCCATAACTCTAAACTTGTTCTTCAGGCTGGGTTCACACTGCAGCGATGCGGGAACGCCGCAAATCCACGGCGGGTTCCCGCATTGCATGCCTCCCGGCGGCAGTTCACACTGCCCTATGCGAACTGCTGGGAGTGTCAGTGAAATGTTAATGACACCCCCAGATCAGTTCGCATATCGCAGTGCGATCTGCAAACTCGGACAGGAATCGGATCGCATGGTGTGAACACCCATGCGATCCGATTCTGCTGCGGACCAAAAAAAGGGTCCTGTGCGAGTTTGGGGCGGGTGCGATGCGAATTCAGCCATACTATCTGTATGGCTAAACTCGCATCGCACAGAGATCGGATGTGATTTGCACTGCAGTGCGGTGCGAATCACATCCGATTTTCGTAGCCGCATCGGTGTGAACCCAGCCTCAAGGGGATAACCATAACCCTCTAGCCCTAATTGGAAACACTAACCCTAACCCCTAACACTAAATTTCATGCAACTATGTTTGATCAAGTCGGGGGTGAAGCTCAATGGTGGGGTCATCTGGTTGAAATCTAACAACATATAGGTGGATCATGCTCATTAGGGGTATATAAATGGTCTATGAAGCATAGCAAGCAATTACAAGTTTTTAAAAAATGTTTTTTTTTTTCATCATTTGCTACCATTTTTAACCACATCAATACCAGGCACTTAAACACCTTCCTGCCCAGACCAATTTTGAGCTTTCAGCGCTGTCGCACTTTGAATGACAATTGCGCGGTCATGCTACACTGTACCCAAATGAAGTTTTTATCATTTTTTTCCCACAAATAGAGCTTTCTTTTGGTGGTATTTGATCACCTCTACGGTTTTTATTTTTTGCGCTACAAATAAAAAAATACCGAAAATTTTGAAAAAAAAAAAATGTTTTTTTTTGTTTCAGTTTCAAAACGTTGTAAATAAGTAAGTTTTCTCCTTCACTGATGGGCACTGATGGGGCTACACTGATGGGCACTGATAAGGTGGCACTGATGGGCACCAATGATGTGGCACCAATGAAGTGGCACTGATGAGGTGGCATTGATGGACATTGATATGTGGCACTGATAGGCGGCACTGATGGGCGACACGGATGGGTGGCACTGATGGGCGACACAGATGGGCACTGATAGCTGGCACAAATTGGCACTGATAGCTGGCACGGATTGGCATGGATGGGCGGCACAGATGGGCATGGATAGGCGGCACAGATGGACATGGATATGCGGCACAGATGGGCATGGGTGGGCACTGATAGGTGGCACGGATGGGCACTGATAGGCGGCACAGGTGGGCACTAATAGGCGGCACAGGTGGGCACTGATAGGCGGCATTGGTGTTATACTGTACTAATGGATGCCAATCAGTGCCAAACAATAATGCATGCCAATCAGTGATGCCCATGCACTGATTGGCATCCATTATGGGCACTGATTGGCATCCATTGTGGCACTGACTGGCATCCCTGGTGGTCTAGGGAGGATTACCTTTTGCTGGGCATCCCTGGTGGTCTGGTGGCATCCCTGGTGGTCCAGTGAGGGCATCCTCGGGGGGGCTGTGCTGATAATCGATCAGCACAGACCCCCCCTGTCAGAGGAGCAGCCGATCGGCTCTCCTCTACTCGCGTCTGACAGACGCGAGTGAGGAAAAGCTGATCACCGGCTCTTCCTATTTACACTGTGATCAGCTGTGATTGGACACGGCTGATCACGTGGTAAAGAGTCTCCGTCGGAGACTCTTTACCGAGATCATAGTTGCCGGGTGTCAGACTGACACCCCGCAACAACGATCGCCGCGATGCGCGCCCCCGTGGGCACGCAGCGGCTCATAATCCTGATCACGTCATATGACGTTCGATCAGGATTATGCAACCACTTTGCCACCGTCAATTGTCTATAGGGCGGGCGGCAAGTGGTTAAGTTTTGTAATGTTAAAAAAATAGGCACCTGTAAAAAGGCTTATAAACTAAATCGCGGTGAAACACCGGTAACATGTTTTGCTGCGTTTATCGGCGTTTTGCGTCTGAAATGTCGGAAACGTTGGCGTCCGACATTAAACGAACCAGTGTACATGTACACATAAGATAACATTGGATGAGTTCAGGGGCAGCTGAAAAAAGCAGCCATCTGCCTCTGAACTTCCGTTTACCAGCAGCAGTGTACATGAGGCCTAAGAAACTGTCTGATGTAGTGCTACGCCTGGAGGAGCCACTGGATTTTTTCAGGACCTTCCTGACCTACTCCAGTAAAAACCTGCCTTGCATATTGAACCAAGTGTAGTACTATCCCCTTAAGAGGCCACTGGATTTTTGGGTCCCCTTTACAAGCACAGCCAGGCAACAGGAATTGCCAGCATCCTGTCAGTAGTCCAGAGTGCTTTGTTTTGGTTTGGGTTTATTGGGATGGAAAGATATATAGTTGAATGTAACTGGAAGACTTGAAACTGTCTCTGTTGTAAAAAAAAAAAAAATCACATGGCTGTCCTCCTGTTGGATGTACAAATCAGCTTGACTGGTAAAGAAACAAGTTCAACAGCACTGAATGCAGGTGCATTTAGGATCCCCATGCAAGAGGTGTAGACAGGGGCGGACTGAGAACTCATGGGGCCCCCGGGCAATAGGAGATTATGGGGCCCCCGGGCAATAGGAGATTATGGGGCCCCCAGGCAATCAGACATTATGGGGCAAACCAGTATACACACACAGTATACAATCACACAGTATACACAGACATGTTTCTATTGGCTGAGAAGGTACTGGAAAGGTGGGGCAGCTATAATCTCTGGCTTTTTAGACCAAAAGGATGTTGGTAAGGGACATTTCAGAGACAGATGTAAAAAAAACAACTAATTTTTACATACTGTCCCTGGTTTTACTGAGGCTGACAACCCTGATGGGGCCCCCTAGTGGCATGGGGCCCTCGGGCAGTGCCCGAGTGGCCCAATGGTTAGTCCGCCCCTGGGTGTAGAGTAGCTATGCTGGCTCTGGATGGCTCTAAGCTGCCCCCACCTCCCCCCCCCCGCCCCACACACACACACACACCTGGCTGCTTCTCCTCTATAGGCTTTGAGGTGTACTGGTTGAAGTTTCTCACTCAGTCCCAATGAAAAATACTCCAGCGCATTTGGTGACAGCCTCCTGCTGGACAGGTCCCAATGGCTCCCAGTGTGACTCAGCTAAGCCTAGATGAGACTGAAAGGGTGTAAGGGCTTCCTCTGCTGCTTTCTCTCTCTCTCTGGCTCCTTCCTTCTGGCTCCTCAGAGCACACTCAGCACAGGGGTCCCCTCCATGCCATTGAACCCTGGATTCTGCTCTGACATGGCCAGGCTCCAGAATATTTATGGGCTATCTCTCCAACTTATGGGCCATCCTCACCCAGGGATTGGAGGAGGCTCCATAAATATTCAGGCCTCATTTCTGCCCCTCCACCCTCTAAGTTCTAGAACTCTCTGGCAGCTTCTAGAAGCCAGGGTAGGTGACAAAGACTTGGAGCTCTGCTAACCTAACTCTAAACAAATTAACCCTGGCCTACAGCAGGAGCCCAACTAAATTTACCTACTGTACATGAGCAACACTGACACACCTAGAAATTTGAAATTTACTTTTTTAAACTGGAAAAAAGCCCTGAAAGGGAAACAGGGTTAGACAAAGAAGTATATAAGCAGGGTCCTGATTCTCTAACAGCAACAGTCAAGCTGGCCAAGGGCACCTCCCACCGTCCCCTTTCTATAAGAACGAGATAGGGTACTACACACCTGTACATTGAGGGACTCCACCATCTTGGTTACTCAAATTCTTCTGGTCTGAGGCCCACCTTTACATCCGACATCAATAACACCGTAAGGTTAAATTTTACTTTTAACTTAGAAATGCCAACTAGCTCCTCCAGACCTCATTGTATATTCTTTTTTGATGGGCTCTCCCATAGGGCCTTTATTGGGCCACCCCAAGGGCTTCTTCTTGGAACTGTAACTTAACATGCTAGCTTCCAGACCTAGAATATAAGGAACTACGGTAGTCCCATGTACAGTATCCACCCAGGGAATGGGGTCTCCCTAAAAGGGGTACTAACATCTGATTTCCAAATACATGTAGCCCTGGTGACAGTACAGAAAAAAAAAAAAACATGTATTAAAAAAACAAAATGTTATTAAATTTTTATCTGATTTCTTTTAACACACTGTGAAAACAGCAATATAATGTTAACATAGTAGCATTGTACTACTCTGGGGAAGTGATCAGGATTTTTTTTTTAACACATTATGATTGCTAATACCAGTGAATTACATTGTTATATGCAAGCATTTTACTAAATTAAAGCGGGAGTCCGCCGGGAGTTCCGCCGTTTTTTTTTTTTTTTAAAGCCAGCAGCTACAAATACAGCAGCTGCTGACTTTTAAAATAAGGACACTTACCCGCCCAGCGCGCCCGCGATGTCGGCACCCGAAGCCGATCTCTCGATCGTCTCTCGGGTGCTGCCGCCGCCATCTTGGGTATGGGAATCAGGAAGTGGAGCCTTTCGGCTTCATTTCCCGGTTCCCTACTGCGCATGCGCGAGTCGCGCTGCGCAATAAGGATGGACCCGCTGCCTCTGGGATCTGTGTGTTTCCCAGCAGGCAGCGGGGGACTTTCGGAAAGGGGCGTAGATCTACGCCCCTTTCCGCAGAGAGCTATCCCGGAAGTGGGTGCAGATACCTGTACTGTACAGGTACCTGCACCCCCCTCCCCCCTGAAAGTTGCCAATTGTGGCGCCGGAGGGGGGGAGGATTCCAATGAGCGGAAGGTCCACTTTAGGGTGGACCTCCGCTTTAAACTGATTTATTCGGTTTGTAGTGTTGTGATTAGCTGTGATTGGTCAGAGCTAATCACATAGTACAAATGGGCTGTGACTGGTCCTGTCTGTGCCATGTAATCACATTAACCAATCACAGCTAGCAACACAATTGTTAACAATGGATGGCATGAAAGGAAGCCATCCATTGTTTACAACTGTCTGGAGACGTGCTGTGATTGGTCACAACAGTCACATGATACCGGCAGCGAATCGGTCCACTGGTCATCGGCTGCCGGTGACAGGTCCCGCACACTTTCTGAGAGGACATCATTGTCCTCTCAGAATGGTAAAGCCACCGCTTGGCCATCATTCTGCTATAGACTGGGTGGGAAGGTGTTAAAGCAAACCTCCTGAAGCAAATGGAAGGTCGTTTTTTTTTTTTCTTTTGTTAGATCCCCAACTCCGCCTAATGCAAAGGGTGTTGATTTACTAAAACCGGAGCACTCAAAATATGGTGGCGCTACATGGTAGCCAATCTGCTTCTAACTTCGGCTTGTTAAAATAAGCTGTGACAAACAAACCTGGAAGCTCATTGGTTTCTATGCACAGCTGCACCAGATTTTGCACTCTCCAGTTTTAGTAAATCAACCTCAATGACTTAAAAAAGTTAACTGTTGGCAAACCCTCCTACCCCCTCAAAAAAGTACATTAGTCCCAACGTTTGGTGCTGCTGGATGGCACGGGTGACCAAATCGATGGTACAGATTGCAAGCTGTGACACACGTAAGGCATAGAAAGTGAAAAAGGGATGGCGGCTGAATTAGTTATGATTGTCAGCAAAACCCGAAAGAAGGTCCAATTTCCATATAAATCTGACCAATGAAGCAAACTTTTGATTTCTCCTCATTTGAAATTGAGTGAACATTTCAACTGGAAAAATGGTGACTTTGTTTTTGGCTTCTTGCTGATCACAGCTGACTGTGGGGTGTGTTAGTTCTTAACCTTTTTATCTTCCATCGCACCATTCTTGTTGTCCTGAGTAGGCAGGTCTGTTGGTTGAGGGCATGGATTGAGAAAGTCCAATGTTAAAACTGAGATAAGGCAGAGACCAAAAGCTACAAATGTGTACAGAGAAACGTTGTACGGTACATAGAAAGTATGCAAGGACTGTCGAATTACATGACCTGCCCATGCTGTGTGCCAAGTAAGGATTCTACATGGAAGCATTGGATCTTTTAAAGGAACTGCACTTAAAGGGGACTTAACATCATGCTAAAGCTCAATTTCGGGTAGCTGAAAAAAGTAACCTTGCAGTGCCCCCCCCCCCTTATTCCCCTGCACTGAAAGGGCTAAATGATCATGCTGTCTAAGGCAGTGGTTCTTAACCACTACAATACAGGGCACTTTCACCCCCTTCCTTCCCAGCCCAATTTTCAGCTTTCATCGCTCTAGCGCTTTCAGTGACAATTGCGCGGTCATGCTACAATGTACCCAAATTAAATGGTTATCATTTTGTTCGCATAAATAGAGCTTTATTTTGGTGTTATTTATTCACGACTCAGTTTTTTATTTTTTGTGATATAAGAGCAAAAAAAGCGGAAATTTGGAAAAAAAACAATATTTTCTTTTTTCTATTTGAAAAGAAATCCAATAAAATAAAATTTTGTCATAAATTTAAGCCAAAATGTATTCTGCTACATGTTTTTGGTAAAAAAAATTCCGTTAAGTGTATAATAATTGGTTTGTGTGATCACGGACATATGTACGCAAATGATCATGTACATATGTGTGCAGGTGATCACGTACATATGTGTGCAGATAATCATTGGGACATGTGATTTTAGTGGGACATATGTGGGGGACATGTTTTTATTATTGGGGACATGTGTTTTTATTATTTGGGGACATGTATGTTTTGAGGACATGTGTGTTTTGGGGACATATGTGGGGACTGTGTTTGTACTGTGTGGTGTGTTGTGTGTTGACACTAGACTGATGATCAGTGAGTAAAAAGCTGTAAAAAACAGCCCATACTCACTGATCATCAGCCGGCTGCAGCGTTCTGCTCTCCTCTCCTCAGCGATGACTTCCGTGTGAGGAGAGGAGAGCCGATTGCCTAGCAACCGGCTGTTTGTTTACATCACATGACGGCCGTGATTGGACACGGCCGTCGTGTGATCAGGAGGGCCAATCACAGAGCCCTCCTGCCGATCTGAGATGTGCCGTGTCCGGGTGACATGAGCACATCGGGATCGCGCCGCTGCGCGGGTACGCGCGCGCGCGATCCCGCTACTTCTGAAGGACGTTCCTGAACGGCCTGTCAGGAATAGACGGCTCCCACCCGGCCGTATATATATGCATTGGCCGGGTGGGAAGTGGTTAACCACCGGGCTGTGGCTTGCTGCCAGGCAGTGGTCTTCCTCCTACTAGGCCTCCAGCCAGATTCAGATCCCCTAACCCCCCCCCCCCCAAACACACACACACTGCCTTCAAGCTCCCATAGTGCCCCAACCTTCCATAGTAAACTGCAGTGCCCCTCAGCCCCTACTATGCCCCAAAACCTCCCATAGTTCTCTACAACCTCCCACAGTGCCTTCAAGCCCCCCCACAGTGTCCTTTATCCTACTTCAGTGCCCCCCAAGCCTACCACAGTGCCTCCACTCCCCTATAGTGCCCCAAACTGCCAACAGTATTCCACACTACTCCCCCAACTTCCCACAGTGAACTCTGCAAAGTCCAGGGGCGTAACTATAGGGGGTGCAGCAGTCGCGACCGCAACTGGGCCCTGTGCTGCAGGGGGCCCATGCAGCCCCCTCTGTATATGGCCCGGCAGCAGCATAGGCAGCTAGGGGTACCAGTGCACCATGCACACGGGTGGCTGGAGGTGGAGGGTGACTAGCAGAGCTCCATGCTCGACTATCGCACTGGCTGCTCTTTAGTTGTGCATTCCCCGCATGACCTGTGTCCTCGGCCGGCTCCTCAGAGTACCCATCTCCTGCTCCATGCATTGCCGCTCAGTCTGATGTCTGTTCTCCCCAGCGAGAGTCCTGCCCCCCGAGTCCAGCCCACACTGCACTGCATACTTCTCCCGGGTAAACAAACTTTAAGCACACAGATGCAGTGCAGCCCTATGAGAGCCCCCCGGAGGACACTGCAGGCATGTCTGCCAGCCCCCCTCCTCCCCCATCATACACAGATGATGAAAGGTCTTTCTGGGAGATATGCTGATCACCCGTCCAGCACACTGGATGGAGCCCAGGCCAACATGGATGAGTGCGCGGCCTGCAGCTTGGTCATGGTGAGTGACAGGACCCCATCCCCCACACACCATTACTTACCCCCTCCATCTCCCCCTGGGGACAGGGGCCCCTTCTCACGTGGGGACAGGGACCCCCATCTCCCCTGGGGACAGGGACCCCTTCTCACCTGGGGGCAGTAACTTCATCTGCCCTGGAGAAAAGGACCTCATCTCTTCTGGGGACGGGGACCCCATCCTGCCTAGGGACAGTACCCCAATGGGGCACCTAAAAATAAAAAAATTAAATAATAAAAAAAAACTACTGATACCAGTGGTGGAACTACAGGGCTCACAAAGGTCATACCTGTGACCACGCCCTGGAGTTCCACCGCCGGACTCAGAGGGAAGGGCCCTGGCTGGGGTTCAGGGGGGCCCTTCATGGTTTCTTGCATCGGGGCCCTGAAGGTTCTAGTTACGCCACTGGCAAAGTCCACAGCCTCCTCCAGATAGCCAAACCCCTACAGTTTCCCCAGCCTCCCTCCAGAAACCCTTTTACCACCTACAGGGCCATAAATTCTACTTCAGGGTCCCCTAATCACCTCCAGAACCTCCATTTCCCCACAATAACACCCAGCCCCATCCAGAGCCGTCCATATTTCAATACACATTTGCATTACCCTACTTTAATTGTGTGAATATAAACTTTTTTATTATCGTTGGAGCATTGAAGGTTTTAGAAGGAAACATTTACTGGGCCCTGGTCTCAAAAAGGTTGAGAACCACTGGTCTAGGGGGTTAGGAATATGATGAAATACACTATATTACCAAAAGTATTTGGACGTCTGCCTTTACATGCACACAAAATGTATTGGCATCCCAGTGTTAGTCCGTAAGGTTCAAAATTAAGTTGGCCCACCCTTTGCAGCTCTAACAGCTTCAACTCTTCTGGGAAGGCTGCCCACAAAGTTTAGGAGTGTGTCTATGGGAATGTTTGACCATTCTTCCAGAAGTGCATTTGTGGGGTCAGGCACTGATATGGACGAGAAGGCCTGTCTCGTAGTCTCCACTCAAATTCATCCCAAAGGTGTTCTATCGGATTGGAGTCAGGACTCTGTGCAGGCCAGTCAAGTTCCTCTACCCCAAACTCGCTCACACATGTCTTTATGGACCTTGCTTTGTACACTGGTGCGCAGTCATGTTGGAACAGGAAGTGGCCATCCCCAAACTGTTCTCACAAAGTTGGGAGCATGAAATTGTCCAAAATGTCTTGGTATGCCGACACCTTAAGAGTTCCCTTCACTGGAACTAAGGGGCCAAGCCCAACCCGTCAAAAACAACCCCACACCATAATCCCCCCTCCACCAAATGATTTTGATCAGTGTACAAAGCAAGCTCTGTATCAGGTCATCCACATCAGTGCCTGACCTCACAAATGCGCTTCTGGAAGAATGGTCAAACATTGTGGACAGCCTTCCCAGAAGAGCTGAAGCTGTTATAGCTGCAAAGGGCGGGGCCAACTCAATATTGAACAATACGGACTAAGCCTGGGATGCCATTAAAGTTCATGTGCATCTAAAGGCAGGTGTCCCAATACTTTTGGTATGATAGTGTACATACCTTTTTCATCACTCTCACAGGCTTTCTCCTGCCTATGTGACCATTCCCTGAAGCTACTTTGTTTTACTGCTCAACCGGTTGCAGCTTTTCAAAGCCTGAACATACAGGTAAGTATGACTGCTTATTCCAATTTCCCTTGGCAAGATGTTCATGTAATCCTTGCTTTGCAGGAGGGGGCCCTACTGCAAGGGAACATTTAAAATGTATCCGATGTTCTGCTTTAACCACTTCAGCCCCGGACCAATAAACACCCTAAGGACCAGAGGTCTTTTTCCAATTTCGCACTGCGCTGCTTTAACTGGTAATTGCGCGGCCATGCAATATTGCAGCCAAACTAAATTTGCGTCCTTTTCTTCCCACAAATAGAGCTTTCTTTTGATGGTATTTGATTGCCTCTGCGATTTTTTTTTGCGATATAAATGGAAAAAGAGCGAAAATTTTGAAAAAAAAAGATATTTTCTTCTTTTTGTTATAAGAAAAATCGAATAAACGAAATTTTAGTCATACATTGAGGGCAAAATGTATTCAGCCACATGTCTTTAGTAAAAAAAATGTCAATAAGCGTATATTTTTTGGTTTGCGCAAAAGTTATAGCGTCTACAAACTAGAGTACATTTTCTGGAATTTACACAGCTTTTAATTTATGACTGCCTATCTCATTTCTTGAGGTGCTAAAATGGCAGGGCAGTACAAACCCCCCCCCAAATGACCCCATTTTGGAAAGTAGACACCCCAAGGAAATTGCTGATGGGTATGTTGAGCCCATTGAATATTTATTTTTTTTGTCCTAAGGGATTGAATAATGACAAAAAAAAAAAATTTTTTTTACAAAAAGTTGTCACTTAATGATATATTGCTCACACATGCCATGGTTATATGTGGAATTGCACCCCAAAATATATTACGCTACTTCTCCCGAGTATGGGGATACCACATGTGTGGGACTTTTTGGGAGTCTAGTCGCGCACGGCACCCCGAAAACCAATCACCACCTTCAGGATTTCTAAGGGTGCAAATTTTTGATTTCACTCCTCACTACCTATAACAGTTTCGAAGGCCATAAAATGCCAAAATAGCACAAAACCCCCCAAAATGATCCCATTTTGGAAAGAAGACACCCCAAGCTATTTACTGAGAGGCATGTTGAGTCCATGGAATATTTTATATTTTGCCACAAGTTGCGGGAATATTACAAACTTTTTTTTTTTGCACAAAGTTGTCACTAAATGATATATTGCTCACACATGCTATGGGCATATGTGAAATGACACCCCAAAATACATTTTGCTGCTTCTCCTGAGTACGGGGATACCACATGTGTGGGACTTTTTGGGAGCCTAGCCACGTACGGGACCCCGAAATCTAAGCACCGCCTTCAGGATTTCTAAGGGCATACATTTTTTATTTTACTCCTCACTACCTATCACTACCTATCACAGTTTTGAAGGCCATAAAATGCCAAGATGGCACAAAACCCCCCCAAATGACCCCATTTTGGAAAGTAGACACCCCAAGCTATTTGCTGAGGGCCATGTTGAGACCATTGAATATTTTTTTTTTTTGTCCCAAGGGATTGAATAATGACAAAAAATAAAAATAAATTTTTTTTTTACAAAAAGTTGTCACTAAATGATATATTGCTCACACATGCCATGGTTATATGTGGAATTGCACCCCAAAATATATTCCGCTACTTCTCCTGAGTATGGGGATACCACATGTGTGGGACTTTTTGGGAGTCTAGTCGCGCACGGCACCCCGAAAACCAATCACCACCTTCAGGATTTCTAAGGGTGCAAATTTTTGATTTAACTCCTCACTACCTATCACAGTTTCGAAGGCCATAAAATGCCAAAATAGCACAAAACCCCCCAAAATGACCCCATTTTGGAAAGTAGACACCCCAAGCTATTTACTGAGAGGCATGTTGAGTTCATGGAATATTTTATATTTTGCCAAAAGTTGTGGGAATATTACAAACTTTTTTTTTTTTGCACAAAGTTGTCACTAAATGATATATTGCTCACACATGCTATGGGCAGAAGTCAAATTACACCCCAAAATAAATTCTGCTGCTTCTCCCGAGTACGGGGATACCACATGTGGGGGACTTTTTGGGAGCCTAGCCACGTACGGGTCCCCGAAAACCAAGCACTGCCTTCCGGATTTAAATATAAAATGCTACCAAAAAAACTGTTAGCGATTGCAGGGATCAGGCCTGACTCTGCGATCGCTGCAGTTATGTGTTTAGTGTTTTGTAAGTGACAGTGATCGATCGATACTGCACTTGGGTGGGCTGGGCAGAGGGGCAAAACGCAGGTGCTAGCAGGTATCTGGGCTGATCCTGCTAACAATGTGTTTTTTTGGAACCCTGAACTGCTGGGGACGCTAGTATAGATCTGATCAGATCAGATATTGATCTGTTCAGATTCTATACCACTACGGGAGGTGTATGCTTTGCGCGTGGGTGTTAGCGGTACTGGCACTAACCTAGCGCTGCCTGGGGCGACGCAGACCCTGACCCTAAAACCTAATTGATATCACCCGCCGGGGGATCAGGGGGTTAAACCTTTATTGGGTAATAAATGGTGGGTGCCCTGATGCTATAAAAAGCAAACTAACCAGAGTCACCCGTAACACTTATACGGTGATCAGTGGTGAAAGGGTTAACTAGGGGCAATCAGGGGGTTCACATTTTTATTAGGTAGTATATGGGGGTCCCTGGCGCTATATAAAAACCTGACGGGGAACCTAAATAACTAACTGGCTAACCAGCGTCACCAGTGACACTTATACTGTGATCGCTGGTGAAAGGGTTAACTAGGGGCAATCAGGGGGTTAAAACCATTATTGGGTAGTATATCGGGGTACCTAGCGCTATAAAAACCTGGCGGTGAACCTAAAAAAATAACTAGCTATCTAACGACAGTAGCGACACTGATGCAGCGATCAGAAAAATTATCGCTTAGTGACACTGGCAAAAGGGGGTGAAAGGGTTAACTAGGGGCAATCAGGATGTTAAAACCATTATTGGGTAGTATATCGGGGTACCTAGCGCTATAAAAACCTGGCGGTGAACCTAAAAAAATAACTAGCTACCTAGCGACAGTAGCGACACTGATGCAGCGATCAGAAAAATGATCGCTTAGTGACACTGGCAAAAGGGGGTGAAAGGGTTAACTAGGGGCAATCAGGATGTTAAAACCATTATTGGGTAGTATATCGGGGTACCTAGCGATATAAAAACCTGGCGGTGAACCTAAAAAAATAACTAGCTACCTAGCGACAGTAGCGACACTGATGCAGCGATCAGAAAAATGATCGCTTAGTGACAGTGGCAAAAGGGGGTGAAAGGGTTAACTAGTGGCAATCAGGATGTTAAAACCATTATTGGGTAGTATATCGGGGTACCTAGCGATATAAAAACCTGGCGGTGAACCTAAAAAAATAACTAGCTACCTAGCGACACTAGCGACACTGATGCAGCGATCAGAAAAATGATCGCTTAGTGACACTGGCAAAAGGGGGTGAAAGGGTTAACTCTAGGGGCAATCAGGGGGTTAAATCTTTATTGGGGGGTGATAGGGGGCTACCCTGGACCTAACACTAACTGCCCTGACAGTTTTTACTTTTACAACTGACACTGAATGCATTGATCAGTAAAGAAATGATCAATGCAATCAGTGACACTGTGACTGGGGGGGGGGGGGGGGGGATCGGGGGGGGTTTGTGTACCTATGTGTACCTATGTGTCAGTGTAGTGTTTTGGTGCACTTACTTTTAGTCTTCTCCTCGTAGTCCGGTCAAAAAGACCGCCCCGAGGAGAATGACATCACTTCCTCCTTCCTGTGTAAACAATACACAGTGGGAGGAAGTTCGTCATTGGCCAGGAGCGATCGAGAGGGGGTGGCCAGAAACCAACGGCCATCCCCTCATCACGGATCGCTCCCGGAGGGAAACGGACCGCCGTATCCAGCGGGAGGGGGTCCGATCGGACCCTCCACCCGCTGGAAGGCAGGCACGTACATGTACGTGCTTGTGCCTGCCTGTGCCATTGTGATGACGTACAATGGCAATACGGCGGTCCTTAAGTGGTTAAGTGCAACATGCTAGGTAATGTGTCAGTGTAATACTTCCAGGATTATTACCTCTCACAGAGTTCACAGTACTCCCCCTGAGAAAGCCTGAAGATGACTTGCTAAAGTTAAAACCGAGCATCAGAATGGGGAAGAAAGGGGATTTAAGTGACTTTGAATGTGGCATGGTTGTTGGTGCCAGACTGGCTGGTCTGAGTATTTCAAAATCCGCTGATCTACTGGGATTTGCACGCACAACCATTTCTCAGGTTTACAGAGAATGCTCCAAAAAAGAGAAAATATCCAGTGAGTGGTAATTGTGTGGAGGAAAATGCATTGTTGCTGTCAGAGGTCAGAGAAGAATAGGCATAGAAGAGAGAGTGCAGCATGGAAGCTTTAGTTTGCCTGCGGGGATTGGGGTGTCGAGCCAGGGAAGGGATCCCAGGGGTCGGGAGTGGCCGGACTGCAGAGGAGGGGTGGGACTTGACATACACGGCTCCCCCGGAGGGGGTGTTCCCTGTACTGTGGCTGGACATGGGCTCTCCGCTCTGTCTGCTCTCCAATGTCTCTGTCCTGTCTTCAGGTAAGGGGGGAGCCGTGTGTGTATGTACAGGGACCAATCACATCACATGTCACTGATCTACTGGGAGGATACTAGACTGCTCAGGAGAGCATCTGTCTATTTACTACCCTAGCCTGTCTATTTACTACCCTAGCCTGTCTATATACTACCCTAGCCTATCTATATACTACCCTAGCCTGTCTATATACTACACTAGCCTGTCTATATACTATCCTAGCCTGTCCATATACTACCCTAGCCTGTCTATATACTACACTAGCCTGTCCATATACTAACCTAGCCTGTCTATATACTACCCTAGCCTGTCTGTATACTATCCTAGCCTGTCCATATACTACCCTAGTCTGTCTATATACTAGTCTGTCTATATACTACCTTAGCCTGTCTATATACTACCCTAGCCTGTCTATATACTACCCTAGCCTGTCTGTATATTAACCTAGCCTGTCTGTATATTAACCTAGCCTGTCTATATACTACCCTAGAATGTCCATATACTACCCTAGTCTGTCTATATACTATCCTAGCCTGTCCATATACTACCCTAGTCTGTCTATATACTACCCTAGCCTGTCCATATACTACCCTAGCCTGTCTATATACTATCCTAGTCTGTCTATATACTACCCTAGTCTGTCTATATACTAACCTAGCCTGTCTATATACTGCCCTGGCCTGTCTATATACTACCCTAGCTTCTCTGTATACTAACCTAGCCTGTCTATATACTACCCTAGCATGTCCATATACTACCCTAGTCTGTCTATATACTAACCTAGCCTGTCTATATACTACCCTAGCCTGTCTATATACTACCCTAGCCTGTCTATATACTACCCTAGCCTGTCCATATACTACCATAGCCTGTCCAAATACTAACCTAGCCTGTCTATATACTACCCTAGCCTGTCTACATACTTCCCTAGTCTGTCCATATACTACCCTAGCCTGTCCATATACTACCCTAGCCTGTCCATATACTACCCTAGCCTGTCCATATACTTCCCTAGCCAATCCATATACTACCTTAGCCTGTCCATATACTACCCTAGCCTGTCTATATACTTCCCTAGTCTGTCCATATACTACCCTATCTTGTCCATACACTACCCTAACCTGTCCATATACTACCCTAGCCAGTCCATATACTACCCTAGCCTGTCAATATACTACCCTAGCCTGTCTGTATACTATCCTAGCCTGTCCATATACTACCCTAGTCTGTCTATATACTAACCTAGCCTGTTCATATACTACCCTAGCCTGTCTAGATACTTCCCTAGTCTGTCCACATACTACTCTAGCTTGTCCATACACTACCCTAGCCTGTCCATATACTACCCTAGTCTGTCTATATACTAACCTAGCCTGTCTATATACTATCCTAGCCTGTCCATATACTACCCTAGTCTGTCTATATACTAACCTAGCCTGTTCATATACTACCCTAGCCTGTCTACATATATATATATATATATATATATATACTAGCCTAGCCTGTGTATATACTACCCTAGCCTGTCCATATACTATCCTAGCCTGTCCAAATACTAACCTAGCCTGTCTAGATACTTCCCTAGTCTGTCCATATACTACCCTAGTCTGTCTATATACTAACCAAGCCTGTCTATATACTACCATAGCCTGTCCATATACTACCCTAGTCTGTCCATATACTACCCTAGCTTGTCCATACACTACCCTAGCCTGTCCATATACTTCCCTAGCCTGTCTATATACTTCCCTAGCTTGTCCATACACTACCCTAGCCTGTCCATATACTTCCCTAGCCTGTCCATATACTTCCCTAGCCAGTCCATATACTACCCTAGCCTGTCAATATACTACCCTAGCCTGTCTGTATACTCCCCTAGACTGTCTATATACTACCCTATCCTGTCTATATACTACACTAGCCTGTCCATATGCTACCTTAGCCTGTCTATACACTACCCTAGCCTGTCTGTATACTATCCTAGCCTGTCCATACAGTACTCTAGCCTGTCCATACACTACTCTAGCCTGTCTATATACTACCCTAGCCTGTCTATATACTACCCTAGCCTGCCTACATACTTCCCTAATATGTCCATATACTACCCTAGCTTGTCCATACACTACCCTAGCCTGTCCATATACTACCCTAGCCTGTCTATATACTTCCCTAGCCAGTCCATATACTACCCTAGCCTGTCAATATACTACCCTAGCCTGTCAATATACTACCCTAGCCTGTCTATATACTCCCCTAGACTGTCTATATACTACCCAATCCTGTCTATATACTACCCTAGCCTGTCCATATACTACCTTAGCCTGTCTATACACTACCCTAGCCTGTCTGTATACTACCCTAGCCTGTCTATATAATAACCTATCCTGTCTATATACTACCCTAGCCTGTCTATATACTACCCTAGCCTGTCAATATACTACCCTAGCCTGTCCATATACCTGCGCACCACAGGAAGCGAGCCGGTGCAATCACTATTTGTCTTCAGGCCGGGTCCAGGTGCAGGCCTGCGGACCACGGCTGAAGAAAAAGGTGGAGAGGCACTGCAAAAATCTCTACCCCCACCACCTCTACCATATACATGGGCAGGGGAAAGGGAGTGGAGTCAGGGTCGGAGCCAATAGGGCGGCAAAATGAGGTTTCGCTTAGGGTGTCAAAAATCCTTGCACCAGCCCTGCATGAAAGGCATGGAAGTTCGGTGGTACAAAGCTGTAATTGCTTTCCTGGACAGCTTACATTCGGATCCTCCTGCAAAGATAAAGAAATAGACCAACAATGGGAGATAAATAGTTAATTTTTTTTTTAACTTTCTACTTCCTATTTTTTAACTCTGCTATGTGGATTATTAAAGATAGATGACATTCTGTTCCCATGTTTCTGACATTGAGCACACATCCTGGAGCATAGTAGCCCATGACTGTGTCCCACAGGCAGCCTTGCCCTCTATTCCAGTAATTCTTGAAGTTCTACTCTGCCGGTACTTATAATCCTGGCACTAAGTGGGTCACACATACCCCTGGGGCCTCGGGCCCGCGCAATTTTCCTGATCTCTGTTT
Source organism: Lithobates pipiens (assembly GCF_037356315.1). Taxonomy (NCBI): domain Eukaryota; kingdom Metazoa; phylum Chordata; class Amphibia; order Anura; family Ranidae; genus Lithobates; species Lithobates pipiens. The sequence goes on along the minus strand of NW_027507764.1, from coordinate 36,706,817 downwards.
TCATGTGAAAAATGACATCAATATGAAAACATACGAAATCTATCATGCAACAAGTCAGGCCTTACATACTAACCCAACACTGATCTCAGCCCAGTCCCTCCGCCATTTAAATCTAAATTCGTATTAATAATAGTAATAGAGGAGCGCAGTCTGGGAGAGCAGCAGCTGCGGATAATGTGGCCACTAGTTAACGTCTTGCTTGCGGGCAGTTCTGACATTCTCATTCAATAAGCACACAATGCTACTGAGCGGGTCCCGAGGGAACCTTCGTGCCAAGTCAACCAATCAAAAGCAGTTGGGCTTAATCCAGGACATTGAATGTATTTCTACAAAGAAATTATGAATTTTTCTAGAATTTATTGTAAAAGTGACGCCGTGGCGAGACAGAAAGCGTAAACATCATAAACCAAACTAAATCTGACTGTAGGTGGAAAATGCTTGTATGTTTAAAAGTGAATATCATGATATAAAAAAAAAAAAAAACATATGCAGTACATCTCTATAATGCTTTGCGAGTACAGAAAAATACTTGTAGATCAGCAAGAAACGCCGTCAGCTCCTGAGTCCTGTTGTGTGCCGATAACACACACGGTGTCGCCAAACTCCCGAAGTGAAATTTACCGACAGGACGCTCAAAATTTACAAGCAGCACAATTTTTACTGACAAAAATCATAAAATTTACTGACATACATATTTTTTACTGACATTTAAAAAAAAAGTACATAAAATGGCCATTTTAACCACTTGACTACCATGCTATAGCCGAATGATGGCTCAAGTACGGCCGGCTCGTTTTGGGAGGCCGTCATATGAGGGCCTCCCACGATCACGCTCGCCCACAGGGCGCGGGCAGCACACTCTCTGGTTGTAGTATCCTCCGGAACACTGCTGATCGCAGATTAACCACTAGCTGAAAAGGCCGCCGTCATTGTACTGCAGCAGGTTGGCTCGTTCATGTGAATCACTGCCATTATACGTTGGCTCGGGAACTCTAGTTTGTGGGCGCAAGCGCGTGCCTCCAGCAGCCTGCGTGTGCCCGCAAACTAGAGTTCCTGAGCCAACGTACAATGACGGCGATTCGCAGGAACAGGCCCCCCAGTAGGAGAGCCAATCAGCGGGTCAGTAGAGGAGCCAATCAGCGGGTGGGGCAGACTCAATGTACGCTGGCCACCCACGATCCATCCCTACAGTGACAGAACAGAGATCTACTTGTGTAAACAAGGCAAATCTCCATTCTGACAGAGGAGATCACACAGATCCTGTCTTTCTGCTATGCAGGTAGACGGCTCTGTGTGTTTCCCCAGGCAGCCCATCCCCCATGCAGTTAGAACACACCTGCAGGGAACATACTTAACCCTTTGATCGCCCCTGCTTTTAACCTCTAACCTGCCAGTGTCATTGGTACAATGACAGTGCGTATTTTTAGCACTGATTACTGTAATAATGTCACTGTTTCCCAAAAAAAGTGTCAAAAATGTCAGTTATGTGTCCAATCTGTCCGTCGCAATCCCACTAAAAATTGCAGATCACCACCATTAGTAGTAAAAAATAATAATAATAATAATAAAAAATGCCATAAATCTATCCCAAAGTTTGTTGACGTGATAACTTTTGTGAGAACCAGTCTATATATGCTTATTGCAATTTTTTGGACCAAAAACATGTAGAATACATATCGGCCTAAACTGAGGAAGAAATTTGTTTTTTTATATATTTTTTCGGGATATTTATTATAGCAAAAAGTATTGCTTTTTTTCTTTTTATTTTAATTGTTGCTCTTTTTTTGTTTATAGCGCAAAAAATAAAAAACGCAGAGCTGATCAAATACCACCAAAAGAAAGCTCTATTTGTGGGGAAAAAAAGGACGTCAATTTTGGTTGGGTACAGCGTCGTACGACCGCGCAATTGTCAGTTAAAGCGACACAAAAAATGGCATGGTCATTAACCACTTCCCACCCGGCCAATGCACATATACGGCCGGGTGGGAGCCGTCTACTTCTGATAGGACGTTCAGGAACGTCCTTCAGAAGGAGCGGGATCACATGATGGCCGTGTCCAATCACGGCCCTCATGTGATGTAAACAAACAGCCGGTTGCTAGGCAATCGGCTCCTCCTCTCCTCACACAGAAGTCATCGCTGAGGAGAGGAGAGCAGATCGCTGCAGCCGGCTGATGATCAGTGAGTATGAGCTGTTTTTTACTCACTGATCATCAGTCTAGGGTAAACACACAACACACCACACAGTATAAACACAATGTCCCCACATATGTCCCCAAAACACACATGTCCCCAAAACATACATGTCCCCAAATAATAAAAACACATGTCCCTAATAATAAAAACATGTCCCCCACATATGTCCCACTAAAATCACATGTCCCAATGATTATCTGCACACATATGTACGTGATCACCTGCACACATATGTACATGATCATTTGCGTACATATGTCCGTGATCACATAAACCAATTATTATACACTTAACGGAATTTTTTTTACCAAAAACATGTAGCAGAATACATTTTGGCTTAAATTTATGACAAAATTTGATTTTATTGGATTTCTTTTAGAATAGAAAAAAGAAAATATTGTTTTTTTTCCAAATTTCTGCTTTTTTTGCGCTTATATCGCAAAAAATAAAAAACGGAGTCGTGAATAAATAACACCAAAATAAAGCTCTATTTGTGTGAACAAAATGATAAAAATTTTATTTGGGTACAGTGTAGCATGACCGCGCAATTGTCACTGAAAGCGATGCGAAAGCTAAAAATTGGGCTGGGAAGGAAGGGGGCGAAAGTGCCCTGTATTGTAGTGGTTAAGGAGGAAAATCTTCCAGTCCTTACGTGGTTAAGAGAAAGAGCTCACAGCTGAACACGGATGTAAGCCGAAGCCGGCAATGCCCTATCAGTGCCCATCAGTACCGCCTCATCAGTGCCCATCAATGCTACCGCATCAGTGCCTGGACATGTGCACTACCGAAAAATTTGTTCGTTTTCACTTCAAAAAAATTTTTTTTTCATTTTTCGGGTCATTCATTATGATCGAAATTTGTTATTTCAAATAAATTCGTAACTTTAGAATAATTCTAATTGGTTATCTTCCATTTGTTTAGATATTATTGAAGACGTTATTTGAAGATTTGGAAAATTGGAAATTTGGAAATTCAGAAATTCGAAAATTTGATAGTTCAGAAATAAGAACGAAAATCGAAAAATTTGAAAAGCCGAAAATTAGCAAATCCGAAATAATAACTAACTTACTAATAATAACTAACTATTAAATTATAGGTATAGGAATTTCCTTTCAAATTTGGCTGTTAGTGAACGTAATGAAAACGAATTTACCTGACTTTATGAATAGAGATGGCCTTGCGGTTCGCCCGGCGGTCGGTTTGCGAAAAAATTTTCTCATTCGCGATTCGCCAAACCGGCGGACTTCTGGCGCTGTTCGCACGGCGGACATATGCGTTTACATGTTGTATGCTGTCTTTTGTCAATGTAGGGAAAGGCCGCTGTGTGGAACAGGGTCAGTCAGTTTAATCACTAGCTATTACTATTAGGTCCACAAAGGTCCTTTTAAGGACTGGTATAGGTGTACAGCAGTGATATGCAATTAGCGGACCTCCAGCTGTTGCAGAACTACAATTCCCATGAGGCATAGCAAGACCCTGACAGCCAGAAGCATGACACCCAGAGGCAGAGGCATGATGGGACTTGTAGTTTTGCAACAGCTGGAGGTCCGCTAATTGCATATCCCTGGTGTACAGTATATAGGGTTGTACACGTATAATATACTTTCTTTCAAATATAGAAAGTATATTATGGTGCACTGCTGACTGCTGTGCTGCTGACCAATTCTGCAGCTGTTGTTTCTCAGTGTAGGGAGGGACAGTTTGGTGTTTGGAGCAGTGACAGTCTGCAATTCACTAGCTACTAGCTAGCTACTATTAGGTCCACAAAGGTCCTTTTAAGGACTGGTATAGGTGTACTATTTGGTGTGCAGTATATAGGGGTGTAATACACGTATAAAATACTTGCAAATATAGAAAGCATAGTATAGTGCATTTCCACTGTGCAGCATTGTGACTGCTGAGCGGTTCTGCAGCGACACTACAAAGAGTGTCAAACGCAATAAAAAAAAAAGCATTATAAAAAGTATTATAACTGGTGTGATAGACCAGTGGCCCCCCAAAACGACTGATTGAAGCGGGGTGTTATATACCTTCTTCCACATACATACTGCACTTCTCTAGAGACTTTTGTCACAGGGTCATTTAAAAAATGACAGGCAGAGGAAGAGGCAGGCCCTTCCGCAGGGGTAGGGCAGGAGCAACAGGCTTGAGCCAAAGTGGGAAATTGCAGAAGGTGCATTCGATTACGTCAAAGGACGCACCAGACTTGGTTGAGTGGCTCACTCAGCCTTACTCTTCTGCACCCTCCTCATCCTCTCGATCTGCACCTTCTTCTTCACTCTCTGCTGTGTGCACCCCCAAAGACACCACCACCAACACCACCACCATATACCCTCCGCTTGAGTCACAGGAATTATTTTCCGATCCATCCCAAGACATTGCCGATGCGCAGCCACTCTTGGCATTGGATCAGGAAGCAACAACCGCCACTCAGGAGTCTGACGACAGTACCCAGATCAGCCCAAGAAGGAGGTTGGTCCCCGGTGTTGCTGCCTACTCTGAGATCTCTAATTAAAGCGGTAGGGAAGGTGACGTCGATGATGACGTGTCTAGTGATGTCATGTGGGTGCCCACAAGAGAGGAAGAGGAGGGGAGTTCAGAGGGAGATATGGACCAGCAGATAGGGAGGAGAAGCAGGTGGAACTTATATTGCACAGGAGGGACAAAGCAGACTGCTAATGTATCAGGAGCGAGGCATCAACCATGTACGGTCACATCTGGTGCTCCCAGGATGCCGGCACATGGCTCCGCAGTGTGTTTTTTTTTAACATGTCCACTGCTGACAATAGTGTTGCCATCTGCAATCTTTGCAGTCAACGCATAAGTCGCGGTAAACCCAACACTCACCTAGGGACGACCGCCTTAAGAAGGCACATGAGCTGTCATCACCGAGCCCAGTGGGAGCAACGGAACCCAGAAAGCCACACTCCAGGCTCTCACCGTCCAGCCTCGTCTTCTACTTCTCCTTCTCCTCTCTCCTCACAATTGTCCTCCACTCCACCTTCCATCATGCCGTCCTCAAGTTTTTCTGGAAAAAGGCAGGCTTCCGTGGGCCAAATGTTCGAGCGTAAAAAATGATGATGCCAGATAACCCTCTTGCCCAACGGTTGACGGCTGGCTTGTCAGAACTGATAGCCAGCCAACTACTGCCATATAAATTGGTGGACTCGGAGGCCTTTCGAAAATTTGTGGCCATTGGAACACCACAATGGAAGGTCCCAGGAAGGAAGTATTTCTCACAGAAGGGCATCCCAGAGCTATATGGCCATGTTCAGTGGCAAGTGAATATATCTCTGGCACACAATGTCGGTGCCAAGATACATCTGACCACAGACATGTGGTCTAGCAAACATGGGCAGGGAAGGTATATAACTTTTACTGCCCACTGGGTGAACCTTCTGACAGCCGTCAAGCATGTAACCCGTGGCACCCGTGTAGATTTGGTTTTACCGCCACGGATTGCATGCAGGCCTGGCTCTTCTTCTCCTCCTCCTACTCCATCCTCCTCCCTCTCCTCGGCTGACTCCTCCTTTTCCACTGCTAGCGCCTCTTCCGCTGCGCCGCCAAAGCTCCCCAGAACCTATTCGACATGCCAGGTGAGACGTTGCCATGCCGTGCTGCGTCTGTTGTGCCTGGAAGGCAAGAGCCACACTGGCCCTGCACTCCTTTCAGCTTTGAGTTCACAGGCAGATCAGTGGCTAACACCGCTCAATTTGACAGTTGGTAAAATGGTGTGTGACAACGGTGCCAATCTGCTTACCGAATTGAAACAGGGAAAAATTACACACATGCCATGCATGGCACACGTCTTAAACTTGGTCGTGCAGCGATTCGTTGTCAAATACCCTGGGGTCCAGGACATCTTGCGGCAGGCAAGGAAAATCTCGGCCCATTTCAGAAGATCTTACACGGCCATGGCTCGCCTTGCTGACATTCAGCGGCGACACAATCTGCCAGTCAGACGTCTTATTTGCAATTGCCCGACGCGATGGAACTCAACCTTCTATATGCTTGATAGGCTGCTCCAGCAGAAACGTGCAGTTAACGACTACCTGTACGAACTCTGCGGCAGAACAGGTTCTGGGAGCTTGGTTTTTTTTTCACCGCGCCAGTGGCTTCTCATGCGCGACGCATGCAGACTTCTGTGGCCATTTGATGAGATCACCAAACTGGTCAGTCGCAGCCATGGTGCCATCAGTGACATCGTACTTTATGCCTTCTTTATGGAGCGTGCATTGTGTCGTGTCATTAATCAAGCCGTGGAGGAGCAGGAAGATGAGGAAGTCACAATGCTGGATGAATTCCCAGGGGGGGCTACTCTATCTGAGACAAGTCAACAACAGGAGTCTGAAGAGGAGTCAGAGGAGCATGGTGCCGGGGCAGATGAGGAGGAGCAAGAAGAGCATGCTTTAAACCTTTCTGGGACCCCTGTTGTTGTGCGTGGATGGGGAGAGGAGAATGAAGAGGACGACATTATCCTGGATGATGAGCAGGAGCCAGGCCACCACACTGCTTCCAGTTTAATGCAAATGGGGGCCTTCATGCTCCAGTGTTTTAACAGGGACCCCCGTATAAAAAGCATAAAGGTCAAGGACCAGTACTGGGTGGCAACGTACTTAGACCCCCGGTACAAACACAAAATGGCGGAAATGTTACCGCCGTCACAGAGGGCTGTCAGAATGGAGCACTTCCAGGCCTTGCTTCGAGAAATGCTGCATTCTGCTTTTGTGTGCGCTGGCAGAGGAGCAATTCCCACTCCAAGAGAAAGAGTTGCGGGTACCAATCCAACAACGCCTGCAAGAAGATGGCGGTTTGAAGATGTGTTGGTGACTTCTGTTATGAGGTCATTCTTTCAGCCGACCCATCGACAGGTCTCATCCGGATCCAGCATCAGGGAACGCCTAGACCGACAGGTGTTCGACTACATCGGGTTAACGGCCGATGTGGACGCTCTGAGAAGTGTTGATCCCCTGGACTACTGGGTGGGCAGGCTTGACCTCTGGCCAGAGCTTGCCCAATTTGCAATGGAACTGTTGGCTTGCCCCTCGTCCAGTGTCCTGTCCGAAAGGACGTTCAGCGCAGCAGGGGGATCGTGACCGATAAGTGCACTCGCCTAGCTAACGACAGTGTTGACTACTTCACATTTATAAAAATGAATGAGGCATGGATCTCGGAGGAATTCAACACGTGACCAGTAGAACATGTATATGAATAACTCTATAAACTATTTATTTAATCAAGCACACGGACCTTTTTTCTACCTTTGGCTCACTTCCTTGTACAAAAAAAAGCACACCGTACTATATGCCTGTACCCTCCTGTTTGAAGAGGTTGAGCGGTGTCATATTTTTGGGTCCCGCAGCGAGTTGCTGGTATCAGTGCTGTTGTCAGTGCTCTCTATCTCGGTGCTGGTGTCAGTGCTCTCTATCTCGGTGCTGGTGTGGTCTCAGTGCTCTCTATCATGGTGCTGGTGTCAGTGCTCTCACGGTGCTGGTGTCAGTGCTCTCTATCATGGTGCTGGTGTCAGTGCTCTCTATTTCGGTGTTGGTGTCAGTGCTCTCTACCTCGGTGTTGGTGTCAGTGCTCTCTATCACGGTGCTGGTGTCAGTGCTCTCTATCACGGTGCTGGTGTCAGTGCTCTCTATCACGGTGCTGGTGTCAGTGCTCTCTATCTCGGCGCTGGTGCCAATGCTCTCTATCTCGGTGCTGGTGCCAATGCTCTCTATCTCGGTGCTGGTGTGGTCTCAGTGCTCTCTATCACGGTGCTGGTGTCAGTGCTCTCACGGTGCTGTTGTCAGTGCTCTCTATCATGGTGCTGTTGCCAGTGCTCTCTATCTCGGTGCTGGTGTCAGTACTCTCTATCATGGTGCTGGTGTCAGTGCTCTCTATCTCGGTGCTGGTGTGGTCTCAGTGCTCTCTATCATGGTGCTGGTGTCAGTGCTCTCACGGTGCTGGTGTCAGTGCTCTCTATCATGGTGCTGGTGTCAGTGCTCTCTATCTCGTGCTGGTGTCAGTGCTCTCTATCACGGTGCTGGTGTCAGTGCTGGTTTCAGACAGTGAGGGAGATAGCAGCAGAGAAGCCAATCAGCAGGCAGTGCCAGCACCATGGCTGAGGATCAGCACTGGACTGGCACCTCCGAACCACCGCAGTGGAGACCTGCATAGGTGCGGGTAAGAGCCAAGAAGAGGGAGGGGCTCAAGCACAGGTTGGCACACTGGAACACTAGCACAGGACTGCTCTGCCCTGACTGTGGCACTGATCATCTCTTGCACCCCCTTCATAGCCTGCCCTGACCTTGCCTCTCCTCCATGGCCTTCATGCGCTACTGAATTGTCAAAATTTCACAGATAAAAAAAAAATACTTGTCGTTGTCAATCCCAGATTCACTTAATACTTTTGTTATGTCAGTGTCCATGTTGTGGGACTATGTGTGCACAGCAAGTATTTTGTGGCTGAAAATATGACCTGGAGGTTTTTAAGGTTCGCCTGCCATTAAAGTCAATGGGGTCCGCCTTGCGGTTTGCGAACTTTTGGCCGCCGGAAGTTCGTCCATCACTAGTTACGAATTATCCGAAATAACGAATGCCGCATCTAAATGAATGTAAGGTAATGAATTAATAATAATAATAATATAATTACCTACCTGTAATTTAATAGTTATTATTTTTAGTTAGTTATGTAGCGGCGGCTCCTGAAGAGCATATGTGTTTTTCAAAGTTAAACTTTACCTAAACTGCAGTTTGGTTTGGGTTTATTTGTCTAAATTGGACCTCTGCATCAGTCTGACTGGACTGTGAGATGTTCATCCTGGCCACAGGGGGCACTGTCTCTTGTGGCAGGCGTGGAACTATGGTCTGGTTGGGTGCTTAAGTTACTCTCTTTCGGAGCCAGGTCATTGGGAGTGGCCCTCTCGCTGTGCCCTCTGTGAGAGGGTATTTAAGATGCGGATGTCACGTGGTTCGGGGGTCCGGTCCAGTATGATGTGCTGATTACAGGGTCCTGGTCCTCCTGATCAGCCCCCAGGAAGGCTATGGCCTGGGATGCGGATCCACCTGACTTTGATGTCTCGGGGCTGGCTAGCCCGAGGCAAGGAAACTAAAGGAGGATTCCGAGGTGGTTGGGTGCCGTCTCTGGTTCGGGAGAGACCCCGTGTACTTCAAGCATCCCCCATCCGGGGGAGGACTCTTTAGAAGAACATCAAGTACGGGTTGGTTTTCTTAACAAGAGCCTGGAAGGGCTGAAGTAACCGAGAGAATCTGGTCTTGTGGATATAGCCAAGCAGGCTGAAAGATCCAGGTATCCTACAAGTGTTCTGAAGCTTAGTTCCCCTACATGTTCTGCAACAACATCTGTGACAGAGACTTTGTTCCTGAGTAAGCACCTTGTTGGCTGCTAGGCCTTGTGAGAGAGGGACTGTCCAACCTGAGTGAACATCCAGCTGCAAATGGCTATTCTCTGGATGCAGTCAAAGTAAGCAAGTTCCTTAACGTTTTTTGGACTTTGACACTAAGAGTACCTGAACTTCCTTTTCCAACCCTCTGATTCCAAGTTGAAAGACTGTTCAATGGTTTGAGTTTTGCAAATAAAATCCATTCAAGTGGATCTATTGTCAGTCTCAAGTTACTGGGCCATCCACCACGGGACATCCCCTAGACGTGCAACAAGGAGAACGGCAAGTAACGGTAAGCCCAAAAATAACCAGCAGCACATTCCGGGGGGTTAATGCTACAGTTATTATTTCAGATTTTCAGGTTTTTGCATTCTTGCTCTTTTAAATTTTCAGGTTTTCATTCTTATTTTCGGATTTTTCGAATTTCCTGAGTTTTCAAATTTTCTGAATTTTAGAATTTTCGTTTTGGGAAAAATTTGTTAAAGGGTTTTCGTTAATTGAATATTTCCAAATTAACGAATTTGTAGAATTTTGTTGAGAAAATAAATTCGGAATTAAACTAATTGCACATGTCTATCAGTCCCCATTAGTGCAGCCTCATCAGTGCACAGTGAAGGAAAAAAAATTACCTGTTTCCAAAATTTTATAACTAACTATGAAAAGTTTTTTTTTTTCAAAATGTTTGGTCTTTATTCATTTATTTATCAAATAATAATAAAAAAAAAAAAAATAAAGTATATTAGAAGAGAGAGCAAGATTGGGACTTTAAATGAAGCACACATCAGTAAAAAAGTAAGTCAAGTGACTATAATATTTATTATATAAAGTCCATGATATGTTATACAAACATTCCGGGTATCAACCTCAAAAATGCCAAGGGCATACAGCCTCCACACGATAACTCATGGACTGGTATTACACAATAATTTACAATCGAATACAAATTCATATAAAACATAAAAAGCAATAAATACATGTATAAACATATCCTACTGTAGTTGAACCCAAAATGGTCAAGATAACCATGGTAAGTGAATAATAGATTAAAAAAAGTTTTTTGAATAACCATGCCTAAGTAATGAATTATAAGACGGAGAAGATCAAATAAATCTTGATATTCCATGGTTGAGACAAAGGATAATGGCCAACGGCTCTACGCGTTTCGCGGTATTCCAACCGCTCATCAGAAGCATGCAACATGGAATAATTCTGAAAATTATATATAAAATAAAATGAAAATTTGAATTAATTGATAAAAAATTAGCGGAGTAATTTAATTATTATAATTAATTTCAAGGCTGGGCGTCAAACTCACATCTGCATCAGCGGGCCAGTAAAACAGCATCTGGGTCCGCAAAAAGAACCGCAGTGCATAGCCACCAGGCACCGAGGCAGCCCGCGGGAAAGGTAACCACCAATGCAGACACTTCCAGGGTGGGAGGATGCAATACCTGTGAAGTGAATGCAAATATCTATCTGAAAAATCTATGTGTGACAGACCAGATAAGGATCTGTCTTTGTGTGAAAATATATTTGTATAAGAAGATAGGGTGAAGAATGAGGGAGCAAAAAAAAAAAAAAAAAAAAAAAAAGGGGGGGGCACCAAAACATGAAGATAAAAAGTGTGAGCAAGAAAATACCAGACTAAGATGATTAGATAAGTGAGCTAAATATCGTGAGAATAAGTGAAAGTTCAGGGAGGAAAAGAGAGATGAATGTATGTAGCCCAACCTGTGAAGCGCCCACAATGGAGAACCATCCTGATCCCAAACACCGGCGCCATGCTGGCGAACACACTACCGGAGAGTAGGACTGCCTTCACCTGGGCGGCTCAGCCGTCAGGCGATTAGCGCCAATCCATCTCCACAGTGTGATTGCGGAAGAATGACTATCCGACGGCACCAGAGAGCCATGAGGACGCCTAATGCCCGGCACATATAACATGACGTCAGTGAAAAGGGACCAAGTATCCACCCCCTCAACATGGCCAGAAGGCGGGGAGAGGGGAGGAGCACCGCATAGCACACCCAGTGCGTGGAGGTCAGCAGTAACGGTCAAATCAGCGAAGCCCAAGCCGCTGTCAAGGGCCCACGGATGCAGTACAAGCGGGACGCATTAGCCAATATATCAATAAATAATAACTATTGGGCCATTTTTGACAACAGCCTATACATGCTAGCAAGAGTATTCTACAGACTACTGATGTGTGCTTCCATCCCGGGTATTTGATAATAAAAAAGGGAAAAAGTTTTTGGGACTTTAAATGAGGCTGGCACTAAAGGAATGCCTGTCTCCATCCCTATCAAAAATATATTAGAAGAGAGAGCAAGATTAAAAAGATTATTTGTGTGAAAAAAATAACAATTTTGTTTGGGTACAGTGTTGCATGACTGCGCAATTGTCATTCAAAGGGCAACTGAAAGCTGAAAATTGGCCTGGGCAGGAAGGGGGTACAAGTGCCCAGTAGGCAAGTGGCTAATAGCAAAACAAAAACTTTTTGTGATATGGCATTGCATTGCTTTAACTGACAATTGCGCGGTCGTGTGATGCTGCACCGAAACACAATTTATGTCCTTTTTTGCCCACAAATAGAGCTTTATTTTTGTGGTATTTGATCACCTCTGCAGTTTTTTTTTTTTTGTGCTATAAAAAAAAGAAGAGTGACAATTTTGAAAGAAACACAATATTTTATACTTTTTGCTATAATATATATTCCAATTTAAAAAAAAGTTTAGGACGATATGTATTCTTCTACATATTTTTGGTAAAAAAAAATTGCAATAAGCGTATATTGATTGGTTTGTACAAAAGTTATAGCGCCTACAAAATAGGGGAAAGATTTATGGCATTTTTATGGCGATTAGCGATTTTTATCAGGACTGCTATATAGCTGCGGACAAATCTGACTTTTTTGACAAATTTTTGGGACCATTGACATTTATACAGCGATCAGTGCTATAAAAATGCACTGATTACTGTATAAATGTCACTGGCAGGGAAGGGGTTAACACTAGGTGGTGAGCAAGGGGTTAACTGTGTTCCTTAAGTGTGTTCTAACTGTGGGGGGTGGGGGAACGGGACTGACTAGGGGAGGAGAAAGATCAGTTTTCCTAGTTAGTAGGAACACACAATCTCACTCCTCTTCCCTGTGTTTACACAGGTCCCGTCCTCGCTGTCATGAATGATCACGGGTGCCCGCCGGTCACTCGCATCGGCTCTGGGGACATGCGCGCCACCAGAGTGCCAACGTACAGCTACAGCGCTTCGCACAAGGAATGTGTTTATGTTATAACAAAAGTAAAAAAACATATTTCTCCATTTTCCTGAAGGTGAGGTTAATATAACCCAGAACAGAGTTCTCCCATATATCAGAGTTTGTAGGATTAACCCCTTACACTGCAAGGGGAACTCTGATGTAAAGGGGATTGCTGCGGATCATGATGTAAGGAGCAATTCTGCAGACTTTGGAGTAAGGGGGAACTCTGATATAAGATGGTCTCTGATCACCAGAGTTCCCACTTACTTCAGGGTCTGCAGAGTTCCTCCTTGCACTGTAAGTGAACTCTGAGGACACTGATTTAAGGGGGAACTTCGAGAACTCTGATGTGGGGGGGACTCTGGTCACCACAGATCACCTTCCGCAGAGTGAATACACTAAGGAAAGGGGGGTTACCGATATAAGGGGAAACCTTTATATTGGCACCCCCTTACCTTACTATTCACTTCTCGCTTACATCAGTGACCCTCCCCCCTAGGAGCGGCCTTGCGGCGCTGTCACTGGCCTCCTCTCAGGTGAACTGTGCCGCACTCAGTCAGACAGTCCTCTCCGGGCTCCAGCTTGGCAGCTCTGGTTCAGCTTCATCCTATATTCTCCTGGACCTGTCCACGGTCCACATATGTCTGACTACTTCCGTGACCCCTGTCCTGGTGGTGCTCCCGCTCTTGACTCCTCCTCCACAGAGACTGCAGGCATGATACAAGACAACAGATGGTCAGAGATTGCAGACATAATGCAGGAGATGGTTAGAGGCTGTGGACATGATGCAGGAGATGGTTAGAGGCTGTGGACATGATATATGGTTAGAGGCTGTGGACATGATAGATGGTTAGAGGCTGTGGACATGATAGATGGTTAGAGGCTGTGGACATGATGCAGGAGATGGTTAGAGGCTGTGGACATGATAGATGGTTAGATGCTGTGGACATGATAGATGGTTAGAGGCTGTGGAGATGATGCAGGAGATGGTTAGAGGCTGTGGACATGATAGATGGTTAGAGACTGTGGACATGATAGATGGTTAGAGACTGTGGACATGATAGATGGTTAGAGACTGTGGACATGATAGATGGTTAGAGACTGTGGACATGATAGATGATTAGAGACTGTGGACATGATAGATGATTAGAGACTGTGGACAAGATAGATGGTTAGAGACTGTTGACATGATAGATGGTTAGAGGCTGTGGACATGATAGATAGTTAAACGTGATAGATGGTTAGAGGCTGTGGACATGATAGATGGTTAGGGGCTGTGGACATGATAGATGGTGAGAGGCTGTGGACATGATGCAGGAGATGGTTAGAGGCTGGTGGATGGGGAAGATGGAGGAAAGGAGGGGCAGAGTCAGGTGGATGGAGGAGAAGGGGAGACAGAGCCAGATGTACAGAAGGGGGGGGAGGGAGCCAGGTGTACAGAAGAGAGGAGGGAATGGAGCCAGGTGTACAGAAGAGAGGGGGTAGGATGGAGTCCACTGGAGGGGAGGACGGCTTATCCTCAGCCTCATTCTGAAACAGATGGAATACTATCTGCAGATACCTTTGATTCCCCTTCAGGAATATAATAGATCCCTTCAGACATGCCAGCTGTGCTGCACACATCATTATACCTGGATTCTTGCACTGGCGGTTGGCTGGTGGAGGTGTTACATTCTGGAGTTGAGCTTGTGAAGGAAGAGGTGTTACTGACAGCATGATTATCCAATCAGAATCTCCCCAGCGATGCGCTCCAGCTCACTCCTGAGTAAAAAGGTGCCAATCGCCATTACGTCACTGCACCCACCCACGTTCAGCTGATTTCAGTTAAGCCCAGCCGAGGAGTCTGGTGGCTTCAGAACTGTGCATGCGGACATTTACAACAGTCTGTTTAAGTCACCATCAGAAGATGGACTACACTGTAGTCATAAACGGATGGACATTGTCAGCAACAATACTCAGGTAGGGCGTGGAATTTAAACAATGCTCAATTGGTCAGTGGTGGCCCTTAATGCCGGGCGCTGGGGCACCGCCCCCCTTATCCATGCGTCCGGCCCCCTAATCTACATACAGGGCACGAGACGCATGGATTTCAATGGATCACAGAGAAAATGTGTAGAAAAATATTACATTTTATTACATAAATGAACAACTTGTGATGAAACATATAATACAAAACATTGGATAAAACCAGAACGTACAAATGAAAACCTAAAATTGAAAGACCAACTAGGAACCAAAGCCCAGAAGCTGCCACAACGACAGACCATCCAACGCATTTCAAAAAACACCAATGGTTTATTTATCTTCCTCGGGGACTTAACCAGGCTCATTATTTTCAGAGCCATTCAGATCCATAAGAGATCGGCCAGATTTTGGCTTGATCTGTTGTCCGTGTCTCAGGTTTATCTGGTAATTTGGACAGGGCACCGTGGAGGAAAAGGTATAATCCCAACTGGGATCTGCAATAGGCTTACTTCTGTATTGGCCAGACGTGGCTCCAATCGTCTGTCTATCTTGCTGACCAACAATTGGAGCCACGTCTGGCCAATACAGAAGTGAAGCTATTACAGATCCCAGTTGAGGTTATAACTTTTCCTCCACAGGGCCCTTTCCAAATTACCAGACAAAATTGGGACACGGACAACAGATCATGCCAAAATCTGTCCGATCTCTTATGGGTCTACTTGATACACTATTATCAACCTTTTGAGAATGTTAATTCTTAATACTTCTTGCGGTTGGGATTCCCCATTGCTCAACGCAGCATATCCCTGGGGGACACAATTCCAATTTTGGGTGTATAGCATTCTTTCACGTGCACTTGGTGGATGAATACTCCTCACTGATCCTTTTATCTTTTGACTGAATTATTGTATTTGGGTTGGTGAAACTCTCATAACGGCGACCCAACACTCACCTCTGAAAATAATAAGCCCGGTTAAGTCCCTTGATGGGCACACGTGGCTGCATATACTGGACAGAAGTGGCTGCATATGATTTGAACAAGTGGCTACATATACTTGGCACAAGTGGCTGCATTTGATCGGCACAAGTGGCTGCATTTACTGGGCACAAGAGCCTGCATATGATGGGCACAAGTGGCTGCATTTGATCGGCACAAGTGGCTGCATTTACTGGGCACAAGAGCCTGCATATGATGGGCACATGTGGCTGCATTTTATTGACACAAGTGGCTGCATATGATTGGCACAAGTGGCTGCATATGATGGGCACACGTGGCTGCATATACTGGACATAAGTGGCTGCATATGATTTGAACAAGTGGCTGCATATACTGGGCACAAGTGGCTGCATTTGATTGGCACAAGTGGCTGCATTTACTGGGCACAAGTGGCTGCATGTTATGGGCACAAGTGGCTGCATATGATGGGCACAAGTGGCTGCATATGATGGGCACAAGTGGCTGCATTTTATTGGCACAAGTGGCTGCATATGATGGGCACAGTGGCTGCATTTGATGGGCACAGTGGCTGCATTTAATGAGCACAGTGGCTGCGATTGATAAGCACAGTGGCTGCGATTGATGAGCACAGTGGCTGCGATTGATGAGCACAGTGGCTGCGTTTGATGGGCACAGTGGCTGTGTTTGATGGGCACAGTGGCTGTGTTTGATGGGCACAGTGGCTGCATTTAATGGGCACAGTGGCTGCGATTGATGGGCACAGTGGCTGCGATTGATGGGCACAGTGAGGCTTCAATTGATGGTGGGGGTTCAGTATTTTTCAGTTTGTTTGCACCCCCCAAAAATTTGGAGCACCAGCCACCACTGCCCCCTAGTCACAAGCATTAAAGAAGGGTGGGAGAACTTCCTGGCTCTACCCAGAAGATTTTTGCAGGCCACCCCCCCCCCCCCCCCTTCCAATGAGTGTAATTTACAAAGTATAATCAACTCTGATTTAGAGCATGGTTTCAAGATAACAGCCATAGCAGTTTCTGGGGATAAGAAAATCACATCATGTATGAAGATCCAGGGAAGACATTAATTATGGATTAGATGGTCCATTAAGAGTATTAGTTTTAGTCGTTGTTTTATTTATGACCTCAGCGCTCCGGCAGCAGTTAACATGCCGCGATGCACTTCTCACCTGGCTGACAAGCTGGATGGATAATTGTACAGGATGAGAATTTTGCACATTACGGGCCAAAAATATAATTGCTCTTCCGCAATAAATCCTGGAACATTTAACACTAGCGTGATTGTTCAAGCATTATAAATATGCCTCTGTCATAGCATAATGCAACGATAAAGCCATTTAAACTTGAATTTATTTCATTTTCTGCAGGAGGAGTCAAACTTTTTATACTAAAATGATCCATCCAACTGCCTATATTTCAACTAAAGCTGAACTCAGAGCAAATATGAAAAAACAAACAAAAAAAACCCACCATTAACCAATAGAGCTCTTAAAATTTTACCCCCTTTTGTGGCAATTTTTAGTTTTTCAGATACAGCATTGCATTATTTTTACTGACAATTGTGTGGTTGTGCAAATAAAATTGATCCCCCCCCACAAATAGAGCTTTCTTTTGGTGGTATTTTATCACCTCTGTGTTTTTTATTTTTTGCGCTATAAGTGCTCATGCACACGGACGTTTTAAAAAACTGGCTGCAAAGCTAGCTCCGACGCCTGGAAAAATCGGCGTCAAAAACGCGATTTTTACCGCGTTTTGCATTGGCGTTTTTGCGCGTTTTTTAGCGTTAGCGTTAAGTAGCGTTTTTAAAGAAACACATCTCTTGGCTATAGCACTCAGAAAACAAAGAAAATATGTTGCGCGTTTGTGCGCGTTTTCCCGCGATTCGCGTTTTTACAGCTCTAGCTCCGCGCCAGGGAACGCACTGGTCCTGGGTTTTTTTTACAGCTTAAAAACGCCTATGCCATTTGCAGCTCAAAAACGCCTAGGTGGGCATGAAGCCATAGACTAACATGGACAGGCCTTTTTAAGCTGCAAAAAACGCTCAAAAAAGCGGCTGTAAAAACGTCCGTGTGCATGAGGCCTAAACAAAAAAAAAAGGCCGACAACTTTAAAAAAAAAAAAAAAACAGTATTTTTTTACTTTCAGCTATAAATCATACCCAATAAAAAAAATGTAAAAAAAAATTCAGTTTAGGTCAATATGTATTCTGCTACATATTTCCGGTAAAAAAAATCCCAATATGATATTGATTAGTTAGCGCAAAAGTTATAGCGTCTACAAACAATGAGTTAGAGTTACGGAACTGTTATTTATAAATTTTTTTACTAGTAATGGTCCTTGGGGACCTTAAAGGGGTTGTAAACCTTTGTGTTTTTTCACCTTAATGCATCCTATGCATTATAGCGGGGGTTCCCACTTAAAAAAAATAAAAAAATTAAAAGTCAGCAGCTACAAATACTGCAGCTGCTGACTTTTAATAATCGGACACTTTCCTATCCCAGGATCCAGCGATGCGGGGGATCGAAGCCCCGCTCATCTCCCGCTTCGTTCGGCGGCATTGTAACTGTGGGCGCCTGACTGTGGCTTCACAGCTGGGCACCCATTGCGCATTGTCGTCGGATGATTGACAAGAAGGAGGGGGCAGAGCTGAGCCCTTCCTACGCTGAGGGGAAGTGACGTCAAGAGCCCAGGCACTGAAGGAGGCAGACTACGAGGGACCCCCTAGCACATTTTTGAACTTTTATTAAAAAAATATTTTTTTTAAGCACATTCATGATTTTTTTTTTTTTTGGGGTGGAACACCACTTTAAAGCGGGGTTCCACCCATCCGCTTATCGGAACCCCCCCCCCCTCCGGTGTCACATTTGGCACCTTTCAGGGAGGAGGGGGGTGCAGATACCTGTCTAAGACAGTTATTTGCACCCACTTCCAGGCATAGACTCCCACGGGAGTCTATGCCGTTTCCTGTCTCACCTCGCTGTCTGCTGGGACACACATGGGTCACAGAGACAGCGCGGACCATTCCTAGTGCGCTGCGCGACTTGCGCATGCGCAGTAGGGAGCCGGAAAGTGAAGCCGCAACGCTTCACTTCCTGATTCATTCACCTAGAATGGCGGCAGCAGCAGCCGAGACCCGAGACATCGCTGGACCCTGGGACCCAGCTGCAGTATTTATAACTGCTGGCTGTTAATATTTTTTTTGGTAGGTGGAATCCCTCTTTAAGGTGAAAAAACGCCTGCCAGAGAACGGCCCCCATCCGCCTTATTTTACTTACCTGAGCCCTGGAACTTGACCCGGTGGGGACACACTGTGTCTCTGTCCAGGGTTCTCGGCTCTTGATTGGATAGATTGATAGCAGCGTAGCCATTGGCTCCTGCCGCTGTCAATCAAATCCAATGATGTGGGCACCGGGCCGAGTCATACATTTGGCGGCTATGGACCCCAAATTCTGGACTCTGGAGGGCGCCCGCAATGTAACACCCCCCGGGAGAGTGTTTCTCCTAGGGGGTTATCTGAAGTGGGGAGGAGCCACGAGAGCCACCGGGGGACCCCAGAAGACAAGGTTCAGGGCCAAACGAGAGGAGTGGAAGCACAACTCTGAAAGACAAAATGGAAAAGGAACAAACTAAGTGTAGTATTTAAGAACTCATTTAATAGGACAAACAAGCCAAATGGCTACTCACAAGGAGATGATAATATTCAGGCATATATAGGATAGGGGATCCGGGGTCGCTGTGCAGTCCACGGTGTAGGGAGCTGTGTTCCAGCAAACAAGATGACCACCCACAGGGAGGTGGAGCAGCGGTAGAGCCTCTGTGGATGTCCGGAAGGCTACTGGTAACATGTTTAATCGCTATCACCCATATCGGCGATTGTAGAATGTCTTTATAGTGTCATGTAATGTATGTATTCATAGCTAGGGATGAGACCGGTGTTCGTTTCGAACCCATGTTCGAATCAAACATTGGCCGTTCGTCCGTTCGTCGAAAACAGAACTTTGTGGGCCGTTCGCATCAAATTCGTGTGATACGAACGGCCCACAATGCTCTGCGCCAGTCGCAGTGCATTGCTGGCTGATGATTGGCCAAGCATGCACTGTGACCGCACATGCTTGGTCAATCACAGCGCCGGCAGCAAGGAGAGCCATAATTGGCCACAGGTTGGATGCCTGTGGCCAATTATAGCTCAGGGGGTATAGTACACGCCCCATACTATATAAGGCCGCCAGCGCGGCGGCCTTGTGTAGTGTGTTGCGGCATTCATATAGAGAAGGATAGGCAGGGACAGTGTCAGTTGTGCTTTACTTCTTTAGATAGCTCTGTTACAGTGAGTGTAGTGTTCAGGGAGAGAGCAGGATAGGCAGGGACAGTGTCAGCTTTGCTTTGCTTCCTAACCTAGCGCTGTTACAGTGGGTGTAGTGTGCCTCCTGCACAGCATACACCTGAATCTACCCCCCCCCCCCTCATTGCTGGTGTTGTGTAGTTCATTTGTGCAACACAGGCATCTGCCTAACATTAACATAACATATTTTGGGTGCGGGGTTCCCCTTAATATCCATATAAGACCCAAAGGGGCTGGTAATGGGCTAGTGTAGGGGGGTGATGGGGTAGCCATGCCATTTTTCTCAAATATTTTCCTCCATATTGCCAGGACAAGACATTACTTAATAATTACTTAATTAATGCTTTAACAGCCGCAAGCAGTTTTAAATGGCTTTTTTTCCTTTACAAATGTCATTTTGTGCAGGGACTGTTCTAAACATGGGAAACACGTGCCACTTCACAGGCATACTTTAGACACCCCCCAGGTACGATATACGATATTTAAAGTAATATTTCACTTTTTTTTCACTTTATGCATCATTAAAATGACTGCTCCAAAAAAAAAAAGGTCAGTTTTTAAAACTTCTTTTTGCATTAATACATGTCCCCTGGGGCAGGTCCCGGGGTCCCCAAGCCCTTTTTAGGACAATAACATGCATATTGGCCGTTATAATTAGCACTTTAGATTTCGAACGTTCGCGTCCATTGTAATTAATAGGGTTCTAACGTTGCGCGAACTTTCGGTCCGTTCGCAGGTTCTGGTGCGAACCAAACCGGGGGGGTGTTCGGCTCATCCCTATTCATAGCCAATCTTACTTACCACTTCCCCTTGTATACTTGTGGTTCTACCCATTTGTAGTTCTGATAAGATTGTTAATATGCTTGTTATCATATATAAGCAACTTGAGACAGTTTCTTCTTTATTTATCTACCTTCTCACTTTTGTAATATTAATAAAAATAAATTCTTGACAAGGAAGAACAGCCGTGCGCTGGATGTCAAATGCAAACCATTTTCAGCCTACTCTAAGTAATTCATTGTTTTTTTACGGTTCGTCTCTTGAATGGCACCATGAAGGTCACACGGGTCTTCTTATAGTGTTTTCTATTCTCCATAACTATATAAGAATATGACATCTCTAATGTTGATTAATGTAGCAAGCCAGCTACTTCAATAATCAGCTCAGCTGTACACAAACATGCGGAATAAAGTCTGTGTCAAAGCAGAAAACGAATCTCTCATTTGTCCTTTAGTCATGTGGATCACTGGAGATGTCTATCAGGCTGGTTAGATTGCATCCTTGCTGTCAAAGTAGCTAAAGGTTCAAAGGTTACCATACTAATGAGCACATATTGCCCCAGTATAGAGGACATACTTTTCTATGAAGTTCTCTGTTGTATTGGATGATCTCAGCTATGCGGCTCATCTGAAGATTGCAGATCGACACGTTGTCCCATAATGACAATATTTATATTTTTATCTCTAGCATGGCTGTTGTGCTTGTCCTGCATTTTTCACACTTTCTTAAAGGTGGATCATATACCATAAATGAGGTATTTCCATGTGCAGAGGTGGCTCTAGGCTTTGTGAGGCCTTAGGCAAAACGTTGACATCAGGCACCACTCACGCCCATCATGGGTAAAAAAAATTCAAGCAAGTAAAAATGGCTGCACAAAGGTGCACGGGCGGATCTAGCACATCAGCACCACTTCCAGGGCACCCTCCTCACCCATCAGACATATGCATCCAATACAACATCTGAGACCCAGCAAGGTGGCAACCCCTCTAGGATTTTCCCCTGTGTCTTGGGAGAATGGGAAGGGGGTGTCACTGAATCATTCCACATCCACAGAGGAAGGAGAGTGTGGGGAGCCCAGAACAGCGCAGAGAGCACGGGGAGAAAGGGAAAGAGAGGGAGAGAGAAAGAGGGGGGAAGAGAGAGGGGGAGAGAGGGGGTGACTGAGAGAGGGAGAAGGGAAAAAGAGAGGGGGAGAGAGAGGGGGAGGGAAAGTGAGAGAGGGGGAGTGAAGAGAGAGGGGAGAGAGCGGGGGAAGGTAAAGATTGGGAGAGAGAGGGAGGGAGAGAGGGGGGAAGAGAGAGAGAGGAGGGGAGAGGGGGGAGAGAGAGAGGGGGAAGGGAAAGGGAGAGAGAGAACGGGGAGAGTGGGCAAGGGAAAGAGAGAGGGGGGAGACAGAGGGGAGAGAGAGGGAGAAGAGAGAGAGAGAGGAGGGAGACAGAGGGGGGAGAGAGAGAGGAGGGAGAGAGAGAGGAGGGAGAGACAGAGGGAGCGAGAGAGAAGAGGGCTAGAGGGGGAGGGGGAGAGAGAGGGGGAGGGAGAGAGAGGGGGAGGGAGAGAGAAGGTAGCGGGAGAGATAGGGGGAGAAAGAGAGACTGAGGGAGAGAGAGAGAAAGAGAGACTGAGAGAGAGGGAGAAAGAGAGAGAAGGGGAGAGAGAAGGGGAGGGAGAGGGAGGGTGAGGGAGAGGAGGGAGGGAGAGAGAGATCCCTAGTCCTGCCCCTGTCTGCAGCCCCTCCAGTGCCCCATATCCCAGTCTGCAGTGCCTGTCTGTGGGAAGGTGTGTGTGATGCTTGGTACGGTACCTTCCATGCCAGCAGGATGTTCATAACGGACAGAAGCAGGCAGGGTCCATTCTCGTTCTGGGTGGGACAGTGTCCTGCTCCTTCCAGAGGATCTGTTTTCTGTGAGATGGAGTGGTCCCTGCCAACCTGCACCTTTCTGCCCGTCCTCGTTTTCCGGCCCCAGTCAGCCTGTCCTCCAATCCTGGGAGGTCTTTAGAGCTCTTTTCTCTCCAGGAATATTGATCCTCGCCTCCCTTGCTGCTCACCTTGCCTGCCATGCCCAAACTGGGACAAAAAAATAGGACCGGGCATTTTAGACTGAGCAGCGCATGATAGTGGTCCCTTCCACACTATCCAGCCTGGCAGACTCCCCCAAAGCAGCAGGAGTGGGGGAAAAGGAGGGCGGAACCAAGCTGAGTAGCCAGAGGGTTGAAGGGGCAGGAAAGAGCACCGGGGTGGGGAAGAGCACGAGAGTGAGGCAGAGAGCAGTGGGGCAGAGGGGGGGGGGTGAGAGTGTGCGAGGGGACAAGAGCACTGGAAAAGTGGAGAGCAGAGGGGGCAAAGAGCACTGGGGGGGATGGAGAGCACTAGGGGGTACACTGGCTTGAAGGAGCCTGGCGGGGCAGAGAGCATGGGGGGCATGGTGGAGAGCACGGGGACCAGAGAGTACTGGGGGGAGCAGAAGAGCACAGGGAGGGCTTGGGTTGGGGAGCACTGGGGGAGCCGAAGGGCACTGGGGGAGAGCTGGATAGCACAGTGCAGTGGAGAGCATGGGGGAGAGTTGGAGAGCACAGGGGGATCTGGATAGCAGAGGGGGGTGGAGAGCATGGGGGGAGCCAGGGAGCACAGTGTGGAACGGAGAGCACAAGGGGGCAGAGAGCATGGGGGAGCCAAAGAGCACAGGGGGTGGAGTAGAAAGCACGGGGGGGCAGGAAGCATGTGGAACTGGAGAGCACTGGGGGGGCTGGAGAGCACTGTGGGGAACTGGACAACACAGGGGGCAGAGAGCATTGGGAGAAGCAGGAGATCACTGGGGGGTGGAGAGCACAAAGGGTGGAGACCACTGGAGGGAGCTGGAGAGCAGTGTGGGGGGGACTGGACAGCACAGTGGGGAGGAGAGCATGGGGGGCCAGATAGTAAAGGGGGGACCAGAGAGCACTGGGGGGCTGGAGAGCACTGTGGGGGGAGAGCATGGGGGGGTGGAAAGCAATGGGAGGCTGGAGAGCAATGGGGGGTGCCAGGGAGCACTAGGCGCAGAGAGCACTGGGGGGAACTAACAGCACAGTATAGTGGAGAGCGTGGGAGGGCTGGAGAGAACTGGGGGGCTGGAGAGCACTGGGGGGGAAGATAGCACAGGGGTGGGGGTAGGCAGGGAGAACTGGGAGGGACCAAGGAGCACAGGGGGCAATAAAAGACGTTGGATAAGAGGAGCATCGGGAGCCGCTGCATGTAGAGGAATTGATCTCTCCACATTCCTCCTGCAGTTTCTGAATGCCTGCAGAAGAAGCGGGAATTTAGCATCTACAGGAGGAATATGGAAAGATCAATTCCTTTATATGCAGCTGCCCCCGACGCTCTTCTTATCCAGGCACACAGGAGGGCTGCACGGCCGCGCCCTCACTTTCTCTCTGGCCGGTCGGCCAGGCTACAGCTACAGTCTATCCATTGGAGCTCAGCCTTGAGCGGCGCGGGCTGAAGAAGCAGCCCAACTACCTCAGCTGCTTCAGGGCCCCACATGGACCAGCCCTATGGCTGCCCGCAGGCCTTGTACAGATGGCACCTGGGACCGGTTGTCAGTCCCCCCCCCCCCCCCCCGGGCCACAGTCCCGGTGGGTGACTAAGCCAATATTAGTGATCGAGCACAGGCAAATTAGGCGGCTGCGAGGCCTTAGGCGACCACCGCCTCTGTAGAGAGCCCCCCCCCCCCCGCCTGGCCAGTTTTAAAATTCCAAATCTGTCACACTTTGAATGACAGTTACTCAGTAATGCAATACTGTACCCAAATTACATTTTTAGAGACAAATCGAGATTTCTTTTGGTGGTATTTTTTTTATGTTTTGCTGTGTAAGCAAATAAAACTCCAAAAATTTTGAAAAGTTTTTCTTAGTTTCTGTTATAAAATTTTGAAAATTCATAATATTTCTTCATACCTATAGGCCAAAATGTATTCTGCTATATTTCTTTGGTAAAAATAACCGAACTCAGTGTATATATGAAAGTGATAGGAGTCTACATACTGTAGTGCGACCCCCCATAGGAGCCGCTGGATAGGAGGGGTCCTGTGTTCTCGAGAAATGTAAAGACTCATGCAGCTTGGCGTGTAAATTGCCATCATTCCTGTGTATATGAAAATTGTGAATACCTCTAGAATGGGATTTTTAAGGCAATTTTTAAAATGAAGAAATACATATATTCAAAAAGTTTTATTAGTACAAAATCATCAACATGATAAAAGAAGGGTCCTGCGTTCTTTGCCTCAACCTTTTCTAAAAAAAAACTCAGCCCCTCTAACACACCAGGCTGAGTGAACAAGTGAATAAACATGCAATATCATAGGAAACCACTGTAGGTAATACTTAGTGCCTAGTAGTAGTGCTATATCAAAGAAAAAAGGCATCAAACCAGGTAGTAAAGGCTAACTTAACATATTGTCACCCAATATGGTTGGTAACTAGGCAAGCATAAAATGGATTAACAATGGTAAGGACACACTTTGGCATACAAAGTGACTAATAGGAAGGACTAGGTATAGGAAGAAATTTGGCGTCCAGATCAACATAAACAGTAGCAAGGTATTGCAGCTTTGAGGATTAGTGAAGCTTAATCTACAGAGTGCTGGAACGTTACTGCCAGATCGCATTTGAGGCGGCGATGCTACTTCTAAACTGACTGAGTATACACTGTCCAAAAGAAAAGGAGAATGGTAGCGAAGGGGACAGGGGGCTTGTAGAATAATTACTATGGGAAGGGCAGTCCTTGGAGATGTTTTTCTTCAAGCTATTGTTGGGGCCTTTAAGAGCGTTGGTGCTACTTAACAACAGTCCCAGTCAGGGCAGCCATCAGAAATTTTAGGGCCCCTTATACAGCTTTAGGCCTGGACCCACCCCGCCTTGGGCCTGACCACCAATATTCCCCAGGGCACGCCCACTAGCCGCCCCACCAATTCCGCCCACTGGCCATCCCACCGAGTCCCTCAGTGCAACCACTTTTATTTTAACACTCTCACAACTTAATATAGAAAAACAAATCCAATTCAACAAAGAGACATCCCCATATGGTCTGGAGAGACACAGCATTCCTAGATATACACCCCAAAATGCATTCTTCTACTCCTCCTGAGTATCAGGAAACCACATGTGTTAGCCCTTGTACACACCGTCGGATATTCTGATGGACAATGACCGATCGGACCGTGTTTTCGGATAATCCGACAGTGTGTGGGCTCCATCGGACGGTTTCCGTCGGAGTATCCAAAACCAAATTTTCCGACAACATGATCCGATCGGACTTTGTCCGATCATGTGTAGAGAATTCCGGACAAAGTGCCACGCATGCTCAGATCAAATTCCTAGACCAAAGCTATTGGCTACTAGCCTGAACATAGTCCCGTCCTAACGAAATAACGTTATCACTTTAAGTACGATCGGATTTTCTGACAACTTTGTCCGACTGTGTGTATGCAACAGTTTTGGACAAAATCCGTCGGGCAAAATCCATCGGACAAAATCCGGATTTGGTTGTCGGAATGACCGACCGTGTGTACAAGGGCTAAGACTTTTACACTGTCTGAACTGATTATATACCAGACCTTGTATCTTGTGCATCACACAAATCAACCAATTGTTTCTAAACCAATGTACCTCTTTACAAGTGATCAGAGAATATAGGTTAGTATAGCATCACCTATAGCAGTCCTAGTTCCTAAAAGCCAAGCAAGCTTGTTCACTGATCTGGTGTCTCACAGGAACGTAGTCAGGGGAATGTGCAGATGGGTCAATTCAGGCCACAGACATTGTAAGTAAACTGGCAAAGAATCGGTCCAGGCAGCAGACAAGAAACATGGTCAATAAACAGGACAGGGTTAGTACAGGCAGTAGGCAGAGACAACATTGTACTGGTGTGGCTATGATTAGGGACAATGTAACTGGTGTGGCGGAGATCAGGGACACTGTAAGGCCGCGTACACACGGGCGGATTGTCTGTCCAACTTAGTCCGCTGAACCGTGTTTCAGCGGACAATCCGCTCGTGTGTGGGCTTCAGCTGACTTTTTCAGCGGACAATTTGACGAACAAAGTCTTACGGAATTTCCGTAAGACAGTCTGTTCAAACTTGGTTTTGTCCGTCCAAACTTGGTTTCAGCGGACAGTCCGCTCGTGTGTAGGCAAGTTGGACGGACTAAGTATGGCGCATGCTCAGAAAGGATTTACACGGCCGAAGGTTGCATTGCAGTGTATAGGACGTCGTCTTTCTAGTCCCGTCGTACGTGCTGTACAGGTCATCGCGCACGCTTTCAGCGGACTGTCTGCTCATCGTGTGTGGTCAAGTCCGTTCATGCAAATTTTGAACGGACTGTCTGTCGGATTGTCTGACGAGCTTAGTTGGGCAGACAATCCGCCCGTGTGTACGCGGCCTAACTGGTGTGGCAGTGATCAGAAACACCATAAGGACCTCTTTCACATGGGCGATTCGTTCAGGGTCCCCTGTCAGTTTTTCAGGCAGACATGATAGTAAGGTCCATTCTATAGACAGTTGTAACCAGTGAAGTAACAATATCCGGTCCTATTTCTAATGAGAGAGAGAGAGAGAGTGTGAGCATGCTTCTACAGTATATAGGTGAAAAGGGGAACGACGACCAATTTTCAAGGTAACCCTTTGGGTGAAGAAGAGTGTAAAGTAATGGGAAGGAGCAACCAGCTTGGGAGATGGTGGTGGTGGCCACTGACGGAGGTGACCTGGCACTTGGCACACCCTACCGAGCAGCTGGGTCCCTATCTTAGGGCTCACTGCAAAAGGAAACCCTCCTAGGGACTGGGCCTGGACCCACAATGTGTGAGGCCTCATGCAGTATGTGCAGTGGCTGCCCTCTTTGCGTTCAGGCTGAATATGTAAAAGTGTTAAAGTGTGAACTGGCGGAGTTAATCAGCGTTCCACGCTGTTCTCCACAATATTTCCCTGTGGTCGGTGCCAGGACTGGTGTTAATGGCAGGTGAAAGGATGTTATCCTTCTGTATGTGTTGGGGTGCAGCGTGGTGCACCCAAAAAATTAACAGCATGCAGTCCCCCATGCTAACATATCTAGCAGGGACACCCCTGGTCTTGGATCCCAGGTTGTCCTGCACCTGCCCCCACCCTGTGACTGGACAGTGAAAGGAGAAGCAGTACAATGACGAGTTCATCTCTCTGTCACTCTGCTCTTTCCTCATAACAGCATGTTATTTCACCACACCTAATTGCCACCTTTGTGCTGCTTCTTCCTCCCCCAGTCTGAGTTCTGCTGTACAGGGACTGCAAGAGGCTAATACCAGGTCACTTTCAGGTTCTAACACTGCTTGTATTTAGTGATTTATTAACCAAGCTGACGTCCTTTACATGTATACCCAACAAAATCACTAAACAGACTGTACTTTTCCTTTAAGATTTTGGCTTTTGCTGAGCAGACCTCCGACATAATAAGGAGAAGGAGCAAGCAATGTATTTTGTAGCTGCAGGAGAAGCCGATACTGAATACAGAACCCCCATCCAACCGCTTGGTGAATGTAAACATAGGGAAGATTGGGGTCAGAGGCAATCAGCAATGTTCACAGAGCCCGCCAGGAGTCTGGCTGGTATCCAGACAAAGTCAATACACACAATCAATAATAATATTGTCCACGGCAAACAGGATTATCTAGGAAAAGTAGGAAATCTCACCTCCACTATCACAAACGCTTGCCCCTTTACTGACAGAGACTTTTTTTAGATTTCACCACCAGCATCTTAAAGGTGTGTTCCAACCACAACTGGAAAAGAAAAGGAATCTGTTGGGTTTACATTTGGTAGCTGACTTGTCCTGGAAGGTACAGGTGCCAGAAACTTAATCGGGTATACATGGGCCGAATGCCAAATTTGCAGTTTTAAAAAAAAAAAAACACTGACCGACATTTGGCCCATGTGTATGTCGGTCAATGGCGGCTGGTGTTTTTTTGTTTGGGGGGGGGCAAACAGGAGTGAAAGCATACGTGAGTATTGCCCGCATATGAAACCACACACGTGAGATATCGCCGCGATCGGTAGAGCGAGAGCAATAATTCTAATCCTACACCGCCTCTCTATCTCAAAACATGCAACCTGTAGAATTTTTTAAATGTCACCTATGGAGATTTTTAAGGGTAAAAGTTTGTCGCCATTCCACGAGCGGGCGCAATTTTGAAGCGTGACATGTTGGGTATCAGTTTACTCGGTGTAACATTATCTTCCACAATATTAAAAAAATTGGGCTAACTTTACTGTTGTCTTATTTTTTAATTCAAAAAAGTGTATTTTTTCCAAAAAAAGTGAGCTTGTAAGACCTCTGCGCAAATACGGTGTAACAGAAAGTATTGCAACAACCGCCATTTTATTCTCTAGGACAGTGGTGGCGAACCTTGGCACTCCAGATGTTTTGGAACTACATTTCCCATGATGCTCAACTACACTGCAGAGTGCATGAGCATCATGGGAAATGTAGTTCCAAAACATCTGGGGTGCCAAGGTTCGCCATCACTGCTCTAGAATGTTACAAAAAAAAAAGTATACTGTTTGGGGGTTCTAAGTAATATTCTAGCAAAAAAAAAACATGTTTTTAACTTGTAAACAACAAATCTCACAAAGAGGCCTGGTCCTTAAGTGGTTAACCATTCAGTCCTTTTGTCCCATGTCATGTTACATGGTAGCCCCAGTCTTTGCAAGTGACTACATCTCCCTCCCAACTCCCAACCACCAGAAGACCTCAAGGACCCACCTCCTCCTCCTGCATAGATCCCTTCTGGAAAGGGAGTAGCACATGCCGGGGGGAAGACACACCATACCCTGTGTCCCCAAAAATAAGACCTAGAGTGATTGTCGGTGATGGCTACAATATAAGCCCTACCCCCCAAATAAGCCCTACCCCGTTTTTCCCCAAAAATAAGCCCCACCCTGAAAACAAGACCTACAAGGACTTTAACTGGGGTTTATTTGGGGGGTAGGGCTTATATTGCAGCCATCACCGACAATCACGCTAGGTCTTATTTTCGGGGGAAACAGGGTAGAACACCATTGTTCCCTGAATAACCAACCATTAACCCTTTGACACAAAATGCAAATAGCTTTAGGCGCCTTCCTACAGGTAGATTTCCCCCTCTTTATTTGTACACAGTGCCGTAAACCACAGCAGCCAATCAGAAATCAGAGCAGGCAGACTGCGGGGCATTGGCACAAGTGATCCGAAAAGTCTTCCGTCTGTCCTTTGTCCTTGAATGGACATGCATTATTTCTAATGTCTGCTGGAGGTGAATTTATTTATCAGGTCATCATTGTCTGGAATGAACCCCATTATGTAATGAAATGATTCACATTTTTGTATCCGAGAAAGAAATATAGTTTGGCGTAATTATAATACCCTAATTTACTGTAACGTTTCACTGGGGCTCTTAGGAGCCGAGCAAACACAAAGCAAATCAAAAGAACATCAGCAGACTGAAATTAATTAGTGTAACGAGGTCTCTCTTATTTAAATATGTCAAAATATGAATCCTAATACCCAGACACAAAATAATCATAGAAAACAGATTAGAACCGGATGATTTCAGGGGATTACAATGAATGATAACAGCAGTGATGGGTCGTGAATAAAAGGAACCTGTCATTGAGTCGCCTTGTATATATTAGCATTACCGGGAGGTAGGAAGCTGCACAGGGTGAAGGTACCTGACAATCAGCACAGGGTAGGTGTACTAGACAGGCACCACAAGGTAGGGGTACCAGGCAGGTGGCATGGGGTAGAGGTACCAGGCAGGCAGTATAGGGTAGATGTACCAGACAGCCTGCACATGGTAGAGCTACCAGGCAGGCAGCACAGGGTGAAGGTACCAAGCAGGCAGCACAGGTTAGGGGTACCAACCAGACAGCACAGTTTTAAAGGTCCAGGCAGGCAGCATAGGTTATGGTTACCAAGCAGGCAGCAGAGGGAGAAGGTACTAGGTAAGCAGTACAGGGTAGGAGTCCCAGAGTAGCAGCACAGATTTAAAGTACCAGGCAGACTGCATAGGTTAAGGGTACCAAGCAAGCAGCACAGTTAGAGGTAACAGGCAAGCAGCGCAGGTTGAAGGTACCAGGCAAGCAGAACAGAGTCAAGGTACCAGGCAAGCAGCGCAGGGTGAAAATACCAGTCAGGCAGCATATGGTGAAGGTACCAGGCAAGCAGCACAGGACTTAAGTACCAGGCAGGCGGTATAGGTTGGGGGTGCCAGGCAAGTGGCACAAGGTAAAAGTACCAGTCAGGCAGCATAGGGTGAAGGTACCAGGCAGGCAGCACAGGGTAGGAGCACTGGGTGAAAGTACCAGGTAGGCAGCATAGGGTAGGGGTATCAGGCAAGCAGCACATGGTAAAGGTACCAGACAGGCAGCATAGGGTGAAGGTACCAGGCGGGCAGCACAGGTTAAGAGCACAGGGTAAAGGTACCAGGCAGGCAGCATAGAGTATGAGCTATCAGGCAAGCAGCACAGGGTGAAGGTACCAGGCAGGCAACACAGCGTATGAGTACCAGGCAGGCAGCATAGGGTGAAGGTACCGGACAGGCAGCATAGGGTATGAGCTATCAGGCAAGCAGCACAGGGTGAAGATACCAGGCAGGCGACACAGCGTATGAGTACCAGGCAGGCAGCATAGGGCGAAGGTACCAGGCAGGCAGCATAGGGTATGAGCTATCAGGCAAGCAGCACAGGGTGAAGGTACCAGGCAGGCAGCACAGCGTATGAGTACCAGGCAGGCAGCATAGGGTGAAGGTACTGGACAGGCAGCATAGGGTATGAGCTATCAGGCAAACAGCACAGGGTAAAGGTACCAGGCAGGCAGCATAGGGTATGAGCTATCAGGCAAGCAGCACAGGGTGAAGGTACCAGGCAGGCAACACAGGTTAGAGGTAACAGACAGACAGCACAAGGTATAGGTACCAGATGGACAGTACAGGGCAGAAGTACCAGGCAGGCAGCATAGGGTAGAAGTACATGTAGTTGTTGGGAGAGGAATATGAAATCTGCCACTTCTTGGTCTCAAGCAATGATTGGGAGCTGGTGGGATCAGCTCCCAATCATGTGACCTCTATGATAGCTAAGTCATGTGATCGCCATGGCGTAAAGACCCAGTTAAAGGGACGCCTGGGCTGGGCAGCAACGGGTTAATAAACTTTCCTTGCGGCTGTGTAAATAGAGCAGCTGAACTTGGAAATACTTTGCATAGTCCTCATTAATTGACGTCTACTGGGAGGGCAGAAGAATAAATGTATAATTCCTTTTGAGGTATATCCGAGGATTCGTCTCTCTGCTCTCCTGGGTCATGTGGAGCGCATTCGAGTTGTGGAGCTAAAAGTAAAATAGGCATTTTTTGTTTTTTCATTCTTGCTGTATTACTTGGTCAGAACTTTTGTAATTGAATGCTATTTTGTGCACTTTCAATGGAAACTTCCTAATAGAGACTCAATGCTTTTAAACAAACCACCCCCCGGCGGGGGGCATTCCTCATCTACCTCCAGGATTGAAGGAACCCGTTAAGGCTCTTTCATGCAGCTGTTGAAAATAGGCGGTTGGGTTGCTTTTTCAACTCTACCTGACTTATTATCACCGCCATTCACAGCAGGGAATTTATCACAACTGGTGCAGACAGAATCTGCAGCAGATATGCATGGCAGCCAATCAGCTTTTAGATTTCATTTCAAAGTTTAACTGAACCAGATGTAGATAGAAGCTGATTGGTTGCCATGCTGCCATGGCTGTGCTGCTCTCTTTGCGGTTGGTGGCTGTCGGCAATGCCGCAAAAAGAGCTACTTAGCTTAAGTGCCTCTGGGGGGTTCCCCCTCCACTCCCCTTGGGATGCACCACCTACTAATAATTTTGTTCCAGTTCAGGCCAGTTGTAATAGACCATATGATATGCATACAATGTCCATGGTGTGGCCCGGGGGTCTTGAATTAAAATTCACGGGAGTCCAGTTAGTAATTTTTTCCTCTGGCAGTGGTCCGAATCTCATATTTGCACTATAACACATCGCAGACCCCTTTTATATCATAGTTCCCCTGCACATCATTGTCCTAAGCCCCCCTTCACAACATAGCCCCCTCTTTACATCACTGTCTTTAGCCGCCCCTCACATCACAGTTCCCCCTTTACATCACAGATATCCTTCACATCACATCAACCTTTAAAGCATTCCAACTGTGTCCACCGTTCCCCTTTACATCACAATGCCCCTTTATATTACAGTGCCCCCTTTACACATCACAGTGCCCCTTTTATGCATCACAGTCCCCCCTTTACGCATCACAGTTCCCCCTTTATTTTTTGTATAATCAGTATTTATTGCAAAATAACAAAAACAGAAATAAAAACATTAAAACAAGACAGGTCCAACATCTCGTATAAGTGCAAAACCCTTTGGCCTCGTAAAGCCGCATAAGGGTCATTTCAACAGTGTATAGGTTGAACAGACATACATACATAAGGAGGGAGATTTCTAAGATAAGGAGAGTGTCGTGGGTTCTCTTGTAATGGGTAGACTGTTAGTGACCAAATAGTTTCGGGGGTGGCAAGAGTCGTTGGGACAGTTCTGGCGCGAAAAATATATCTGAAATGTAGGCCATGGCCCGCCGCTGGGGCAGAGGGGGGGCCCAATGGCCTCCAGCTAGCCGCCCTCTACCCCCTGTGCGTCCCAGGAGCCCCACCACCACCACAGAGGTCCGGCCAGAACGTCTCAACTCTCCAATAACAGTGGTTTCCACCCGAAGGTTCTGGGATTGGAGGAGGGGTCATAGTCTGCCATCTATCCAGCTCGGGTGTATCAAACTCCCACGACATTCGAGCAGAGGAGAGGTTTAAGATAGAAGGAGAGAGGAAGAAGGAGGGAGAAAGGAAAGATAACAGAGGGTATAAAGAGAGAATGACTGCGTATGTAGTGGATTAAGGGGGGGGGGGGGGTGTACTGGGGGGGTAGGAAGGGAGAAGGGAGGTAAGATGGGAAAGACAGGTAGAGTAGGTCAAATTACCTGGGCGTCGAATTCAAGTGTCTTCTTTGTCTGCACCTAGCACACCACTCTCAAGCATAGAGTTCCGTAGGCAGTATTCCCTCGCTATGATCCCCTAGGGGGTGACCCAGTCACCCCTCGGGCCCCAGCCAGCCTGAGGGCTTTAAGGGTAGGGTCCGCCAATTCTAGCAGTGCTACGTCCAAGCTAGAGGGTACCTGGTTAGGGTCTGAGGCGTATGCAGTCCAGGGCCTCCAGATGTTGTGAAATCGGTCTTCAAGGCCCTTACAGGTTGTAACCCAGTTCTCCGCCTCTCTCACCGCATTCACCTCCCTGCACCACTCTTCCCGAGTGGGAATTCTAGGCCTTTTCCAGTATATTGGAACCAGGCACCTTGCTGCATTCAGCAAGTGAGCCAGCACAGTTTTTTTATATACACTGAGCAGGACCGGGGGAACCTGCAGAAGGAAGTGCATCGGTGAGAGGGGGACCTCTATCCCTGTCACTATTTTTACTTGACCCTGTATGTCTTCCCAGAAGGGTTGGATTAAGGGGCATTCCCACCATATATGTATTAAAGTCCCTCGGTGTCCACACCCCCTCCAGCATAACTCCAACGTGGAGGGGTAAATACGGGCCAGGTTTGCTGGCACCCGGTACCAACGTGATAGTAGTTTAAAGTTGGTCTCTTGGGTTTTGGAGTCTATGGAGGACGAATGGGTGAGAGAATAGAGGTGTGACAGCTGCGTCTCTGTGAACGTTATCCCTATGTCAGCTTCCCAATGCCTAATATAGGCAGGGGTAGTCTGGGGGCCAGCCGAACCCAACAGTTGGTATAACTCAGAGACCAGGTATGGTGTTGGCTCCTCCGCAATAAAAATACGCTCAAATGGGGTGAGGGACAGGGGGTCTCTAATAGTATGACCATGTACCTGGAAAAAGTGGTGTAGTTGTCTATATCTCCAGAAGTTCATCCGTGAACCTCGGCTGCCTACGGGCAAGGCTTCATACTTCAAAAGTCTGCCATCCCTCATGAGTTTCCCACAACTGGCGTTTCCATCATCTACCCAGGTCTCGAAGAAAGCCATCTGTTCACCCGGGGGGAACCACAGGAAACCTCCCAGTGGGGCCAACGGGGACATAGGGGGAGCCAACTTTAGAAGCGGATTTATCCTGTCCCAGACCGATAATACATGGGTCGTCAAGGGGGAAGTCGTCTCTGCAAAGCCCCTATGCTCCCGAGGCAACCAGAGCGCGTAAGATAAGTTCCTACCCACCAGACATTTCTCTAGAGGGACCCAGAGCTTTGTTCGAGAGTGGAAACGCCAGTCAAAATTTTTCTGGAGGGCTATGGCTTGATAGTACTGCCTAATGTCTGGAACCCCCAGGCCACCCCTCCTCTTCAAATGACGTATTACCCGTAGAGCTATCCTAGGTTTGCATGCATTCCAGATAAAGCGAGATAGTAGACTGCGTAAGCGGTCAAAGAAGCACCTGGGTAAGGGGATCGGTAGCATCTGTAAGTAGAAGAGTATACGGGGCAGGACGTTCATCTTTATAATGCTCACCCGACCTAGCCATGTAAACGCCGTCCCCATCCATTGCGAGAGGTCTCTCTTGATCGTGTTTAGCAGAGGTGGGTAATTATCTGGGTATAGTGTGTCAAAGCGGTTTGTTAAGTGCACTCCTAAGTATTGCAGGGACTTTGTAGTCCAGACAAAGGGAAAGGCCGCTTTAAGGGTCGCTGTCAGGTGAGGAGCTAAGTAATTAAAAATTAATCTTAATTTGGATAACGACCCAAAAAGCTTCAGTTCCGTCATCAGATTTGGCAGAGAGAGCAGGGGGTCCGAGAGGTGAAACAGCACATCATCGCAATAGGCCGAGAGTTTGTGTTCCGTATTACCAACTTGGAGGCCCTTAATATCAGGGCTAGCTTGCACTGTGCGGAGAAATGGCTCCAGCACTAGGGCAAACAAGAGGGGTGAAAGAGGGCACCCCTGCCTCGTGCCGTTTCTAATGGGGAACCGGGCCGACAGAATCCCATTGACCTTGACCTGAGCGCATGGTGTGGAGTATAGAGCCGCAATCGTAGTCAACATTCGTGGGCCTAGTTGTATTGATCGAAGCACCTCCGTCAGGTAGGACCAATCTATGCGGGCAAAGGCCTTTTTTGCGTCTGTTGACAAAACAATATACGGTTGTGGGACTGGATGGGAGCAAGCCCAGTGGATAAGGTGAACTGCCCTAAGGGAATTGTCCCTGGCCTCCCTACCGGCTATAAAACCCGTCTGGTCGGGGTGGACAATATCAGGGATAAGGTGCTTCAGTCTGTTCACCAAAATTTTTGCCAGGATCTTTATGTCCAAATTAAGGAGGGAGATAGGGTGGTAGCTCTGAGGGACGGTGGGGTCCTTGCCTTCATTTGGTATCACCGTGATGTGGGTCAGAAGGGCCTCTGGAGGGATGGCACCACCTCCAGCTATTGCATTAAAATAAGTACACAAGGTAGTTATCAGCTGGGGCAAGAAAGCTTTATAGTAAGCCTTAGTAAACCCGTCAGGGCCGGGACTCTTCCCATTAGGCAAGGAATCCACCATGGCCTGGAGCTCCGCTGTGGTGATTGGGAGCTCCAGGGCTGAGGATTGTTCATCTGTAAGTGTCGGTAGGCCAGCTACCGCAAAGTAGTCTCGGGTCGCTTTGTGTCTATCTTCTCGGGCCGTGAGGGGGAGTCTAAATTATATAGTGTTGTGTAGTACTCTCGGAACCCCGCTGCTATTTTAGAAGATTGTACGTCCGGGACCCCCGCGGTGGTATGCAATTTGTGGATATAGGTCTGAGCGTGTCGTTCACAGAGGGCGCGGGCCAGCATCCGTCCGCATTTATTCCCGTGCTCATAAAAATTTATGGGCCATAAAGCGAAATTGTTTACGGGTTTGGCGGTCTAGTAGACGCAGAAATAGTTCCCGTAGCTCTGTTAAAGCTTTCAGTGCCTCTGGACTTCCACTAGCTTTATGTTGGAGTTCAGCTTTCTGAAGGGCAGCATGTACCCGTGTGAAGTCAGCCCGGCGTTCCCTTTTCAACTGGATCCCTGAGAAATCAAGGTCCCCCTGACTATAGCCTTATGGGCTTCCCAGATCACTCCCTCACTCAGCTCATCTGTTGGGTTTTCCCTGAAGTAATTAGTTAGTGTGTCTGCGACCTCTTTCACCGCGACCCCGTCATCCAACAAATTATCGTTAAGCCGCCATGTCCAGGTCCTCTGCATGCCCAAGGGCAGGGCAAAGGGTACTGTCACCGGGGCGTGGTCTGAAATCGATATGATGTCAATGGATGCAGACTGAAGGAGCTCCAGAATATTGCGGTCAACATATATGTGGTCGATGCGTGTGTATACATCGTGTACCTTAGAATAATAACTGTAATCCCGATCTGATGGGTGTAGCGTCCGCCAACTATCTGACAGAAGGTGGGATTGCATAGTCTTGCGGAAGTGTTTAAGGAACGTATAGGAATGTGAGGGTCTCGCATGGGATGTGTCCAGCTGAGGGTCGGGGCTTAATTTAAAGTCGCCTCCTACAATCAGGAAGCCTTCCCTAAAATCTGCTAGAAAGTCCAAAGTACTATCGATAAAAGTGAGTTGGTCAGTGTTGGGGGCATAAATTGTCTCGAATGTGTATATTTGTCCAGCTATACTACCCTTCAAAAAAACATACCTGCCCTGGGGGTCTACCCTGTGGTCAGAGGGTTGGAAGGGACATGACTTGTGTATGCCTATGGCTGTACCCCTTGACTTAGGTAATGGGGAGGTGCTCAGGAACCACTGGTTAAAGAGATGGGTGGGTAGTCTAGGTGATGACCGGGGGAACCTGCAGAAGGAAGTGCATCGGTGAGAGGGGGACCTCTATCCCTGTCACTATTTTTACTTGACTCTGTATGTCTTCCCAGAAGGGTTGGATTAAGGGGCATTCCCACCATATATGTATTAAAGTCCCTCGGTGTCCACACCCCCTCCAGCATAACTCCAACGTGGAGGGGTAAATACGGGCCAGGTCTGCTGGCACCCGGTACCAACGTGATAGTAGTTTAAAGTTGGTCTCTTGGGTTTTGGAGTCTATGGAGGAGGAATGGGTGAGAGAATAGAGGTGTGACAGCTGCGTCTCTGTGAACGTTATCCCTATGTCAGCTTCCCAATGCCTAATATAGGCAGGGGTAGTCTGGGGGCCAGCCGAACCCAACAGTTGGTATAACTCAGAGACCAGGTATGGTGTTGGCTCCTCCGCAATAAAAATACGCTCAAATGGGGTGAGGGACAGGGGGTCTCTAATAGTATGACCATGTACCTGGAAAAAGTGGTGTAGTTGTCTATATCTCCAGAAGTTCATCCGTGAACCTCGGCTGCCTACGGGCAAGGCTTCATACTTCAAAAGTCTGCCATCCCTCATGAGTTTCCCACAACTGGCGTTTCCATCATCTACCCAGGTCTCGAAGAAAGCCATCTGTTCACCCGGGGGGAACCACAGGAAACCTCCCAGTGGGGCCAACGGGGACATAGGGGGAGCCAACTTTAGAAGCGGATTTATCCTGTCCCAGACCGATAATACATGGGTCGTCAAGGGGGAAGTCGTCTCTGCAAAGCCCCTATGCTCCCGAGGCAACCAGAGCGCGTAAGATAAGTTCCTACCCACCAGACATTTCTCTAGAGGGACCCAGAGCTTTGTTCGAGAGTGGAAACGCCAGTCAAAATTTTTCTGGAGGGCTATGGCTTGATAGTACTGCCTAATGTCTGGAACCCCCAGGCCACCCCTCCTCTTCAAATGACGTATTACCCGTAGAGCTATCCTAGGTTTGCATGCATTCCAGATAAAGCGAGATAGTAGACTGCGTAAGCGGTCAAAGAAGCACCTGGGTAAGGGGATCGGTAGCATCTGTAAGTAGAAGAGTATACGGGGCAGGACGTTCATCTTTATAATGCTCACCCGACCTAGCCATGTAAACGCCGTCCCCATCCATTGCGAGAGGTCTCTCTTGATCGTGTTTAGCAGAGGTGGGTAATTATCTGGGTATAGTGTGTCAAAGCGGTTTGTTAAGTGCACTCCTAAGTATTGCAGGGACTTTGTAGTCCAGACAAAGGGAAAGGCCGCTTTAAGGGTCGCTGTCAGGTGAGGAGCTAAGTAATTAAAAATTAATCTTAATTTGGATAACGACCCAAAAAGCTTCAGTTCCGTCATCAGATTTGGCAGAGAGAGCAGGGGGTCCGAGAGGTGAAACAGCACATCATCGCAATAGGCCGAGAGTTTGTGTTCCGTATTACCAACTTGGAGGCCCTTAATATCAGGGCTAGCTTGCACTGTGCGGAGAAATGGCTCCAGCACTAGGGCAAACAAGAGGGGTGAAAGAGGGCACCCCTGCCTCGTGCCGTTTCTAATGGGGAACCGGGCCGACAGAATCCCATTGACCTTGACCTGAGCGCATGGTGTGGAGTATAGAGCCGCGATCGTAGTCAACATTCGTGGGCCTAGTTGAATTGATCGAAGCACCTCCGTCAGGTAGGACCAATCTATGCGGGCAAAGGCCTTTTCTGCGTCTGTTGACAAAACAATATACGGTTGTGGGACTGGATGGGAGCGAGCCCAGTGGATAAGGTGAACTGGTCGGTGTTGGGGGCATAAATTGTCTCGAATGTGTATATTTGTCCAGCTATACTACCCTTCAAAAAAACATACCTGCCCTGGGGGTCTACCCTGTGGTCAGAGGGTTGGAAGGGACATGACTTGTGTATGCCTATGGCTGTACCCCTTGACTTAGGTAATGGGGAGGTGCTCAGGAACCACTGGTTAAAGAGATGGGTGGGTAGTCTAGGTGATGACTTTTGATGTAAAGTGAGTCTCCTGGAGGAAGATCACCTGAGTCTTCAACCGCTTCAGTTCCCCCCAGAGCTTACTACGCTTATGAGGGGAGCAGAGACCCCTAACATTGTATGTGCTTACCTGCAGTGTAGCCATAGATAGAAATCAGGACGGGTCACGCTCGAAAGCTGGTGGTGCACTCGGTGCAGACGGCAAAATGGTAGAGGTGACCTAGAGAGGGAGGAGCCAGAAAAGAAAAAGCAGAGAATGGAAAAGAGAGAAAGAAGAGGGGGGAGAAAAAACATATGCTCCCTCAGGTTCTCAGGGTGACAGAGTCCGTGGAGGGGTCCATGGATTGCCTCCTGCGGTGCCTTCTGTGATTTTGACTTCTAGCGGGTAACCACGGTTGTGGTGCCGGAAATCTAGGGGCTGCAAAGTCCAAGGAGCTTCTCCAGTCTGGAAAGTCTACCTGTTCCAGTTCCAAGGAGGCTATTAAGTGCGGAAGGTCATCTTTAGTGCGGAGAGTCACGGTCTTGCCGTCCCTGGTGACCTGGAGGGCGAAGGGAAACCCCCACCGGTATGACAAGCCTGCATCCTGAATAGCAGTCAGGAGGGGGAGCAATGCCCTACGTTGCATAAGAGTGCGTCTAGAAATGTACTGGTAGAAAGCTAGGTGTGCGCCATCAAAGTCAAAATAGGGTTTTCCTCTCATTTTCTGCATGATGCAATCCTTAAGTGTGTACTTATGCAGCTTGCAAATGATGTCTCTCGGGTTGTTCACATCTTGAGAGGGGGGTTTCAGGGCCCTATGTGCTCGGTCAATTTCTACAGTAGCGGTGGCAGGCAGAATATGGCGCCTGATGTTAGTGTCAGCCAGGGGGTCCGGTTCATCTGGGGCCTCTTCCATCAACGCGGGGGGCCCTGGGGAGGTCGGGGGAGCTGAGTCACTTACCGACCGAGGGGAAGGTATGGGTGATGTGTCCCGCCGGTTCGACTTCGCGGCTGTGGACGGCGCGGCTTTGCCTGCTTTCAGGGCCTTAGTGGCTGGCGCCATTTTGGAGGCCTCCCAGCCTTTCTCCTCCTGCCCCGGGAAGAAGTTATCCAGCTGGGCTTGCCTCAATCGGTCCGTCTGCGGGTGCTGGGAGGATGTCCAGCTCCTGTGGGACATGTTTGCTCGAGAATGGGGAAGATCTCACCCTTCTTTCGCTGATAATGTGCAGCGGTGTGACAGAGCTGAGGAGACACACGTCTTCACTCCTCCATCCTCAGTGCCCTCTTTACATCACAAAGCCCCCCTTTAAATATCACTATGCCCCCTTTAGACATCACACTGTTCCCCTTTACGTCACAGTGCCCCCTTTACGCACCACAGTACTCCCTTTATGCATCGCCGTGACCCTTTTACACATTACTTACTGTGCCCCCTTTACACATTACTGTGCCCCCTTTATGCATCACAGTGCCCCCTTTACATCACAGTGCCCCCTTTTACATCAGTGTCCCCCATTAAACATCACTGTGCCACCTTTAAACATGACAATGTTCCCATTTATATCACTGTGTCCCCTTTACGCATTACCACGCCCCCTTTACATCACCATGCCCCTTTACATCACTGCCCTCCCTTTACATCACAGTGCCCCTCTTTACATTACCAAGCTCCCTTTAAACATCACAGTGTTCTCCTTTACATTACCTTGCTCCTTTAAACTTTGCCGTGGGCCCCTTTACATCACAGTGCACCCTTTAAACATCACAGTGTTCTCCTTTACATCACAGTCCCTCTTTACGTATCACAGTTCCCCCTTTATGCATCACCATGCCCCCTTTAAGCATCACCGTGCTGACTTTATGCAACACAGTGCCCCTGTTACATCACCTGGTCCCCTTTACATCAGGGTCTCCCCTTCACATCCCAGTGCCCCCCCTTTACATCCGAGTGCCCCCTTTACACACCACAGTACCCCCTTTATGCATCACCATGCCCCCTATACACATCACAGTGCCCCCTATACGCATCACCATGCCCCTTTACACATCACTGTGCCCCCTTATGCATCAAAGTGCCCCTTTTACATCGCAGTGACCCCCTTTAAACATCACGTGCCGCCGTTAAGCATCACAATGTTCCCATTTATATCACTGTGTCCCCTTTACGCATTACCATGCCCCCTTTAAATCACCATGCCACCTTTACATCACTGCCTCCCTCCCTTTACATCACAGTGCCCCTCTTTACATTACTGTGCTCCCTTTAAACATCACAGTGTTTTCCTTTACATTACCTTGCTCCTTTAAACTTTGCAGTGTCCCCCTTTACATCACTATGCACCCTTTAAACATCACAGTGTTCCCCTTTACATCAGCATGCTTCCTTTAAACATCATAGTGCACAGTCCTACCAAGGTAGAGGCACACAGCTGCTGGGTGGTCTCATCTCTCACCTGGTCGCCGTCATCTCCCCCCCCCCCAAAAAAAAAATAGCTTACATAGGGAGCATATGGAGGTGTATGCAGCGCTGAGACAAGGTCATCTAGAGTCCAGAGTGAACATGTCACCCCCTCACGATGTACGACCATTATACGTCAGAACCCCCCCCCCCCCCCCCACCATAAAAAACACTGAGTGCTAATCTGAATGCTTATCCCTTAAGCATACATTTCCTCTCCTCCAAGTACAAATATTCCCCCCCCTCAGCACAAATATTTGCCCCTCCATCCCCCAAATTCCCCTAGCTCAAATGCCACCCCCAAAAAAATTCACCCCTCCTAGCACAAATCCTCTAACCCTAAAATGTCCCCTCTTGGTACACATCTTCTCTCCCCCACTTCAAATGTCCCCCTTCCAGCACAAATCCCCCCCGACCCCCCCCTCCTAGGATAAATCTCCCCCCTCCAACACTAATCCCCCTAAATCACCACTCTTGACATTCCCGCCTAAATTTCCCCTCCTAGGACAATACTTACCTGCTGCTGCACCCCAAATGACTCCTTCCAACACAAATCCCCTCCCCCCCCATCTCCTTTTGGTGCTCCCCACCTCACATGATACCACAGTGGCCGGGGCAGCCTCCCCTCCTGCCCATCCCTTGTCCCGGCCCTGGGTGTATGCACTGCAGCGCTAGGAATGCCGTCATGTCACAAGGGAAAAAATAGCGCCACCTGCAATATTTGGCAGGAGTTGACACTTTGCAACCGACTCCATTCACTTCTATTGAAATGTGTCACAAGCGCGCCAGTGAACGCACGCAAAGGGATCACTGCAGGGATCTGCGGCTGCCGGTAGACGTATGCAATTTGTTTTGTTACGAATTTGTTTTTTAACTAATTTATACAAATTGATTAATTTGGAAATATCCGAATTAACGAAAAACTGGTTAAAGAATTTTTCAGAATATTTGTAAATTTGAATATTCGAAAACTCGTAAATTCCTAAATTTGTAAATTCGTAAAAAAGAAAATTTGGAAATTTGAAATTCTAAAATCTGAAATAATAACTAACTAATAATAACTTAACTATTATTAACGAAATTCGAAAATCTAAAAAAAAGAAAGAAAATCAGTAAGATTCGAAATAATAACTAACTAATAATAACTAACTAAATTATAGGTATTGCAATTTCCTTTCACATTTGGCTGTTTGCAAATGTAACGAATACGAATTTATCCGAAGTTACAAATTATCTGAAATAACAAATGCCGTATCTAAACAAATGGAACGTAACAAATGAATAATAATAAATAACAATAATAATAATAATAATTAAAACTTTTTTATTATTATTATTAATAATAATAATAATAATTATTAATTTGTTTAATTTGTTTAAATGCGGCATTCGTTATTTCGGATAATTCATAAATTCGGATAAATTCTTATTCGTTACGTTCACTAACAGCCAAATTTGAAAGGAGATTCCAATAACCTATCATTTAATATTTAGTTATTATTATCTAGTTAGTTATTCTTTAGAATTTTTCAGATTTTCTCTTTCTTATTTTCGGATTTTCGAATTGCGAACAAATGACCCGAAAAACAAAAAAAAAAAAAGAAGAAAAAAGAATGAAACGTAAACGAACGAATATTTCGGCAGTGCACATGTCTAGCCGCCGGTGACTTGTCATTATAGTGAATGGGGCCGGTGGCTGCACCCAACCAATGGGCGCTGCAGCAGGATTCTCTGACGCAGAGTAAAAGTGACACTGTAGCAAAGAAAAATCAGGTTTCCTCCCCTGACAGACATTAGTTGTGCTGTGTGGCACAGCTGTGTGAATCTCAGGACTGGGTGGACACTAATACAAATCTTTGGCAGGTAAAACATCTGCTTTTTATAAACTTTGTTTTTGTAAATGTAACTGTTTGCCTGGAATTCAGTTCTCATTTTCATAGGACAGATGTCGTTTCGGATGACGTCTATTAAATGAACAGTAAGGCTCGGTTCACACAGGGGGCGACGCGAGGCGACTTGCCGCGCCGCGACCTGCCGCGACCTCAGCGGCGACTTGCAAATGACTTCTGTATAGAAGTCAATGCAAGTCACCCGAGGTCGCCCAAAAGTAGTACAGGAACCTTTTTTCTAAGTCGGAGCGACTCGAGTCGCTCCTCTTAGAACGGTTCCGTAGTACAGAACGGGGGCGAGTTGTCAGGTCGCGGCACGGCAAGTCGTGTCGCCTTGCGTCGCCCCCTGTGTGAACGGAGCCTAAAGGAAATCTGTGTAATAAACACATTTTTCTATGTTGTTTAATTTTGCTGAGCAGTGCCGCCGATGTTGGTAATACGGTGCAGGTTTGGCCTAGACTATCAGTAAGGGACCAACTTTCGCCTCTCGCGTGTTGACAGAGGTTAAATCTGTGCACCGCTCTGTAAATCTACATCCTCATTAGGATAATTAAAGAGCAGATGCCGTGCCGCCTCCAGCTCAACCTGCATCATAAACGGGTTCAACCACAATGCGCTCAGTATGGCTGGGTGGAATATTTGCCCCGAACGACGATCCGCAGCATACGCCGAGATAAAGAGG
Source organism: Lithobates pipiens (assembly GCF_037356315.1). NCBI lineage: Eukaryota > Metazoa > Chordata > Amphibia > Anura > Ranidae > Lithobates > Lithobates pipiens. Next base: position 36,662,037 of record NW_027507764.1, on the reverse strand, counting down.
TTTTCCCGGGGCTTCGGGAATAGCTGATTACATTTATTCGGCATGACAAAAGAAAACACTGAAATTCGGCTGCATATATTAAAGTGCTTGTCTGCACATAAATAATGAAAATATATTCAGTGCGTCTAGGCAAGACGTGCACATTTCTCCTTATTTTGTCTCTGCAAAAGTTCAGCAAGTACGGAAAAATTCCTGGTGATCTGCTGGAAATCCAGTGCCAGATTTCCTGTAGTGAGCTGACAACGCTGCCTCTGCTGCACTGAAATCCCAAACAGTGTGGTTGGCTTTGCCTGAGTTCTTTCCTGCTGGACTAATAGTAGTGCCTAAGTACTACCTGTAGTGAGCCGACAACGCTGCCTCTGCTGCACTGAAATCCCAAACAGTGTTGTCGGCTCTGCCTGAGTTATTTCCTGCTGGACTAATAGTAGTGCCTAGTACTGTCTGTAGTGAGCTGACAAGGCTGCCTCTGCTGCACTGAAATCCCAAACAGTGTTGTTGGCTTTCCTTGAGTTCTTTCCTGCTGGACTAATAGTGCCTAGTACTGTCTGTAGAGAGCCGACAACGCTGCCTCTGTTGCACTGAAATCCTAAACAGCGTTGTCAGCCCTGCTTGAATTCTCTCCAGCAGGACTAATAGTACTGCTGAGTAATGCCTGTAGTGAGACAATAACGCTGCCTCTGTTGCACTGAAATCCCAAGCATTGTAATCGGCCTTGCCTGACTTCTCTCCTGCTGGACTAATATTACTGCTGAGCAATGCCTGTAGTGAGACAACAACACTGCCGCACTGAAATCCCAAGCAGCGTTGTCGGTCCTTCCTGAGTTCTCTCCTGCTGAACTGATAGTAGTGCCGAGTAATGCCTGTAGTGAGCCGACAACGCTGCCTCTGCTGCACTGAAATCCCAAGCATTGTAGTCGACCTTACCTGACTTCTCTCCTGCTGGACTAATAGTAGTGCCTAAGTACTGCTTGTAGTGAGCCGACAACGCTGCCTCTGCTGCACTGAAATCCCAAACAGTGTTTTTGGCTTTGCCTGTGTTCTTTCCTGCTGGACTAATAGTAGTGCCTAAGTACTGCCTGTAGTGAGCCAACAACGCTGCCTCTGCTGCACTGAAATCCCAAGCATTGTAGTCGGCCTTACCTGACTTCTCTCCTGCTGGACTAATAGTAGTACCGAGTAATGCCTGTAGTGAGCCAACAACGTTGCCTCTGCTGCACTGAAATCCCAAGCAGTGTTGTCAGCCCTTTCTGAGTTCTCGCCTGCTAGACTGATAGTAGTGCCGAGTACTGTCTGTAGTGAACTGACAACGCTACCTCTGCTACACTAAAAACCCAAGTAGTGTTGTCACCCATTCCTGAGTTCTCTCCTGCTGAACTAATAGTACTGCCCAATAATGCCTGTAGGATAGGAGTTGCCTATCTATAAAATTTCCAGAACAGTTGGCGAGCCAGCCAGGAGGGAATTTACAGGCGACCCTGAGAAGCCAAAATTAGGAACTTGAGGCGATCCGGGAATTTCTGAAAATCAGCCGGGTGAGGTAAGCTCTTTGCTTACATTTACGTTATCATTACTTCCTTGATCGGTAAGGCATTTTCAGGAAAGGGTACCTATTTTACTCCCCTTAATAATCTGTATGGATTGGTGGTTATACTGTATTTTATGCTTCCACTGTCTACTGTCCATTGGAGTGTTATAGATGAGAAAGGGAAGAATAGTGCTGCTCACAGGTAATATGTAGGACACACCTGCTTTAACCGCTTGCCGACCGCCGCATGTACATATACATCTGCAGAATGGCACGGCTGGGCAAATGGGCATAAAGGTACGTCCCTATGAATTTGCCGCCATGCACGCGACCCTGCCGGGAGCTCCGTGAGTAGGATCGTGGGTCCCGCAGACTCAATGTCCGCAGGGATACTCGCGATCGTCTCACGGAGCTGAAGAACGGGGAGATGCGAATGTAAACAAGCATCTCCCCGTTCTGCCTAGTGACACTGTCACTGATCACAGCTCCCTGTGATCGGGAGCAGAGATCAGTGATGTGTCATTCGTAGCCACGCCCCCAAACAGTTAGAATCACTCCCCAGGACACACTTAACCCTTACACTGCCCCCTAGTGGTTAACCCCTTCACTGCCAGTGACATTTTTACAGTAATCAATGCAATTTGATAGCATTGATCGCTGTATTAATGCCAATGGACCCAAAAATGTGTCAAAATTGTCCGATGTGTCCGCCATAATGTCACAGTCACGATAAAAATCGCTGATCGCTGCCATTACTAGTAAAAAAAAGCAATTATTAATAAAAATGCAATAAACTATACCCTATTTTGTAGAAGCTATAACTTTTGCGCGAACCAATCAATAATCGCTTATTGCGATTTTTTTTTAACCAAAAATATGTAGAAGAATACGTATCGGGATAAAATGAGGAAAAAAAACGTTTTTTTAATACATTTTTTAGGGATATTTATTATAGCAAAAAGTAAAAACTAAAATTTTCAAAGCTGTCACTATTTTTTGGTTTATAGCGCAAAAAATAAAAACGGCAGAGGAGATCAAATACCACCAAAAAAAGGTCTATTTGTGGGGAAAAAACAAAAAAATTTAGTTTGGGAGCCACGTCGCACGACCGCGCAATTGTCAGTTAAAGCGACGCAGTGCCGAATCGCGAAAAGTGCTCTGGTCTTTGACCAGCAAAATGGTCCGGGGCTTAAGTGGTTAATAGTAGTTTAGAGGCAATAAGGTATAGGCACATGTAGAGAAGCATTACCCACTTCAGCTCCAGAAGATTTACCCCCCCCCCCTTCATTACCAGGACATTTTTTGGATACAGCACTGCGTTACTTTAACTGGCAATTGCGTGGTCATGCGTCATTGTACCCAAATAAAATTGATGTCCATTTTTTCCCACAAACAGAGCTTTCTTTTGGTGGTATTTGATCACCTCTGCGTTTTTTTTAAGTTTTTTGTTGCGCCATAAAACAAAAGACCGTCAATTTTGAAAAAAAAAAATTTTTTTTTACAACACATCCATCATTTTACACATTCAATTTTTTTTTTAAATATCTACTTTTTCATCAATTTAGGCCAATATGTATTCTGCTAAATATTTTTGGTAAGAAAATCCCAATAAGCGTATATTGATTGGTTTGTGCAAAAGTTATCTCGTCTACAAACTATGGGATATTTTTATTTATTTATTTATTTTTACTAGTAATTGCGATGATCAGCGTCTTATAGCAGGACTGCGACATTGTGGCGGACAAATCGGACACTAATTGACACATTTTGGGAACCAGTGACACTAATACAGTGATCAGTGCTAGAAAATATGCACTATCACTGTTCTAATAACACTGCTTTGTACCAATATTCACCCCCCTCCACAATAGACTTCAGTTGGGGTTCACAGCTAGGTTCAGGTTTTCTGGATTTCAAGCAAGATGCGACCTGCTCCCCCGCGAATCGAACCTTGGCATATTTGATCATCCCTAATCTTGAGAAACCCAAATAACTGTTCATTTGTCTTTAACTTCAGGGCCGTCTTTAATATTGATTGGACCCTGGGCAAAAAATGTCTTGCCCCCCCCCCCCCCCCATTCAATTTCACTCTCCACCTGCTCTGAGACATAAAATAAATAGCAGCTAGACTTAAAATCAGTTTACTGTATCAGATCAGGCAGCAATTGCGATTGGTTGCCAGCAGTTACAGCATATCATTACTGCTTACTGACTGGTTGCTAGAGGTTATAGCACACATTATGGCTCACTGATTAGTTGCTAGAGGTTACAGCAAATTATTTCTGCTTGGTAATTGGTTGCTAGAGATTACTGTACAGTAACACTGCTCACTGATTGGTTGCTAGAGGTTACAGCACATCATCTCCTCACTGCAGGGGAGAATTATATACATATGAATGCCGCCTTTATTTACATATCAATGCCACCGACCGCAGCTATTTACTTAGTATTGCCGCCACTACTTACATATGAATGCCAGTTATTTACATGTAAACACAGGGTCTGCAGGTGAGTCATCTGTACACAACAATAGGGCAGAGCTGGGCAGCATTAGTAGCAGCACTTCACACTGAGATATCGGGACACAGCACAGGACTAAAACTTCAAGGGACAAGGGAATTTAAACTGGCATAGTTGGCAAATATGAGGCAGCTGCTTTGGGCCCCACAGCAATGACAATGCCCGGGGCAGCTGCCCCTTTTGCCCTACCCTAAAGACAGCCCTGTTTAGCGTGATAATATAAAATCAGTGAGGTGGTGGGGATGGCAGCGCCCGTCTCTTCCAAACGAGTGACCGAATTACAGCACAAGGTAGTAGCAGACATTCTTCAGATCTTATCGAGGTTGAAAGTGGCATACATTTCCATTAATGATTGTCATAGTTAGATAAGCCTTTGTTCTTGCATCAGAAATGTGCATTTATGGAATCTGCAAATACATTTTACAGTTCAAAGCCGGAGAAAATTAACCGGGATGCAGTGTGACGCATTTATTATAAGTTGGAGGCTTCAGGTAGGAGCGCTTTACAGCACCTTATTGAAATGTGCTTATTGCAGCAAATATATTCGTTTTCCCCTTCTACTGCAAATGAAAAATGAAAAGTGTAAACCAAGGTTTATAGCATTTCAGATTAGAGTGAACCTAGCATCATATTTTTCATTCTAAGTAATTTGTCAGTGCAACATCTCTAGTAAAACCTTGGATTACGAGCATAATTCGTTCCAGAAGAATGCTTGCAATCCAAAGCACTCCTATATCAAAGAGAGATTCCTCATAGGAAATAATGGAATCTCAGATAATCCGTTCGACAACTGCTTGCCTCAGGGCTGCTGATAGAAATCATGGGGCCCCGTACAGCCTACCTGATGGGGCCCCCTTTAGCCACATCCCTGGCCCCGCCCCTATGCCGAGAGGCTAGGGTATACAGACAGCACCCCCCACCAATTTAACACAACTAGAGGATGATCAAATGAAATGGAATCAGTATACAGAGGTTAACTTTTTCTGAGATATATTAAAGGAACACTCTAACCACAATGACCACTTCAGTGATTTGAAGTGATCAAAGGTGGTAGGAGTCAGTATGTGGGATGGCATATGAATATACCAAGGTGGTATAATGATTGGCTTCTAACACGGAGGGCTACACATAGATCAAAATTTGTCCGATTACTGCTAAACTGAATTTTGATGTGTGTGTACCCAGCTTTACCCAACTTCTTGCTTTAGCTGGCTTCTTCCAGCGCTGAATGGTTCCCTACAGCGCTTGTGTATGTTTTACTGACTATGGTGTCCTTTTATGAAGCAGTGAAATCTATTCACTACTTCATTCTCCGGCATTCACAGAGGAGATCTTTCTCCTCTGTATGTCAGTTTATAAAGCGGAGTAGATCGCTTCACCCTTGGAGGAGTGAAGCGATCTACAAACGCTTCTAACACTGGAGAATGGCCCCTAATACTGGAATCTCGTGAGACTTTACAAGATTACAGTATTAGAAATTCACCAATACACAGAGATGTCAATTTATTAAGCAGTGATAAATTATCACAGCTCAATACACTGACACACGGTGTGATTAATGTTAGTAAAATAAAGAGTCCCCCTACATAATATATACATGTATATACACAAACATTATATATATACACACATTATATATAAATATGACAGGGGGACATGGTTACAGTGTTGGGGGGTCTGAACGAGGCATAAGGAAGTTAATCATCTTCCTCTTTCCTCCTCAGATCCCCCAGATTCTGTCTTCACTCCCCGGTTCTCCACCTCTGAGTTGGTGAATCGGGGAGTGTGAATTCTGACACAGATCACCAGTGAAGCGCTGAGATCGCAGCTTCATAAAGTGACCGCTCCACACACTGCAAGGTTGGACTTTATTTCATTTCCTGGAGATGGGCTGTATTATATATATATATGTATACACTTTCTTTGCTGTTAATACTCAACTTTATGAATATGTTAGGAATATGCTGGGACTTTTCAGGTGCTATATAAATATATTCAACATACAACTATATTAAAAGAATGATTTTGTGAAATGCATCTGTGTGTAGTCCCTGAAAAGTCCCATTATTTTCCTAACATATTCATGAATTTAGCTTTCACTTCCACCAGACCTGTCCTGCTGAGGTGCAGGGCAAGTTTACAGCACAGATTTGTACAGAGGCAGAACAGCAGTGATTACAGGAGAAGAATGCAATCTGTCACCTGTTATCTTGCCTTGAGGAGAGCTCCAGTGTTCTGTCCTTCCCGAGGAGGGGGGAGGGAGGCTCGGGTGCTGATAGGAATACACTAGGAATACACCTCCCCTCTTCTCTTATCCATAGACCCCTGTGTTATCTGAGATCCAGGCTCCTGCGGTGATGCTCTCCTCCTCCCTAGGTCAGCCCTGTGCAGTCAGACTTTTTTCTTTTTTTTTAATTATTCTAAATGCTGTTAAGATTGCTCGGGCCCCCCCTGCTGGCTGGGCCCGGTACAACAGGGTCAGCTGTACTGGCTTATCAGCGGCCCTGGCTTGCCTATGCAGTACCGCATGTGGCCAGAGGTGCGGGGGTGCCGGAGACACTCGGAAGCACTGGGAGGCGCTCTAAGACACTCCGGAACCTGAATATTTAGTAAGGCCTATGCCTATCCAATCCCTGGGGTGGTGTGCCCAGAACAGCCTTTCTCAACCTTTTCAACACAGAGGAACCCTTGAAATAGTTCTCCAGTCTCGGGGAACCCCTTCTAAAAATTAGAAATCTACAACTCATGATACATTAGTGCGATGGTCAGGGGGAAGAATGGTCCTTACACTTGTGGTCATTGGGAAGAATTACCTCCTTACAGATAGCTAAAAAGATCAGTGGTGTCAGTGGGAACTTATCTGAGAGGCAGAAATGGCCCAATGCTGAAGGAACCCCTACAACCTCTGGAGGAACCCTGGTTGAAAATCAATGGCCTAGATGGTGGATGGGTTCCTGTTAGATAGGCTGGAGCACAGAGGAAATTGTCTTCCCCTGAGTGGGAATGAATCTGTGAGCTCAAGGGGGCTGCTTGCCCTGTTGCTAGGGTTGCCACCTTTTCTTCAAGCCTGAACACTTTCTGTAGTATACACTATAGGATTATAAAAGACCTGGGACACTTTTGGGTGCCCCAAGGAGAGTAGTAACTATGCGGTGAACAGTGGGTGTGACAAAACTGCTCCTGCTGACATCACCAGACAGACGCTTGCAGCTTCCGGACAGCAACAAATTTGTGTGTGACTATCTCAGTTACTTGAGGAGCCCCAGCTCAGTCTGAATAATGTGTTTGGGTTTCAGGCAAACTGAAACCTCTACACATGATTCAAAACCTGGACTGTCCGGATAAATCCCGGGCAGGTGGCAGCCCTACCTGTTGCATTCCTGGGCTGGACGATGGACTGCTTTCTTAGGGCTGCATGCATGAACTGTGTACGCTCTAGGCCCTGGTGAGTAGAGCTTCTTCACTTGCTGAAATTTTCATGGTTCCCAGCTGGGAACTACTTCAGTCTCCTATTACCTGCTCTACACTTTTGTGCATGGTCCCCAGCTGTGTATATATAGACTGTTCTAGCTTGCTACTACTACGTAGGCAATTACTTTTGCTACCACTAAAATAGAAGTGTAGAGGTAACCCCGTAGGGTAGGGTGACCAGATGTCCCCGTATTAAGCCCACTTTCCCCGGAGACCGTCTGTCCCCAGATTGCAAGGGCGGCTGGGGGGCCCAAGACCCGGCAACTCCCCCTGCACCTCTGCCTGTCAGTTCACTATGCATAGGGGGGAGGTGGGAGGAGGCGATCGGCAGGTCTGTGGTGGCCGTGGGATCTCCCTGGGGTTTGTAGTTCTCTTCCTAAATCTGTACAGTGGAGAGGGGAGGGACCTCTGACCCAGACATCTATCAGTTTCACTCTTCGGTGTACAAGTGAGTCAACTCTCTTGCTGATAGATGCCCGGGTCAGAGACCCCTCCCGTCTCCACTGTACAGACTCAGGAAGAGAACTACAAGCCCCAGGGAGATCCCACAGCCTGCAAACACCACAGAGCTGCCAGTCACATCCTCCCACCTCCCCCCACTGCATACTGAACTGCAACAGAAATTATCTGATGTGCAGGGGGAGAAGCTGACCACAGACTGTCATCAACATTGATTGGTGTGTGACCATGGGGTGAAAGTGTGGGATGGAGGGGGGGGGATACAGAGATGGGCTGAGGGTTGGAAGTGAAGTGGGTACAGAGATGTGCTGGGGGTTGGGGTGGAGTGGGTACAGAGATGTGCTGGGGGATGGAGGTGGAGTGGGTACAGAGATGTGCTGGGGTTGGGGGTGGAGTGGGTACAGAGATGTGCTGGGGTTGGGGGTGGAGTGGGTACAGAGATGTGCTGGGGGATGGAGGTGGAGTGGGTACAGAGATGTGCTGGGGGTTGGGGGTGGAGTGGGTACAGAGATGTGTTGGGGGTGGCATGGGTACAGAGATGTGCTGGTGGTTGGGGGTGGAGTGGGTACAGAGATGTGTTTGGGGTTGGGGGTGGAGTGGGTACATAGATGTGTTGGGGGTGGAGTGGGTACAGAGATGTGCTGGGGGTTGGGGGTGGAGTGGGTACAGAGATGTGTTGGGGGTTGGGGGTGGAGTGGGTACAGAGATGTGCTGGGGGTTGGGGGTGGAGTGGGTACAGAGATGTGTTGGGGGTTGGGGGTGGAGTGGGTACAGAGATGTGTTGGGGATTGGGGGTGGAGTGGGTACAGAGATGTGTTGGGGGTACGGGGTGGAGTGGGTACAGAGATGTGTTGGGGGTTGGGGGTGGAGTGGGTACAGAGATGTGTTGGGGGTTGGGGGTGGAGTGGGTACAGAGATGTGTTGGGGATTGGGGGTGGAGTGGGTACAGAGATGTGTTGGGGGTTGGGGGTGGAGTGGGTACAGAGATGTGTTGGGGATTGGGGGTGGAGTGGGTACAGAGATGTGTTGGGGGTACGGGGTGGAGTGGGTACAGAGATGTGTTGGGGGTTGGGGGTGGAGTGGGTACAGAGATGTGTTGGGGGTTGGGGGTGGAGTGGGTACAGAGATGTGTTGGGGGTGAAGTGGGTTCACAGCACAGATGTGTTAGGCTTTTTCACACTGCCAGACAGATGTGAGATCCAATCCCTATCCCTCCGGATGAGGAGTGTCACTCAACAGCCCTCTTGGTTGTTCCTGTTGTTCCTCCTGGAGACTTGCCTGGCAGTGTTCTCCTGCTGTCCTCTTTGCTCCCAATGCCTCCTGGCCAGGATAACTCTGCGGTTTTAGGAAGTCCCTGTCCGCACAAGAGCCCAGGCCCAAGGTCACCCCCCCCAGACTGGGGAGCTCCTTCAAAGGCCCCCCGACAGCCTAACACCCCATCTCCAGCTTCCACCCGAACAAACTCCTCCCCAGCTGGGCTGACCTTGAGTATTTGAGGAGGCCTGCCCCCTGCCAATCCAAGTTGGGGATTGGTCAGGGCCCTCAGAAGGTCCAAGGCAGCTCCACCTCACTTCACCTCTAGAAGGTTCTAGTGCAGTGATGGCGAACCTTGGCACCCCAGATGTTTTGGAACTACATTTCCCATGATGCTCTGGCACTCTGCAGTGTACTGGAGCATCATGGGAAATGTAGTTCCAAAACATCTGGGGTGCCAAGGTTCGCCATCACTGTTCTAGTGCATTCTAGAAATAAGGAGAAGTCTCTGTGATGCTGTCTGTGAGTCATCCAGCTCTCTCTGTATTTCTGCCCAGCCCAGGACAAAATAAATAAATAAACAGATTTGGCTGCCAGCCAAGCCTGCACAAATTGACCTGTACTGGAAAAAAAAAAGCTTTTTACAATTCTAGCACTAGAGGGTGCTACAGAAGTGTCCTCCAGTAGTAACCCGTTTTGTCATGGAGTATTCTGTATCACCCCTAAAACCCCTCTCCAGTTCCACTAGTGTAGTGCTCACCCCTGAGATGATTGCCAACAAGGGTTTCTCCACCAAGTATTAAAGCGGGAGTCCGCCGTTTTTTTTTTTTTTAAAGCCATGAGCTACAAATACTGCAGCTGCTGACTTTTAAAATAATGACACTTACCCACCCAGCACGCCCGCGATGTCGGCACCCGAAGCCGATCTCTTGATCGTCTCTCAGGTGCTGCCGCCGCCATCTTGGGTATGGGAATCAGGAAGTGGAGCCTTTCGGCTTCATTTCCCGGTTCCCTACTGCGCATGCGCGAGTCGCGCTGCACAATAAGGATGGTCCCCACTGTCTCTGGGATCCGTGTGTTTCCCAGCAGGCAGTGGGGGACCTTTGGAAAGGGGCATAGATTCTGCGGAAAGGGGCGTACTTTCTGCAGAATCTATGCCGGAAGTGGGTGCAGATACCTGTACTGTACAGGTACCTGCACCCCCCTGAAAGGTGCCAATTGTGGCGCCGGAGGGGGGGAGGGTTCCAATGAGCGGAAAGTCCACTTTAGGGTGGACCTCCTCTTTAAGTCATGTTTTGCTTGAGGATCAAATATTTATCAAATACTTATTTTACTCACTGATCTGCAACTCAATTGATAACATTTGTATTATGTGTTTTTTCTGGATTTGTGGTCGATATTCTCTCTCTGTGATTTAAAATACACCTATGATAAAAATGATAGACCCTTCATTTCTTTGTAAGTGGGCAAACTTACAAAATCTGCAGGGAATCAAATAATTATTTTCCCTGTACAGTACGGGCATATTATTTTATTTTATGTGATTTTAGTATTCTTCTAGGATGATCAGCCTTCAGGATAAAGTTGTTATTGCCGAGAAGAAGCTGTGTTTACGAAATGCATTGACAGAAATGGACATTCAATGTACATACCATCATACAGTGGATTGATTTATCTGTAAGTACTGTACTACCAAAAGTATTGGGACGCCTGCCTTTACAGGCACATGAACTTTAATGGCATCCCAGTCTTTTGCCCCGTACACACGAGCGGACATTTCGACAACAAAATCCATCGGATTTTTTCCGTCAGATTTTGTGCCAAACTTTTCTTGTACACACATGGTCGCACAAAGTTGTCAGAAAATCCGATCGTTCGGAACGAGGTGACGTTCGTTGCGTACAACGGGACTATGTAGAAGGCTAGTAGCCAATAGCTTTGGTCTCCTAGTTTAACCTGAGCATGCGTGGCACGTTGCCCGTCGGAATTCTCTACAAACGATCGGAAAAAGTCTGATCGGATTTTGTTGTCCGAAAATTTTAGATCCAGCTCTCAAACTTTTTCCGTTGGGATTTCCGATGGAAAAAGTCCGATAGAGCCCACACACGATTGGATTTTGCGACAACATAATCCGATCTGACCTTTTCCGTCGGAAAATCCAACCGTGTGTACAGGGCATTAGTAGGGTTCAGTATTGAGTTGACCCACCCTTTGTAGCTACAACAGCTTCACCTCTTCTTGGAAGGCTGTACACAAGGTTTACAAGTGTGTCTATGGGAATGTTTCACCATTCTTCCAGAAGCGCATTTGTGAGGTCAGGCACTGATTTTGCAAGAGACGGCCTGGCTCGCAGTCTCAATTCATCCCAAAGGTGTTCTATCAGGTTGAGGTCAGGACTCTGCAGGCCAATCAAGTTCCTCCACCCCAAACTCGCTCATCCATGTCTTTATGGACCTTGCTTTTTGCACTGGTCCAAATCATTTGGTGGAGGGGGGATTATGGTGTGGGGTTGCTTTTTAGGGGTTGGGCTTGGCGAAGGTGAAGGGAACGCTTAAGGCAGTGATGGCGAACCTTGGCACCCCAGATGTTTTGGAACTATATTTCCCATGATGCTCCACTACACTGCAGAGTACATGAGCATCATGGGAAATGTAGTTCCAAAACATCTGGGGTGCCAAGGTTCGCCATCACTGTATTAAGGCGTCAGCATACCAAGACATTTTGGACAATTTAATGCTCCCAACTTTGTGGGAACAGTTTGGGGATGACCCCTTCCTGTTCCAACATGATGGCGCAAAAGTGCACAAAGCAAGGTCCATAAAACATGGATGAGCAAGTTTGGATGAGTGGGAGTCTGCGCTGCTATCCATCTATCCAAACAAGACCCCCATAGAGAGAGGGACAGCGTGACCCCGCTGAGGAGATGAAGGGGCTCAGGTAAGTAAAACGGGGGGCCGGTGACTGCCAGTTGTTTTTTCACCTTAATGCATAGGATGCATTAAAGTGAAATAACACAAAGGTTTACAACCTCTTTAACTATAGACAAATTCTATATAAACATATATGCAAGAATGGGTGTTACTCTCGTGAAATGCTGATGTAACTTTATGAAACAGTATAAGCCCGGTACACACAGTCGGAGATTCCGACGGAATCTGTCCGATCGGACCATTTTGTCGGATAATCCGACTGTGTGTGGTCTCCATCGGACTGTTTCCGTCGGAGTATCCGATGGACCAAGTTTTCCAACTTGTCGATAAAATTTTCCGACAACATGATCCGATCGGACCTTGTCCGATCATGTGTAGAGAATTCCCATCGGACAAAGTGCCACGCATGCTCAGATCAAATTCCTACACCAAAGCTATTGGCTACTAGCCTGAACGTAGTCCCGTCGTAACGAAATTACGTCATCACGTTCTGAACGATCGGATTTTCCGACAACTTTGTCCGACCGTGTGTATGCAACAGTTTCGGACAAAATTCGTCAGACAAAATCCAACAGACAAAATCCGTCAAAGAAAATCCGATGGATTTGGTTGTCGGAATGTCCGACTGTGTGTACAAGGGCTTAGAATGCTAGAGGCTTGAATGGTTAGTCAGGAAGAGATTAGGAAAGGAAGGAACTCTACACTCTTGAAGAATGTAACATCTACAGTGCCTTGCAAAAGTATTCACCCCCCCCCCTGGCTTTTTACTTATTTTGTTACATTACAGACTTTAGTTCAATGTTTTTTTAATCTGAATTATATGTGATGGATCAAAACACAATAGTCTAAGTTGGTGAAGTAAAATTAGAAAAATACATACATCAAACTATTTTTCAGAAATAAAAAAATTATAATTGGCACGTGCGTATGTATTCACCCCCTTTGTTATGAAGCCCATAAAAAGCTCTGGTGCAATCTAAGTATCACATGACCTGTCATTACATAGACACACCTTTCTGAAAGGCCCCAGAGGCTGCAACACCTAAGCAAGAAGCACCACTAACCAAACACTGCCATGAAGACCAAGGAACTCTCCAAACAAGTAAGGGACAATGTTGTTGAGAAGTACAAGGGTCAGGGTTAGGTTATAAAAGAAATATCCAAATCGTTGATGATCCCTAGGAGCACCATCAAATCTATCATAACCAAATGGAAAGAACATGGCACAACAGCAAACCTGCCAAGAGACGAGCGCACACCAAAACTCACAGACCGGGCAAGGAGGCCATTAATTAGAGAGGCAGCACAGAGACCTAAGGTAACCCCGGAGGAGCTGCAGAGTTCCACAGCAGAGATTGGAGTATCTGTACATAGGACGTCAATAAGCCGTTCGCTCCATAGAAATGGGCTTTATGGCAGAGCGGCCAGAAGAAAGTTATTACTTTCATCACGTTTTGAGTCTGCGAAAAGGCATGTGGGAGACTCCCAAAATGTATGAAGGAAGCTGCTCTGGTCTGATGAGACTAAAATTTAACTTTTTGGCCATGAAAGAAAACGCTATGTCTGGAGCAAACCCAACGCATCGCATCACCCAAAGAACACCATCCCCACTGTGAAACATGGTGGTGGCAGCATCATGCTGTGGGGATGTTTGTCAGCAGTCGGGACTGGGAAACTGGTCAGAGTTGTGGGAGAGATGGATGGTGCTAAATACAGGGAAATTCTTGAGCAAAACCTGTAGAACTCTGTGTGAGATTTGAGGTTAGGACGGAGGTTCACCTTCCAGCAGGACAATGACCCCAAACACACTGCTAAAGCAACACTTGAGTGGTTTAAGGGGAAACATGTAAATGTGTTGGAATGGCCTAGTCAAAGCCCAGACCTCAATCCAATAGAAAATCTGTGGTCAGCCTTAAAAATTGCTGTTCACAAGTGCAAAACCATCCAACTTGAAGGGGCTGGGGCAGTTTTGCAAGGAGGAATGGGCAAAAATCCCAGGGGTAAGATGTGGCAAGACTCATAGAGACTTATCCAAAGCGACTTGGAGATTTGTGATAAAGGTGGCTCTACAGAGTATTGACTTTAGGGGGGTGAATAGTTATGCACATTGACTTTTTCTGTTATTTTGTCCTATTTGTTGTTTGCTTCACAATAAAAAAAAAAAAATCTTCAAAGTTGTGGGCGTGTTCTGTAAATTAAATGATGCAAATCCTCAAACAATCCATGTTAATTCCAGGTTGTGAGGACACAAAACACGAAAAATGCCCAGGGGGTGAATACTTTTGCAAGGCACTGTATTGCCTCGTACACATGATCGGACTTTTTCACAACAAAACCGTGGATTTTTGTTTGAAGGGTGTTGGCTCCAACTTGTCTTGCATACACACGGTCACACAAATTTTGGCCAACAATTACGAAACGTAGTGATGTACAAGGCGTACGTGATGTCGCCATTACAAAAGCTAGTTTTACAAGACCGAGCACTTCCGGCTCAGACTTTTCTGCGACGGACTTGTGTACACACGATCGGAAAGTCAGACAACAAACATTTGTTGGCGGAAAATTTTAAAACCTGCTAGCCAACATTTGTTAGCGGAAAGTCCGACAACAAATGTCCGATGGAGCATCGTGTGTAAGTGACATAACTCTACCTCCTTTTGAAGCAAACACCATACCATATGTTACCAGATGTCACTATGTAAGTCTTGTCTTGCTTATCTTCCTGAAGAATAAACAACTTTTCTTGAAGTATTGTACAAGTTAAAGCGGAGGTTCACTGTCTGTTTTTTTTTTTCAAACTCACTGTTTTGGAGAATTAGCTTGCCCGATGTCCAGTTTCATTGTAAAGATGAACTTATATAAAATCAAGATGGCCGTTTTCATCTTGCTTGTGGGCATTTGAAGCTCACAAGCATTTACTTCCTTCTTCCATCGATGCTGAGCTACCAGCATTCCTTGCTATTTCCCACGCATGCTCAATAGTAACTACGTGGAACGCCGTAAAGTTCATAGTTGCCATCACAACGGGCGGCTGTGTTGCGTTTGTTAAAGCAGAGGTCCACCCTAAAGTGGACCTTCCGCTCATCGGAACCCTCCCCCCCTCCGGTGCCACAATCGGCACCTTTCAGGGGGGAGGGGGGTGCAGTTACCTGGATAATCCAGGTAACTGCACCCACTTCCGGGATAGCTCTCTGCAGAAAGGGGCGTAACTTACGCCCCTTTCCGCAAGTGCCCGCCCCTTCCCGCAAGTGCCCCGCTGCCTGCTGGGAAACACACAGATCCCAGAGGCAGCGGGGAGCGTCCTTATTGCGCAGCGCGATTCGCGCATGCGCAGTAGGGAACCGGGAAATGAAGCCGAAAGGCTCCATTTCCTGATTCCCATACCCAAGATGGCGGCGGCAGGACCCGACAGACGACCTAGAGATCGGCTTCGGGTGCCGACATCGCGGGCGCGCTGGACAGGTAAGTGTCACTATTTTAAAAGTCAGCAGCTGCAGTATTTGTAGCTGCTGGCTTTAAAAAAAAAAAAAAAAACGTGGAGTCCCGGTGGACTCCCGCTTTAAATATGATTTTTTTAAAATATTAATCAGACATAAGATACACGGGACAATATTACAATAGTGAGTTGGTCAGATTACTGTCAGTTTTTTATGGTTTGAGTAGATTTCTCAAACAAATGCTGTTTCATACAATAGGTACGTAGATACCATTGTTGTATTCAATTGACAGTTTTCAACAGGCTATTGTCATTATAGTTACAGTAAACAAGTAAACATTACTTGTTTGAGATTCATTTAGCTCTCAAACTGAAAGAATGACTGTTATGCCCCATACACACGGTCGGATTTTCCGACGGAAAATGTGCGATTGGATCATGTTGTCGGAAAATCCGATCGTGTGTGGGCTCCATCGGGCTTTCTCCGTCGGATTTTCTGACGCGCAAAGTTTGAGAGCAAGATCTAAAAATTTCCGACAACTAAATCTGATCGCATAAATTCCGACAATTCTGATGGACAAAGTGCCACGCGTGCTCAGAATAAACAAAGAGACAAAAGATATTGGCTACTAGCCCGTTTTATAGTCCCAACATACGTGTTTGACATCACCTCGTTCAGAACGATCTGATTTTCCAACAACTTTGTTTGACCGTGTGTATGCAAGACAAGTTTCGGACAAAAATCCGTCTGAAAAAAAATCAGACGGATTTTGTGGTCGGAATGTCCGACCGTGTGTATGGGGCATTAGATTACTGTCAGGTTTGGTTTGAGTAGACAATGGGTAGATACCATTTCTGTATTCAATTGGCAGTTTTCAACAGTCCATTGTTTCTACAGCTACAGTAAATAGGTATGTTTTCTGTTGTTTGGGTAACTATGGTAAACAACCTGACATAAAAGGGGATCCAGGCATAAGCCACACCACATCATGCTTTGAAGATCAGAAGCCACTCATGATATAACATATTTGCCTGGTGTCCAAGAAGCATGGTTGCCAATGGAGATCACAAACATACAGTAACAGAAGATAAGTAACCTTTAAGTGTATTTGTACTGTTATAGACCATAGGCTGCATTTGTTAGGCATTTTGTTTGTTATATATATCTATTGCTTGTTATATATATATATATTGCTTGTTATATATATCTATCAGTCTTGTATTGTATTCCTAATGCCGTGTACACACGTCCGGACTTTGACGGACTTGGTCCGGCGGACAATCTGACGGACTTTGCAGCTGAGGTCCGCTGGACTTTCAAACGAACGGACTTGGCCACACACGATCCCTCCAAAAGTCAGACGAATTCGAACGTGATGACGTAGAATAAGGAAGTTCATAGCCAGTAGCCAATAGCTGCCCTAGTGCCGGTTTTAGTCTGTCGGACTAGCACACAGAAGACCGGATTTTTTCGACCGGACTCGAGTCCGTCGGAAAGATTTGAAGCAAGTTTTATTTCTAGGTCTGCCAGACTTTTGGGAATAAAAAGTCCGCTAGAGCCCACACACGATCGAATTGTCCAACGGATTCCAGTCCACCAGACCAAGTCCTTCGAAAAGTCTGGCCGTGTGTACGCGGCATTAAAATTGTAATAGTTTTGTATGTACAGCATCTTTGTATAGTAAAAGCACATTTACACACTGCAGAAGTCTCAGCTTCCTTGTTATACCACGGAGTAACCTTGCTAGATAGACGCAAGCAAAACAGCGGCGTCACAGGAAGTTCCCCGCCCCCTTGTGATGGCAAAAACAAGTGTACACAACAAAAGGCACTGTTGTAATCGTCCCCCCTCTGATTTCGAAATCTCGCGATAACTCGCGGCAGGCCTCCGCAATGACTCCTGGGAACAATGACACAAGCTCCCAGGAGCCAGTGTGCGGCTGAAAGGAAATGATGAAATACTCGCAAAGTACCCACCCCATATCCGCAGAACACACAGACAGGAAACAGAGAGGAACATCAGGAGAGCACAGATACAGTAGAAAAGAAAAAAAAAGGTTCAGTTTTTAAAGTGGGGTGCCCATTTAAAAAAAAATAAAAATTAAAAGTCAGCAGCTACAAATACTGCAGCTGCTGACTTTTAATAATCGGACACTTACCTGTCCCAGGGTCCAGCGATGCGGGGGGATCGAAGCCCCGCTCATCTCCCCCTCTGTTCGGCGGCGGCGGCATTGTGATTGTGGGCGCCCAGCTGTGGCATCACAGCCGGGAACCCACTGCGCATGCGCGAGCGGTGCCGCGCGCCATGAGTGGCCGCGCAATCATCTGGGACCTGTCCACGTGCCCCAGATGATTGACAGGAGGGAGGGGGCAGACCTGCGGGGGAAGTGATGTCACCAGCCCAGGCACTGAAGGAGGCAGACTACGAGGGACCCCCTAGCAAAGGCCATTTAGAGGTGAGTTAAAAAAAAAATCCAATTTTTTTTTTACATTTTTTTTAGGAATATTAATGATTTTTTCTTGGGGGGGGGGGGGGGGGCAACTCCACTTTAAGTGAATACATTGCTGTAATCTGATTGAGAAAATTTTGTAAAATTGGGTGGAACTCCACTTTAAGGATTCTTCATTTTCTACTATGAAACAAATTGCAAACGAAGGGCAGAGGATTTAATAAATGGAAAGATGAAAAACGACTGAAGTTCCGCTTTGTGCGTGTACAGGCAGGCGTCCCAATACATTTGGTAATATAGTGCGTGCTATTTTATTCCTTAAATATATAAGCATAAAAATCTCCTGTATAAGATTGATGAATTACAAGAGGTCTATGATGGATGTACTTTATCGACGTATAAATAAAGGAAATGCTGGTACTATTTACATGCTGGTAATTTTGCTACTTTTTCCTCGGGGGTAACATCTAAACTCCCACTTCTACGCAGATGGATGGTTGGCAGACGCGGGCTTTAATCACTTTCCTTCATTCAATGACCATTTTCTGAACTCTAAGATTGGCGGAACGTCATGCACTTGCCCACAGCGGAGCAATCATTGTTATCTTCCAGTCTCCGATTTAATGTCGCTGTAAACATCTACCTGTAAATCCTTTTTCAATTTCTATCTCCGCGGTTCGTGAAAACAGTGCGCCGGGTAACACTAATTAGCTTGTAGATTTGGAAGCAGCCTTGAATTATATATAAGCTTGTTCCCATCTCTCCTATAGCGGAGATTCCCCGGGCTGTGCTCACATATGCCGTCATTTTACACCGCCTAATTTGCCCCGGGGGAACGTGAAAACCTGCTTAGTCTTTACAATTAGACTTTGTATTGCCGCCATGCATAAAAATCGCGGAGAGTTCCTCGTGCCGCAGACTCGCTTTGCATTTTTTTTATTTCTAGGTATTTTGTTGCCAAGGTGTGAAATTGCCTAATTACACCGGCGGTTTCGGTGTACACCCAACAAATTGTTCCCCACCAGAGAGTTTGAGGAATATGTCGGCATTTCTGCATATTCTGTAGAAAGGCGCAGAGCAGCATCCTGAGGTCCGGAGATGGAGGATTTCAAGTCTCGGGGGACAAAAATCTGATGTCCCCCCCATCTCTGATTCTCTGCAATGGCGGCATGAATTTTCCTGATTAACCGCTTAAGGACAGGAAAGGATTTGCCTCCTTAGTGACCAGGTCATTTTTACGGCACTGCGTTGCTTTAACTGACAATTGCGCGGTCGTGCGACGCTGTACCCAAACAAAATTGATGTTCTCTTTTTCCCACAAATAGAGCTTTCTTTTGGTGGTATTTGATCACCTCTGCGGTTTTTATTTTTTTTGCGTTATAAACAAAAAAAGGCCGACAATTTTGAAATAAAAAACAATATTTTGTACTTTTTGCTATAATAAATATCCCCAAAAAAAACCAAAAAAATATATTTTTTCCTCAGTTTAGGCCGATATGTATGCTACATATTAAAAAAAAAGAAAATCACCATAAGCGTATATTGATTGGTTTGCGCAAAGGTTATAGCGTCTACAAAATCGGGGATAGATTTATCGCATTTTTATTATTATTTAAATTTTTACCAGTAATGGCGGCGATCTGCGATTTTTATCAGGACTGAGACCTTGCGGTGGACAAATCGGACACTTTTGACACTTTTTTGGGACCACTGACATTTATGACATATAAATATCCACTGCTATAAATATCCACTGATTACTGTATAAATGTCACTGGCAGGGAAGGGGTTAACACTAAGGGGCAATCAAGGGGTTAAATGTGTTCCCTAGGTATGTTCTAACTGTGGGGGGAATGTGGCTGACTAGAGCAGGAGAGAGATCGTTGTTCCTAGTTGGTAGGAACACACAATCTGTCTCCTCTCCCCTGACAGAACCGGGATTTGTGTGTTTACACACATAGATCCTGGTTCTCGCACTGTCATGGGCGATCGCAGGTGCCCGCGGGCACGCACATCGGCTCCAGGGACACGCTGCGGGCTGCTACAGCGTCTTAAAGAGCCGATGTACAGCTACGAAGGCTTGCACAGGGGAGCCAACCTGCTGCAGTGTGACTGCGGATGGCTGGTCAGGAAGGGGCTAATAATGTCGGTAATCTGCTATTTTTAGTGTGACTGTGACATTGTGGCAGACAGATCAGACACTTTTGACATTTTTTTGGGACCATTGACATTTATACAGCGATCACAGCAAAAAATAGCCTTTGATTACTGTATAAATGTCACTGGCAGGGAAGGGATTAACACTAGGGGGCGATCAAGGGGATAAATGTTTGTCCTAGAGAGTGTTTCTAACTGTGGAGGGGGGGGGGGGGGTGGGA
Source organism: Lithobates pipiens (assembly GCF_037356315.1). Classification (NCBI taxonomy): domain Eukaryota; kingdom Metazoa; phylum Chordata; class Amphibia; order Anura; family Ranidae; genus Lithobates; species Lithobates pipiens. The sequence continues at coordinate 36,641,614 of NW_027507764.1, read as the reverse complement.
CTGTCTGGAGGAGGAGAGAGATCGCTGTTCATAATCAGTATGAACAACAGATCTGTCTCCTCTCTCCTGACAGAACGGAGAACTGTCTGTTTACTTCAGAAGAGATCGAGTGTGCCTGGTGGACATCGTGGCCGTCGGGCATGTGCATCAGTTCTGTCATTGCGCCGCGCGCGCGCCCCCTAGGGCTCTTAAAGCGACCGACATACAATGACGGCAATTCGCACAGGGGAGCCAATCAGCCACAGCACAACTGCGGCGGCTGGTCCTTAAGCGGTTAAAAGTGATTTCTAATTTCCTCTACTAAATATGGCCTTCTTCAAACAGATGGCAGGCTTTACCACCCTCCAAAAAGTGATTTGTGGTGGATTGCTTTTCAGATCACGGCTGACAGCCGATTTACAGGTGCCTGCCATTTTCTCCCCCCAGGGGATTGTTTTTAATTATAATGGGAATTTTACATTGAACTACCACGTCACAATGGCCACATCCAGGGCCAGATCTATCCTATTTGCCCATTCCCTGTTCAGGTCATGACCCGAAAGTAGACATGTGCACTGCTGAAAAATTAGTTCGTTTTCATTTATTTATTTTTTTTCAGGTCATTCGTTATGATCGCAATTCGTGAACTTGTGAATTCGAAAATTCATAATTTCGAAAATTCGTAAATTCAAAAATAAGAAAGAAAATCTCAAAATTCGAAAGAATGAAAATCCAAAAATAAGAAAGAATAACTAATAATGACTAATGCCGCGTACACACAGTCGGAATTTTGGCCAACAAAAGACCGATGAGAGCTTTTCGTCGGAAAATGCGACCGTGTGTATGCTCCATCGGAATTTTGCTGGCCGAATTCCCGCCAGCAAAAGATTGAGCGCAGGTTCTCAATTTTTCCGGAAATTCCGATCGTGTGTATGCAATTCTGACACGCAAAAACTCATGCATGCTCAGATTCAGATTCTACGAGACGGAAGCTATTGGCTACTGGCTATTGAACTTCCTTTTTCTAGTCCCCTTGTCCGTGATGTACGTCTCAGCGTTCTTGACGGTCGGAATTTGGTGTGACCGTGTGTATGCAAGACAGCTTGAGCGAAATCCCGTCAGAATTCCGTTGGGAAAACCATCAGAGCTTTTTCCAACCAAAATTCAGATTGTGTGGACGGGGCATTGGCTGACAGCTGATCACGTGATAAGGGGTCGGGATCGACCCCTTGCACGGATCGGTGATCAGGCGAGTCTCACGGACTCGCCGATCACAGAGCGCGCCGCGCGCGCCCCTCAGGGCGCGCGCAGGCCGCTCGTACCCGGGACGACGTCAATAGACGTAGTCCCGGAAAAGTAGATCCGCGCTAATGCCGTCATTTGGCAATAGCGCGGATCCCAAGTGGTTAAAAATAAATAAAAAACGGCGGAACTCCCGCTTTAAATCATAGGTATTGATATTTCCTTTCAAATGTGGCTGTTAGTAAACGTAACGAATGCAAATTTATTTGAAATGACAAATTATCGACTGCCGCATCTAAACAATAAATTCGTATTCGTTACATTCCCTAAGGCCGCGTACACACGCACGGACTGTTCGCCCAACTTTGTCCGCTGAACAGTGTTTGGGCGGACAGTCCGCTCGTGTGTGGGCTTTCAGCGGACAGTTTCAGCGGACAGTTTGACGAACAAGGTTTTTCGGAAATTCCGTAAAACTGTCCGCTGAAACCTTGTTTCAGCGAACAGTCCGCTCGTGTGTAGGCTTGTTCGTCAAACAAAGTTGCGCGCATGCTCAGAAAGGATTTTCACGCCGAAAGTTGTAATGCAGTGTATAGGACGTCGTATTTTTCGTCCCGTCGTACGTGCCGTTCACGTCATCGCGCACGGTTTCAGCAAACTGTTCGTTCGTCGTGTGTGGCCATGTCCGTCCATGCTAATTTTGAGCGGACTGTTTGCCGAAACTGTTTGACGGACAAAGTTGGGCGAACAGTCCGCCCGTGTGTACGCGGCCTTACAGCCAAATTTGAAAGGAAATTCCAATACCTATAATTTAATAGTTAGTTATTATTTCAGATTTTCGAATTTTCTGATTTTCGAATTTACAAATTTACGAATTTAGGAATTCTCAAATTTACACAGTTTCGAATAGTTGAATTCACGAATATTCAGAAAAATTCGTTAAACAGGTTTTTCGTTAATTCGGATGTTTCCGAATGAAAGAATTTGTCGAAATTATTATTATTATTATTATTATTCAGGATTTATATAGCACCAACAATTTACGCAGAGCTTTACAATATAAAAGGAGACAATACAGTTACAATACAATAAAATGCAAGAGGATTAAAGTGGTTGTAAAACCTTACAACACACTTTGACCTACAGGTAAGCCTACATTAAGGCCGCGTACACACGGGCGGACTGTATGGCGTACTTAGTCCGTCATACAATCCGACGGACAGTCCGTCATACTTTCGACTGAACGGACTTGACCACACACGGATACCCAAACAGTCCGTCGAAAGCTTGCGCGATGACGTGTACAGCACGTACGACGGGACTAGAAATAGGAAGTCCAATACACAGCAAAGCACCCTTCCGCCGTGTAAATCCTTTGTGGGCATGCGCCATTCTTAGTCCGTCGAACTAGCCTACTGACGAGCGGATTGTCCGCTGAAACCAAAGTACGACGGACAGAATTTCGAAAAATCCGAAATACTTAGTACGCCAGACTGCACGCTGAAAAAGTCCGCTGAAGCCCACACACGATCGGACTGTCCGCTGAAATGTGTTTCGACGGACTAAGTACGCCATACAGTCCGCCCGTGTGTACGCGGCCTAAGGCTTACCTGTAGGTCCAAGAAATATCTCCTAAACCTATACGGTTTAAGAGATATTTGCCCGAATACAGGCACCGCTGTAGACGTAGACAGCGGCGCGCAGGCGCACTGAGCGTGGCATTTTCAACAACAGAGCTGCCGCGCGTGTCGGCTCCCGTGCGCATGCGTGGGAGTGACGTCATCGCAGCTTCACCGAATGACAGCGGCGGAGCTGCGAGACCCCACCGAGAAGATGGATGCTCCAGACTACAGGGGACAACGATGACATCGCTGGCTCCTGTGTCAGGTAAGTGACACATAATGATCTACTATGCGATGCACAGTAGTCCATTATGCTTTGTCTTTGCAGGGAATGAAAGAGGAAGTAAACTCATCAGGGTTTACTTCCTCTTTAAGAGGGCCCTGCTCAGAAGAGCTTACAATCTAATAGAAATGAGTTAAAAAAACTAATTTGAAACTGTACCTCTTATCCCTTATCCAGTCTCAGTCTGATCCCGAGTGGGGTGACTGGATAACGAGGGTCCTAAACCACAAACATGCATCTCCGTAGTACGGAACATACAGTGCGCACTAAAACTTCACCCCACTTTCAGGGAGAAGTCGAACATACCCTGCCACGACTCCTAGCACAGTCTGAGCATTGTAATATGCTGATCAATACACACAGTCGAACTAGATCCTAGTCTGTTATCTATACCAACACACTATATGCATGCCTGACGTTACCCAAACTGTCATATTTTGCATGTATCAGAATGGATCTTTGCTCTCCTGTTTAATATACTTATTTTGTTGTATGTTGCAATTACTGCTTTTGTAAACCTGTTAAACTTCAATAAAAACTTTGACAAAAAAAAAAAAACGAATTTGGAACAAAACAAATTGCACACGTCTACCGACAAGGGATGGGCAGGAGGGGCACTGTGGCAATGTGGTATCATGTGAAGTGCTGATGCACCACAAGGAGATTGGGGGGGTGGCAGGAGGCAAGAATCGTTTCTAGGAGAGGACATTTGGGGAGGTGTCCTAGGAGTGGTGATTTGGGGGGATTTGTGTTGAGAAGGCAGATGGAGGAAAAGGATTTGGCATGGGGTGCTAGAATTTTTTTTGGGAGGAAGATTTGTGCTAGTAGGGATGATTGGGGGGCATTTGTGCTAGGAGGGGAAATTTGGGGGGGGGGGGATATTGCTAAGATAGTGGACTGAAGGGATGGGAATTTATGCTGGGAAGGGGGATTTGGCATGGGGGGGGGTGAGGATCTGTGCTAGGAGGGTGAATCTTTTTAGAGAGGGGGGATGTTACTAGTAGGGATTTGGGGGGGCATTTGTGCTAGGAGGGGAAATTTGAAGGGGATTTGTGCTAGGATGGGGGATTTGGCATGGGGGAGATGAACATTTGTGCTTGGAGGGGAAATTTGAGGGGTAGAGGATTTGTGCTAGGAAAGGGGATATTTTTTGGGTAGGGGGGAATTGCTGGATGCTGGGAGTATATGCGAAATGAGAGGATTTCACATGGGGGTGAAGGGGGTAACGATTTATGCTGATAGAGGGGGATTTCAGCAGGGGAGTGGATTTGTACCGGGAGGAGGGGGAATTTGTGCATATGGGGTAAGCATGCAGATTAGTGCAAGCACAGAAACTCAATGGCACCCCCACGCATCTGCAAACATGAGCGCAAAGGGTCAGGGGCGTCTTTTGAGTGTTTCTCACTCATGGGACATGGCAACCTGTAGAAACATGTGGTGCTCCGGTGCTATGAACAGAGCCAAGGGTGCTTTCACACTGCTCCATTGAAAAAAAATGCATTAAAAACGCACTTCCGGTGTGTTTTCTGGGTGCCTGACTCACAGGATGCACCTTGGAAACATAGACGTGCGACCACTGTGCATTTTTGATGCATTTTTGACACAATTTCCATTCATTTCAATAGGGTGCTGTCTTTTCGGTACAGTTTTGAAAAGCGCACTAAAGATGCAGCATGCAGGACTTTTCTAAATGTACAGCGTAGTGGTGTGAGGAGTCCCATAGGATTTTAAAGGGAATTATTTTGATTGCGTTTTTTCACGTGTAAATTTTTCAAGTGAAAGTCGCCTTTCTCCTAATTTTGCCACCGCTAGACTGAAAGGCCTTCTGTGCACATGTTCCATTTCGTGCTCTCAAGAATTGGCCACTGGCTAATGCATTTGTGCATCATTCGTGAACACTTAAGCTTAACCAGTGCTCAGGATCAGCCTACAATCGATGGGCACAGTGAGGCTGCAATTGATGGGCACAGTGGCTGCAATCGATGGGCACAGTGAGGCTGCAATTGATGGGCACAGTGGCTGAAATTGATGGGCACAGTGGCTGCAATTGATGGGCAGAGTGGTTGCAATTGATGGGCACAGTGAGCAGAAAAAGATGTGCACAGTGGCTGCAATTCATTGACACAGTGGCTGCAATTGATGGGCACAGTGAGGCTGCGATTGATGTGCACAGTGGCTGCAACTGATGGGCACAATGATGGGCAATTCATAGGCACAGCGGCTGCAATTGATGGACACGGTGAGACTGCAATTGATGTGCACAGTGGCTGCAACTGATGGGCACAGTGGTCGCAATTGATGGGCACAGTTGCACTACAATTGATGTGCACAGTGGCTGCAATTGATGGGCACAGTGAGGCTGCAATTGATGGACACAGTAGCTGCAATTGATGGGCACAGTGGCACTACAATTGATGTGCATAGTGGGTGCAATTGATGGACACAGTGAGACTGCAATAGATGTGCACAGTGGCTGCAATTCATGGACACAGTGAGACTGCGATTGATGTGCACAGTGGCTGCAATTGATGCGCACAGAGGCTGCAATTCATGGGCACAGTGGTCGCAACTGATGGGCACAGTTGCACTACAATTGATGTGCACAGTGGCTGCAATTGATGGACACAGTGAGGCTGCAATTCATGGGCACAGTGGCACTACAATTGATGTGCATAGTGGCTGCAATTGATGGGTACAGTGGTTGCAATTAATGGGCACAGTGGCACTACAATTGATGTGCATAGTGACTGCAAATGATGGACACAGTGAGACTGCAATTGGTGGGCACAGTGGCCCTACAATAATGGTCCCAGTGGTTACAATTGATGGACACAGTGAGGCTGCAATTGATGGGCACAGTGTCTGCAATTGATGGGCACAGTGGCTCTACAATTGGTGTGCACAGTGGCTGCAATTGATGGGCACAGGGGTTGTAATTAATGGGCACAGTGGCACTACAATTGATGTGCATAGTGACTGCAAATGATGGACACAGTGAGGCTGCAATTGATGTGCACAGTAGTGCTACAATTGATGGGCACAGTGGCACTACAATAATGGCCCCAGTGGCTACAATTGATGGACACAGTGAGGCTGCAATTGATGGGCACAGTGGTTGCTATTGATGGACACAGTGAGGCTGCAATTGATGGGCACAGTGGCTGCAAATGATGGGCACAGTGACTGCAATTGACGGGCACAGTGGTGCTAAAATTAATGGGCACAGTGGCTGCAATTTTTGGCACAGTGAGGCTGTAATTGATATTTTTCAATATTTTTCAGTTTGTTTGCGCCTCCCCCAAAAATGTGGAGCTCCAGCCGTCACTGTACACTACAAAACTAACAAACAAAACAAAATCACATGTTATACATCTGCTTTTTTTTTATGTTTTAATTTGCTGCTGTAAGTGACAGGCGTGTGCTTTAACCCACCTGGTTTGACCTGAAAATGGAGACTTGACTTTGGTTGTCCTAGAACACCTCAGCCGCGGCACGATTCACTTGTAGGGCAGAGCTGGCGTTAATCAGACATTATTTGCATTGTACAGGCTTGTTAAACAGAGGCGTGCATTAATATTCGATGCAAACACCGCAGCCATTCTCAGTGCAGAATAATCTCCACATATTTACTTTTCCTAATAAGACTTCAAACAGCTAATCTCTTCCAGGAGTTAAAGGTGTGCAGGCAGAGTCAGCCAAATCCCCCCCGGGAAAGCGAACGCTCAGCCCAGGTCTGTGTATGAAGAACCAGAGAGGCAGCACTGCAATTTTCTTCCATCTTTAAGCTCATTTGTGCCAGGAGCTTGACATCTGGGGGGGGGGGGGGTGGTAAGGGGCAAAAGACTCAGCAAATTGACTCATTTTGCTTAGCTCACAGCTAATATCGTACGGATAGTGGCGTAACTAGAACCTTCAGGGCCCCCCTGAATCCCAGCCAGGGCCCTTCCCTCCGAGTCCAGCGGTGGAACTCCAGGGCGTGGTCACAGGTATGACCTTTGAGAGCCCTGTAGTTCCACCACTGGCATAAGTAGTTTTTTTATTTTTTTTATTTTTTATTTTTAGGTGCCTCATCTGGCTGGGGAGAACAGACTTCGGACTGAGCGGCAATGCATGGAGCAGGAGAGGGGTACTCTGAAGAGCTGGCTGAGGACACAGATCATAGGGGAATGCACAACTAAAGAGCAGCCAGTACAATAGTCGAGCATGGAGCTCTGCTAGTCACTCTCCACCTCCAGCCACCAGTGTGCATGGTGCACTGGTACCCCTAGCTGCCTATGCTGCTGCCAGCCATATGTAGAGGGGGCTACATGGGCCCCCTGCAGCACAGGGCCCAGTTGCGGTCGCGACTGCTGCACCCCCTATAGTTACACCCCTGCATACGGAGATAATAGGAATGTTAAGGAAAATCATGTTGTCAACATACACTCACCAGCCACTTTATTAGGTACACCTCTTCAATTGTTTGGTAGCACAAATTGCTAATCAGCCAATCGCGTGGCAGCAACTCAATGCATCTAGGTGTGGAGAAGATGAGTTGCTGAAACCCAAACCGAGCATAAGAATGGGGAAGAAAGGGGGATTTAAGTGACTTTGAATGTGGCTTGGTTGTTGGTGCCAGACTGGCTAGTCTGAGTATTTCAAAAACTGCTGATCTACTGAGATTTTCACGCACGACCATCTCTCGGGTTTACAGAGAATGGTCTGAAAAAGAGAAGATATCCAGTGAGCGGCAGTTGTGTGGACGAAAATGTCTTGTTGCTGTCAGAGCTCAGAGGGGAATGGGGCAGACTGGTTTCAGATGATTGAAAGGCAACAGTAACTCAAAAAAAAAAAAACACTCATTACATCCAATATATGCAGAATACCATCTCTGAACGCACAAAACATCGAACCTTGAAGCAGATGGGTTACAGCAGCAGAAGACCACACCGAGTGCCACTCCTGTTAGCTAAGAACAGCAAACTGTGGCTACAATTGGCACAGGATCACCAAAATTGAACAATAGAAGATTGGAAAAATGTTGCCTGGTCTGAGTCTCGATTTCAGCTCCGACATTCAGATGGTAGGATCAGAATTTGGTGTACACAACATGAAAGCGCATGGATCCATCCTGCCTTGTATCACCGATTCAGGCTGGTGGTGGTGGTGTAATGGTGTGGGGGATATTTTCTTGGCACACTTGGGGCCCCTTAGTATCAATTGAGCATCGTTTAAACACCACGGTCCCCCTGAGTATTGTTGCTGACCATGTCCATCCCTTTATGACTACAGTGTCCCCATCTTCTGATGGCTCCTTCCAGCAGGATAATGCACCATGTCACAAAGCTCCAATCATCTCACCACTGGACAATGAGGTCCCTGTCCTCCAATGACCTCCACAGTCACCAGATCTCTGCACCACGACCCCAAACTTTTTAATGCCAATTAGAGTCTTAGTCTCTAATCAGCTGCTTCAAAAGACAAAACAAAAAAAATAACTAATAGAAACCTGTCACCATTTGAGGAGGAGATGGTGAGATGTGACAATGCATGCATCAGTCACAGTATCCCTCTTGTGTTCCTGCTGGAGTATACTTTGCGTGGCACCATGGAAAGGGCAATCGGGGCAGAAAAGTGGGAGGAAGAGGAGGACTTCCTTTCCTCTCAAGGCCTGCTTTATGCGGACACTATTCTTGCCACGCCACATAATACACAAGAGGAGAGGGAAGAGGAGGAGGAGTCTGGCAGTTTTGGAGGAATTGAACAGAGGAAGACATATGTAAAATCTTAAAGCGGAGGACCGCACACCACTGCAAAAATTAAAAGCCAGCAGCTGCACATACTGCAGCTGCTGACTTTTAATAATCAGACACTTACCTGTCCTAGAGTCCAGCGATGTCGTCACCGAGGCTGATGTTTCCATCAGCTGTCGGGTGGATGCCGCCTCCATTGCGAGTAAGGGAACCCAGCAGTGTAGCCTTTCGGCTTCACACCGGGAATCCTACTGTACACGCACGAGGTTCTGGTCCTCTCTCCTAATGGCTCGGCGACAGGGGGAGGAGGATGGAGGAGGAGGGAGCCCCAGCCGTGATGTCAATATCCACGGCTGAGGCTCCCGAAAATGGGGAAAGCATACCTGTGAAAGACAGGTATGCTGTCCCCCCCTCCCCCCCCCCCGAAAGGTGCCAAATGTGGCACTGGAGGGGGGATGAGTTCAATGAGCGGAAGTTCCACTTTTGGGTGGAACTCCACTTTAAGAGATGATTTTCAGTCCCCAGAAATGTTGGGAGTAGTACGTGGCTGAAAGGAGGCAGTTCCAGATAGTGTAATCCCCTGAGCCCTCCCGAGGAATCTGCTTTTCATGCTTCCGCAAGCCTGTGGTGCATTGGCTCCCTCATTATTAAAAGCCTGAGGAAGGACCCGAGAATCCGTGGCATCAAGGAGAAGGATCATTATTCATTAGACAGGTGCACGCTGAAATATTTTGTTTCCGAATTTCGGTTTAGTCCGAAAAATTATTTATTTTGTTTCATTAAAAATTTGTACGGATTTTCGTCCAAAAATCCAAACTAATTAAGGTCGAATCTGTCATTTGAAGGCTTATGGTGTCTGTCGGATGTTCTAAGATTCGTCGAAGCAGCTAAACTGTACAACGCCGCAAATTGTACATTTCCTGTCGAATGCTCCGCCGACAAGCTATAGTAGAATTCTAATGTTGTTTGACTAGTAATAATTATAAATATTAATTATTATTACTAGTCAAATAACATTAGAATTCTTCTATAGCCTATGGGCAGAGTATTTGACTATAAATGTCCGCTCATGGCGATCGTATGTTTTTAGATGCTTTGTTGAATCTCCTGTGGAACGGTATTACTGCAGGTTCGATAGACACAGATTGCTATTGTCACTGTCACGTCGAATGTTCTATCTATCTATATCGAACTGTTGTTGCAACAATATGAAAATATAATGGATACACAAATAAAGCATTTTTTTGGATCTTTCAGATTCTGCGCGCTCGTTATCATTTTGCTAAAACGAACACAAAAATCCCTTAAATTCGGACGAAAATGCATTCAGACGATACCGAATGCACAATTATTGGTTGGCAACCCTCCTTGACCACCGTTACAAGTGTAAAGTCACTGGAACTCGCAGAGGGAGCACAGGATGAAATAGCTTGAGGACATCTTAAAGAGCAGTTTATACAACACCTTTCCAGACTCTGGTAGGTTACAGTCTCATGGAAAAGATAGTTAAAGAGGAAGTAAACCCTGATAAGTTTACTTCCTCTTTCATTCCCTGCAAAGGCAAAGCATAATGGACTACTATGCATCGCATAGTAGTCCATTATGTGTCACTTACCTGACACAGGAGCCAGCGAAGTCACCGTTGTCCCCTGTAGTCCGGTGCATACATCTTCTCGGTGGGGTCTCGCAGCTACGCCGTTGTTATTCGGGAAAGCCGTGATGTCGTCACGCCCGCGCATGCGCACGAGAGCCGACACGCGCGGCAGCTCCATCGTTGGAAATGCCGCGCTCAGTGCGCCTGCGCGCCGCTGTCTACGGCACATGCGCCGTAGACAGCGGTGCCTGTCTTCGGGCAAATATCTCCTAAACCGTATAGGTTTAGGAGATATTTCTTGGACCTACAGGTAAGCCTTAATCTAGGCTTACCTGTAGGTCAAAGTGTGTTGTAAGGGTTTACAACCACTTTAAGAGGCTTCTGTTGGTCAAAGGAGGAGTGATGGAGAAGACTGACGTCTAAGTGATGCATTTCACATTTTTTTTTAGTCCTCTGAATCTCATCGACAGCCTCTGCATCATTTGGTGGCAGATTGTCTACGGGCAAAAGCAGACATGGAGAGCTTTCCAGTAGACGATCCACTCGGTTACTGGGTCATGAGAATAGACCACTGGCCAGAACTTGCCCAGTATGCAATTGACTGCTGGGCTGCCCAGTATCCAGCCTGTTTTCCGAACAGGCATTCAGTGCTGCTGGAGGTTTTGTGACAGATAAAAGCGCGTCTTTCCATAGACTCAGTTGGCCGGCTGACATTTGTGACATTTGTCAAAATGAGTCAGTCCTAGATTAGCAACAGCTTTTAAGACCCTGATACCGAAGTTGCCGATTAAATGTTTTTTGGGGTGTGGAATCTTTGCAAGACTAGGCTGCCTAGCTTTGTGGGTGTTGACTTTATCTTGAAGTCATTTTTGATATAGGTTTCATGGGCACAATTAACACCCAAGGACCAATTTTTCTGCAGCTGTTTGACAGGTGCATATACTGTATTTTAAATTGTTTTACAGCAAGGCCAATTCACATCAAGAGTACCTCAACAGGGTTATGGTGTGAAGGTATCAACAACACCCAAAGCCCAATTTTTCTGCACCTGTTTGACCAGGGCATATACATAAAATTTTTTACAGAAGGCCAATTCTTGCTTTCATCAAGAGTACCTCTAGCCATTTCCTGCTCTTTCCGGTGATGTGTTTCCCTGCATTCTGCAGGGAAATTTTTTCCTCCTTTCATTGGTCTGTAGATCATTGGCGGCTTGAGTGGCAGAATGAGTTTGCCACTAAACCCAAAACCATTCCTTAATGGCCTTAATGGTCAGCCAGTAATGGTGAAACTGAAGTGGGGTATGGAATACAAGGGATACCTAGTCTCTGAGGTTATTGTTGGACATTTTTTTTTTTCTCAAGAGTACCTCTATAGCAGTGATGGCGAACCTTGGCACCCCAGATGTTTTGGAACTACATTTCCCATGATGCTCATGCACTCTGCAGTGTAGATGAGTATCCTGGGAATTGTAGTTCCAAAACATCTGGAGTGCCAAGGTTCGCCATCACTGCTCTATAGGGTTGTGGTGTGAAGGCACCACCTTGACCCACAGCTCAATATTTATGCACCTGTTACTTCTATCCAAAGTCTGCAAAAGAGACACCAGACTTTTTTTTTTTGTAAATTTTGGCCTGAGTGTACTATAATTTGGCCTCTTCACATAAGACTTGCTCACTGTGGTGCAAAAATGTGTTATTTCCATCCAAAGTCTGAAAAAGAGACACCAGAATGTATCCAAAAAATCTCTAATCTTGTTCCGAGTGCACTATATTGTGGCCTCATCATACCCAAGCTGTTGTTAAAGCGGAGGTCCACCCTAAAGTGGACCTTTCGCTCATTGGAACCCTCCCCCCCTCCGGCGCCACAATTGGCACCTTTCAGGGGGGAGGGGGGTGCAGATACCTGTACAGTACAGGTATCTGCACCCACTTCCGGGATAGCTCTCTGCGGAAAGGGGCGTAGATTACGCCCCTTTCCGCAAGTGCCCGCCCCTTTCCGCAAGTGCCCCGCTGCCTGCTGGGAAACACACAGATCCCAGAGGCAGCGGGGACCGTCCTTATTGTGCAGCGCGACTCGCGCATGCGCAGTAGGGAACCGGGAAATGAAGCCGAAAGGCTCCATTTCCTGATTCCCATACCCAAGATGGCGGTGGTAGCACCCGAGAGACGATCTAGAGATCAGCTTTGGGTGCCGACATCGCGGGCGCGCTGGACAGGTAAGTGTCACTATTTTAAAAGTCAGCAGCTGCAGTATTTGTAGCTGCTGGCTTTTAAAAAAAAAAAAAAACGCGGAGTCCCGGCGGACTCCCGCTTTAACAAAATAAAGAAAACTTGAAGGGAAAATTCATTCAATTGTCATTTTTTTTCTTTATAAATCTCAGTTTTGCTGAAGCAGGTTCTATACATGGTACAGATGCGCAACTTTAAAAAAAATAAAAATTTGCATTGATACATGTCTCCCAAGGCAGTACCCGGGTCCCCATACCCTTTTTATGGCCAATCACTTGCACATAAGCCTTCAATATGGGCTCCCATAGACTTTAAAAGGGTATGCGGTTCAAGTCCGATCTTTTGCGACGTTCGAGAGTTCTGGCACGAACCTAAGGGGTGTTCAACCTGACTCTAGTGCCAATGCATAACGCTTATTCTGATACACATGTTACAAAATGCTGGGCACACCAGAATTAGATCAATAATTCTGGGCTCATTATTGATGGCTATTCTAAACTGATCTCCATTAGGGGCTTTTAAAGTGTTGCCATGGAAAATATAGGGTACCGAAATGTTTTGCCGTTTCACAGGTGTGTGCAATTTTAAGGCTTGTTGGGTATCTAAAAATTAACTTTAACTTGATGTATTTTTTTACTGAAATTTGTCGTTTCACAAACCATTGCGCTAATGTTGTGTGATATAAAAAAAATTAAACTACTACTATTTTATTCTCTAGGGTATCTGCTTTCAGCAAATATAAATCGTTTGGCGCGTTTTAACTAATCCTTAGGGCTAAAATTATTTTCTAAAAGGGGTTAAAGCTGAATTTTAGCATAAGCAAATATTGTCTAAATCTGTTCATCATGTGTATTCTTCCTTGAATCTCGGTGAACTTTGTGTATTTCTTCCAAATCTATACAGTAATCCAGTTTGAGACTTCCAGCACTCAATGCTGTTCTCTCTCCTCCTGGGTGGAGCCTGCTGGGTCCCTCCCACAACTCTATTATATTGCCTGTGCAATATAATATCTGGGTGGCTATTGAAGAATAAATGTAAATGTTTTTTTGTGCCCAGAGTTCAGCTTTAAGTTGGTTTTTTTTTTAATAGCAACAGAGTTGCTATAAAACCAAGCAAGTAACTGTATAGGAAATAATTCTGCGGTTTTATGTGCCCTCCAGTGTTTATACGACAACCTCACATCAGGCAGCGTCTCCAGAAGAAAGGAATGGAAGCGGCAAAGATTTGACATGTAGAGATAAGACGAGGCAAGCCGAGTGGATTAAATCCACAATAGAGTGTAACCCTCTTCAATGTATAGAGGGAGGAGGACACCACCATGCTGTGCGTCACTTACCATGCACCACGCAGCTTTTCGTGCAACCAGCACGCTCAACACAAAAAATAGGACAGCTCACTGAAATGCGATGATATCCTGGGACGTGGGCTGGGCACACAATGCCAACCGCCGCATGAATGGGCATGCAGTCATACAATGAAGCAACAAGAGTTCGGTTCAGGCCCAGACAAATACAGTGCCTTGCGAAAGTATTCGGCCCCCTTGAACTTTTCAACCTTTTGCCACATTTCAGGCTTCAAACATAAAGATATAAATTTTTTATTTTTTGTGAAGAATCACCAACAAGTGGGACACAATTGTGAAGTGGAACGAAATCTATTGGATTTTTGAAACTTTTTTAACTAATAAAAAAATGAAAAGTGGGGCGTGCAAAATGATTCGGCCCCCTTGCGTTAATACTTTGTAGAGCCACCTTTTGCTGCGATTACAGCTGCAAGTCGCTTGGGGTATGTCTCTATCAGTTTTTCACATCGAGAGACTGAAATTCTTGCCCATTCTTCCTTGCAAAACAGCTGGAGCTCAGTGAGGTTGGATGGAGAGCGTTTGTGAACAGCAGTTTTCAGCTTTTTCCACAGATTCTCTATTGGATTCAGGTCTGGACTTTGACTTGGCCATTCTAACACCTGGATACGTTTATTTGTGAACCATTCCTTTGTAGATTTTGCTGTATGTTTGGGATCATTGTCTTGTTGGAAGATAAATCTCCATCCCAGTTTCAGGTCTTTTGCAGACTCCAACAGGTTTTCATCCAGAATGGTCCTGTATTTGGCTGCATCCATCTTCCCCTCTATTTTAACCATCTTCCCTGTCCCTGCTGAAGAAAAGCAGGCCCAAACCATGATGCTGCCACCACCATGTTTGACAGTGGGGATGGTGTGTTGAGGGTGATGAGCTGTGTTGCTTTTACGCCAAACATATCGTTTTGCATTGTGGGCAAAAAGTTCGATTTTGGTTTCATCTGACCAGAGCACCTTCTTCCACATGTTTGGTGTGTCTCCCAGGTGGCTTGTGGCAAACTTTAGACGAGACTTTTTATGGATATCTTTGAGAAATGGCTTTCTTCTTGCCACTCTTCCATAAAGGCCAGATTTGTGCAGTGTACGACTGATTGTTGTCCTATGGACAGACTCTCCCACCTCAGCTGTAGTTCTCTGCAGTTCATCCAGAGTGATCATGGGCCTCTTGGCTGCATCTCTGATCAGTCTTCTCCTTGTCTGAGCTGAAAGTTTAGAGGGACGGACAGGTCTTGGTAGATTTGCAGTGGTCTGATACTCCTTCCATTTCAAAATGATCACTTGCACAGTGCTCCTTGGGATGTTTAAAGCTTGGGAAATCTTTTTGTATCCAAATCCGGCTTTAAACTTCTCCACAACAGTATTACGGACCTGCCTGGTGTGTTCCTTGGTCTTCATGATGCTCTCTGCGCTTTCAACAGAACCCTGAGACTATCACAGAGCAGGTGCATTTATACAGAGACTTGATTACACACAGGTGGATTCTATTTATCACCATCAGTCATTTAGGACAACATTGGATCATTCAGAGATCCTCGCTGAACTTCTGGAGTGAGTTTGCTGCACTGAAAGTAAAGGGGCCGAATAATTTTGCAGGCACCACTTTTCAGTTTTTTATTTGCTAAAAAAGTTTAAAATATCCAATAAATTTCGTTCCACTTCACAATTGTGTCCCACTTGTTGGTGATTCTTCACAAAAAATAAAAATGTTATATCTTTATGTTTGAAGCCTGAAATGTGGCAAAAGATTGAAAAGTTCAAGGGGGCCGAATACTTTCGCAAGGCACTGTACAATGAAGGAAAGGGAGGCCAGTCGAACCTGAGGCCGGTCGCTCTGAATAGGCCCTTCTCGTTACCCAAAGTCATTAAGATTCCTTCCAAGAAACCGCATAACCACCTCTTACCCATCAATCAGCTCTTCTTATCATCTCTGACATGAGTACCGCCATGGCTCGGGGCCAGCTCTCCACTTAAGTCATTCTTGGCTTAGGGATAGAAGGGAATCAAGGAAGAGGCTGAGAGAATAGGTTTACTGGTTAGGACTCCCTAAATGGACCGATGGCAAGAGGACTAATGATCACTGTAGTGAGGGCTGTGTGATGTCCGAACCCTTCTTTCAAACCAGACATTTAATGGTAGAGTAATTGATGATAGATAGATAGATAGATAGATAGATAGATAGATAGATAGATAGATAGATAGATAGATAGATAGATAGATATAGATAGATAGATATAGATAGATAGATAGATAGATAGATAGATAGATAGATAGATAGATAGATAGATAGATAGATAGATAGATAGATAGATAGATAGATAAAGATAGATAGATAGATAAAGATAGATAGATAGATAGATAGATAGATAGATAGATAGATAGATAGATAGATAGATAGATAGATAGATAGAGCTGCCCCTTAGAGGGCCTCTGGATTTTGGGTTCCACTATTCCTGCACAGCCAGGCATCACACATTTTCCAACTCTCACACAAAGTCAGAAACCAGTCTTATTTCTGTTGTTTGATTGTAGGAAAACAACTTGGATGGGGTAGAGGCATTATGGGGAAGCCCAACTTGACTTGAAAGGACAACGCAAGGACAACTTCCTTCACTCTGCACACTGAAAAATGGCTAATCCTGGACTGTATTACCTCTGCAATACTAACAGTCTCTCTTGATTTGGCAAAGAAGAATTCCCCCTTGAAGGAGCTCTGTGTCCCCTTAGTTGAATTGAGCAAAGTCCCAAACTTGCAGGAGCTCCATGTTTCCTCTCTTAAAAATACAAGCCCACCTGGCTGACTTGTAAAGTGTCCCAGGACAAGGGATTAGATTTAGCTGTGACACTGTCCCTTGGAAAGCTTGCTGGATATTGCATCTGGCAACCTTCTCCTTTTTAGGCCCTGGGGGTGTAGAGGACTCACATTGTCCCTGGAATCCTGATGCTTTTAGGCCTCCTGCTGTCCAAGTCTTCTCATGCTAGCCAGGGTGTCTCCTAGAAGAGACTGAAGGGTAGTGGAGATCCCTCTCCTCAGCTGTTCTCCTTCCTCAGCTCCAGCCTGAAGGCAGAGCCCCCTCAGCCCCGGGGGGGCAGAGCCCCCTCAGCCCCGGGGGGGCCCCTCCCAGGCTCCATGACACAACCTCAGCACTCCATCTTCCACCTGACCACAACTCACCTTGCTGGCAAGGCTCCACAATATTTATGGACTGACCCAACCCTTCTGCCAGGCCTCCTGCATGGGGATTGGTCAGATTTCCATAAATATGAAGCTCTCAGCCTCTTCGCCTCCGCCCACTGGCCTCTAGAAACTTCCAGCAGCTTCTAGAAACAGGGGGAGGTTGCAGAAGCCTGACCTGTAGAGCCCTATAGCCTGACCTACAGTAACCCGAGGCCAATTACCCGAACTCCCACAGCTACTGTGAGCCAGAATACATTTTATCCATCTAGACTGTACACTAGAGGGAGCTACAGATAGATAGAGGGAGAGATAGATGAATAGATTTCTGTGACACCACAGACACAGGGACATTTACTTCCTATTATGCCGCGTTCACACGATCAGACTTTCCGGCAGAAAAGGTCAGACGGACTTTCGGCGGAATTACGACGGACTTCCGACACTACCATTATAGGGACATTAATTCCTTCCCATGACTCCACCAATGTAAGGACACTTACATTGGGACAGGGACATTTTCTTCCTATTAGTGTCACTACCAATAAAGGGAAATATTTTCCTTCCCGTGACTCCACAAATATATGGACATTTTTTCCCTTCTAGTGACACCACCAATGTTGGGAATTTTTTTTCTTCCTTTCAGTGACACCACAGATGCGAGGACATTTGTGTTAGGAGGGAGGGGTTGGGGAGGGAGAGGATTTGAGGTGGGAGGGCGGATTTGTGCTGGGAGAGGGGGGTTTGGAGGGGGGGTGGGATTTATGCTCAGAGGGGAAATTTGAGGGGTAGACAAATTGTGCTAGGAAACAGAAGTTGGGGAGGGAGAGAATTTGAGCTGGGAGGGGGGATTTGTGCTGGGAGAGGAGGATTTGGGGGGGGGGATTTATGCTCAGAGGGGAAATTTTACGGGTAGAGAAATAGTGCCAGGAGGAGGGAGTTGGAGAGGGAGAGGATTTGAGCTGGGGGGGGCGGAATTTGTGCTAGGAGAGGGGAAATTTGAAGACTAGAGTAATTGTGCTAGGAGGGGGGAGTTCAGGGGGGAGAGGATTTGAGCTGGGAGGGGGGTACAGAGAAGATTAATGCCTAGAGGGGAAATTTGAGGGGTAGAGAAATTGTGCTAAGAGGGGAGAGTTGGGGAGGGAGAGGGTTTAAGCCGGGAGGGGGGATTTGGGGGCATTTGTGCTGGGAGAGGGGAAATTTGAGGGATAGAGGAATTGTGCTGGGGGGGTGGGGAGGGAGAGGATTTAAGCTGAGAGGGGGGATTTGGGGGCATTTGTGCTGGGAGAGGGGACATTTGAGGGATAGAGGAATTGTGCTAGGAGGGGAGACTTGGGGAGGGAGAGGATTTGAGCTGGGGGGGGGGGATTTGGGGGCATTTGTGCTGGGAGAGGGGAAATTTGAGGGATAGAGGAATTGTGCTGGGGAGACTTGAGGAGGGAGAGGATTTGAGCTGGGGGGGGATTTGGAGGGGGAAAGAGATTTATACTCAGAGGGGAAATTTGAGTGGTAGAGGAATTGTGCTAGGAGGGGGAATTGTGGAGGGAGAGCAATTGAGCTAGGAGGGGTGATTTGAGCTGGGAGGGGGATTGGGGGGGGGGATTTATGCTCAGAGTGGGAATTTTAGGGGTAGAGGAATTGTGCTAGGAGGGGGGAGTTAGAAAGGGAGAGTATTTGAGCTTGGGGGGGGGGGGGGGATTTGGTGTGGATTTGTGCTGGGAGAGGGGAAATTTAAGGGATAAAGTAATTGTGCTAGGAGGGGAAGTTGGGGAGGGAGAGGAATTGATCTGGGAGGGGGAATTGAAGGGGGGGGGGGAGGATTTAGGGGTAGAGAAATTGTGCAAGGAGGGGGGGGGGGGGTTAGAGAGGGAGAGGATTTGAGCTGGGAGGTGCAATTTGGAGGAGGGGGGGGATTTATGTTCAGAGGTGAAATTTGAGGGATAGAGGAATTATGCTAGGAGGGGGGAGTTGAGGAGAGAGAGGATTTAAACTGTGAGGGGGGGATTTGTACTAGCATAGGGCAAATTATTTGGGGGGGGGGAGAATTTTGGCTTGCAATGGGAGGGAGAGGATTTTTGCAGATACATTTTTTTTGGGGGGGGGGGGGTGTTTGGCATCTTTGCTATGGGGGGGGGGGCTAGATTACCTTGTCCCAGCATATATAATGGTATGTATTTGGGTCATTCCTTGAGAGGTAGCATTTGGTAGAGTCCGCTTTCTCATGAAAATTGAACGTGTATAAAGTAAATGCTACTGTACAACAAAATGACAGCTGAAAAGCCATAAATCTGTGCCCACTGACCGCGCAATTTCCTGCCAACTGATCATTTTCGTAAAGCGTTGCGACGTTCAGAATAAAGCGAAGGGAATTTTTTCTCATGATTTGCAGGGAACTGCTGATTTTCACATTCCCATTCCAGTGTTAATGACGGGTCGCATTATCATTCCTCCCCGCTGCGATATGTACTCAGCCGCCGCAGCATTCAGTCCGGGGGACCCCTGTGGATTCGGTGAATTAATAGCGGCAGATGAAATGATTAGATGTACAATTGTCATTCATCTTGCTGGCCGTCCCCTGTCACTGACCTAAAGCATCGCCCATGATTGTATTAATCACCGCTTTCCCCCCCTAATGTGTTTGTGGATGAAGATTCTCTGAATAGACTGAAGAATACACTTGAGTGATAAAAGTTAAAATTGAGCTCCGTGAATATATTCCCTAACCACTTGCCCTCTGGAAGATTTACCCCCCGCCCCCCCCCCTCCTTTCATGGCCGGGCCATTTTTTGTGATACGGCACTGCGTCACTTTAACTGACAATTGCGCGGTCGTGTGACGTTGTACCCATATTTCCCACAAATAGAAGATTTCTTTTAGCGGCATTTGATCACCTCTGCGATTTTTATTTTTTGCGCTATAAACAAAAAAAAAAAGACCGACAATTTTGAAAAAAAAATATATATATATATTTTTTTTTTACTTTTTGCTATAAAACCCAACCAATAAAAAAAAAATGTAAAAAATCGAATTTCTTCATCAATTTAGGTCAATATGTATTCTGCTACATATTTTTGGTAAAAAAAAAAAATCCCAATAAGGGTATTGGTTTACGGAAACGTTATAGCGTCTACAAACTATGGGATATATTTATGGAATTTGTATTTTTTTATACTAGTAATGGTGGTGATCAGCGACTTTTTTTTTTTTTAGGGTTACAATTAGGGTTGCACCGATATCGATACCGGTATCAGTATTAGTGCTGATACTAAGCATTTGCATGAGCCAGCCAGTGTTACCTATCAGTACCCACCAGTGCCCACAATGCCACCTACCAGTGCCCACAGTGCCACCTACCTTCGTCCAACAGTGCCACCTATTAATACCCACCAGTGCTGCCAATCAATGCCCATCAGTGCCTCATCATCAGTGCCACCGATCAGAGCTGCCTATCAGTGTCATCTACCAGTGTCACCCAACAGTGATCATCAGTGCCACCTATTAGTGCCACTTATCAGTGCCCTTCAGTGCCACCTATCAGTGTCCTTATTGCCGCCCATTAGTGACAACCATCCGTGCCCATCAGTGCCACCTCTCAGTGCCCATAGGCACCACCTAGCAGTGTCTATCAGTGCCCATAAGTGCAGCCTATCAGTGCCCATCAATGAAGGAGAAAAATTACCTGTTTTCAAAATTTTATAACAAACTATGAAACTGTTCTTTTTTTTTTTTTTTCAAAATTTAGAAATATTTTTTAGCAAAAAAAAAAACAAAAAAACAGCAGTGAGCAAAAAGAAAGCTCTATTTGTGTGAAAAAAAAAAATATGATAAAAATCATTTAATTTGGATATAGTGTTGCATGACCGTGCAACTGTCATTCAAAGTCTGAAAGCTGAAAATTGGTCTGGGCAGGAAGGGGGTTTAAAGCGGAGTTCCACTCAAAAGTGGAACTTCCGCTCATTGTACCCCCCCCCCCCTTTTGGCACCTTTTGGGTGGGGGGGGGGGACAGGATACCTGTCTAATACAGGTATCCTGTTCCAAATTCCAGGAGCCTCAGCCACGGGTATTTTGAAATCGCCGCCCGGGCTCCCTCCTCCTCTCTCCTCCTTCCCCAGCCACCGGGCCAGTAGGAGAGAGGAGCGGAGCCTCGCGCATGCTCAGTAGGGTTCCCGGCGTGAAGCTTCAAGGCTTCACTGCCGGGTTCCCTTACTCGCTATGGAGGTGGCAGCACCTGACAGCTGATGGAAACATCAGCCGCGGTGCCGACATCGCTGGACTCCAGGACAGGTAAGTGTCCAACTAGTAAAAGTCAGCTGCAGTATGTTCAACTCCTGCAGCAGCGGGGAGGAAGGAGGAAGGGGGGAAAGGTGTCAAAAACAGGTACCCCCCCTCCCCCCCGAAATACGCCAAATGTGGCACCAGAGGGGGGGCAGATCAGCAGAAGTTCCACTTTTGGGAGGAACTCCGCTTTAAGCTTCTGAAACAGATGGATAAAAATAAACATTGTTTCTTTTATCTATCTTTCTGTTTATTCATTTATAGATCAAAGGGATGAACTTCAGTCTGCAGGTGAAGTCACTTTAATGCCGCGTACACGAGACCAGACTTTTCGACGGACTAGGTCCAACGGACTTTCGGCGGAGGTCCGATGGACTTTCCGCACGAGTGGACTTGCGCACACACGAACTGACTTTCTGACAGACTAGGTCTGATGGACTTCCCGACAAACTTTCAAAATTAACGGACTTGCCCACACACGGACTAAAGTCAGTTCATTTTGAACGTGACTCCAGGTACGATGGGACTAGAAAGGGAAGTCAATCTTTCATCTGCAAGATTGACACCTTGTGAGCACCGTCGCCTGGTATGGATTTTAAGGGGAACCCCCTACGGCAAAAAAACGGTGTGGGGGTCCCCACAAAGTCCATACCAGACCCTTATCCGAGCACGCAGCCCGGCCCATCAGGGAAGGGGGTGAGGATGAGCGAGCACCCCCCACCTGAACTGTACCAGGCCACATGCCCTCAACATGGGGGGGTGGGTGCTTTGGGGAAGGGGGACGTGCTGCGGCCCCCCCACCCCAAAGCAACTTGCCCCCATGTTGATGAGGACAAGGGCCTCTTCCCGACAACCCTGGCCATTGCGTTTTCGGGGTCTGCGCGCGGGGGGCTTATCGGAATCCAGGAGCCCCTTTTAATAAGGGGGCCCCCAGATCCAAGCCCACAACCCTATGTGAATAAGTATGGGGTGCATCATAGTGCATCAAGTATGGGGTGCATCATACCCCTACTCATTCACCTGGGGGGAAAAGTGTTAATAAAAAAACACACTACACAGGTTTTTAAAGTAGTTTATTAGGTAGCTCCGGGGGTCTTCTTCCGACTTCGGGGGTCTCTTCTGACTTCTCCACGCTTTCCGGTTCTTCTCCAGCTCTCTGGCCTCTTCTCCCACTCTGCTATCATCTGCTCTTTTGCTATGGGTGGCCTGGCTTTCTCCTTCGTCGTTGTGGTTGCTGTCTTCTTCTTCCTTCTTCTGTTCTTCCAATGTTAACTGGACTCTCTCCCCCTGCTTCAGGGCGCTTTCTTGCCATCAGAGGATTTGGGTGGTCATTTTTACCCCATAAGGTCCTGAGATGCTTATAAACACATACAACATTGACCTACACATACACACGTATTAAGGCAAATTTTGTTTAGACAAGGTCTAATTAACCTACCAGCATGTCTTTGGAGTGTGGGAGGAAACCAGAGTACCTGGAGGAAACCCATGCAGGCACAGGGAGAACATGCAAACTCCAGGCAGATGGTTTCGTGGTTGGGATTTGAACCAGCGACCCTATTGCTGCTAGGTGAAAGTGCTAACCACTACACCACTGTGCTGCCCTGCTGATTGAAATTGTCTGAGGAATTCCGGTCCGCCGGACCAAGTCTGCCAGAAAGTCCGTTCGTGTGTACGCGGCATTAAGCAACCTGTCGAGTAAAAAAGAAAAAACATTTTTTTTTATTCAATCGTTTTTCTGTTTAACCACTTGACCACTGGGCACTTAAACCCCTTAATAACCAGACCAATTTTCAGCTTTCAGTGCTCTCACATTTTGAATGACAATTACTCAGTAATACAACACTGGACCTATATGAAATTTTTGTCCTTATTTCACACAAACGGAGCTTTCTTTTGGTGGTATTTAATCACCGCTGGGTTTTTCTCTTTTTTGCGCTATGAAAGAAAAAAGACTGAAAATTCAGTAAAAAAATGAATTTTTCTTAGTTTGTGTTATAAAATTTAGCAAATTAGTAATTTTTCTTGATAAATTTTGGCCAAAATTTATACCACTACATATCTTTGGTAAAAATAAGTAAAAATTGGTGTATATTATTTGGTCTTTGTGAAAGTTATAGAGTCTACAAGCTGTGGTGCCAATATCTGAAAATTGATCACACCTGAAGTACTGACGGCCTATTTCAATTCTTGAGACCCTAACATGCCATAAAATTACAAATACCCCCCAAATGACCCCTTTTTGGAAAGAAGACATTCCAAGGTATGTAGAAAGATGTATGGTGAGTTTTTTGAAGTTGTAATTTTTCCCACAATTCTTTGCAAAATCAATATTTTTTTTCTTTTTTTCTTTTTACAAAATTGTCATATTATCAGGTTATTTCTCACACACAGCATATGCATACCTCAAATTACACCCCAAAACACATTCTGCTATTACTCCCGAGTACGGCGATACCACATGTGTGAGACTTTTACACAGTGTGGCCACATACAGAGGCCCAACATGCAGAGAGCACCTGCAGGCATTCTGGAGCACCCAGGCCAATTCTGGCATTTCTCTCCTACATGTAAAAATCATCATTTATTTGCCAGAAAAGGACATGGAATCCCCAAACATTATATGTGTTTTTTTTTAGAAAAGACCCTAGAGAATACAATGGCGGCCATTGCAACTTTTTATCTTGCACGGTACTTGCGCAGCAATTTTTCGAACGCGTTTTTTTTGGGGAAAAAAAAATGTTTTGTGTTTAACAAAAAACAAAACAGTAAAGTTAGCCCAATGTTTTTGCATAATGTGAAAGATGAAGTTACACCGAGTAAATAGATACCTAATATGTCACCCTTCAAAATTGCACATGCTCGTGGAATGGCGCCAAACTTCACTACTTAAAAATCCCCATAGGTGAAGTTTTAAGATTTTTTACTGGTTACAAGTTTAGAGTTACAGAGGAGGTCTAGGGCCAAAATGATTACTCTCGCTCTAACGTTCGCAGCGATACCTCACATGTGTGGTTTGAATACAGTTTTCATATGTGGGCGGGACTTATGTATGCGTTCGCTTCTGCATGCTCGCACACGGGGACAGGGGCACAAAAAATGTTATTGTTAATTTTACTTTATTTATTTTGACACTTTTTTCCCCAAAAATCTTTTTTTTGATCACTTTTATTCCTATTACAAGGAACATAAACATCTCCTGTAATAGGAATATGGCATGACAGGTCCTCTTTTTCAATAAGACCCCACATCTCACCTCTAGGCCGTAAAGCCTGAAATAAAAAAAAATTTAAAAAACGATCCTGGCTTCGATCGTAGCGGTGAGTCTGTAGAAGCACCGGAGGGGGCGGGAGGGGGTGTGTCCCCTCTCACCTCCCGTAAGAATGATAAAGTAGTGGAACAGCCGTTATGATCATTCTTATGGTGTAGAGAATCGCTAGCTGTAAAAAAACTGATATCTGAATGATGTCTGTAGCTGCAGGCATCAGCCAGTCATCATAAAGTCACGGAAATTCTCCTATGACAGAGAAAAAAAATCGGAAGTGATGTCATGTGTTGTAATGTATTTGTATTGTATTTTCGGACGACAACTGTACTGATTAAAAGATCGCACGATCTGGCATCATACGGGGAAATTTTCGTGCTTGTCCAATCAAATAATATCGGACAAATTGTCGCGGTCGGCTCTTGAAAGATCTGTACGGGCCATTACTCTGCATCAATACTTCAGGGTGAAAGCACCCACTTTGAAGTGTACAAGAACAGTACAAAACAGGGACTCCTCAGCAGGAATACAGTCCTGATTGTACAAAAGGAAAGCTCTCCCATAAGAGGCCAAAGAAAGCCTCTAGGTCCAGAAGGCTAGCACTCACTGTTTACTGAATACTGTATAGCCGACTGCAGTATCAGTCAGTTCTTGTACTTGGATTGCCGGTGTCCTGTATCCTTGGAAGAGCTCTCTGAAACCTTCAGGAGGCTAGGCCAGATGTCCCCCACCCAAAGCAAAAGCTGGGACCCCATAAAGGATTTTTTGAACTGCAGTTGAACTCCCAGGGAGGCCACAGCCCCCAGGTTGGGTCTTACTCCCCCAGGAACAAGAGATCTCTGCTCTGGGTTCCAACCCATTTATACCCCTCTCAGCCCCCTGCTGGTCACTCACCATACTGATCAGGCATTGGCTGAAAAGGCATTAGTCTGCAGGCCAGGGTCTGTATTTCTCTACCCACTGAGGGAGGAGCCAACTGACCTGACCATATGCGATTCCTTCTGCTGGAAAGTGTGAGTGAAGTTTACCCTTAGTTTATAGGGAATATTCAATATACTATCTGCGCAATTATCCTTTTCTTTGTTGTTTCATACTGCGGAGGTTCTTTGAAAGCCAGAAGCCAGCCCATGCTAATGAGCAGCTGAATATATGAGAAAGCCTTCTATCATTGGGGTTACTCATTGAAACCTGTCTAAACTCATCAATCACTAACGACGTTACGTTTCTTCACAACGGTATGCTGTCTTATTGAGATATTTGTGCACTGTGGTTCATCACATTATTATATCTCATTTTTCTTTCTTTTTTTATTGTGTTTAATAATTTATCATCACATTGATATTTAGCTTTAAGATTTTGTTATGGTGAAAGATGTTATGATATTTATAATAGGCTCCATTTGCTTATTTTGCACATGATTCACCGATTAACCATTAGGAGGTTACACCGTGTTATATTGGAAGGTTAATATTAGCGCATTATACATTCTAAATATAAACACCACTATGTCCCAATGCTCTCTGGGAAAACGGGAAAATAGACGAGCCTGTACCCGGAACGGACTTAACCAAACAATAAATGCTCTCCCTGGCTATAGAGAGGCCAAAAACTAAATTTAGAACCTAACAGACAACTAGGGTGCTATCTACACTTATAGATAGTATATTTAGCCCCTTCGCACCTAAGGGTAAAATAAATCCTTATGCCTAAACTGCCTAAACCGCACAATTTTCCAACTTTGACATGTGTAATGCTGCGTACACACGATCGAATTGTCTGGCGTACTTAGTCCGACATACAATCCAGCGCATAGTCTGGCGGACTTTCTACCGAACGGACTTGGCCACACACGGACACACGGAAAGTCCGACGTTCGCTTGCGCGATGACGTACTGCGCGTACGACGGGACTAGAAAAAGGAAGTTCAATAGCCAGTAGCCAATAGCTTCCTTTTTCGTACTTGCTTCTGAGCATGCGTCATTCTTAGTCCGCCGTACTAGCATACTGATGAACGTATTGTCCGCTGAAACCCAAGTCCGACGGGAAGATTGGAGTGCAAAAATACTTTCTTAGTCCGCCGGACTTCACGCTGGAAAAGTCAGCTGAAGCCCACACACGATCAAATTGTCCGCTGAAATGTGTTTCGGCGGACTAAGTACGCCGGACAATCTGATCGTGTGTACGCGGCATTAGTATCACCGTACATATCATCACAACTACTTTGTGTGTCCAGGTGGATTATACCGTGTTTTTTCAAATTGGGCTTTCATTTGGTGGTAAATGCTAATAGATCTCCTGATTTTTTGTTTTCTTATCAAAAGAAAACTGGCCCAAAATAGTAAAAAAAAATATATTTTTAAAAATGTAGCTGTATATTTCTCTGTACTACCATAATCTTCCACCAAAGATCTGTGAACAAGGCTCTTTGCCGAAACATGTTAGCAGTTACCTTGTACTTGGTGATAATTGAATAAAGAAATTTGATGGATTCCAGACTGCGGGTTCTTTCTACTGTATAAATCCCTATCCTGTGTTGGTGACTGTCAGAAGCCATTAAATCAGACTGAGACAGAAGTACAGTTAAATTACTAGTTTAATAATAAAAATAAATGGAACAAACGTAGTCAAAACATAGCCAAAGTTCAGGAACCGGAACGGATAGTCAGACAAGCCAAATGTCAGGGAGCCAGAGATGAGTGTAGTAAAACAGCAAGCAGGATCTGGAGCCAGAAGGAATGTCAGCCAAGCAAGTCTTTTAACAGGAATGCAGGAGAGCATCTCTCTGATGTTGACCAAGGCAAAGGCAGAGCTCCTCTGGGATGGACTGCTTAAGTAGGCAGGACTGACTAGCAGGATATCGTCAACAGCTGAGTACCTGTGGAGAGACAGGAGCTGGCAATTAGCCAACAGCTGAGCGGCCAGCTGAGAGAAGGAAGGGCTGAGACCTACAGGAGGCCAGGCCAGAGGTCCCCCACCCAAAGCAAAAGCTGGGACCTCATAAAGGATTTTTTGAACTGCAGGTCAAATCCCAGGGACAGAAGTACAGTTAAATTACACTAGTTTAATAATAAAAATAAATGGAACAAACATAGTCAAAACATAGCCAAAGTTCAGGAACCGGAACGGATAGTCAGACAAGCCAAACATCAGGGAGCCAGAGATGAGTGTAGTAAAACAGCAAGCAGGATCTGGAGCAAGAAGGAATGTCAGCCAAGCAAGTCTTTTAACAGGAATGCAGGAGAGCGTCTCTGTGATGTTGACCAAGGCAAAGGCAGAGCTCTTCTGGGCTGGATGGCTTAAGTAGGCAGGACTGACGAGCAGGATATCATCAACAGCTGAGTACCTTTGGAGAGATTGGAGCTGGCAATTAGCCGACAGCTGAGCGGCCAGCTCAGAGAAGGAAGGGCTGAGACCTCCAGGAGGCTAGGCCAGAGGTCCCCCACCCAAAGTAAAAGCTGGGACCTCATAAAGGATTTTTTGAACTGCAGGTCAACTCCCAGGGACAGAAGTACAGTTAAATTACACTAGTTTAATAATAAAAATAAATGGAACAAACGTAGTCAAAACATAGCCAGAATTCAGAAACCGGAACGGATAGTCAGACAAGCCAAACATCAGGGAGCCAGAGATGAGTGTAGTAAAACAGCAAGCAGGATCTGGAGCCAGAAGGAATGTCAGCCAAGCAAGTCTTTTAACAGGAATGCAGGAGAGCGTCTCTGTGATGTTGACCAAGGCAAAGGCAGAGCTCTTCTGGGCTGGATGGCTTAAGTAGGCAGGACTGACGAGCAGGATATCATCAACAGCTGAGTACCTTTGGAGAGATTGGAGCTGGCAATTAGCCGACAGCTGAGCGGCCAGCTCAGAGAAGGAAGGGCTGAGACCTCCAGGAGGCTAGGCCAGAGGTCCCCCACCCAAAGTAAAAGCTGGGACCTCATAAAGGATTTTTTGAACTGCAGGTCAACTCCCAGGGACAGAAGTACAGTTAAATTACACTAGTTTAATAATAAAAATAAATGGAACAAACGTAGTCAAAATATAGCCAGAATTCAGGAACCGGAACGGATAGTCAGACAAGCCAAACATCAGGGAGCCAGAGATGAGTGTAGTAAAACAGCAAGCAGGATCTGGAGCCAGAAGGAATGTCAGCCAAGCAAGTCTTTTAACAGGAATGCAGGAGAGCGTCTCTGTGATGTTGACCAAGGCAAAGGCAGAGCTCTTCTGGGCTGGATGGCTTAAGTAGGCAGGACTGACGAGCAGAATATCATCAACAGCTGAGTACCTTTGGAGAGATTGGAGCTGGCAATTAGCCGACAGCTGAGCGGCTAGCTCAGAGAAGGAATGGCTGAGCCCAGCCCTGACAGAGACGAGTGGGAGGTCGTCTGAACCTGAACAGCTGGTTTAGAGGGATCAGTAATTAACTACTATATACTAACGTTCTCACAGTTAGAACGGTGCTGCTTTGTGTGTATGCTGCTTCCACCAAAGATCCACCTAAATTAAACTCTCCTGTTCCTAACGATCTCAGCAATACCACATATGTGTATGTTAATTGTTGTTTGTACCCGTAGTACAGCCCTAAAACCAATAGTGCGCATTTTGCTTTTTTTTTGATCCTATCAAAAATCTACAGTTAATTCTGGGCCTCCTTCCTCTCAGTGCTATAGATGTGTCAGATTTCATAAAATATATAGAGCTTTCACAGTTGCAACAATAAATGCTAACACTGTATATCAGTAACACCACAGCAGCCGCTTAAAATGCAAATGCATAAAATGACAAAAAAATATAACAATAATAAAATTAGCACAAAACCAACTCAAGGGCCTATAATTGGTATAGCAGCGCTACTATCATAAAGTCTATGATCAGCTTTCATGTGTAAGTAACACACAAGGGAAAAACAGTTGACAGATGGTGTGGAAAAGTCCCAGAAACCTCAAATGGCGGTCTTGCTATATCACACAATTAAACACCCCACACCGAAGTCCGTGTATCACACTCCCCTTCGGGGTTCACACTCACCAGAGGGATGGATATATCAGGCATGGATAGATAAACCACAGCTATCCTCAGCATCAAGGCAGGTGTCACAGCTTATCCCAAGGTCTCCACCGGTTTCTCGGACAGAAAAAAGGCTCCAATACTGTGATTACATTTCCTCTTTTAATAAAAAGTGATCTCTTTTCTCTTCAATAAAAGTTTTCCATATAAAATCATCAGCTAAACAGTTTAAAACGATACAGGCAAGTTGAAGAGCGTTACTCACAGCATAGTGAATAATGCTACTCACGTTTTATAGGAAGCAGCGTCCACCGCTTGCTTCCTGGCCGTGGAACGCACTCCTCACATCCGGTTGTCGTAAGATCACTCCCTGACTAGTTTCGTCATGACGACTTCCTCCGTGTTTTATCTTACCTAAAACACACTGATACTGATACTAATAAAAAAAAAAATAATAATAATCTGTCTCAGAAATATACTGACCCTAATACTAACCCTGGCACTGACCTAGATCAAACCTTGTTCTAGGTATTTTTTTTTCATATTTTTGTATTTTGTTTTTTATTATTATTATTTTATTTATTCGTTTTTTTTTTCTCTGCAAGGAGAGAGAAAGAGATACAATGTATCTCTCTCCTCCATTCACAAAGAGAGAAAACACAGGGGCGGGCTTCACAGTAACTGATCACTGTTATAGCCAATCAGAGGCTATCACAGCGATCAGGTGACCAGGAATCAGCTTTTCTGGGTCCCAATCATTAGTACAGGGCTCGAGGGCTCCCGGTGAGACCCCAGTCTCTGCACAAGGGAGATACGCAAATATGCTGCCACACGGAAAACAAGCCCAGTCTAGTGGGGCCGCATATTTGTGTTACGTCGGAGTGAATGGGGGTTGAAAGACTGAACAAGGGTGCACAGTTTACATACACTCTAACACATTTAAAATGCAATACCACTGATATACAAGTGCATACTTATTTAAGAAAAAAAAATAGCACTCCCTACGAAAGGGGGGCTTATATTATCTCCAGGTCAGAAGCAGGTCAGAATGTGTAATAAAGTTTGCTATATGCATGCAAACACCCAGACTTTGTATTTGTGGATGGAGTTTAAACCTTTTTTTACACAATGGAAAGTAACTTTTTCTGGTGGAAGTTCAGCATCTTTGTGTATGCTCACAATCGATTGAAAACCCACCGTATTCGGAGAACATGAGATGATAAGGGATAGAATAAGTGTTTGAGGTCACGGTACATTGCACAGTCCATCCACACACTGGCAGATCATTACAGAATAGTACTGGAGCCTCACAGCTCTGTATAGAAGAGTTGAGTTGTCAGGCCAAGGAGAAGGTGAAGAACAATTATCTCTTCCTTTTATACTCACTAATTAGAGATACAAAACATATAACATATTATTCTGGCTGCTAATGACAAATCACAAATCATCTGAAGCCCCAAAGAAAGGTTCTTTAATATACTCAGAAGGAGCCTCATTACTGCAAAAAATTCCAGAGAGGATATCAGAGGAAGAAGAATGTCCAGTCTATATTATATCGATTATCAGCCATAAACATTCACTAAAGACAAAGGGAACCTATACTATCTGAAGAAATAGTCACATCATTCTGTGAGGAAAGAAGGAAGGCAGAAGGAAGGAAGGAAGGAAGGAAGGAAGGAAGGAAGGAAGGAAGGAATGAATGAATGGAGGAAGGAAGGAGGAAGGGAGACAGACAGGCAAAGGAACGGAAAGCAAAGGAAGGAAGGAAGGATTGAAGGGAAGGAAGGAGGCAGACAGGCAAAGGAAGGGAAAGGAATGAAAGAAAGGAAGGAAGGAAGGAAGAAAGGCAAAGGAAAGAAAGGAAGGCAGACAGGCAAAGGAAGGGAAAGGAAAGAAAGGAAGGAAGGAGACAGACAAGCAAAGGAAGAGAAAGGGAAGGAAGGAAGGAAGGAAGGAAGGAAGGAAGGAAGGAAGGAAGGGAGGCAGACAAGCAAAGGAAGAGAAAGGGAAGGAAGAGAGGCAGATAGGCAAAGGAAGGGAAAGGAAAGAAATAAAGGAAGGAAGGAAGGGGGCACACAAGCAAAGGAAGGGGAAAGAAAGAAAGGAAGGAAGGAAGGAAGGAAGGAAGGAAGGAAAAGGAAAGAAAGGAAGACCGAGGCAAAGGAAGGCAAAGGAAAGAAGGGAAGGAAGGAGGCAGACAAGCAAAGGAAGAGAAAGGAAAGGAAGGAAGGAAGGGAGGAAGGAAGGAAGGGAGCAAGGAAGGAAGGAAGGGAGGAATTGAGGAAGGAAGGAAAAGAATGCAAGAAGAAAAAAGAAAAGAAGAACCTTCTTTAAATGTCACCTAGAAAACAGGGAAGGGAAAGCATAAGGGAAGGAACAAAAGAGGGAAGGTAAGAAAAAGAAAAGAAAGGGAGGAACAGAGAAAGGAAAATAGGATTGTATGAAAAGTAGAAGGAAGGGAGAAAAGGGGAGTAAAGGAAGGAAGAAAAGAGGGAAGGAAAGAAAAAGCAAAGGAAGGCAGAAGGAAAAGAAGGAAAGAAAGAAGAAAAGTGGAAACAAGGGAAGGAAGGAATAGAATGAAAGAGGAAGAAAGGAAAAGACCTTTTTTAAAAGTCATCTAGGCAAGAGGGAAAGTAAAGGAAAGGAAAAGAAAGGAAAGGAAAAGAAAGCAAAGAAAAAGAAAAGGCATGGAAGGCACAATATACCACAGAGAAATATAAACCTTAGCACCTTGGATAAAAGAACTGATCATCAAACTCCAGCTGCAGTAAAGAAACTCGCTGATAAGCAAATGGCAAAGAAGCAAAGTAGGAATGTAAAAACAGTGTGCTGCACTAATCCCCCGTACATATGATCGAAAATTTGGCCAGCAAAAGTAAGATGAGTGAACAAGAAAAAGAAACTGCGCTAAGGTAAGCAAAAAAATATGTACTAATTGGTCGTGAAGGAACCCTGTTCAGCTGCGGCTTAACTGTATCACATAACTACAGAAAAAACACATGAAAAAATATAAAAGCTGCGCTAAACCATAAATACAACACAAAGTTTTAAAAGGTAACAACCTATCGTGCATAAACTCAGTAATAATGTGCTAATGTCAAATAGACCTATTACACCCTATCTCATGAGAAATTAGGGAATGCAGGATAAAGAAATAAACAGTGATGCAAAATAAACAATGTAATGAACACCCAATGTGTTAAAAATTATATAAACGTGACAAATTACAAAAAGTCCTTTTGAATAAAAATGTAGACAAATGAAGAATTAATAAAATCTTCCACAGTGTGACTAGTGCTTGATCCACCACCATATATCCAGCGATGCGCTAACGTCACCCCGTGCGAAGGAGTGTATATATATCCTGGAAGGACGGGTGTGTCCGTGTGCGTCTGGCCGGCGCAGCGGACTTAAGGCTGACCTTTCTCTTGCGCATTGTAAGTGCATTTTATTTTATATTTGGATCCATTTAATAAAGGGTTTTATACTATTGGAGCTTCATCTCTTTTCCATGCAATTGGCGTATACCCTCGAGACGTTTTAAATATATGGGAGATGGTTGAGGATGTTCATTCAATAACCTGGTCACGATAAAGGTGGAGTGAGGGGAGAGCAGCTAGGATCCTTTCCGAAGTGGAGGATAATTTATATTTACATGCTTTATGTGACCCTCTGTAGTGGGGGGTCATGAAGTTCTGGTAAAAAGTCAGATGAGAGCTTTTGGTCGGAATATGCCACTGTGTGTATGCTCCATCGGAATTTTGCTGGCCGAATTCCAGCCAGCAAATTGAGAGCAGGTTCTCTATTTTTCGGTCGGTAAACGTTTCCGATCGGAAATTCTGATCGTCTGTACGAATTCCGATGTGCAAAATTCCTACACGTGCTCGGAAACAATTCGACGCATGCTCAGAAGCATTGAACATTTTCTCGGCTCGTCGTAGTGTTGTACGTAACCGTGTTCTTGGCGGTCGAAAGTTCAGAGAACCTTTGTGTGACCGCGTGTGTATGCAAGCCAAGCTTGAGCGCAATTCTATCGGAAAAACTATCCAAGATTTTTCTGACGGAATTTCTCATCGTGTGTACGGGGCATTAGGGTTGATCAAATTCATGTGAAACATGCAGAACACGCAAAAAAATGCAGCACACACAAAGGGTTAATAAAGTCCCATTAGGTGATGAAATAAAGTGCTTGTGCTTAAATTGACATCTCCTGTGCAATGGTGTTCAGACTGGGTGCCCCACATAGATGTACCCTCACCCTGGATGTTCACCAACTATTGCTAGTATGGTCTAATAGGCATGTGGGGGATACCCCTAGGGAACCTGTTGAAATGACATCTCTTGCAAGAGTGCACCTCATAAATATAGATGGAAATGATAAAGGAAAACCTTCATTACGCAAAGCTGTAATAACCCGGTTTATTGAATACACAAATTGAAATAGCCCTGGTACCCGGCGTGCATAGCAGGTGATTGTTAAGGGTAATCGGTCCTGAATCTGATAAGGAAACCCGCCGTTGGCAGCCTTCTGCCTGATTCCCGAGTAGCTTTGTATGGGCGGAAGAGACGCGATGACGCAGTGTAACCTTTGATGTTTTGGCCTATCACAAAGCCATCATCAGGAAGTGGTCCAGTATACCACATATGGTGGACGTGCCCTAAAGTCAGCCAATTTTTGGATTCAGATTTACAATTTTATTTTTTCACTAACCCAGGTGAATTTGATTAAATCACCACAGCAGGCTCTACTAGGATGCCCAGTGGAGGGAGTGCCAGGACACTTCTATCAGACTCAAATTACAACTTGGAATCATGACTAGGGATGAGCCGAACACCCCCCGATTCGGTTCGCACCAGAACTTTCGAAACGGACCCCAAATTCGTACAAACTTTAGAACCCCATTGAAGTCTATGGGACTCGAACGTTCGAAATTAAAAGTGCTAATTTTAACGGCTAATATGCAAGATGCTGTCCTAAAAAGGGTTTGGGGACCCGGCTCCTGCCCCAGGGGACATGGGTCAATGCTTAAAATGTTTTTAAAAATGGCCGTTTTGGCGGGAGCACTGATTTTAATGACGATTAAAGTGAAAAAAAAAAGTGAAATATTCATTTAAATATGGTGCCTGGGGGGTGTCTGTAGTATGCCTGTGAAGTGCCACGTGTTTCCCGTGTTTAGAACAGTCCCTGCACAAAATGACATTTAACGGAAATAAAATAATTTAAAACTGCTTGCGGTTTTAATGTTATATCTGGTTCCTGCAATATGGTTGAAAATCATTGAGAAAAATGGCATGGGTAGCCCTCCCTGCCCATTACCAGCCCCTTTGGGTCTTGTACGCATATTAAGGGGAACCCCATACCCATATTAAAAAAAGGTAATGCGTGTGGCCCCCAGGCCCTATCTACTCAGAACAGCAGTATACAGGTGGTGCAAACAAGACAGGGACTGTGTAGGTTTGTTGTGTTAAGTTGAATCTGTTTGTAATTTTCAACTGGTACATTTTTAAAGTGTAGCTCCAGTCAAAAAAACAATTTTTAAGCTTTTTGGAAAACATAGGGAAGGGTTATCACCCCTGTATAATTTGTTTTGTCGTCCATCTTTTTTCATCTCACTTGCTGTTGTCTCCTTCCGTTTGCAAGTAGGAGATATTTGTAAATTGGATGTTTGAAAGTAGGGGCCTGCCCTATATGCTCTGCAGAAATGGCGGAACAAGGTGTTGGTTTTGCCACAACATTGTAAGCCCTCAAAGTGACTCTTGGTGGGCGCTGGAGCGCCCTGCTGTGAACGATTATATCAAGAATTGTAATTACATGCCATTGTTGAACAGTGGTAGAAAAATTGATCTTTGGTGGTTGTGGTGCTGGTGCCACAACACTATAAGTCCTCACAGTTACTCTGGGTGGGCACAGGAACGGGCCCTCCTGTGAAATATTATATCAAGAATTGTAATTACATGTCCCTGTTAAGCAGGGGCAGAAAAATTGGGCCTTAGGCACTGGTGCTGGTGCCACGACACTGCAACCTCTCCCATATACTCTAGTTGTAGTGCAGGAATTAGCCCTGCTGCAAAGCATTGCATCAAAAATTTTAATTAAATGCCCCTGTTAAACAGGGGCAGAAAAATTGGGCCTTAGGCACTGGTGCTGGTGCCACGACACTGCAACCTCTCCCATATACTCTAGTTGTAGTGCAGGAATTAGCCCTGCTGCAAAGCATTGCATCAAAAATTGTAATTAAACACCCCTGTTAAACAGGGGCAGAAAAATTGGGCTGATGGCATCACCCAGAACCAGAAATGTTCTTCCAAAATATCAGCGGAGGAGGAAGAGGATAGACAATCAACATAACAGGACAGTCACTCAGCATCAGCATAGGCAGTCTTGAAGGGATGTGATATTTCAAAAAAAATTATTCGGTTACATCAGCTTCAGGTGCTTGGTAGCTGTGGGTGATCCAAGACTGATTCATCTTGATGAAGGTCAGTCGATCAACTGATTCGGTGGACAGGCGCACCCTATGATCGGTAACAAAGCCACCAGCAGCACTGAAGGTGCGTTCCGAAAGAACGCTGGATGCAGGACAGGCCAGTAGCTCAATTGCATACTGTGCAAGCTCTGGCCAGTGATCCATCCTCAAGACCCAGTAAGCCAGAGGATTTTCGGTGGGAAAGGTGTCCAAGTCTGACCTTGCCCCTAGGTATTCCTGCACCATGTAAATCAGACGCTGGCGATAGTTGCTGGAACCGATCATACCTTGGGGCTGCGGACTAAAAAATTGTCTGAAAGCATCGGTCAGACGGCCACCTTCTCCACCGCTCCTTCTGACCGATGCCTCAGCAACACGTTGTCCAGGACCAGGAGTTTGTAACCTCCCAGTCTCTGGGAACGCGTTGCACAGACCTTTCTGCAAGGCCTCCCGGAGATGTCTCATCCTCTGCTCCCTCTGCGATGGCAAGATAAGGTCGGCAACCTTACCCTTGTACCGTGGATCAAGGAGAGTGGCCAGCCAGTAATGGTCCCTCTCCTTGATCCGAAGAATACGAGGATCCTTCCGCAGGCTTTGCAGGATCAGGGAGGCCATGCAGCGTAGGTTAGCTGAGGCATTCGGTCCGGAGTCCTCTGGGTCACTAAGGACAACATGATCCGCAGCTACCTCCTCCCAGCCACGTACAAGTCCACGGGTTTCTTGGGACTGTAAATCATCCCTACAAGACTGCTGCTGCTGCTGATGCTGAGTGCCAGCCTCCACCTCCATGCTGACACAATCATCCTCCTCCTCCTCATCCTCTTCCTGTGTGATGGGTGGCACAGCAGGAACACTGTCTGGATAAAGGGGGCCTTGAGAGGCAAGGAAGTCCTCCTCTTCCTGCCTCTGTTCTGCCTCAAGTGCAGTAGCCCCTGGAACGCCTACGGAGCACCGCTGGTTCTGAGGACAGAGCACTGGAAGAGGCCATGGAGGAAGAAGAAGAGGAGGGGATGGAGGAGAGAGGTGTGTCACAAACAATAGTAGCATTTTGGAGGCGTGGTGGCGGAACAACCTCCAACACTACTGCACCTTGTCCTGCATACTTCCCAGCTGCCGGAAGAGTGACCCAATGGGCCGTGAAAGACAGGTAACGTCCCTGTCCATGCCTGCTGGACATGAGTCAGCGGTAATATGCACCTTACCGCTGACCGCCCTGTCCAGCGAGGCAAGAACATTGCCTTCCACATGCCGGTAGAGAGCCGGAATCGCCTTCCATGAGAAAAAGTGGCGTTTGGGGACCTGCCACTGAGGAACCGCACATTGTACAAACTCACGGAAGGGGGCCGAGTCTACCAACTGAAAAGGCAGCAGTTGAAGTGCTAGCAATTTAGCCAAGCTAGCATTCAACCGCTGGGCATGTGGATGGCTGGGAGTGAACTTCTTTCGCCGGTCCAGCAGCTGGGGCAGGGACATTTGCCTGCTATAATCGGACGTGGGTGTACTGCTAGCAGAGTGCCCGGAAGCACTTGGCTGTGACACACCTAATTCTACACCTTCATTCCTCTCAGAGCAGGTTTCAGAGAGGACTGAAGGTCTAGTGGGGTTGGAGATCCCAGCTGATGAGGAGCAAGGAGAGGTCCGCTTTGTTCTTTGGTGTGGGTCTTTGAGGTACGCTTGCCAACGAGCTGCATGGCAGGTCAACATATGTCTGGTCAAGCATGTGATGCCCAAGCGGCTGATGTTTTGGCCACGCGAGATACGCTTGAGACATATGTTGCAAATAGCAGCGGTGCGATCTGATGCACTTGTCCCACACCAAAGAACTTTTAGAATAACGCGCAGAGGCAGCGCCCTGCACAGGCGGAGCTCTGCGGTGTGATACAGTCGGTGTGCTGCCCCTAAGCTGGCCCCCGGAGGGAATCCTGCCTCGTTGGACATGTGCCTCCTCCTCCTCCTCCTCCTCCTCTCTCCTACCAGGCACCCACGTGGAGTCAGTGCCCTCATCATTCCCTCCCTCTTCATCGCTGTAGCAAACCTGGCAGTATGCTGCAGCTTGTGGAACATGACTGCCAGATTGCTGTCCTTCTTGAGCATCCCCTCTCTCTGCATTCACGCTACTGCCTTCCTCTAGCTGAGTATCATCATCAGAGCCTACAAAACACTGGGCATCCTCCTGGAGCATGTACCCAACACTGTGCTCAAAAAGTTCAGGAGACTCCTTAGGAGGACGTGGTGGGTCTAGGGAAGGAGTCACTGATGATGACATTGAGAGAAAGGAAGACGATGCGTTGGCAGCTGCTTTGCTAGTACCCTGAGACTGGGTGAGAGAGGATGAGGAGGATGAAGAGGGCTTGGTCATCCACTCTACTAAGTCGTTGGCATGTTGCGGCTCAACATGTCCAGCTGCCGAAAAGAAGGACAAGCGTGTCCCATGGCCACGTGCAGATGATGACGATGCACCGCGTCCACGACCAGCACTGTTGTCTCTAGACACAGAGCCTGCTTGCCCTCTTTTATCGGCTCGCGCCTGTCTGCCTCTCCTTGCTGGCCTTCCAGACATGGTAATGGCCTGAAGGGAGTTGAGAAAAACAGCAATTGGGTAGTGTATATTGTGCTGGAGGCACACACAACATCCACTAACTCCTGTAGATGGCAGATGGCTCAAATAGAGAAGAGCTATGTAGGTGGATATAGCGGTGTATACTGGGTTCATAGCACACAGACAGCATGCACAAGCTCCTACCGCTGACTGCAAGCTCTATTTAAAACAAGCAAGATAGTTTGCTATATAGGTGGATATAGTGGTGTATACTGGGTTCAGAGCACGCAGACAGCACGCACAAGCTCCTACTGCTGACTGCAAGCTATATTTGAAACGAGCAATATAGTTTGCTATATAGGTGGATATAGTGGTGTATACTGGGTTCCGAGCACACAGACAGCACGCACAAGCTCCTACCGCTGACTGAAAGCTCTATTTAAAACGAGTAAGATAGTTTGCTATATAGGTGGATATAGTGGTGTATACTGGGTTCAGAGCACGCAGACAGCACGCACAAGCTCCTACCGCTGACTGCAAGCTCTATTTAAAACGAGCAAGATAGTTTGCTATATAGGTGGATATAGCGGTGTATACTGGGTTCAGAGCACGCAGACAGCACGCACAAGCTCCTAACACTGACTGCAAGCTCTATTATAAAAGATAGATATATCGCTAGCTATATAGGTGAATATAGCGGTGTATACTGCGGTCAGGGCACGCAGACAACAACCACTACAGAATAGCAAGAACGAAAAATCGGCCGATAACGATCGGTGTATACTGTGTTGAAGGTACACAGAACACCCACTAACTGCTTCAGACGCCAACACACTACACAAGGCTGCCGCGCTGGCGGACTTATATAGTGTGGGGCGTGTACTACACAGCCTGAGCTATGATTGGCCACAGGCATCCTGCCTGTGGCCAATCATGGCTCTCCTCGCTGCCGGCGCTGTGATTGGCCAAGCATGCGGGGTCACAGTGCATTGCTGGCTCATGATCGCAGTGCATTGTGGGCCGTGAGCGCCACACGAATTTGGCGCAAACGGCCCATAACGTTCGGAATTCGCCGAACGGGCGAACAGCCGATGTTCAAGTCGAACATATGTTCGACTCGAACACGAAGCTCATCCCTAATCATGACTTATGCCCGCCATACACACAATTGGAAATTCGGCCAGCAAAAGACCGATGAGAGCTTTTCGTCGGAAAATGCGACCGTGTGTAGGCTCCATCCAATGGAAAAAGATGGAAATCCCGATCGTGTGTAGCAATTCCGACACGCAAAATTCCTACGCATGCTCGGAAACAATTTGACGTATGCTCGGAGTCGTTGAACTTCATTTTCTCGGCTCGTTGTAGTGTTGTACGTCTCAGCGTTCTTGACGGTCGAAAGTTCAGCGAACTTTTGTGTGATCGTGTGAATGCAAGCCAAGTTTGAGCGGAAAAAACCATCATAGCTTTTCCGAATTCAGAATTCCCGATTGTGTGTACGCAGCATTAGCCTCCTCTCCTCCAATCATTTTACATCACATGCTGATATGGACATTGGCCACATGGTCACGTGGTTATGGATCCCTCCTCTTCCTCCTCACGGAGTCTACAGGAGTGACAGGGACCCATAAATGTGCCAACTTTTTTGTTACTGGTTTTTCTTGAAGTTTATTATCTTATAGTATATAGAGCTAAGAAATATAACAAGTACATTTTTGGGGATATATCATTCTGCCCATACCTCTAGTACCTTGAGACATTATTGAGACATTATTTTGTATACAGAAATACCGATCTTATGTAAATAATCTTTTGTTTTTGAATTTGATATTTACATTTTCAATAAAAATTATTGGAAAAGAAAAGAAAAAAGGAAGGAGGTGGGGGCGTTGCTAGGTGGCAAAAAACAGGGGCTTCAGCCCGAAGTCCAAGCCCAGCACCGGTGTGGGGTGGTGGGGGTAGTACCTACCTGATGCACGCTGACCTACTTGACACTGCCCCACAATGACCTACCTGACATACACTGACCTACACTGACATATACTGACCTACCTGATCTACACTGACCTACCTGACATACGCTGACATACGCTGACCTACCTGGCATACACTGACCTACATGACACACACTGACCTACCTGACACTCACTGACCTACCTAACCAGACTTCAAGTGTTCTCCTGCAGCTCAGCGGTGTGCCCAGCACACAGTAGAATAGACTCCAGACAGCCAGAGCCATGATGAGGAGAGGAAAGCCTGCTAAGCGGGGTCGGGATCTCCTCACAGTGGCGCGCCGGCCAGCCGGCCGCAGTGTAATTCCCGCCTTCAGGAGCCTGCACAGCCTATGATGGACGTCACACGTCTCGCAGCCCCCGCATTGGACCAGTGGGACCTCCATCAGCACTGCACGCTCCAGAAGGCGGGACCTGCTATTACACTCGGTCATGCTCGGGTCAGACCAGCAGTGCTACTCAGGGGTAATAATAGAACTGTGCCCACCCAAGACCAGGAACTTTTTAGGGACCCACACGGGTCTTCAGCCAAAGGAAGGCAAGAAAAAGAGAAGAAAAAAGGAAGAAAGACTTAAGGGGAGGGGGGTGGGGAACAGGGAAAGAGTAAAAATAAGGGGGAAAGGGGAGGAAGGTATGAAGGAAGAGGGAAAAGAAGAAAAAAGCAAAGGAAGGCAGGTGGAAAGGAAGGAAGAAAAGACGACAGAGGAACCAATGCAAGGAAGGAAGAGAGTAAAAGAGGAAGAAAAGAAAAGTCACCTAGATAAGAGGAAGGGAAGGAGTTAAAGAAGGAGGGAGAGAAGGAAGCACAGAGGAAGGAAGAAAAGGTAGAAATATTAAAAATCAATCTTTTTTTTTATTAAAAGGCACACGTCAACACCAAAACACAATCACCATATGTATAAAAGATGAAAACATCTGCTCAGACCTGTCTAGTAAGAAGTATATAGTGACCACCCTTTTGGTTGATCAATAAATCTTTTATATTGAGAAAAAGTCTACAAATCCCACTTCATCATACTGTATATACGTTTATATTTGTCTTGCAAGAGATGGAACCACACTGTGAGAGCACAGAAGCCCTTATGTGCTCTGTATAAAATGAGTAATCTCGCCATATGATGCCAACCATGCTCCAGAGAGCCATCTGGACAGAACGAAAAGACTACACACGATCAAACAATCCGGCAGAAAAGTCCGGCGGACTCGAGTCAATCC
The DNA here is from genome assembly GCF_037356315.1 of Lithobates pipiens. Lineage (NCBI taxonomy): Eukaryota > Metazoa > Chordata > Amphibia > Anura > Ranidae > Lithobates > Lithobates pipiens. The sequence continues at coordinate 36,599,637 of NW_027507764.1, read as the reverse complement.
GCCCGTGTGTGGGCTCTGGCGGACTTTTTTTTACCCAAAAGTCCGGCGGACTTAGAAAAGGAGTTTTGAATCAATACAGCCGTGTGTGTGCTAGTCCGCCGTACTTTTGAAATGAACTGACTTTTCCCGCACGGAGGAAAGTCCGTTCATTTTGAGCGCGGCTCCAGGTAGTCGGGACTAGCGAAGGAAGTCAATGTTGCCGCCTTCGACGGCAACATTGACGCGTCGCTGGCCCCGTCACCTGGTATGGACTTAAAGGGGAAGCTCTACGCCGAAAAAACGGTGTGGGGGTCCCCCCCTAGGTCCATATCAGACCCTTATCCGAGCACGCTACCAGGCCGGTCAGGAAAGGGTATGGGGACGAGCGAGCTCCCCCCCCTCCTGAGCTGTACCAGGCCGCGTGCCCTCAACATGGGCGTGGCCTCCCCACCCCAAAGCACCTTGTCCCCATGTTGATGAGGACAAGGGCCTCTTCCCGACAACCCTGGCCGTTGGTTGTCGGGGTCTGCGGGGGGCTTATCAGAATTTAATAAAGGGGCCCCCGGATCCCGGCCCTCCACCCTATGTGAATGAGTATGGGGTACAATGTAGCCCTACCCATTCACCTGTGAAAAAAATGTAAATAAAACACAACACACAAGGGTTAAAAATACTTTATTGCACAGCTCCGGGGGTCTACTTCCGTCTTGGGGGGTCTTCTCGCCGGACTCCTCCGCTATCTTCTGCTCTTTTACTAGCTCTTTTACTAGCGGAGGAGCCCGACTTTCTTCTTCGCCGCCGCCGCCGCCCGTGGGTCTTCTTCTGACTTCGAAGGCGGCGACATTGACTTCCTTCGCTAGTCCCAGCTACCTGGAGCCACGCTCAAAATGTGTGGGAAAGTCCGTTCATTTCAAAAGTATGGCGGATAGTCCGGCGGACTATACGGCGGATAGTCCGGCGGATCTAGTCCGGCGGATCTAGTCCGGCGGAAAAGTCCCGTGTGTGGGCAGGTCCGCTTGTTCGGACAGTCCGGCGGACTTTATGGCGGTTTGTCCGCCAGACTAAGTCCGCCGGATAGTCTGATCGTGTGTATGCGGCATTAGTAAACAATATTCGTGATGGCACTCGGTAGCAGACGTATTTGATGCAACTGCAGCCATGGAAAGAAACACCAACCAGGTACCGATATAACTGTATCTCTTAAGCGCAATGGGATTGGTTCAAAATTAGGCAATTCAAGGTCCCCAATATCTCCTGGTAGAAGACGACTTATTTGGTTGGCTTTTAAGTGCCACATTTGTAATTCAAATTTGAATTCAAAGGAGATAAAGAACCCATAAGTACAGCAGGACTTTAATCGCTTTCCAGCCAGCTCATGCTGCTATATGCCGGCAGAATGCCGCCGGTGGGCAAAAGGGCGTACAGACACGTCCCCTTTAACTAGAGGCGCTGCGAGCGCGTGTGCCGCCACTTTTTCTGTGACCGTGGGTCCCGCGGACTCGATGTCCGGCGGGTGCCCGCGATCATGTCACAGAGAGGTAGAACGGGGAGATGCTTTTATAAACAAAGCACTTCTCCGTTCCGCCTAGTGACAGGACAGAGATCACTGCTCCCTGTCATCGAGAGCAGTGATCGCTGTCATGTGTGTTGTAGCCCCTCCCCCTGCAGTTAGGATCACTCCCTAGAACACACTTAACCCCTTCATCGCCCCCTAGTGGTTAACCCCTTCACTGCCAGTGTCATTTACACATTAACCACTTCCCGACCAGCGCACGACGATGTACGCCGACAGAATGGCACGGGCAGGCATATTGGCGTACAGGTACGTCCAATATTCAATGCCGCCCTGCCATCGGGAGCGCGCCGCCGGCGGCGAGCTCCCGCGCTGGTCGGGACCCCCGTGAGTCTGGTCGCGGGACCCGCGGACTCGATCGCCGCGGGCATCCCCGCGATCATCTCACGGAGCGGCCGAATGGAGGAAATGCCGAGTAAACAGCATTTCTCCATTCTGCCTAGCAACTAGTGACGCTGATCTCTGCTCCATGTGATTGGAGCAGAGATCAGTGTTCACTAAATGAAAGCCCAACCCCCCCACAGTTAGTAACACACCCCTAGGAACACTTAACCCCTACACTGCCACCCACTGGTTAACCCCTTCACTGCCAGTGTCATTTACACAGGAATCACTGCATTTATATAGCAGTGATTACTGTATAAATGACAATGGTCCCAAAAGTGTGTCAAAAATGTCCGATGGGTCCCCCACAATGTCGCAGTCACAATAAAAATCGCTGATCGCCGCCATTACTAGTAAAAAAAAATAATAAAAAATTATTAATAAAAATGCTTTAAAACTATCCCTATTTTGTAAACGCTATAACTTTTGCGCAAACCAATCAATAATCGCTTATTGCAATTTTTTTACCAAAAATATGTAAAATACGTATCGGCCTAAACTGAGGGAAAAAAATGTTTTTTTATATATTTTTGGGGGATATTTATTATAACAAAAAGTAAAAAATAATGCGTTTTTTTCAAAATTGTCGCTCTATTTTTGTTTATAGCGCAAAAAATAAAAACCGCAGGGGTGATCAAATACCACCAAAAGAAAGCTCTATTTGTGGGAAAAAAAGGACATCAATTTTGTTTGGGAGCCACGTCGCACGACCGCGCAATTGTCAGTTAAAGCGACGCAGTGCCGAATCGCAAAAAGTGGTCTGGTCTTTGACCAGCAAATTGGTCCGGTCTGAAAGTGGTTAATCAATGCATTTTTATAGCACTGTATAAATGACAATGGTCCCAAAATAGTGTAAAAAATGTCCGATGTGTCTGCCAAAATGTCGATAAAAATTACAAATCGCCGCCATTTCTAATAAGAAAAAAATAAAAATAAAAATGCCATAAAACTATCAACTATTTTGTAGACGCTATAACTTTTGCATACACCAATCAATATACGCTTATTGCGATTTTTTTTTTTTACCAAAAATATGTCGAAGAATACGTATCGGCCTAAACTGAGGAAAAAATAGATTTTTTATATATTTTTGGGGATATTTATCATAGCAAAAAGTAAAAAATAATGCGTTTTTTTTCAAAATGGGCGCTCTTTTTTTTGTTTATAGCGCAAAAAATAAAAACCACAGAGGTGATCAAATACCACCAAAAGAAAGTTCTATTTGTGGGAAAAAAAGGACGTCAATTTTATTTGGGTACAACGGCGCACGACCGCGCAATTGTCAGTTAAAGCGACGCAGTGCCGAATCGCAAAAAGTGCTCTGGTCAGGAAGGGGGTAAATTCTTCCAGGGCTGAAGCGGTTAAAGGCACAAATCAGAATATCAATAAAATATATAACGTTTATCCCAAAAATAATTTTTTAAAACAAGAATAACAAACACTTTACATTAAAAAATCCTGTTTGTCAATACATAGACCTTATTCCAAAAAAAATCCCGACTGGAATATACACGGCTATATCCAGTAATATGCCTGAGCAGTACCTCTATTTCAATTGGTTTCTCTGCAAACTCGACACGTTTCTTGGACTTTAATCCACTTCATCAGGAGATTATTAGTGGAACATATGCATACTGTCTAAATACAGAAGAAATGTATACAAAATATTGTAGTAACTTGATGGAATATTATCACACGTATGGGTACAGACCAGATACAGAGAAGGTCAGGCCAAACCCCAAAGGGGAATCCGCTGGTTTTATCCCCATTTCCCTGTTTCCGGTCTGTATAATGAGCTTCTGTATATGACACATACGTGTATTAACCACTTCAGCCCTGGAAGATTCCCCCCTTAATGACCAGGCCATTTTTTTGCGATAACTGCTTTAACTGACAATTGCGCAGTCATGCGGCGTTGCACCCAAACTAAAATTTATGTTTTTTTATTTTTCCCACAAATAGAGCTTTCTTTTGGTGGTATCTAAATACCTCTGCGGTTTTTATTTTTTGCGCTATAAACAAAAAAAGAGCGTCAATTAAAAAAAAAAAACACAATAATTTTTACTTTTTGCTATAATAAATATCTCAAATTTAAAAAAAACAAAAACAAATGTCTTCATCAGTTTAGGCCGATATGTATTCTTCTACATATTTTTGGTAAAAAAAGGCGCAATAAGCGTATATTTATCGGTTTGCGCAAAAGTTATAGCTTCTACAAAAAAGGGGATAGATTTATGGCATTTTTATTATTATTATTATTATTTTTTACTAATAATGGCAGCGATCTGCGATTTTTTATCAGAACTGAGATTCCGGCAGACAAATCTAACACTTTTGATACATTTTTGGGACCACTGACATTTATACAGCGATCAGTGCTATAAATAGCCATTGATTACTGAATAAATATCACTGCCATGGAAGGGGTTAACACTAGGGGGCGATCAAGGGCTTAATTGTGTTCCCTATGTGTGTTCTAACTGTAGGGGGGATGTGGCTGACTAGAGGAGGAGAGAGATCGTTGTTCCCACTTGGTAGGAACATATGATCTGTCTCCTCTCCACTGACAGAACCAGGATTTGTGTATTTACATACACAGATCCTGGTTCTCGCTCTATCACGAATGATCGCTGGGGCCCAGAGGTCATCGCGCCTGCCAGGCACGCGCATCAGCTCCAGGGGACACGCTGCTACAGCCGCCGCAGTTATATTGCGGCAGGTTGGCTCCCCTGCGCGAGCCGTCGTAGCTGTACGTCGGCTCTTTAAGAGCATCTATCATTGTCCATCCGTGCCCATCAGTACCGCCTATTATTACCCATCAGTGCCACCCATCTGTGCCCACCACTACTGCCTTTCAGTGCCCATCAGTGCCGCCTTTCAGTGTACATCTGCCTATCAGTGCCAATCAGTGCTGCATATCAGTGCCACCTATCAGTGCCCATCAGTGCTGCATATTAGTGCCCATCATCAGTGCCCATCAGTTCCACCTCATCTGTGCCACTTCATAGGTGCCACCTCATCGGTGCCCATCAGTGCCACCTTATCAGTGCCGCCTCATCAGTGAAGGAGAAAACATACTTATTTACAAAAAATAATTCTATTTGTGGGGGGGAAAAAAAGGATATACATTTTATTTGGGTACAGCGTCGCACGACCGGGCAATGGTCAGTTAAAGTAACGCCGTGTAGTATTGCAAAAAAAATGGCCTGGTCATGAAGGGGGTTAAACCTTTCGGACCTGAAGTGGTTAAAGAATACATGTCACCTTCCCAGTGCCACATGGGGGAGCTTGTTGACCCCCTTGTGAAAGCAATAAAGCTAAGAGCAAAATTGAAAAAAAATATATATCATTTGTTGAAAACATAAAATAAATTAAATGAAAAGCCATACATACATATAAATGCACATATAGAGCGCACACATGTAAGCAAACAATTGTTATAATTTTATATATTAGTTCCATAGTATAGTTACATAGTTAGTAAGGTTGAATAAAGACACCAGTCCATCCAGTTCAACCTGAGTTTGTGTCTACAATTGTCCCTATCCCTGTACATTGCACACTCACATCGGTCCCTACCCTCAAGGAGCCCACAATCCAAGGTCCCCATTCATATACTAGGGCCAATTTTGGACAGAAGCCAAATAACCTACCTGCATGTCTTTGGAGTGTGGGAGGAAACCGGAGTACCCAGAGGAAATCCATGCAGGCACAGGGAGAACATGCAAACTATGCAAACACATATATTTATATATATATATATATATATATATATATATATATATATATATATACACACACACACACACACACACACACACACACACACACACACACATATATATATTTCTCCGAATGTATGGTTAAATCAAAACTGATGAGCTGTAAAAAGACATTTAAAGCGTCACCTATTGATTTTGGTTCACCAAACTGTACACCATTTTATGGCCAGAGACCTGACTTGACTTTGAGATTTGACATATTTGATATCCATTTACTCTACACTAGGGATGAGCTTCGAGTTCGAGTCGAACTCATGTTCAACTCGAACATTGCCTGTTCGCCTGTTCAGCGAACAGTGAACAATTTGGGCTGTTCGCGGCAAATTCGAAAAGCCGGAACACCCTATACAAGTCTATGGGAGAAATCTAAAGTGCTAATTTTAAGGCTAATATGCAGGTTACTGTCCTAAAAAGTGTTTGGGGACCCGGGTCCTGCCCCAGGGGACATGGATCAATGCAAAAAAAAGTTTTAAAAACGGCATTTTTTTCAGGAGCAGTGATTTTAATAATGATTAAAGTGAAACAATAAAAGTGTAATATTCCTTTAAATTTCGTACCTGGGGGGTGTCTATAGTATGCCTGTGAAGGGGCGCATGTTTCCCGTGCTTAGAACTGTCCCTGCACAAAGTGTCATTTCGCAAGGAAAAAAAGGTCTTTTAAAATTACTTTTCATTGTCGGCTCCCGTAATACAGAGAACACTCAATGAGTGTTCTCTGTATTAGCCGACAATTCATTCATTGATAAAAGAAAAAAAAAAAGCGTGGGGGTCCCCCTAAATATCCATACCAGACCCTTCAGGTCTGGTATGGATATTAAGGGGAACCCCGCATTAAATTAAAAAAAAAATTGACGTGGGAGTCCCCCTAAAAATCCATACCAGACCCTTTATCCGAGCACGCAACCTGGCAGGCCGCAGGAAAAGAGGGGGGGACCACCGTACCAGGCCACATGCCCTCAACATTGGGAGGATGCTTTGGGGGTCTGTGTCCCCTCAAAGCACCATGTCCCCATGTTAACAAGGGGACCCCCAGATCCCGCCTCCCCCCCTGTTTGAAATGGTAAGGGGGTACAAAAGTACCCCTACCATTTCACAAAGAAAGTGTAAAAATGGTTAAATAAGACAAACACACTTTTGAAAAATTCCTTTATTAAAAATAAAAAAAATTAAAAAAAAGATTCCAGCGGTGCTAATCCACTCTTGCTATCCAGCGATGGATGATCATCTCTCCGGGTCCAGCGATGGCTGATCTGATCCAGCGACGGGAGATTTTCCCCATGGCTTCCCTCATCAGCGTCAGAGGGGGCTGGGTCCTAATATAAGAAACGTCAGCGCTGGGATCCCCGCAGTGGAGACAGAAGATGGATGCATGGACAGCGCTGGACTGAAAATCACCTGTCGCTGGATCTGATCAGCCATCGCTGGACCCCGGAGAGATGATCATCCGTCGCTGGATAGCAAGAGTGGATTACCACCGCTGGAATCTTTTTTTTATTTTTTTTATTTTTAATAAAATAATTTTTCAAAAGTGTGTTTGTCTTATTAAACCATTTTTACACTATCTTTGTGAAATGGTAGGGGTACTTTTGTACCCCCTTACCATTTCAAACAGGGGGAGGCCGGGATCTGGGGGTCCCCTTGTTAAAGGGGGCTTCCAGATTCTGATAAGCCCCCCGCCCGCAGACCCCCACAACCACCGACCAGGGTTGTGGGGATGAGGCCCTTGTCCCCATCAACATGGGGACATGGTGCTTTGAGGGGTCACAGACCCCCAAAGCATCCTCCCAATGTTGAGGGCTTGTTGCCTGGTACGGTTCAGGAGGGGGGGCGCTCTCTCGTCCCCCCTCTTTTCCTGCAGCCTGCCAGGTTGCGTGCTCAGATAAAGGGTCTGGTATGGATTTTTAGGGGGGCCCCCACATCAAATTTTTTTTTTATTTGATGCGGGGTTCCCCTTAATATCCATACCAGACCTGAAGGGCCTGATCATTGAATTTAGGGGAACCCCCACGCTTTTTTATTTATTTTTTTTATCAATGAATGAATTGTCGGCTATTACAGAGAACACTCATTGAGTGTTCTCTGTATTACGGGAGCCGACAATGGAAAGTGATTTTAAAAGACTTTTTTTCCTTTCGAAATGACACTTTGTGCAGGGACAGTTCTAAGCACGGGAAACATGCGCCCCTTCACAGGCATACTATAGACACCCCCCCAGGTACGAAATTTAAAGGAATATTACACTTTTATTGTTTCACTTTAAAGGGGTTGTAAAGGTAAATGTTTTTTCACCTTAATACATTCTATGCATTAAGGTGAAAAAACATCTGACAGTGCCTGCGCCCCCAGCCCCCCCCCCTCCCCGTTTTACTTACCTCACCCCCTCGAAAATCCCGCGCTCGTCCCCGACGTCCTTTCCACCGTTCAGCCTGGCCACTGATTGGCTGGAGTGGATGGATGGAAAGCAGCGCAGCCATTGGCTCGCACTGCTGTCAATCACATCCACTGACGCGGAGCGCCGGGGGGCGGGGCCGTGTGATACAGTGAGCGGCTATAGCCGCCGGCTGTATCACGGTAGCGCGCCCGCAGATGCTTCTCACCATGCGAGGGAGCTCGCATGAACATGAGAAGCACCTGCGGGAGAAGGCAGAGACAGCCGCCGAGGGACCCAAGAAGAGCAGGTTCGGGGGCCACTCTGTGCAAAACGAGCTGCACGGTGGAGGTAAGTATAACATGTTTGTTATTTAAAAAAATAAATAAAATCACTTTACAATCCCTTTAATCATTATTACAATCACTGCTCCTGAAAAAAACGTCTGTTTTTAAAACTTTTTTTTGCATTGATCCATGTCCCCTGGGGCAGGACCCAGGTCCCCAAACCCTTTTTAGGACAGTAACTTGCATATTAGCCTTTAAAATTAGCACTTTAGATTGTGAACGTTCGAGTCCCATAGACTTTAATAGGGTTCTAAAGTTCACACGAAGTTTAGGTCTGTTCGCAGGTTCTGGTGCGAACCGAACAGGGGGGTGTTCGGCTCATCCTTACTCAGAACTAACTCATCTTTTGTGCCAAAAATGGGGATCAAATTGTGTTTGTATAAAATATAATTCACTTTAGTGTATTTTTTTGATTATTTAAAAAAATACACATAAACAAAAAAAAATTGCATTTACCTTCTTTTTATTCCACAGGGTCCTTGTGTTCAGAAAAGAGATATTGTTCTGGGAGTTTTAAGTAATTTTTTAGCTATAAATGTAGATTTCAATATGTGCAAAAAGATGAAAAATATGCGATTTTTTTTTATATAGATAAAATGAAATACTGTAAATAAATAACTAAAAACAAAATGGTATAAAATAGAAATCATTTGCCCTTAGACTTTAATAAAAACTTGGGAAATACTAGTTCTTTCTCTTGGCATTTTGCAACATTGTTTCACTCCATGTACTACCAACGTGATATCAACACTGGCCAACGTGAAATATATATTTAAAGGATTGTTAAAAAATTGTTCTGTACGGTAAAAGCTTCTATTGATTTAGGATTCCTAGAAGACTCGCCTTGATCTCCGGAGCACTCGGCAGAAGAATAAATTTTCTAATAAGTCAATCGATTCACTTCAAAGTCACGTCTCAGCTGAAAAATAAGTGACAGTTGGAAATATTATACAGATTTCTCTTTCATCCACATTGTGAATCATTTAAACCCCCGGGGGACTTTTGATTAAAATATCCAGTATAGGCTTTAGAATTCTGCCAATATTTGCATCCGTGTGGAGACACCTCCTCTTGCCATGCTAATGGGGAATGAAAGGGACTGCAGTTTTCAGCAGCCTATGATCAGCATTAGCCACTTCAAAGCAAACTGTCATGCATGCTCATCGAGTACTGACTGGCACCACATTTTGTTTTTTTAACATTGTTATGCTCATGATATGATTTACATGGTTGTATTGCATACAGTATTGTACTTGCACCATCTAGTGATCATCTATGCCAGGGATATGTAATTAGCGGACCTCTAGCTGTTGCAAAACTACAAGACCCATCATGCCTCTGCCTCTGGGTGTCATGCTTATGGCTCTAAGAGTCTTACTATGCCTCATGGGAATTGTAGTTCTGCAACAGCTGGAGGTCCGCTAATTGCATATCCTTGATCTATGCATTAGGCGGCATGTAGACAGGTGCAGTTTAGCCTCCGTGCACAGGTGGCACTGTTCCAGCAGCAGCTATGCAGAGGGAAGGGAGGCTAAGGGGTGCTCTTGTCCCTCTAAGGCCTCCGTAGGTGTCACCGGGGAGCAGCCATCTGATTGGACACTGCTACGCTAAGTGACCTCTGCGGCCATCTTTAGTGAGGGCAGTGCTAATAAATAGCACTGTCCCACTGCAGTTGGTGCCCATTTAAGAAGCAGCTTGAGTTTAGGCTGAAGTTAGAGGCCGATTGGCTACCATGCACAGCTGCACCAGATTTTGCACTCTCTAGTTTTAGTAAATCAACCCGTCTCAAGCAGGGAAAAGTTCTGGTGAAGGAGGGAGTATACCCTGTAGGATCAGGGATCAAAACAACTTCCTTTCCCCCTAATTACTCTTGCTGCAACACTGTTTATCAGCTACCTCCTTTGTCATGCTGCCTGGTATCGTAAGCTTGCTCTTGTATCTTCTACTGCATAGAGACTGTGCTATAACGATCCTACTGTGAGGAACCTTACGCTGAGTTGGCCATGATATCTAGGCCCTGTTGCCGTCTTGTTGGAACTACGAGGAGAGCTTGTGCTGCTATTATATGCTATTGTTTGACTTTCTGCTAATAAAACGTGCCACATTCCTTGGTTTCCTTGCGCAGTTACTCCATGTTGTGTACCAAACAGCTGGCTCCGCCTACAACTACAGTCATCCTATTTGCCAAATACTATATATAAACAGAAACTTATGAAAGAGGCACCTGGTCGTGACACCTGCTTGCTATATATATATAGCCAAAGGTATGGGGACCTTCTTCCAAATTATTGAGTTTGGGCTTTTCCAATAAATAAAGGGTCCTGTTAATACTACACCATACAAAGACACTTTAGGCAATTGTGTACTTCAAACCTAGTGGCAACAGTTTGGGGAAGCCCCGTTTCTGTGCACAAGGCCAGGTTCATAAGGAAATGGTTTGATGAGTTTGGTGTGGAGGAACTGAAGGGGCCTGGAAAGAGGCCTCACCTCAACCCTGTTGAAGGCCTTTCAGTTTAAATGCAATGCTAATTGTGTACTTCTAACCACGTGATAACAGTTTAGGGAAAGCGCCATAAAGAAATTATTTGATGACTTTGGCGTGGAGGAACCTAAACAGCCTGTAAAGAGACCTGACCTCAACCTTGTTGAAGGACTTTAGGTTGAGTTGCATTGTTTATTGTGAGCCATGACCATGTTGTCTTGTCCAACTTTATGACCTCACATATGTTCTTTTGGCTAAATGGGCATACATTTCCACAGACAGATTCCACAATCTTGTGGAAAGCCATTCCAGAAAAGTGGGGGCTGTTATCGGCCCTCAAATTTTCCACTCGCCTGCTGGCATTTGACCAGTGCAAAGAAGCTGAAAGCAAGTGCTACGGCTCGTCTCGGGGGGGGGGGGGGGGTAGATCCACTTGGCTCGGGCAGGAGGTTGGCAGGCTCGGCTCAGGCAGGTCTGTTCAGCTCCTATGGGGAGGGGGTGAGCGGCTGACCCAGTGCATGGCCACATAAAGATGCTTTGCAAGGAGGGGGAGTGAGAAGAGAGGAGGACCCTGCCAGCTCCACTGCAGAAGCTCCTTCTTATCCATGCATTCTGCTAGTGGGGGGCGGGTAAGTTGTAGCTGCTCTTTTGCAGCAGCCCCACTCTCAGAAGATGTGTGGGGCAGAGAGCTCTGTACTGGAATAGAGCAAGGAGGTGAGCCCAGTACTGGGGGAGAATGTGGAAGTACACAGCACATCTGATCCCTCCGCCCTGGACTCAGTATGTACTGCACCTCTAAACCCTGCACATGGTACATAGGGCACCTCTCAACCTTGCACTCTGTACGTAGCACACCTCTTAACCCTGCACTCTGTATGTAGTGCACCTCTCAACCCTGCACTTGGTACGTAGCATACCTCTCAACCATGCAATCTGTACGTAACACACCACTCAACTAGAGATGGGCTGAACACCCCCCCCCCCCCCCCCGCCAGTTCAGTTTGCACCAGAACTCCTGAACATGGAAAATGTTTGTAACTGAACCACAAACCTTAATAAAGTCTAGGAACCCCAACTTGAAAAATCCGAAATCCCCATTTTGAAAGCTTATATGCAAGTTATTGGACATAAAAAGGGTATGGGGGCATGGGTACTGCCCTGGCAGACATGTATCACTGCAAACATTTTTTTTAAAAGATTGTTTTTAAAGGATTAAAGGAATAGTGATTTAATGATGCCTAAAGTGAAACAATAAAAATCTAAAATATAGTGTCTTTGGGGTCCCATTAGTCTGCATGTAAAGTGGCGCATCTGTATTGTGTATAGAACCTTCTGCAGCAAAATGGACATATATAAAGGAAAAAAAATATGTAAATAGATTTTTCCGGCTGCAAGCCATTGTTGGCAATACAAAAATCTGTTAGAAATGGCATGGGGGTCCCCCCCCCAATCCATACCATGCCCTTTGGGGCTGGTATGGATTTTAAGGGGAAGCCCACACCAAAATTAGAAATAAATAAATCCATACCAGACCCTCATCTGGCATTGGGGTTAATTTACTGAAGGAAAATCCACTCTGCACTACAAGAGCTGAAATTCCTCGTAGTACATCACTACGTTCGTGTTTGTGGCACGACAATTTGACGCTCGGTTGTCCATCAATCGTACCGTGTGTACGAGGCTTTAGCCGGGGGTCTCAAACTGGCGACCCTCCAGCTGCTGTGAAACTACAAGTCCCATTAGGGCATTGCAAGGCTGACAGTTATAAGCATGACTCCCACAGGCAGAGGCATGATGGGACTTGTAGTTTCGCAACAGCTGGAGGGCCGCCAGTTTGAGACCCCTGCTTTAGCCTATGCTCATAACAAAAGTGGCAGAGTGTCCAACAGCATAAATATAATTTGCCATTTCAGTCATCTTGTCATCTTGTGTCTACCAATTCTTTTGTCTTTACTTTTCTTCTGGAAGTTTTAGTTTTAGATTTGAGAATTTTCATCTTATATTTTGTTCAACAATAAACCGAAAACATTATTCTTTTTATCTGAGCAACACATCTGTCCAAATGACGTTTTTTAGCATGAGAACATTTTCTGGCCTACATCAGGTTCTGAAATGTTCCTCCTATTATTGGTCTCACACTGTTTAAAAATCTTTTAAATAGTAAACAAAAGAAAATTTTGAGACATTAAGAGCCCATTCACACAGGGGCAACACGACTTGTAGGCGACTTGATCAGGCTACTTGGACACGACTTGACAGCGGCGACTTGGGACGACTTCAAAACGACTTGTGATGACTTCAAGCGCGACTTGGGACGACTTACAAGTCGCCCCAGGCCAGGCGACTTTTGCCGCGGCCAAGCAGAGAATGAGCTCAAGGGGAAACTCCACGGCAAATTTCTGAAAAAAATTTGGCGTGGGTTCCCCCTCCGAGAGCATACCAGGCCCTTAGGTCTGGTATGGATTCCAAGGGGAACCCCCTACGCCGAAAAAACGGCGTGGGGGTCCCCCCCAGATCCACACCAGACCCTTATCCGAGCACGCTACCCGGCCGGCTAGGAAAGGGGGTGGGGACGAGCGGGCGGCCCCCCCCCCTTCTGAGCCGTACCAGGCCGCGTGCCCTCAACATGGGGGGGTGCCTTGGGGGAGGGGGGCGTGCGGCCCCCCCCACCCCAAAGCACCTTGTCCCCATGTTGATGAGGACAAGGGCCTCTTCCCGACAACCCTGGCCGTTGGTTGTCGGGGTCTGCGGGCGGGGGGCTTATCGGAATCCGGGAGCCCCCTTTAATAAGGGGGCCCCCGGATACCGGCCCCCCACCCTATGTGAATGAGTATGGGGTACAATGTACCCCTACCCATTCACCTGTGAAATAAAGTACAATAAAACACACAACACAGAGAAAAAGTATTTTATTGCACAGCCGGGGGTCTTCCGTCTTCGGGGGTCTTCTCGCCGGACTCCTCCGCTATGTGTGTGTAGCTCTTTTGCCAGCGGAGGAGTCCGGCTTTCTTCCTCCCCGCCGCCGGCCTCTTCTCCCGACTTCGGGGGTCTTGTCCCCCTCTTCGGTTCTTCTGCCGGGCCACCGCGCCTGGTCCGGTGGCCCGGTCTTCTGTCGCCGTCTTCCGTTCTTCTGTCGCCGCCTTCGGTTCTTCTGCCGGGCCACCGCGCCTTCTTATAGCTCTTTTACAGGCGGTGGCCCGGTCTTCCGTCGCCGCCGCCGCCGCCTTCCGTTCTTCTCCTTCTTCTTCTCCTGGAGATGTTGACTCGACGAGCTCTCCGGCCACAATGCCAGGGACGCGCTCCGCTGCCTCTTATATAGGGACAATGGGGCGGTGTCACATGGGTTGATGTCACATGGGTTGGTCACATGGGTTGATGTCACATGGTGACCCCGCCCCCTTACCATGTGACATCAACCCATGTGACCAACCCATGTGACATCAACCCATGTGACACCGCCCCATTGTCCCTATATAAGAGGCAGCGGAGCGCGTCCCTGGCATTGTGGCCGGAGAGCTCGTCGAGTCAACATCTCCAGGAGAAGAAGAAGGAGAAGAACGGAAGGCGGCGGCGGCGGCGACGGAAGACCGGGCCACCGCCTGTAAAAGAGCTATAAGAAGGCGCGGTGGCCCGGCAGAAGAACCGAAGGCGGCGACAGAAGAACGGAAGACGGCGACAGAAGACCGGGCCACCGGACCAGGCGCGGTGGCCCGGCAGAAGAACCGAAGAGGGGGACAAGACCCCCGAAGTCGGGAGAAGAGGCCGGCGGCGGGGAGGAAGAAAGCCGGACTCCTCCGCTGGCAAAAGAGCTACACACACATAGCGGAGGAGTCCGGCGAGAAGACCCCCGAAGACGGAAGACCCCCGGCTGTGCAATAAAATACTTTTTCTCTGTGTTGTGTGTTTTATTGTACTTTATTTCACAGGTGAATGGGTAGGGGTACATTGTACCCCATACTCATTCACATAGGGTGGGGGGCCGGTATCCGGGGGCCCCCTTATTAAAGGGGGCTCCCGGATTCCGATAAGCCCCCCGCCCGCAGACCCCGACAACCAACGGCCAGGGTTGTCGGGAAGAGGCCCTTGTCCTCATCAACATGGGGACAAGGTGCTTTGGGGTGGGGGGGCCGCACGCCCCCCCTCCCCCAAGGCACCCCCCCATGTTGAGGGCACGCGGCCTGGTACGGCTCAGGAGGGGGGGGGGCCGCCCGCTCGTCCCCACCCCCTTTCCTGGCCGGCCGGGTAGCGTGCTCGGATAAGGGTCTGGTGTGGATCTGGGGGGGACCCCCACGCCGTTTTTTCGGCGTAGGGGGTTCCCCTTGGAATCCATACCAGACCTAAGGGCCTGGTATGCTCTCGGAGGGGGAACCCACGCCAAATTTTTTTCAGAAATTTGCCGTGGAGTTCCCTCTTGAGAGCTGATAATTCTGTCAAAGTCGCCTCCGTATAGACAGAGATCCGACTTGGAGGCGACCTCCATTGAAATCAATGGGTACCGGTCGCCTACAAGTCGGATAGAAGTAGTACAGGAACCTTTTTTGAAGTCGGAGCGACTTCAGTAGTGTGCATTAACACGGCTCTCATTCACTTACATTGATTTTTAAATGTTGTCCGACCTGAGGCGACTAGGGGCGACCTGAAGTCGGATCAGGAGTTGCCCCTGTGTGAATGGGCTCTAATTGGAAATTGTTGGAGGAATTTCTTGGAGTGTTGCAACATTCTGCTTTTAATGTGACACTTGGCGCTGGCCATCCTAAGCTCCTCGTTTCCATTTCTGTAGATGCTCAGGTTCTCCTCTGTGCTTTTTTCGTTGTTGGAATCAAATTTGGCAAAACATTTTCAGGCTGAAATGTTGACAATGATATTGAGTGGAGAAGTGAGTTGTGAAGGAATTATCTGTTTTGGAACTAAAATTCTTAACTTGATCCATCTGACACAAGATGAGAAGGAAGTGACTTTTATAGATACTTTTGAAATGTTTTTTTTTCCTTTTTCTCTACATTATGGAGAATAAACTGAGATAACCTCAATGGGAGAAACCTAAAACAATGTGGACACCCCTCCAAATGATTCATGACTAATGTATTCGGGATGTAACTAACTCCCTTGTATACCCTTTTCCCTTTTACCCTTTCCCCTACTTTATTACCTTCCCCCTTTCCCAATAATGCCGCGTACACACGACCGGACTTTTCAACATCAAAGGTCCGACGGAACGATTCCGGGCAGACCATTCGATCGTGTGTGGGCTGCAGCAGACTTTTGATTTGCAAAAATCCGACAGACTTTAGAAATGGAACATGTTTTAAATTTTTCCGCCGGAAATCCGCCGGACCCAGTTCCTCCCGAGAAATCCGCTCGTGTGTATGCTAGTCCAACGGACAAAAACCGACGCGAGGGCAGCTATTGGCTACTGGCTATGAACTTCCTTATTCTAGTCCGGTCGTACGTCATCACGTTCGAATCCATCGAACTTTGGTGTGATTGTGTGTGGCCAAGTCTGTTCATTAGGAAAGTCTGTCAGAACTCTGTCAGAACTCCATCGAAAGTCTGTCGGACCTAGTCCCTCGAAAAGTCCGGTCGTGTGTACGCGGCATAAATAGACCACACCGGAGTTTGGCGTGTAAAAGGGCCATAGCAGCCTTTATTAACAAATCTTCAAACCAAACTTAACTTTATTAACTATATACAACACTATTCAGCAACAGCAATTTTCTCCCAGTCATTTTGGTCTTTGGCGGTACCTCTGTTTTCACCTTTTACTTAACACTCTCCACCAGTACACTGCGGGACCAACAACTTTACCATACCAAGGCCTCCAGCCGTTTTTATCAGCCCGGAGACACCCCCCACTTTTCCGCAGTGCCACCAACCCCGTATTCCAATCTACCCTTCCGCTGGGATACACCAAAAAGGGGGGGGCACATACCACCTATGAGCCCCCCCACCCCCCCCAACTTCCATCACATCAGTTTTCTGCCCCATCAAAGACCAAAAGACCCGCCGTTACAGCTGCTATGACGACCGGCATCACCGAACCCTGAAAGAGAAAGAAACACAAACCAACAACAAGAAAAACAACACATCACATAGCACATCTTAAACCTAAAAAAAACCAGTAGGGCGGGTGGGTGGGCAACTCCTTCTTGCTCCGTTCCACGCTTGATTTTTACGGCTCCTCCCACTCCTTTTATGGCGCTCCACCCCTCCGTTCTTTTCCTTTGCAGCTCCACCCCCCTTCTCTCTCTTCCTCTCCACTTAACCCCTTCTCTCCTTTCCCCCCGGACATTAGTCATGCCCAGCCCTTCACCCATGTCTTTCAGCCTCTGTTTCTGTGCCTCCCTGTTTCATGTTTTGAGTGAAGGATATTGTTTCTGAAAGTTCACATTTTTGAGCTGCATTAACCACAACCTGCAGTTACACGCATTGGTGTGATGTGGTGTGATGTGGTGCCATTTATTCTAAGTAGACACAGCTCCTGAATGGATCCTTAAAGAACCTTGTAGGTGGGGCCTCAAACTCAGGAGAAACTACGTACACACAAGGCCTTTAGGCTGAATCCACAGCTGAGCATAACGGGAACTGGTGTTCCCGCTCACTTTTTTTTGTTTGTGTTTTGGAGCATTTGCGCACTTGCGTTCACTTGAATGGGCAGCCCTACATGTGACAAATGCCCCAAAGAAGCTGCAAAAACTTTTTGGGGAGTGGAGCGTGGCACATTCACCAACCATTATGATGAGTTCGCCAGGCGACAAAACGTGTGGCAAACATGCGCCTACTACCCGCGCTTGGGGTACCATTAACAATTAATGGCATCACGATCTAAATTTGCATCTCTAGACCCAGATGTGACATCATCGGCTCTCTCCCAGTGCACCCGTGTCTCCAAGAAATCCTGAAAGCCATCAGCGCAGCCAGAACAACAGACTGTACAGACTGCATATCCACCCCTTTTGCACCTCTGGAGCGGGTAATCCTTATTTGATTATACAAGCGCTGACTCATCTTTCATCTTGTAAGTTGCTGTCTTTTATTGGGCATTAAAATTTGTCCTGCTACTCTTAGATGGCGCTGTTCTTTCCTCTTCCCTTACAATGCGCATTTGCAGCACGTTTTCCAAATGCATGACAAAACAAGCATTTTCTCTGCACTTTGTCGCGGAAGCACCACGTTTGTGACTTGTCATGCTACTTTGGACATCAAAGTCGCATGACAAATTGTTTCCCGTGTTTTCTAATGATAACCTTTCCTATATGTGCGACTTAAAGTTGCAGCAACTTCAAAGTAGTTCATGCACAACTTTAGTCTGACTTTCATGGAACTTGAGGGCCATAAACTTCAATGTTAACCCTCAAAAGTTACAAGAAAGTCACACCTGAATATTATACTTAATGCAACAATAATTATCTTAAGTTGTATCAATGTTGTACCAAAGTTGCACTCCAAAGTCGGTGCAACTTTGGAGTCCTACAAGTGTGAATGGAGACTTATGCCGCGGACACCCGATCGAATTGTCTGGCGTACTTAGTCCGGCAAACAATCCGGCGGATAGTCCGGCGGACTTTCTACCGAACGGACTTGGCCACACACGGACACACAGAAAGTCCGGCGTTTGCTAGCGCGATGACGTACAGCACGTACGACGGGACTAGAAAAAGGAAGTTCAATAGCCAGTAGCCAATAGCTTCCTTTTTCGTACTTGCTTCTGAGCATGCGTCATTCTTAGTTCGCCGGACTAGCATACTCACGAACGTATTATCCGCTGAAACCCAAGTCCGACGGGAAGATTGGAGTGCAAAAATACTTTCTTACTCCGCCAGACTTCACACTGGAATAGTCAGCTGAAACCCACACACGATCGGATTGTCCGGTGAAATGGGTTTCATCTGACTAAGTACGCCAGACAATTCGATCGTGTGTACACGGCATTAGTAGTATTGAAGTTTTACACCGATCAGCCATAATATTATGACCACCCACCATAAAATTATGGATGATTGGATTAGACTATACGGGCCCCCATGTTCTCCCCACATGCATCAATGAGTTTTGGCTGACTATGACCATGTCACTGGTTCACCAGTTTTCCTTCCTTGGACCAGTTCTGGTCGGTCCTGACCACTGCAGACCGGGAACATCCCACAAAAGCTGCAGTTTTGGAGTTGTTCTGACCCAAACACAACACATGTTAATGTGCTTGTGTGAATGGACCATTAGTCCTACAGCATGCAAAGACATTTTTGACAATGGTTCTTTTCCAAACTTGTAGTAACAGTTTGGTGAAGGACCTCTTGTTTTCCAGCATGACTGTGTACAAAGCCAGCTCCATAAAGACAGGGTTTGAGGAGTCTGGTGTGGCGGATCTCGAGTGTCCTGCACAGAGCCTTGACCTCAACACTACTGAACACCTTTGGGATGAATTCTAACCAGCTAGGTCTTTTTAACCAACATCTCCAAAAAGACATTGTGTTATCAGCTAATCTCAACCCTGCTGAACACCTTTGAGAGGAATTCTAACAAAGCCAGGTCTTCTCAACCAACATCTCCATAAAGACATGGTTTGACCAGTTTGGTGTGGAGGGCGATTCCTACGGTGTCTTTGCAGCCACGATCGGCGTCTTTTTAACCCCCGGCATGACGATTTCATTGCTAAGGAAAACTTTTAAAAAAGCAGTCCGGCGGTTTCCATTTTCACTGTGGGCGTTTGAAGCCCACAGGCATTTACTTCCTGGATGCGATGATGCTGAGCTCCCAGCATCCACCGCTCCATCTCGCACATGCTCATTGAGTGTCCTCTGTTTTCCTTCCTCTTGCCTCATGTGCTATAGTGGTAATGGCAGATAGAGCTGCCTGCCCACTTTCAAAATGGCAATTTCGGCATGACTGTGTCCCCCACGGATTCCTGGGAAATAGCTAAAAAAGTTCCCAGGGACCATTGCGAAGCTGATAAACACGCCTACTCCCACGGGAGGAGAGCCCGGAAGTCGGCATAAACATTAAAAATAAAAGGTAAATACTGCATATTATTTTATTTCAATGGTCATAACTGCATCTATGTTCCAACGCCATTTGAATAAGATGAACTTGCAATTTTCTGTACAAAACCGCTTTAATCATTCTTTCTTCCTATTTTTAATACATCACATCATATCCACTTATTCCTCAATGGTTACCCTTTGGGTGTTGGTACCACTGGCTATTTCAGCCCCTCCCCTCCCTTTATCCTTCCACCTTTACAATGATGATTCATTTCACATTTTCTTCTTTCACGTTGTTCTAAGGGGCGTATCCTTTTGCGTTCCACCAGGGTTTCCAAATCTTTTCGTATTTCTTCATACTTCCTTGTCTGACATATACAGTTTTTTCCTTCATTACAGTCCCATTCATCGAAAATGCGTAAAGAATGAACAAATAGGGGATATCAAAATCACTTAGGCCGCGTACACACGGGCGGACTGTTCGCCCAACCTTGTCCGCTGAACAGTGTTTGGGCGGACAGTCCGCTCGTGTGTGGGCTTTCAGCGGACAGTTTCAGCGGACAGTTGGACGGACAAAGTCTTTCGGAAATTCCGAAAAACTGTCCGCTGAAACTGTGTTTGAGCGAACAGTCCGCCCGTGTGTGGGCCTGTCCGCTGTACTTTCGAAATGAGCGGACTGTTCCCGCTCGGAAAGTCCGCCCATTTCGAGCGCGTGTACAGGTAGGCGGGGCCCGCGAAGGAGACGTCGCGGGCTCCGCCGCCTGGAATGGGCTTAAAGGGGAACCCCAACGCCGAAAAAAATCGGCGTGGGGGTTCCCCCAAAGTCCACACCAGACCCTTGTCCGAGCACGCTACCCGGCCGGCCAGGAAAGGGGGGGCGAGCGAGCGCGCCCCCCCTCCTGAGCCGTACCAGGCCGCGTGCCCTCAACATGGGGGGTGCCTTGGGGAAGGGGGGGCCGCGCGGCCCCCCCACCCCAAAGCACCTTGTCCCCATGTTGATGAGGACAAGGGCCTCTTCCCGACAACCCTGGCCGTTGGTTGTCGGGGTCTGCGGGCGGGGGGCTTATCGGAATCCGGGAGCCCCCTTTAAGAGCGAGCGCTTTAAGAGCCCTATGTGAATGAGTATGGGGTACAATGTACCCCTACCCATTCACCTGTGAAATAAAGTACAAAAAAAAACACAACACAGGGGAAAAAATATTTTATTGCACAGCTCCGGGGGTCTTCCGTCTTCGGGGGTCTTCTCGCCGGACTCCTCCGCTATGTGTGTGTAGCTCTTTTACTAGCGGAGGAGTCCGGCTTTCTTCCTCCCCGCCGCCGGCCTCTTCTCCCGACTTCGGGGGTCTTGTCCCCCTCTTCGGTTCTTCTGCCGGGCCACCGCGCCTTCTTGTAGCTCTTTTACAGGCGGTGGCCCGGTCTTCTGTCGCCGCTGCCTTCCGTTCTTCTGTCGCCGCCTTCGGTTCTTCTGCCGGGCCACTGCGCCTTCTTGTAGCTCTTTTACAGGCGGTGGCCCGGTCTTCTGTCGCCGCTGTCGCCGCCTTCCGTTCTTGTTCTTCTTCTTCTTCTTCTTCTTCTTCTCCAGGCGATGTTGACACGTCGCTCCCTCCGGCCGGAATGCCAGGGACACGCTCCGCTGCCACTTATATAGTGACAATGGGGCGGTGTCACATGGTATATGTCACATGGGTTGGTCACATGGTGACCCCGCCCCCTTACGATGTCATAGTCCCCATGTGACATCAACCCATGTGACCAACCCATGTGACATATACCATGTGACCCCGCCCCATTGTCACTATATAAGTGACCGCACAGCGCGGCTCTGGCATTCCGGCCGGAGGGAGCGACGTGTCAACATCGCCTGGAGAAGAAGAAGAACAAGAAGAAGAACAAGAACGGAAGGCGGCGACAGCGACAGCGGCGACAGAAGACCGGGCCACCGCCTGTAAAAGAGCTACAAGAAGGCGCGGTGGCCCGGCAGAAGAACCGAAGAGGGGGACAAGACCCCCGAAGTCGGGAGAAGAGGCCGGCGGCGGGGAGGAAGAAAGCCGGACTCCTCCGCTAGTAAAAGAGCTACACACACATAGCGGAGGAGTCCGGCGAGAAGACCCCCGAAGACGGAAGACCCCCGGAGCTGTGCAATAAAATATTTTTTCCCCTGTGTTGTGTTTTTTTTTGTACTTTATTTCACAGGTGAATGGGTAGGGGTACATTGTACCCCATACTCATTCACATAGGGTGGGGGGCCGGTATCCGGGGGCCCCCTTCTTAAAGGGGGCTCCCGGATTCCGATAAGCCCCCCGCCCGCAGACCCCGACAACCAACGGCCAGGGTTGTCGGGAAGAGGCCCTTGTCCTCATCAACATGGGGACAAGGTGCTTTGGGGTGGGGGGGCCGCGCGGCCCCCCCTTCCCCAAGGCACCCCCCATGTTGAGGGCACGCGGCCTGGTACGGCTCAGGAGGGGGGGCGCGCTCGCTCGCCCCCCCTTTCCTGGCCGGCCGGGTAGCGTGCTCGGAAAAGGGTCTGGTGTGGACTTTGGGGGAACCCCCACGCCGATTTTTTTCGGCGTTGGGGTTCCCCTTTAAGCCCATTCCAGGCGGCGGAGCCCGCGACGTCTCCTTCGCGGGCCCCGCCTACCTGTACACGCGCTCGAAATGGGCGGATTTGCCTCCGCCTTACGTGGGCGAGTTCGTTCATTTCAAAAGTTGAGCGGACTGTTTGGCAAACAGTTCGTTGAAACAGTCCGCTCGTGTGTGGGCAAGTCCGCTCATGCAAATTTTGAGCGGACTGTTTGCCGAAACTGTTTGACGAACAAGGTTGGGCAAACAGTCCGCGCGTGTGTACGCGGCCTTAGTGGTAAAAGTGGATATCCCAATGTAAATGCAACAGCTGTATACAAAAAGAAAATATATAGGGGACTTATGGACTTTACAGGCACCAGTAAGAGACAAAATTTCATTCATAAATTTTATTATTACAAATGACATACAAAAAATCCATTAAAAACCAGGAATAGAGAAATACATTTGTCTATAAAGACCACATTCAGCAAAAGATATAGTTAGTACATATCACATGGTATAACCACTTAGTTCAATACCCATCAATATAGTATTGAAGACTAAAACATAAGTGTATATTCACGGTGGTGATATGCTGATATGGGTCCCACGCCCGACATGTTTCGCCTCAAATCAACGCTTCTTCTGGGGCTGAAGTCTGTCTCATTCATATTTCGCTCCCACGCTCTAAAAGTTGGGGGTAGCACCGATTGCCATCTTTGTGCTATCAATTTCCTTGCCTGAGAAAGGCATCTAAGCACTGCAACATGAGTACATCCGGGATCTCCCTCCCCCTCTACATAACCCAGCACACATAACCTTGCGTCTAGGTTCAGAGACATCCCAAAGACCAAGCCTATAGTTCCAGATACCTCCTTCCAATACCAGTATAGCTTCGGGCACCCCCAAAACATATGTATAGGATCCCCTTCTAATTTCCCACATCTGGGGCAGCTGGCATCTGATCTCCGGACTAACAGGAGGAGCTTTTGAGGGGTATAATACGCTTTATATAGCAGAAATAAATGTGACATCCTTTGTGAGGGAGAAAGAAAAACCAATAGGCCTAATTCCAATGTCCTACTCCACTGCTCTTTAGTTATATTCCCTACAGATTGCTCCTACTTCCTCCTACATAATGGCGGTTCAATCCTTTCCATACTCCCCTTATATATGTGGGTATAAAGTAGAGATTAGTCCTTTGGAGGTTTTTTTGCATTGATTACTTTCTGGAGCAACGGTATCTTGCTCCATTCTAGTGTCCTCTCTCTGAATTGTGGGGCATGCCTAATCTGTACTGTGGAGATGCGACCCCGTGTCACAGGTGCATATGAGCAGTGTATGCCTGATAGGCTTGCTAATTGCACACATGTGTGCTGGCTTCATAATCATGCCAGGAATAGAGGCAGACAGGAGGTCTGGCCTAGGAGTCAGGAGGGAGCCAGTGCAGCACGAAGCTGCAAGCACAGAGGTGCTGAATGTCAGGTCTGGGGAAGACAGACCTAAGGTGTAAGGCCTGAGCAGGAGTGCTGTGTTTTAGCCAGGAAGGCTAATTCTGGTTCTGAAGCAGGACTGTAATACTAAATACCCCTGCGAGGGAATCTGATGTTTATATTTGAACTTTGCTTCTTAAAAATGGGCTGCCATGCCCTTGAAAATGCAGTCAGGACTGGCACGATTTCTTCAACTCGGATGTACCACTAGAGCTTAATCAACCCGGATCATTACAGTAGGTACCAAAAAAAGACCTATTCAGAATAGTATATTGTTGCCTCAGTTTCTGGAAGGACTTCAAGGTGCCGTCTTTGTACAACTGATTAAAGCAATTTATTCAACATCTCTCCCACTCCCTAATTATCCCCATCTTCTGTAGTTCTCATCCCAATTTTCTGTTATCCCAAAGGGTGGCATACTCTGTGAATCCCCTGTACCCCAGTAGTGTCTTTACTGTATCCCATCCCATTAGCATCAAATTTAATGTGGGGAATCTAGAGGGAAAAGAACCGGCCTCCATGGCTTCTACCACTAATCTATGGGGGGTATTTTGTAACAACATATCCCTTCCTACATATCCCCTTTCTTTCATATTGCACCCCCCCCCCCCCCATATACTGTAGTTGTGCTGCCAAAAAGTAGCTCCAGGGGTGTGGCAATGCCACCCCTCTTTCATACTTTGGTAATTGTAGGGTACATACAGGAGCTGCGGCAGCCATACCATTTTGCATTACATCGCCCTGCTACTGATAAGGGGAGCTAGCTCCAGATCTTATTTTTCCCTTTAAATTTAGCTAAGATTGGGACCATATTATTTATAATATATTGTTTGGGGTCTCTCGTAAATATTTATTCCCAGATATTTCATTTTGTCCACTATTTTAGTCTGGGCAACCTCAGCAGGCAAAGAATTTTCAAGAGAATCTAATGGTAACAATACAGATTTTTGACAATTTATAATAAGTCCCGATAATTGGCCAAAATTTTTAATTTTTTCCATTACCTTCAACAGGGAGGTCTGGGTATCGCCTAAAAATAATAATAATAATAATAATAAATCTCCTGCATATATGCAAACTTTTATTCTCCCTCTATTCTCCTAATACCTATTGCCAGGGGTTCAATTGTGAGGGTGAAGAGCAGGGGCGACAAGGAGCACCCCTGTCTCTTCCCCCTCGACAATCGAAATTTATCAGAATATTCATTATTCTTGCTTCTGGCATTTTATATAATATTTGAATCCAATTGACAAAGGCAGAGCCAAACTGAAACCCTACCAAGGCCCGCCACAGATATTGCCATTCCAAACTATAAAAGACCTTGGCGGCATCCCGAGACAAGATGGCTCTTGGACCCTCCACAACTGTCGGGACCTGTAAATTCAAATATACCCGTCTTATATTTGTGCTAGTGGATCTTCCTGATATGAACCCCGGTTCATATGATCAGAGTGAACAAGTTTCTGGATAATTTTATTTAACTTGGCGGCTAGTACTTTAGACAGGATTTTTATATCTGTGCTTAATAAGGAAATGGGTCTAAATGAAGATGTATTAAGTGGATCTCTCCCTTCTTTATGTAACACAGCTATTGTAGATTCCACCATAGATGATGGAAGCCCTCCCTCCATCGCCGACCAGTTTAAGACCCTCAACAGTTCCAGGAGCAATACACTTCCACAGTGTTTGTAGGTTTCTGCTGGTAAGCCATCTGGCCCTGGGGATTTCTGGCTCGCCATATCCGCTGTAACCTGTTGTAATTCTTGTAATGTTATAGGTCTATCCAGTTCCTCTCTGTCAATTTCAGAGAGGACCAAAATCTCCAGTCCTCCCAAAAAAAGAGCCCATTTCCTCCTCCATTCCCTCCTGATGAGACCTATACAAATCCTCATCGTATTCTTTAAACTTATCTACTATTTCTGGTGTATAGGAAGAGATCCTGCTCTCCCTTGTCCTAATCGTGGGGACAACCAAGGGGCACAAATTTGTCTTGACCAAGAGGGCCAACATTCGTCCCCCACTTTCCCCCTCCCCAAAAGTACTCTGTCTTTGAAAAAGTTGCTTATTCTCTGCTTTCCTAATCAACCATGTCCTAGAGTTCCTTTGTTCCTCGGACCAGCCCCCAAGTCTATCAGGTGCCTGATCATCCACATATTGTTTTTCCGCTATTGCCACCCTCTTCCGGCTGCCTTTTCCCAATCCTTAGTCCGCCTTTTGATTTTAGACACTTATATCATTATACCCCAGAGGAAAACCTTCAAGGTATCCCACACCACACCTACTGAGGCAGTACCTCTATTTAACTCAGAAAATTCTCTTAAAGGGATTGTAAAGTAATTTTTTTTTTCTTAAAATAACAAACATGTTATACTTACCTCCACTGTGCAGCTCGTTTTGCACAGAGTGGCCCCGAACCTGCTCTTCTGGGGTCCCTCGGCGGCTGTCTCTGCTTCTTCCTGCAGGTACTTCTCACGTTCATGCAAGCTTCCTCGCATGGTGAGAAGCACCTGCGGGCGCGCTCCTGTGATACAGCCAGCGGCTATAGCCGCTCGCTGTATCACACGGCCCCGCCCCTGCGCGCCGTGTCAGTGGATGTGATTGACAGCAGCGCGAGCCAATGGCTGCGCTGCTTTCCATCCATCCACTCCAGCCAATCAGCGGCCAGGCTGAGTTTTGAAGAGGAAGTCGGGGGGAACGCGGGACTTTCGAGGGGTGAGGTAAGTAAAACGGGGGGGCTTGGGGCGGCAGCACTGTGAGATGTTTTTTCACTTTAATGTATAGAATGCATTAAGGTGAAAAAACATGTACCTTTACAACCCCTTTAAGGATGTTACCTCATTTGGCTCACCCATCAACTCCATCCAAGTGGGGCTTATTTTCCATTCCCTGGGGCGGTAACTCTCCCTCAATTCCACTGACAGCATCACCAGGGAGTGGTCCGAGAGGCCTCTTGGCATGTAACTTACATTCTTTATGGTATGTAATGCTTCCTCATTCCCAAATACCAGATCAATTCTGGAGAGTGTGGAGTGTGTTCTGGAAAAACATGAGTATTGCCGGCCTTCCAGATTCCGTAATCTCCATATATCCAGTAGTCCAGCCTCCCCCAAAAATAGAGACAGCGGACTATTGGGTACGGTTCCCATCTGTGCCCCTGGTGGGAACCTATCAACTCTTCTGTCCATGACCATGTTGAAGTCTCCCATTACAATAACCGGCACACCTGGCTTATCCAGAACAAACTCCATTAATTTATACAGAATTTCTGTTTTGAAAGGTGGAGGGATATATAAATTAGCCAACACATAAGTTCTATTTTCTATCACACAATATAAAAAAATATAGCGGCCAAGGTCATCAACCTTAATCTACCTGCAGGTGAACATCACCCCAGATCTAATCAAAATGCTCACACCCCTAGAATAGGAGGTGTGAACTCAATTATACTGAGTTCGAAAACCTCCCCGTCCCAATAGGGATGTAGAATTAACTATTAAACACCTTTGAGATGAATTGGGACAAGCCAGGTCTTCTCAACCAATATCTCCAGAAAGACATGGTTGGACTGCTTTGGAGTGGTTCTCTACGCCTGTCCTCAGGACCCACTAACAGGCCAGGTTTGCAAGATAACTGAAATACATCACAGGTGCTATAATTTGCTGCTCAGTGATTGCAGTATTCTAGTCTGCACCTCCCCCAAGGTAATACTTAAAATCTGGCCTGTTAGTGGGTCCTGAGGACAGGAGTTGAGAACCACTGGTGTAGAGGATCTCGAGTATCCGGCACAGAGCCCTGACCTCAACCCTATTGAACAACTTAAGATGAACTGGAGCAAGCCAGGTCTTTTCAACCAACATCTCCATAAAGACATGGTTTGACCAGTTTGGTTTAGAGGAACTCAAGTGTCCTGCACACAGCCCTGACCTCAACCTTACTGAACACCTTTGAGTTGAACTGGAACAAGCCAGGTCTTTTCAACCAACATCTCCATAAAGACATGGTTTGACCAGTTTGGTGGAGGAACTTCAGTGTCCTACCCAAGGCCCTCACCTCAACCCTACTGAAACCCCCTGGGATGAACTGAAGCTCCAACTGTGAGTCGAGTCTCCTCATCCAAAGCCAGTATTTCACTTTACAAAATACTCTAGAAAGCCTTCTCAGATCAGTGAAGGCCGTTCTCCTTTAAAGCGGTAGTAAACCCGCAATTTTTTTTTTTTTTTTTTTTTAAACCTGCAAAGCAAAAGGCATAATGAGCTAGTATGCACCGCATACTAGCTCATTATGAAATACTTACCTTAGAACGAGGCCCCGACATCTGGCCCGATCCACGCCGAGGGAGCCGACATGCTCCCTCTGGGTTTCTTCCAGGTATTGTGGCTCTGGCGCTGTGAGTGGCCGGAGCCGCGATATCGTCACTCCCGCGCATGCGCGCGGGAGATTTCATTCCGGCCGGCCACTGCCGGATTTTCAGGCCGAGAATCCCCTTGTGCGCATGCGCCGCTATAGTCAGCGGCGCATACCGAGGGGAATATCTCCTAAACCGTACAGGTTTAGGAGATATTTTTTTTACCTACAGCTAAGCCTTATTATAGGCTTTCCTGTAGGTAAAAGTAAAAAATTCGAGTATACAACCACTTTAAGTGTATCCAGGTAGACACGTGACAGACTGGTGGCCATCACTCTAATCACATGAATGGTGTTTTATACTCATTGCTAGTTAAACAGCCTTGTAACACATGTTCCATGACGTGTTTCCAGTTATAAGGTCAGACTATTCAGCGCTCCCGTGAAGCATCATCTTACGTCTGTCAGGTGAAGTGACATTAGTTGAATGTAAATACCATTTGCTGCAGTGAGTCACAGTACATCTCTAAACTAATAGTTAATTAGATGTTCAGAAGAGCCGACAGACAGATCACCCATGAAGAGGTTTGGAGAGGTTCTGATATGTGATATGAATGTACCCTCCTACAAAAAGAACCAACGTTGTATTAAAGGCGAAATATACAGGGAGACTGGATTCTCAACTTTCACAGCCCAACCTAGTTGGCCAAAATAAATATGTGAAGGAAAGTTAAAGTAGATGTAGACTCTGATTGGCATTTACTTTGCAAAACCACTGTGTATAAAACAACAGACTTTAAAAAAAAAAAAAAATGAAAAAAAGATATATATATATATATATATATATATATATATATATATATATATATATATATATATACAGTGCCTTGCGAAAGTATTCGGCCCCCTTGAACTTTTCAACCTTTTGCCACATTTCAGGCTTCAAACATAAAGATATAAAATTTTTATTTTTTGTGAAGAATCACCAACAAGTGGGACACAATTGTGAAGTGGAACGAAATCTATTGGATTTTTGAAACTTTTTTAACTAATAAAAAAATGAAAAGTGGGGCGTGCAAAATTATTCGGCCCCCTTGCGTTAATACTTTGTAGAGCCACCTTTTGCTGCGATTACAGCTGCAAGTCGCTTGGGGTATGTCTCTATCAGTTTTGCACATCGAGAGACTGAAATTCTTGCCCATTCTTCCTTGCAAAACAGCTTGAGCTCAGTGAGGTTGGATGGAGAGCGTTTGTGAACAGCAGTTTTCAGCTCTTTCCACAGATTCTCGATTGGATTCAGGTCTGGACTTTGACTTGGCCATTCTAACACCTGGATACATTTATTTGTGAACCATTTCTTTGTAGATTTTGCTGTATGTTTGGGATCATTGTCTTGTTGGAAGATAAATCTCCATCCCAGTTTCAGGTCTTTTGCAGACTCCAACAGGTTTTCATCCAGAATGGTCCTGTATTTGGCTGCATCCATCTTCCCCTCAATTTTAACCATCTTCCCTGTCCCTGCTGAAGAAAAGCAGGCCCAAACCATGATGCTGCCACCACCATGTTTGACAGTGGGGATGGTGTGTTGAGGGTGATGAGCTGTGTTGCTTTTACGCCAAACATATCCTTTTGCATTGTGGGCAAAAAGTTTGATTTTGGTTTCATCTGACCAGAGCACCTTCTTCCACATGTTTGGTGTGTCTCCCAGGTGGCTTGTGGCAAACTTTAGACGAGACTTTTTATGGATATCTTTGAGAAATGGCTTTCTTCTTGCCACTCTTCCATAAAGGCCAGATTTGTGCAGTGTACGACTGATTGTTGTCCTATGGACAGACTCTCCCACCTCAGCTGTAGTTCTCTGCAGTTCATCCAGAGTGATCATGGGCCTCTTGGCTGCATCTCTGATCAGTCTTCTCCTTGTCTGAGCTGAAAGTTTAGAGGGACGGCCAGGTCTTGGTAGATTTGCAGTGGTCTGATTCTCCTTCCATTTCAAAATGATCGCTTGCACAGTGCTCCTTGGGATGTTTAAAGCTTGGGAAATCTTTTTGTATCCAAATCCGGCTTTAAACTTCTCCACAACAGTATTACGGACCTGCCTGGTGTGTTCCTTGGTCTTCATGATGCTCTCTGCGCTTTCAACAGAACCCTGAGACTATCACAGGGCAGGTGCATTTATACAGAGACTTGATTACACACAGGTGGATTCTATTTATCACCATCAGTCATTTAGGACAACATTGGATCATTCCAGAGATCCTCGCTGAACTTCTGGAGTGAGTTTGCTGCACTGAAAGTAAAGGGGCCGAATAATTTTGCACGCACCACTTTTCAGTTTTTTATTTGCTAAAAAAGTTTAAAATATCCAATAGATTTCGTTCCACTTCACAATTGTGTCCCACTTGTTGGTGATTCTTCACAAAAAATAAATAAATATCTTTATGTTTGAAGCCTGAAATGTGGCAAAAGGTTGAAAAGTTCAAGGGGGCCGAATACTTTCGCAAGGCACTATATATATATATATATATATATATATACACATATACACACACTTGTATCCTTTTTTCATTTCACACTGCTGACATTCTGCGGCCTCTTTGCATCTACTTCCTGACTACATGCAAAGATATACACTATATTACCAAAAGTATTTTACACGCACATGAACTTTAAAGGCATCCCAGTCTTGCTCCGTAGGGTTCAATATTGAGTTGGCCCACCCTTTGCAGCTATAACAGCTTCACTTCTTCTGGGAAGGCTGTCCACAAGGTTTAGGAGATGTGTCTATGGGAATGTTTGACCATTCTTCCAGAAGCGCATTACTGAGGTCAGACACTGATGTTGGACAAGAAGGCCTGGCTCGCAGTCTTATCCCCAAAGGTGTTCTATCAGGATGAGGTCAGGACTCTGTGCTGGCAAGTCAAGTTTTTCCACCCCAAACTCACTCATCCATGTCTTTGTGGACCTTGCTTTGTGCACTGGTCCAAATCATTTGGTGGAGGAGTTGTTTTTCAAGGGTTGGTCTTGGCCTCTAAGTTCCAGTGAAGGGAACTCTTAAGGGCCCGTACACACGATCGGACTTTCTGACAACAAACATGCAAATTAGCTGTTTTAAGGCAACATCCGACCGTTTGTACACTACTTTTCGACAACATAAGTCCAATGGAGCAAAGTCCGATCGTGTGTACAGAAAACCATTGGACTTTACAAACACGCATGCTCAGAACTAGGGATGAGCTTCGAGTTCGTGTCCAACTCATGTTCAACTCAAACATTGCCTGTTCGCCTGTTTGGCGAACAGTGAACAATTTGGGGTGTTCGTGGCAAATTCAAAAAGCCGCGGAACACCCTGTACAAGTCTATGGGAGACCCCCAAAGCATCCTCCCAATGTTGAGGGCATGTGGCCTGATACGGTTCAGGAGGGGGGGGCGCTCGCTCGCCCCCCCCCCTTTTCCTGCCTGCCAGGTTGTGTGCTCGGATAAAGGGTCTGGTATGGATATTTAGGGGGAACCCCACATCATTTTTTTTTTAATTTGACGTGGGGTTCCCCTTAATATCCATACCAGACTTGAAGGGCCTGGTAATTGAATTTGGGGGAACCCTACGCTTTTTTTTTTTTCTTTTTATCAATGACTTTCAATGACTTCTCTGTATTACGGGGAGCCGACAATCATTTATAGCCGCAAGTGATTTTAAATTACTTTTTTTCCTGCAGAAATGACACTTTGTGCAGGGACAGTTCTAAGCACCAGAAACATGCGCCCCTTCACAGGCATACTATAGACACCCCCCAGCTACGAAATTTAAAGGAATATTACACTTTTATTGTTTCACTTTAATCATTATTAAAATCACTGCTCCCGAAAAAACTTCCATTTTTCAAACTTTTTTTTGCATTGATCCATGTCCCCTGGGGCAGAACCCAGGTCCCCAAACACTTTTTAGGACAATAACTTGCATATTAGCCTTTAACATTAGCACTTTAGATTTTGAACGTTCGAGCCCCATAGACTGTAAAGTTCACACGAAGTCTGCTCGCAAGTTCTGGTGCGAACCGATCCGGGGGTGTTTCGGCTCATCCTTACTCAGAACCAATGCAAAAGATCCAACAACAATACAGAAGTTGACCAAAGGTGGCAGTAAAGAGCAGAAAAAACTCGTGATTTGGTGAAAGTTGGCTGAAAAAGTCTGATCGTGTGTATGCTTAACAAGTTCTCGGGTAACGCCCTTTGTACAGAAATCCACGGGAAAGTTTGTACAAAGTCCGATTGTGTGTATAAGGCTTAAAAGTGATAGTTCACCTTTACAGAAAAATCTGTAAGGTGAACTTACACAGCTCCCTTTCTGGCCCCCCCCCTCCCCGACCCGCTGACCAAGATAGTTACAAACTCTGGTTCCAAGCCCTGGTATATCCGTGTTAGGAGTCCGGGGCTTAGAAATCCCCTTGTCATCCACACGTCTTCTCCATAGCTGACAGGACGTACTATGCAGCTGCTGATTGGTTGGCGCCGCCCATGTGACGACGTTTAACAATTAGAATGCTCCAAAACTTCCCTCCTGACGAGGGACGTTTTGGACATTCAGCTCAGGGAATTTCTAAGCCCCGGACTCCTGGCGCGGACATACCGGGGCTTAGAACCAGAGATTTCCACGGTCCAGGTCAGCGGGGCCGGGAGGGGGATCGAGGAAGGGGACCTGTGTAAGTTCACCTTAGACCCCATACACACTATTAAGCCTCGTACACACGATCGGACTTTCCGACAACAAAACCGTGGAGTTTTGTTTGAAGGGTGTTGGCTCCAACTTGTCTTGCATACACACGGTCACACAAATGTTGGCCAACAATTACGAACGTAGTGACGTACAAGATGTACGTGATATCTCCTTACAAACGCTAGTTTTACAAGACTGAGCGCTTCTGGCTCGTCCTTGATTCCGAGCATGCGTGTTTGTACTTTGAACTTTTGTCTGACGGACTTGTGTACACACGATAGGAAAGTCCGACAATAGACATTTGTTGGCGGAAAATTTGAGAGCATGCTAGCCAACATTTGTTGGCGGAAAGTCTGACAACAATTGTCCGATGGAGCGTACACACGGTCGGACTTACCGCCAACAAGCTCACATCCAACATTTCCCCTCCGAAAATCTGATTGTGTGTACGCGGCATTCGTTTTTCTGCAGATTTTTTTTCTTCAGATTTACCAAAATCATGTAGTGCAAGGGCCTGCCTGACTGCATACAAGTTGAAACTCTTATGCCGCGTACACACGATCGGAATTTCGGCCAGCAAAAGACCGATGAGAGCTTTTCATCGGAAAATGCGGCCGTGTGTACGCTCCATCGGAATTTAGCTGGCCGAATTCCCTCCAGCAAAAATTTGAGAGCATGTTCTCAATTTTCCAGATGGAAAAACTTTCTATCGGAAATTCCGATCGTGTGTATGCAATTCCAACAAGCAAAAACTCACGCATGCTCAGATTCAACTACGCGATGGAAGCTATTGGCTACTGGGTCTTGAACTTCCTTTTCTAGTCCCGTCGTATGTATTGTACGTCACCTCGTTCTTGGCGGTCAGAATTTGGTGTGACCGTGTGTATGCAAGACAGCTTGAGCGAAATCCCGTCGGGAAAACCATCAGAGCTTTTTCGACCAAAATTCCGATCGTGTGTACGCGGCATAAAGGTTTGACCTCATATTATATAGTTTTGGTAAATCTGAAGACAAAAATCTTCAGAAAATCCTAATAGTGTGTATGGGGCCTTACAGATTTTTCTGTAAAGGTGAACTTACCCATTAAGGCGTCAGAATATCAAGACATTTTGGACAATTTCATGCTCCCAACTTTGTGGGAACAGTTTGGGGATGGCCCCTTCCTCTTCCAACATGACCAGTGCACAAAGCAAGGTCCATAAAGACATGTATGAGCGAGTTTGGGGTGGAGGAAACTTGACTGGCCTGCACAGATTCCTGACCTCAACCCGATAGAACACCTTTTGGATGAATTAGAGCGGAGACTGCGAGCCAGGCCTTCTCATCCAACATCAGTGCCTGACCTCACAAATGCACTTCTGGAAGAATGATCCAACATTCCCATAGACACACTCCCAAACCTTGTGGACGGCCTTCCAAGGAAGAGTTGAAGCCGTTATAGCTGCAAAGGGAGGGTCAGCTCAATATTGAACCCTACGGACTACAACTGGGATGCCATTAACCACTTGCCGACCGGCTCACGCCGATATACATTGGCAAAGTGGCACGGGTGCACAAAACAACATACCCGTACGTTTCTCATTGGCGGCTAGTGGGTGGGCGTGCCCGTGGGTCCTGCAGACTCGATGTCTGCCGGTGGCCCGCGATCGTGACTCGGAGTAGCAGAACGGGGAGATGATTGATATAATTGGTTAATCCTACACATGACTCCAATGCCTTGTACACACGGTTGGACATTCCGACCACAAAATCCGTCTGATTTTTTTCAGACGGATTTTGTCCGAAACTGGTGTTGCATACACACGGTCAGAAAATCTGATCGTACGGAGCGAGGTGACGTTCGTTCATTACGACGGGACTACGTTCAGGCTCGTAATTTGATCTGAGCATGTGTGGCACTTTGTCCGATCGGAATTCTGTACAATTTTTTTGTCGGAAAATTAAAGATCCTGCTCTCAAATTTTTTTTCGTCTGATTTTCTGACGGAAAAAAGTCCAACAGAGCCCACACACGATCGGATTTTCCGCCAATATAATCCGATCGGACCTTTTCCGTCGGAATTTCCGATCGTGTGTACAGGGCATAATTCTATAAATTTCCTGACTTTGTGCAAGTGTACAAAGTGTGCAGGTGTAAGAATTAATGATAGTTTGAAGCCAAAGGGTGGTCACACCAAATAATAATTGGATTTACATCTCTCTTCTGTTCGCTCACTTTGTATTCTGTAAATTGATAAAAAAAAAAAAAAAATCTATAATAATATATATATAATATACATTTTTTAAAGCATTCCTACTTTACAGCATTTCTTCACACATGGCTAAAACTTTTGCACAGTAATATATATATATATATATATATATATATATATATATATATATATATATATATACCCTGTTTCCCCTAAAATAAGACCTAGCATGATTGTTGGTGTTGGCTGCAAAATAAGCCCTACCACCCAAATAAGCCCTACCCTGTTTCCTCAAAAATAAGCCCTACCCTGAAAAGAAGACCTACAAGGACTTTAACTAGGGCTTATTTGGGTGGTAGGGCTTTTATTGCAGCTATCACCGACAATCACACTAGGTCTTATTTTAGGGGAAACAGGGTATGTATATGTGTGTATATATATATATATATATATATATATATATAGATAGATAGATAGATAGATAGATAGATAGATAGATAGATAGATAGATAGATAGATAGATAGATAGATAGATATACACACACACAGTGCCTTGAAAAGGTATTCATACCCCTTGACATTTTCCACATTTTGTCATGTTACAAAGGTATTTTATTGTAATTTTATGTGATAGACCAACACAAAGTGGCACATAATTGTGAAGTGGAAGGAAAATGATAAATGGTTTTCC
Organism: Lithobates pipiens; assembly: GCF_037356315.1. Lineage (NCBI taxonomy): Eukaryota > Metazoa > Chordata > Amphibia > Anura > Ranidae > Lithobates > Lithobates pipiens. Next base: position 36,563,753 of record NW_027507764.1, on the reverse strand, counting down.
AATTTTTTTACAAATAAATATGTGAAAAGTGTGGGGGGTACATTTGTATGGCGCCCCCCAGAGTCAATACTTTGTAGAACCGCCTTTCACTGCAATTACAGCTGCAAGTCTTTTTGGGGATGTCTCTACCAGCTTTGCACATCTAGAGAGGGACATTTCTGCCCATTCTTCTTGGCAAAATATCTCAAGCTCTGTCAGATTGGATGGAGAGCGTCTGAACAGCAATTTTCAAGTCTTGCCACAGATTCTCAATGTGATTTAGGTCTGGACTGTGACTGGGCCATTCTAACACATGAATATGCTTTGATCTAAACCATTCCATTGTAGCTCTGGGTGTATGGTTCGGGTCGTTGTCCTTCTGGAAGGTGAACCTCCACCCCAGTCTTTGGCAGACTAATGCCCTGTACACACGGTCGAACTTTCCGACGGAAAATGTACGATCAGACTGTGTTGCCAGAAATTCCGACCGTGTGTGGGCTCCATCTGACTTTTTCCGTTGGAATTTCCGACAAACAAAATCTGATCGTTTAAATTCCGATTGCGTGTACACAATTCCGACGCACAAAGTGACTTGCATGCTCAGAATAGATTACGAGACAAAAGCTATTGGCTACTGGCCTCCTTATAGTCCTGTTGTACGTGTTGTACGTCACCTCGTTCTGAACGATCAGATTTTCCGACAACTTTGTGCGACCGTCTGTGTATGCAAGACAAGTTTGGGACAAAATCCGTCGGAACAAAATCCGTTGGAATGTCCGACCGTGTGTACAGGGCATAAGACTGGGATGCCATTAAAGTTCATGTGCGTGTGAAGGCAGGCGTCCCAATACTTTTAGTAGTACAGTACATACAGATAAATCAATCCAACGTATGATGGTATGTACATTGAATGTCCATTTCTGTCAAAGCATTTTGTAGACACAGCTTCTTCTCGGCAATAACAACTTTATCCTGAAGGCTGATCATCCTAGAAGAATACTAAAATCCTGATTTTGTCGTCGGAATGTCTGACCATGTGTACGGGCATAATAGTTGTCCTGTGGACAGATTCTCCCACCTGAGCTGTGGATCTCTGCAGCTCCTCCAGAGTTACCATAGACCTCTTGGCTGCTCCTCTGATGAATGCTCTCCTTGCCCGGCCGGTCAGTTTAGGTGGACGGCCATGTCTTGGTAGGTTTGCAGTTGTGCCATACTCTTTCCATTTTCCGATGATGGATTGAACAGAGCTCCGTGAGATGTCCATAGCTTGGGAGATTTTTTTTATAACCTAACCCTGCTTTACACTTCTCCACAACTTTATCCCTGACCTGTCTGGTGTGTTTCCTTGGCCTTCATGATGCTGTTTCTTCACTAAGGTTCTCCAACAAACATCTGAGGGCTTCACAGAACAGCTGTATTTATGAGATTAAATTACACGCAGGTGGACTCTGTTTACGAATTAGGTGACTTCTGGAGGCAATTGGTTCCTCTAGATTTTAGTTAGGGGTATCGGAGTAAAAAGGGGCTGAATACAAATGTACCCCCCACACTTTTCACATATTTATTTGTAAAAAATTTAGAAAACCATTTATAATGTTACTTCCACTTCACAATTATGTGCCACTTTGTGTTGATCCATCACATAAAATCCCAATAAAAGACATCTACATTTTTGGTTGTAACATGACAAAATGTGGAAAATGTCAAAGGGAATGAATACTTTTTAAAGGCACTGTATATATATATATATATATATATATATATATATATATATATATATATATATATATATATATATATATATATATATACATACATACATACATACATACATACATACATATATATATATATATATACACACACACACACACACACACACACACACACACACACACATATATATATATATATATATATATATATATATATATACATATATATATATATACATATATACACACACACACACACACATACACATACAAAAACATATATATATATATATATATATATATATACATATATACACACACACACACACACACACACATATATATATATATATATATATATATATATATATATGTATATGTTTTTCTTTTAATTGAGGGAGACAGTTGCTCTTGTACTGGTTACAACCTGCAATGAGATTCTTTTTCTCTGGTGTCAAACACTCTCTAGCAATTTAGCAATTCCTCTCTGCGCTCTTCTGACTATAGCGCACGATCTCGGCAGGATAAGAAATAGATGTTTTTTTTGTTTGTTTTTTCACAGAAGGCAGCTGACGGAAGATCAGCGATTTCACAAATTGCTTCTGGTAGAATAAATAAATTCCTCGGCTGACCTGACACGCGGATCACCTTGTCCCCATCATCACCAGTCCACGGATTCTAAAAATATTCCCTGACCCAGAAATACGACCAGAATAGGAATAATTTGGAGATTTCTTCTCTGTGCTTCTAAATGCAATTTTTAATTCACAGACGGAGATCATGCAAAAAGTCTGGAGGCTATAAGAGCGCCGCCGTGGTTAATAATTGGTTTATGAACAGAACGAGGACGGGGAAGAAAGAGAACCTCAGTGTCTATTTCAGTAGAATGGGAAGGAGTTATGCTCTCACCTACAGCATCCTACCCACATCATGGGGAAGGACACAATCTCTAGTGGACTAAACAAGGAATCCTTATGCCCCATACACGCGGTCGGACATTCCGACCACAAAATCCGTCTGATTTTTTCTGACGGATTTTGGCCGAATCTTGTGTTGCATACACACGGTCGCACAAAATTGTTGGAATTTCCAATCATTCAGAACGAGGTGACGTCAAACACGTACGTCGGGACTATAAACGGGGCCAGTAGCCAATAGCTTTCGTCTCTTAGTTTATTCTGAGCAATGCGTGGCACTTTGTCCGTCGGAATTGTCTACACACAATCGGAATTTATGCGATCGGAAAATTCTAGATCCAGCTCTCATATGCCCCGTACACACGGCCGGATTTTCCGAGGGATCATGTTGTCGGAAAATTAGACCGTGCGTGGGCTCCATCGGATTTTTTCCGGCGGATTTTCCAACGCGCAAAGTTTGAGAGCGGGATCTAAAATTTTTCCGACAACAAAATCTGATCGCATAAATTCCGATCGTGTGTAGACAATTTCCGACGGACAAAGTTCCACGCATTGCTCAGAATAAACTAAGAGATGAAAGCTATTGGCCCATTTATAGTCTCGACATACGTGTTTGACGTCACCTCGTTCAGAACGATCGGATTTTCCGACAACTTTGTGCGACCGTGTGTATGCAACACAAGTTTCAGTCAAAATCTGTCAGAAGAAATCAGACAAATTTTGTGGTCGGAATGTCCGACCGTGTGTACAGGGCATAATACGCAAGCTGTTGTCAGGCAGAAGGCATGAGAAGTCAGCATTGACATGGGGGATGCTTACAATGCCAAAACGAAGAGAAAAATAAAAAAAAAAGGGAAAAAAAATTGCAATTCTCAAACTTTACAAATTTCTGGAGTTTTGCTGCAAACCCATCGTTGTGATAAACCCAAAGCTCATCCCTATCTTTGATCCCAGGTCAGTGACTCTGCCTAGGCTAAGCTGATGCTATCGTTCTGCTGCAGGCTCAGTCTCCTCTTCCCCAGCGATCAGACTGCAACAATGTAATTTTTTTTAAACTGAAGGGGCAGATCTGTGTCAGTCATTTATGATTACATCCAAGATTGCACACAGGCACCTACATTTTCATCCCCCATTTCCCCCATTTCCCCCTCACTCCTTCCCTTGCCATCCTTCTTTCTTTCCCTTCTTCCCTTTACCTCCTTTCCTCCCCTCGCCTTTTGCTATTCTAGAAGGATACAATTTTTTTTACCTTGTGTCCCTTGTGAAAGATTTCTTAATTTTCAGTTGCTATTTACAGCATCAGCTTATATATCTATTGCGTGTCCCGTGGAGTTGATGCCACTACCGTCTTGGTCTTCCTTGAATGTTGGGCCACATTGGTAAGCGACAATGCCATTTTGCCCCCTGGTTCCAGTATTGATGTATCTTTCATCATTGTATTGTATTATTGTTTGTTACCATGTGCACTATGTTTCTGTTATATACCTTATTTAGTATAATTCCTCCTGAAGAAGCAGTGGATATCTGCGAAACATGTAGAGGATTTACTGTTCACTGAGTATCTACTATCTGTTGTGATTTCAACTTTGGAGGATACCAAACACCAGTGCGACATGTGTTTATATATTCCACAATTTCTTGTATCTGGATACTTGTGTTTTTTTATATCATGTGCCAATAAAAATGTACCTTTTCTTTTTATTTGTAAATCCATTTGGGTACCAAGATAGTCCATTCATTCACTTATATAGAGACAAATGTGCAAATTGTCTCTCATTCACTTTATTTTCACTGCCTGGATCTGACTGCTCCCTTGCTTGCCACCTGTTCATGACCACTGCCTGGACCTGACTGCTCTCTTGTTTGCTCCTGTTCATAACCACTGCCTGGACCTGACTGTTCTCTTGCTTGCCGCTTGTTCATGACCACTGCCTGGACCCAACTGCTCTCTTGTTTGCTGCTATATTCATGACCACTGCCTGGATCTGACTGCTCTCTTGTTTGCTGCTTGTTCATGAATGAATGAATGAATGAAAATATTTGTAAAGCGCACAACGCGAACTGAATCGCCTCAAGGCGCTGCGAAGAGCTTAGTTGTCATCAACTAGAAGAGGAAGGTCTTGAGTTTTTTCCTAAAGGCCTGGTGGTTTTCTTCCAGGCAGATGTTGGTTGGTAGAGCGTTCCATAGCCGAGGTCCTTGGACAGCGAATCTCCGATCCCCCTTCGATATGTACCGTGCTTTGGGAACGAGGAGGAGATTTTTGTTGGATGATCGTAGACAGCGGTTTGGTGTGTAATGATTTATTTTCTCAATTAGGAATTGAGGAGCGTCTCTATGCAGCATTTGTGGGTGAGGCAGAGGGTCTTGAATATGATCCGATTCTTTACAGTTAGCCAATGTAAGCTCCTCAGGGAAGGGTAGATGGATTCCCAGGGTTTTTTCCCTGTTATCAGCCTTGCCGCCCTGTTTTGGATAAGTTGTAATCATGCAAGTTGGTATTGGGGTAATCCTATATAAAGTGAGTTTGCGTAGTCCAGTCGTGAATTAATGACTGTTCCAACTACCACTGCTATGTCCTTCTGTGGGATGAACGGGATTAGTCTGCGTAGCAGATGGTGAGCACCACTAACTACTGCTCCTATTTGTGCATCCATTGACATTTTTGAGTCCAAAATTACCCAGAGACTCTTCGCCTTGGTCTTTGGGGAGATGGTTTGCCCAAAGATGGCGGGTGGTGTCCAGGAGGACTTGGTTACGGAGTTATGGTTTGAGTGTAGGATAAGAAGCTCTGTTTTTGATTCGTTGAGTTTGAGCGAGTTGGTGGTCATCGAGTCTTCTATTAAATTGAGGCAATTTTCTAGTTGTTGGTGATGGTCTCTTTGTCCAGTGATACGGAAGTAAAGTTGCGTGTCATCAGCGTACGAGTGGAAGCAGAGGTCTGAAACTCTGATGATTTGGAGGAGTGGCCGGATGTATATGTTGTTCATGACCACTGTCTTGACCTGACTGCTCTCTTACTTGCCACCTGTTCATGACCACTGCCTGGACCTGACTGCTCTCTTGTTTGCAGCTTGTCCATGACCACTTCCTGGACCTGAGTGCTCTCTTGTTTGCTGCTTGTTCATGACCACTGCCTGGACCTGACTGCTCTCTTACTTGCCACCTGTTCATGACCACTGCTTGGACCTGACTGCTCTCCTGTTTGCCCCTGTTCATAACCACTGCCTGGACCTGACTGCTCTCTTGTTTGCCGCCTATTCATGACCACTACCTGGACCTGACTGCTCTCTTGTTTGCCGCTTTTTCATGACCACTGCCTGGACCTGACTGCTCTCTTATTTGCCGCTTGTTCATGACCACTGCCTAGACCTGACTGCTCTCTTGCTTGCCGCCTGTTCATGACCACTGCCTGGACCTGACTGCTCTGTTGCTTGCCACCTGCTCATGACCTCTGTTTGGACCTGATTACTGTTGTGCCAGCCACCTGCCCATAATATCTGCTTGGAACCAACTATTCTCCTGCCTGCCCATGACCACTGCCTTGACCTGACTACTCCCTTGCCTGCCACCTGCCCACAACCTCTGCCTGGACCTGACTCTTCTGATAGACTTATAGTTAGCACGAGTGTTGTGCTAATGACACCTCACATGAACCTATCAGGGAGGGGAGGGAGAGTCTGTAATTGTTCAGTTATACCTTTGTAAATTTGCACTTGTCAGTGGTCTGCAGCTCTCTACAGCCAGCAGAAGGACCAGCAACTGGCAAAACACAAAAAGGGAGAGAAAGAGCACATCGCCCTGGATAGGTTACCAGCATGGCAGACTCAGCTGCCCTATCCTCTGCAGACCAGGGGATCCTTCTGTGAAATGTTATATACGTGGTATCAAAGTTTTAATTGTGAATGCATTTGGTCATTTTACTTTACCTCATTTAAAGTTTTAATACACCAGGGAGGTGCACTCTCCCCCCTTTTTGTGTTCTGACTATTCTTCTGCCTAGCTTTTCATGTACAGTCTATATATCCTAGCTGTTCTATTCCACCTGCCTCCTTGGTGGGGCAATCCTTAGGGCTGCAATGTTGTGACAGCTTGCAGTGAGGAAAACCGGGGCCACTAGGGTTCCTGGCCTATTTCCACCTTCAGGGGGTCTGGTGAAAACCAGCTAACACATAGACTCTGCACCCCAGCCTATGTCACCTACCAGGGGATGTGTTGTGGACATTTTCTGAAGATGTATTTAATATGTATTATCATAGTGTCTCCCAGTAGACATGTGCATTCGTTTTCGTCCAATTGCATTTTCGTCCGAATTTCAGGTATTTTTGTTATCGTTTTAACGAACGTACAGAATCTGCAAACCGAAAGATCTGACATAAACAAATGCTTTATTTTCGTTGCGACAACAGTTCGATATAGATAGGAGATTCGACATGACGCTGACAATAGCGATCTGTGTCCATCGAACCTGTGGTCCAATGTGCCTAACCTTAGCTCTATTAGCTCTATTAGTCCAAGATTATTCTACATGGAGAGAAAAGATTTGACATGGAGAGAAAAGATTTGACATGGAGAGAAAAGATTCGACATGGAGAGAAAAGATTCGACATGGAGAGAAAAGATTCGACATGGAGAGAAAAGATTCGACATGGAGAGAAAAGATTCGACATAGAGAGAAAAGATTGACATTATAGAGACAATAGCAAAAAAGGTTGAATGTGCCTAACCTAACTCTATTAGTCCAAGATTATTCGACACAGAGAGAAAAGATTTGACAAAGCAGTCGCCGCGTGCTGACATTTATGGTCAAATGCTCCGCCTATAGGCTATAGAAGAATTCTAATGTTGGTTGACTAGTAATAGTAATTAATAAATATAATTTATTACTAGTGTCATACAACATTAGAACCCTTTTAGAATGTACGATTGCGGCACCGTACAGTTTAGCTGCTCCGTCGAATCTTCTTAGAACATCACCATAAGCCTTCAATGACAGATTCAACCTTAATTATTTCAGAATTTTGGACGAATTAATTTTTTTTAACAAAACAAAATAAATAAAAAACAAATTTCGGGAGTAACTAAATACATTTTATTTTTTGGACTAAATTCCGAAACCAAATATTTCAGTGTGCACATGTCTATCTCCCAGTGTTAGTTCTTCCGCAGTCCGCTCTAAAGATCTGGCTGGGGCAGAATGACGTTGGTTGAGATCCGTTTGGTAGTAAAAAGCTCCTTGGGGATGTAGAGAAGTGTTTGCAGAGTTGGGATATGTCCGCCAACGAAGGGGCCCTGTGTGATGCACAGAACGATCGTCTGGGGGGGATGTGTTTGCTCTTCAAAGACGTTATCGGTTTAGCAGATGTACGCTCGTGTGTGCCTGATCAACATATTAGGGGTGCCGTGGCGTGCACCTGCAGATAATCTCCCATCCACACTGGACGGTAGTACAGTCTGTGTATGCTTTGTTCTCTGAACAACACAGAATAAGGATTAACGCCAAATGGTAAAAACGGGAATCTTTGGGTTGTTGTGTTTGGGAGCAGTGTTCATGATCTCAAGCTTCCTGTCTGTAGCTGAAATAGCTTACAGAGACATGGGGCGGGAGATCGTACACGCTGCCCCCGCCCAGACACACCCATAAGACTCCCCTAGTCATTATTCATTGGTTGTTGTATAAATTCATCCTGTTGGAAGCATTTCCTGTGTTGACATTCATTTCCTGTGAGGTCATTTCCCATGGAGGAAGTGATTGGCTGTTGGGGCGATCGCTTCCTGTTTGTCATTTGCTTTTGTTATTTTTTTAATAAAAGACCCAGTGCACTGCTCGGTGGAGGGCAGTCGTGCTGAGATGAGGACATAAGCTGTGGTCATGTCTGTTTACTTGGGGATATGCGGGAAATAGAGATATAGGTAAGACGCATCATACCATTAGACGAAATAGGTGCTTATTAGCGCAAAAGTGTATGGTTGGTCTTTCCACGACAGGATGCCAAAACTGACATTCTGCCTCTGATTGTATCTCCTGTATAGAGCTGTCTGAAGGGAGGAGTTTCTGCTCTGACTCTATCATGTGAGTGTGTAAATATCAGCTTGAGCTACTGAGCTCTGTAAACTACAGAATTTTTTACTAGATGCAATCCTCTGTCTGGATGTAAGAAGACAATGTTCATGCAATCCTCCTACTGTATATCTGTCACGTACCTGGTGGAGAATGAGCTGTAGAGAGGGCTTCTCTTGCACCTCCTGTCTAGCACCGCTGGAAGAGATGACAGGGAGGGAAAGACACAGAGTGGCACGAGGGCCGATGTAGCAGGTGGCTCAGGACGGGTCTTGGCAGGAAACCAATAACTGCAGATCACCGGATAGGCACCGGGGGCTGGAACTCCATGTTGCTGGATCAGCAGGCAGAGTCGTGGTCGGAACATAAGCCAGGAGGTCATCAACAGCCAAGCAGAGCTGGTACCGGAACCGGAGACAGAATCAAAGACAGGACACAGGCCGTGTTCGGTACACAGTCGGCCAGCGCAGTACAGGAGCATGAAGCAGGAACGTGGTTAAACACAAGCTGAGGTCACAGGAAGGCAGGCAGAAGACCAAGGGAAGGTTCAGGTACAAGCCGGGTCAAACACAGGAACGCTGGAATCAGATACAGGTAACAGGTACTAGCTGAAAAAACACTCAGCAAGGCTCATGTGGCAGTGTTACGTTTAAATAAACTACTTGGCGCCCAGACATGCAACGGCATATAACTGTGTGCGAGCATTGGCGCGCATCTGCGTGCGCGTGCTGCTTTGCGCGCCTGCGCATGTGCCAATACACACTGGTGTGCCCGTGCTTGTGTGCAGGTGCGTGTCTATTAGCCAAACTTCTCTTACAATATCATTGTATATCATACATAACTAGCAAAACAAAGGAGCTATTTTAAAAACATTTTTGTTCTTCTGACTACAATAAATAAAGGAAAATATGTACAAAGCCACCACCTATTCCCTTTTATTGATGTTATTGCTTTAAACCAAAAATTAGATTAGATTTTTCCCAGGAAAATAATCTCAGAGATGATCCCATGCAACAAGGAGATAAAAGCACAGATGGATATTTTGCTTCTCGTTACTCTTTTTTTTTTTTTCCGTATAACCTAAAAGCAATTCTCAGGTGTTCCTCGTACTACAAAAGCACCTCCTGGCCGCACACCTCCCTCCTCTTAGAGGCTTAGGACCACTTTAGCAACTCGGGCTTCCATAACAAATGTTGTAGTCTGAAGTGAAGGGAACAAAGGGAGGCTTTTTTAGGCCACTCTAATACATTTTATGTACCGCCAGTACACAGACGCTTTTAGTTGCATCACAACCATAATTTTTATTTTATGTACCTTAAAACCTTAAATAAAATCTAAAAATTAAATCTGCCCTCCAGCCTCCCTTCACTCTCGCAGGCTCCTCTCCTGGCTCACTCTGATGTAACTGCACACTGTAAGCTTCTCACAATGTGCATTGGAAGCTACAGCAAGTCAGATAGAGCCCCGCCTCCCTTTCTGGCTGAAGGACGTCCAGCATCACCTAGTCCCTTTCCCTGAAATTGGAATCTTAGCTCTCTCAATCAAGGAGCCTGAGCATCACCTAAGCATTGCCTATGGAAAGTGTTTTTGTTATAGTGATGTTTGCTGCAGTTTTCATGGGTATGTGCGAGTTTGAAGGCTGACGTGTTTCGGCAACTATTTTATTTTGGCACAGCCTCATCTTTTATATTTTACAAAGGTATGGGTAAAATATTGGGAGTTATTTACTAAAGGAAAATCCACTTTGCACTACAAGTGCAAAGTGCACTTGAAATTGCACTGAAAGTGCACTTGGAAGTAAAGTCGCTGTAGATCCGAGGGGGACATGCAAGGAGAATAAAAAATAGCATTTTAGCTTGCACATGATTGGATAATAAATTCAGCAGAGCTTCCCCTCATTTCAGATCTACCCCTCATATTTACAGTGACTGCACTTCCAAGTGCACTTTCAGTACAATTTCAAGTGCACTTGTAGTTTGCACTTGAAGTAGAAAGTAGATTTGATTTTCGTAAAATAACCCCCATTGTGTTTATGTAGTCTAAAATGTGCTTTGTAGTGTGTTTTTTTTCTACTCTTTGAGGGGTTTTAGCTAATCTTCAGGCCTAAACATGTGTGCAAATAAAACAGAACCCCAGAAAAATTACATGTTAAAGGGGGGTGTGGCCGGCCGGCGTGGAAGATGGACGCTTAAACACAGAGCTCCATCGTGAGAGGAAATAACGGAGCGAATTGGATCCGAACGAGCCCGTGATTCCGACCAAAAACAATACCCAGTAGCGAACGGACATCCCATGTAACAATGTCACGTAAAAGAATGGGAGAATACCGTCCGAAAAAACTTACAACACTACTGTATGCCACCGGAGAACAGGTCAGTGAAATCCAAAATGGTGCCGACAGCATATCAGCGCCTCAGGGAAACTACACCCTTCTCCCCACAGAACAACAGGGGGAAATAATTAACCACTTGAGATACGCGCTATAGCCAAATGACGGCTACAGCGCGGATCTCCTTTTCCAGGACTACGTCTATTGACGTAGTCCCGTGTACGAGCGGCCTGCGCGCCCCCTGAGGGGCGCGCGCAGCGCGCTCTGTGATCGGCGAGTCCGTGAGACTCGCCTGATCACCGATCCGTGCAAGGGGTCGATCCCGACCCCTTATCACGTGATCAGCTGTCAGCCAATGACAGCTGATCAGGTGACATAACGGAGCCGGTAGTACTCCTCCTCGCGCTGACAGCGCGAGGAGAAAAAAAAAGCCGATCACCGGTGGCCGTGATCGGGACATCAGTCCCGATCACGGCCAGCAATGCAAGCGCCCACCTGCCCCCTGCCAGTGCCCACCTGCCCCCTGCAGTGCCACCCTAATAAAAAGTAAGTGCCCCCGTCAGTGCCACCCAGCAGTGCCCATAGTGCCACCCAGCAGTGCCACCCACAGTGCCACCCACAGTGCCCACAATCTGCCTAAAAGGTTTTTTATTTTTTGCGATATAAGTGCAAAAAAAGAGGAAATTTGAAAAAAAAAACAATATTTTCTTTTTTCTATTTTAAAAGAAATCCAATAAAATCTAATTTTGTCATAAATTTAAGCCAAAATGTATTCTGCTACATGTTTTTGGTAAAAAAAATTCCGTTAAGTGTATAATAATTGGTTTGTGTGATCACGGACATATGTACGCAACTGATCATGTACACATGTGTGCAGGTGATCATGTACATATGTGTGCAGATAATCATTGGGACATGTGATTTTAGTGGGACATATGTGGGGGACATGTTTTTATTATTAGGCACATGTGTTTTTATTATTTGGGGACATGTGTGTTTTGGGGACATATGTGGGGACTGTGTTTATAATGTGTGTTGTGTGTTTACACTAGACTGGTGATCAGTGAGTAAAAAGCTGTAAAAAACAGCTCATACTCACTGATCATCAGCCGGCTGCAGCGATCTGCTCTCCTCTCCTCAGCGATGACTTCTGTGTGAGGAGAGAAGGAGCCGATTGCCTAGCAACCGGCTGTTTGTTTACATCACATGACGGCCGTGATTGGACACGGCCGTCATGTGATCAGGAGGGCCAATCACAGAACCCTCCTGCCGATCTGAGATGCGCCGTGTCCGGGTGACACGAGCACATCGGGATAGCGCCGCTGCGCGGGCACGCGCGTGCGCGATCCCGCTCCTTCTGAAGGACGTTCCTGAACATCCTATCAGAAGTAGACGGCTCACACCCGGCCGTGTATGTGCATTGGCCGGGTGGGAAGTGGTTAATGATCTACAAAAGGGCATCAAGCTCCTGAAGGATTGGGGGATAATTCTAGATCTCCCCAAAACAATTGATCCATCTTTACCAAAACGTATACCTCTGCTATATTAACGCACTCAGGAATCCCAGATTCATCAACCAATGGAAGTATCTGGCTCCTAAAAGATCCATCTACCACGTATGTAACATCCCCTCATGGAAATTAGTTTTGTTTTCCGTCCCACCGGTATTAACTGTTTCCTCCAACAGCGGTTTAGCTGTTTCAGCTTCTGCTTGTGTATATCACAAACCGCCGAATATTGTTGTAATTGTGACTGATAAGTTTACAACTTGTTGTTTTTTTGGGGGGGTTTTGTTTGTTTTTTCAGTACGGTTCTCATTTCAGGTTTACTAACAACAGACATACATCCAAGTACCAGTCAAATTAATTCATTACAACGCTGAGTCTTGATCACTCTTTCTACGATCCACCTATCGCTTACTAACTGTAAGTGTTTCCCTTTTTCATTTATCAATCTCAAATCATTCCTGCTACTATGCCATTTAAAATATTATCTTTAAATTCCAGAGGACTTAACCATCCAGTTAAGAGACAACCCCTATGGCAATCAGCAGAAAAACTTGGAAGTGACATTCTTTGTGTCCAGGAGACGCATCTGACTCCTACGTCATCTCCTTTATGTCGAAACAACAAATTCCCTCATATTTTTCATTCCACCTTCACCACTAAAAAGAGAGGCGTACTCATAAAAAAGACATTGACTTTACCTCCCTACAAGAAATATACGATCCTAACGGCCGCTTCATAATCCTAATTTGCACAAATAATGGAATCAAATACACAATTCTCAACCTTTATGTTCCTAACTCACACCAAGCAACTTTCCTTAGGAAAATCTTCGCCAAAGTCAACAACATAAAACAAGGTCTTGTCCTTGTATGCGGAGACTTTAACCTAGTTGCGGATATTCATATGGACACCACCTCAGCGGCAAAGAGGAAACCATCTCCTTTGGGTCAAATACTGAATTAATTCGATATTTATGATGTCTGGAGATGTTATCACGGATCAGAGAAGGACTACACATACTTTTCCCCCCACCATAAGCCTTATTCCAGAATCGATATGTTTCTTACAGACAAATGGTTATTTCAAAATGTTAGTTCATCTGCTATCCACACCATGGCATGGTCTGACCACAATCCAATTTCCATTACCATTGATGGCGCTTCTCCCAAGCGGAATTCCTTTCTATGGCGAGCTAATAATTACATATTACAACATCCAGTATATTCCAAAGAAATTGCTAATCACCTGACAGAATACTTTGAACTAAATGTCGACTCAGCGTCGGACCCTGCGGTGGTGTGGAATGCACATAAAGTAGTTATTAGAGGTATTATTATGAAACTAATTTCGTTTTACAAAAAGAAAAGAACACAGCAAATTGATTCCCTTACCTCCCAAATTGCTAAATTAGAGTCTGAACACAAAGCCTCATCACAACCTAATACTCTAGCTCAACTAATGCAGCTCAGACAGGAACTTAGAACACTCCTTTTTCACAAATATGAGTACATGCAACGTAAATTTAAAGCTACATCATATTCCACTTCTAACAAAGCTGGTAAAAAATTAGCTCAACGACTTAAAGGTATACAAACTAAATCTAAAATTCAATATCTCTTCCACCCACACTCAAAAGATAAATTATCTAATCCACAAGATATAGCGAATGCTTTTAGTACCTATACAGTGATCTTTATAATCTTCATACAGATGCCTCCACCCGCCAACCGTCCCCGGAGGAAATTGATACGTTTCTTAACCAAATTAACTTACCTACCCTAACTGAATCTCAATTAACTTACTTAAATGCGCCATTCTCTACCACAGAAATTCTTGCAACTATTGCTTCATTACCAAGCAACAAAGCTCCGGGTCCCGATGGTCTTTCGGGGGAATACTTTAAACAAATCTCCACATATTTGACTCCCCATTTGACGAAATTCTTCAATACAGCTGCGTCGTCTTATGATTTCCCTGCAGAATCATTATCAGCACTCATTGTCACACTCCCGAAACCTGGGAAAGATCCAACCTCACCCCAAAATTTCAGACCAATTTCCCTACTTAACCTTGACCTAAAAATTTATGCCAAAACTATAGCTAGACGCCTAGTTTCCATTGTGCCTGATCTGATACATAAGGATCAATCCGGCTTAATTGAAGGGAGACAGGCTCCTGATGCAACACGGCGGATGATAGATCTAATTCATCATGTGGAATCTAGTGGAACGCCTTCTCTGCTTCTCTCTTTGGATGCAGAGAAGGCGTTCGATCGGGTTCAGTGGACATATCTTCAAAAGGTACTGTTAAAATTCGGATTTAAGGATTACATATACAATGCTATCATGGCACTATATACTCATCCATCGGCCCAGGTATTTTCAGCCAATATGCTTTCCCAACCATTCCACATATCAAATGGTACACGCCAAGGCTGCCCCCCTATCACCTTTAATCTTTAATTTGGCAATGGAACCCTTGGCTGAACACATACGTAAGAACTCTAAGATTACGGGAATAACCTTGGGGTCCACCACTCATAAAATTAGCCTCTTTGCGGATGATGTAATTCTTATACTAAAAAACCCTACATCGTCATTAGC
The DNA here is from genome assembly GCF_037356315.1 of Lithobates pipiens. Lineage (NCBI taxonomy): Eukaryota > Metazoa > Chordata > Amphibia > Anura > Ranidae > Lithobates > Lithobates pipiens. Next base: position 36,548,643 of record NW_027507764.1, on the reverse strand, counting down.
CGCAGCTTGTGAAACATTGGACTGGTTTAGTCGGGTATCCCTATACAAACTAAATAAAACCAAATCACATATATTAGATCTAAAATTGGATGCTACCACTAGACACCTCCTACAAGCCCAAATACCCTTTTACATGGTGTGACGACAGTATTTCTTATTTGGGAATACAACTCACAAGATCTACAAAACACCTTTTTAAGTCAAATTATAAACCCCCTCTGAATAAATTGCGCACAGAATCCCAGAAGATCACTAAATTGGAACTATCGTGGTCCGACAGATTAGTAGCGTTCAAAATGATGCATTTGCCCCAAATTCTTTACCTATTTAGAACTATACCTATCCCCATTCCTAAATATTTCTTCACATCCCTACAAAGGTTACTCAACCAATGTATCTGGCACGGAACAAAACCTAGATGTGCTCATTCCAAACTAAGAAATCATAAATTGGCGGGAGGATCGATTGATTTAGAAGATTACTATATAGCAGTAATAATTGATCAAACCAAAGAATGGTTCCAAAATCCCCCAAGTAAACTCTGGAGTAACATTGAACATACCTTACTACTAAGTCCCGGATTAAAGGACTGGCTACTGAGTACTCCACTGGGGACAAAACTACCCAAAGATCTACCTCCAACCATGATAGTCACGACCAAAGCCTGGAAAATTTTAAATCAAGAAATACATTGTGAACCAAATATACCACAAATATCGATCCCTATCGAATCTTTACACCATTTATCACATGACCTATCACTACAACATTGGTCTCAAAAAGGCATCAAATACATAAACCAACTCCTTATAGGTACACATACGCAACCCTTTTCTGTCTTACAAAAACAATTTAACTTACTACATTCAGACATCTTTACATATACCCTCATACAACAATGTCTCAACAAACTCAAACTTCCTTTATACAATATCTCGCCAACAATATGGGAGTTTCTTAACTCTTCCTCATCTCATAAAAAAGGAATTTCCTTAATATATAATATCTTACACCTCAAAAGTATTTTCACAAAATCAACCTCTCATACGCACTGGGAAAATGACTTACAAAAATCCTTTACAGACCAACAATGGGAACTAGCATTAAAAAGTATTTACAAAACTACCAAAAGTTCAGCATTATGGGAACTTACTCAAAAAATAACACTCGGATGGTATCTGACTCCATCAAGATTAACATCCTATAATTCAACTTTATCGAACTTATGCTGGAGATGTAACTCTGATAAAGGTGACATGTTTCATGATTTTTGGAGTTGTAATAAACTCCAAAATTTCTGGAAAACCGTTTTCCTTATATTAACAGACATAACCCAAATACAAATTCCTTTTACCCCTGGGTTAGCTCTATTAAACCTGACTATAGAGGACATACCCTACCCTTTTCGTCATGTAATGACACATGTTCTCCTGGCAGCCAGATTATCCATAACCAGACTATGGAAATCGGTAGACATGTGCAAAAGGAAAAAATGTGTTTAGTTTCGTTTCGTTTTAATTCATTAATTCATTAATTTCGTTTAGTTATATTCGTTAACTTCCTTAAATTCGTTTTCGGATTTCGTTTAGTTTTCTACCGAATTCGAAAAATGGGCCACATTCGAAAATATTTCAACCAAATTCGAAAATATTTCTACCGGATTCTAAATGATTTCAACATGATTCAAAATTATTTCAACCGCATTCGAAATGATTTGAACATGATTCGACATTATTTCAACCGCATTCAAAATGATTTCAACATGATTCGACATTATTTCAACCGCATTCGAAAATATTTTGTGACCCGACTTTAGGGCCACGTATCTCGGGGTCACTTGGTGCTAGAAACTCCAAATTTGGGGTTTCTAGCTATAAGTGACCCCGAGATATGTGGCCCCAAAATCGGGTCGCAAAATGTCATTCTCTACTGCAGAAAAGTGCTTGACATTTTGTGACCCGAATTTGGGGCCATGTATCTCGGGATCACTTGGTGCTAGAAACTCCAAAAAATTGGTATGCAAACACAATAGTAGTAGCACTACAACATATCCAAATTTGGTGTTTCTAGCACCAAGTGACCCCGAGATACATGGCCCTAAAGTCGGGTCACAAAATATTTTCGAATGTGGTTGAAATAATGTCGAATCATGTTGAAATCATTTCGAATGCGGTTGAAATAATGTCGAATCATGTTGAAATCATTTCGAATGCGGTTGAAATAATGTCGAATCATGTTGAAATCATTTCGAATCCGGTATTGAGTCGAATTTCGGCCGAATTCGGTTGAATTCGTTAGCATTGTAATTCGGTAATTCGGATGCATCCGAATGTCCGAATAATGAAAATCCGTCCGAATTTCGAATCTGAATGAAACGAAATGCACATGTCTAGAAATCAGTGACACCTCCAACTATATACAGTGGTGTGAAAAAGTGTTTGCCCCCTTCCTCATTTCCTGTTCCTTTGCATGTTTGTCACACTTAAGTGTTTCGGAACATCAAACCAATTTAAACAATAGTCAAGGACAACACAAGTAAACACAAAATGCAATTTGTAAATGAAGGTGTTTATTATTAAAGGTGAAAAAAAATCCAAACCATCATGGCCCTGTGTGAAAAAGTGATTGCCCCCAAAAACCTAATAACTGGTTGGGCCACTCTTAGCAGCAACAACTGCAACCAAGCGTTTGCGATAACGTGCAATGAGGCTTTTACAGCGTCCTGGAGGAATTTTGGCCCACTCATCTTTGCAGAATTGTCCTAATTCAGTTACATTAGAGGGTTTTCGAGCATGAACGGCCTTTTTAAGGTCATACCACAACATCTCAATAGGATTCAGGTCAGGACTTTGGCTAGGCCACTCCAAAGTCTTCATTTTGTTTTTCTTCAGCCATTCGGTGGTGGACTTGCTGGTGTGTTTAGGATCATTGTCCTGCTGCAGAACCCAAGTTCGTTTCAGCTTGAGTACACGAACAGATGGTCGGACATTCTCCTTCAGGATCTCTTGGTAGACAGCAGAATTCATAGTTCCTTTTATCACGGCAAGTCTTCCAGGTCCTGAAGCAGCAAAACAGCCCCAGACCATCACACTACCACCACCATATTTTACGGTTGGTATAATGTTCTTTTTATGAAATGCAGTGTTCCTTCTACGCCAGATATACTTGGACACACACCTTCCAAAGAGTTCCACTTTTGTCTCATCGGTCCACAGAATGTTGTCCCAAAAGTCTTGGGGATCATCAAGATGTGTTGTGGAGAAATTGAGACGAGCTTTGATGTTCTTTTTGCTCAGCAGTGGTTTTCTCCTTGGAACTCTGCCATGCAGGCCATTTTTGCCCAGTCTTTTCCTGATGGTGGAGGCATGAACGCTGACCTTAACTGAGGCAAGTGAGGCCTGCAGTTCCTTGGACGTTGTTGTGGGGTCTTTTGTGACCTCTTGGAATGAGTCGTCGCTGCGCTCTTGGGGTAATTTTGGGCGGCCGGCCACTCCTGGGAAGGTTCACCACTGTTCCATGTCTTCGCCATTTGTGGATAATGGCTCTCACTGTGGTTCGCTGGATTCCCAAAGCTTTGGAAATGGCTTTATAACCCTTTCCAGACTGATAGATCTCAATTACTTTCTTTCTCAATTGTTCCTGAATTTCTTTGGGTCTCGGCATGATGTGTAGCTTTTAAGGATCTTCTGGTGGACCTTACTGTGTCAAGCAGCTCCTATTTAAGTGATGCCTTGATTGTGAACAGGTGTGGCAATAATCAGGCCTGGGTGTGGCTAGAGAAATTGAACTCAGGTGTGGACAACCACAGTTATAGTATGTTTTAACAAGGGGGCAGTCACTTTTTCACACAGGGCCATGATGGTTTGGATTTTTTTTCACCTTTAATAATAAACACCTTCATTTACAAATTGCATTTTGTGTTTACTTGTGTTGTCCTTGACTATTGTTTAAATTGGTTTGATGTTCCGAAACACTTAAGTGTGACAAACATGCAAAGGAACAGGAAATGAGGAAGGGGGCAAACACTTTTTCACACCACTGTATTAAACTTCTGGATACTGTATCCTTGCATTACAGCTATGAATTAATGATGGCCTCCAGTGTAGGTAATCTACCAAAAGAAAGACATAGGTGGTCACCATGGTGATTTTCTGAAATAATCTTAAACCATATCTTAATATGCTTTTACTATACTTTCAATTTGTTGTTGCATTTTATCTGGATGCATTGTAGCTATAGGTAACTAAAAATACTCAATTTTGGCGACATTACCCTCCCCCAAGACACAGTTGAGCACCCATTGGGGTGTCTAGGGGAGGCTAACATTTATACAATATCACATATACACGCTAGTTTTGCACTTCTTTTTATGTACTGTACTATAGATCTCTTATTTAATGGATGAATTGTACGCTTGCAGGAATGTTAATATTTCTTATCGGATTTCTTCTGTTTATTTGTATTTCGACATTTATTGTACAATGTACATCTTATATGCATTATCTTAAAATCAATAAAAATTGATTGATTAAAAAAAAAAATTACATGTTAAAGAGGAGGGCCACCTTAAAAAAATTATTAAACGTCAGCAGCTACAAATACTGCAGCTGCTGACTTTTAATAAATAGACACTTACCTGTCCAGGATGCCCGCGATGTCGGCAGCAGATGACGAGCAATCGCTGCCCCCCGTAGCAATCACTGCCCGGTTCCCTACTGCGCATGCGCGAGCACACTGTGCGTCTTCACTGGTCCTCGTTGTGTTGTGGGCACCCTGTGTTTCCCAAAACACGACGGGGGGGCATCTGCGGCTAGCTATTCCTGAAAGTGGGTGCAGATACCTGTATTATACAGGTATCTGCACCCCCCTCCCCCACTGAAAGGTGCTAATCGTGGCACCGGAGGGGGGGGAGGAATCCGCTGAGCGGAAGTTCCACTTTAGGGTGGAACTCCGCTTTAAACACCATATGCTTTTTGTTTCTGCTGGTCAATAGTTTTCCAGTCTCTAATGCCGTGTACACACGATCGGAAATTCCACCAGCAAAAGTCCGATGAGAGCTTTTGGTTGGAAATTCCAACCGTGTGTGTGCCCCATCGGACTTTTGCTGGCGGAATTCCCGCCAGCAAAAGATTGAGAGCAGGTTCTCAATTTTTCGGTGGGAAAAAGTTCCGATCAGAAATTCCGATCGTCTGTACCAATTCTGACACGCAAAATTCCTACACATGCTCGGAAACAATTCGACGCATGTTCGGAAGCATTGAACTTCATTTTCTCGGCTCGTCGTAGTTTTGTACATCACCGCGTTCTTGGTGGTCGAAAGTTCAGAGAACTTTTGTGTGACCGTGTGTATGCAAGCCAAGCTTGAGCGGAATTCCGTTGGGAAAACTATCCAAGATTTTTCCCGACGGAAATTCCGCTCGTGTGTACGGGGCATTAGAGAATGAATGTGCGTTTTATGCACGACAAGTTTCGATAAAATCATCATTTGATTGTGGCAGGTTTGAGGTCCTAACCACAACCTGTGAGAGGCGGACATTGGAGGAGAGAAGTTTTCCATACACTGGTAGATTTTTGGATGATACCCAAACAAAACCTCGCCGAATACAATAATACCTCGGATTACGAGCATCATTAGTTTCAGAAGCATGCTTGTAATCCAAAGCACTCGTATATCAAAGCGAGTTTCCCATAAAAAATAATGGAAACTCAGATGATTAGTTCCACAACCACTGCTGGTGTATGCAGTACTGTATGTGGCCAGAGGTGCGGGGGGGGGGGCGCTGGTGACAATCGGAGGCACTTGGACCCTTGGGAACTATTGGGTGCTCTGCCCAGGGTTGTCAACTACCAGTAAATTTACTGGCAGTTTGTAAAAATCGGATTTTTTTACAACTGCCAGTAAATAACAGGGGCTGATCGTGTGCTCCGCCAGTAAATTTTCTATGTTTTGTCAATAAAAAATTATGCAGGAGTTTGGCAACCCTGGCTCCGCCCCACCCAGCTGGGAGTGTCTCCGAGCATCTCTGATTTCTCCAGCGCCCTCGAACCTCTGGCCACATACGGTAATACATACACCAGTGGCTTGAGTCCCGCTCCTCTTGCAAGACAGCACTCACAAATCAAGCCAGGATCTGAAAAGAAATATAGCTTATCTTGTGAAGCGCTAGTATACCGCGTTACTCGCAAACCAAGATATTATTCTATATATATACTCACCAGCCACTTTATTAGGTACACCTGTTCAATTCCTTGGTAACACAAATTGCTGATCTGCCAATCACATGGCAGCAACTCAATGCATTTAGGCATCTAGACCGTGGTGAAGAAGACTAGAGTGGATGGATTGAAAGCAGAGCAGCCATTGGCTCGCACTGCTGTCAATCACATCCAATGATGCGGCGCAGGGGGGCGGGGCCGAGTGATACAGCGAATGGCTACGGCCACTCGCTGTATCACGGGAGCGTGCCCGCAAGCACTACACACTATGTGAGGGAGCTTGCATGAAGTTGTGGAGTCCTTGCGGGAGGGAGCCGAGACAGCTGCCGAGGGACCCCAGAAGAGCAGGTTCGGGGCCACTCTGTGAAAAACGAGCTGCACAGTGGAGGTAACAGGTAAGTATAACATGTTTGTTATTTTTTTTTAAATTGCCTTTAGTGATCCTTTAAAGCAGGTTTAGGTTATAAAAAAATCTCCCAAGCTTTGAACATCTCACGGAGCTCTGTTCAATCCATCATCCGAAAATAGAAAGTATGGGCACAACTGCAAACCTACCAAGACTTGGCTGTCCACCTAAACTGACCGGCCGGGCAAGGAGAGCATTCATCAGAGAAGCAGCCAAGAGGTCCATGGTAACTCTGGAGGAGCTGCAGAGATCCACAGCTCAGGTGGGAGAATCTGTCCACAGGACAACTATTAATCGTCTCTCCACAAATCTGACCTTTATGGAAGAGTGACAAGAAGAAAGACATTGGTGAAAGAAAACCATAAGAAGTCCTGTTTGCAGTTTGTGAGAAGCCATGTGGGGGACACAGCAAACATGTGGAAGAAGGTGATCTGATCAGATGAGACCAAAATTGAACTTTTTGGCCTAAAAGCAAAACGCTATGTGTGTGGGGAAAACTAACACTGCCCATCCCCCTGAACACACCATCCCCACCGTGAAACATGGTGGTGGCAGCATCATGTTGTGGGGATGCTTTTCTTCAGCAGGGACCGGAAAGCTGGTCAGAGTTGATGGGAAGATGGATGGAGCCAAATACAGGGCAATCTTAGAAGAAAACCTGGTAGTCTGCAAAAGACTTGAGATTGCCACGGAGGTTCCCCTTCCAGCAGGACAACGACCCGAAACATACAGCCAGAGCTACAATGGAATGGTTTAGATCAAAGTATATTCATGTATTAGAATGGCCCAGTCACAGTCCAGACCTAAATCCAATTGAAAATCTGTGGCAAGACTTAAAAATTGCTGTTCACAGACGTTCTCCATCCAATCTGACAGAGCTTGAGATATTCTGCTAAGAAGAATGGGCAAAAATGTCCCTCTCTAGATGTGCACCCCCAAAAAGATTTGCAGCTGTAATTTCAGAGAAAGGCGGTTCTACAAAGTATTGACTCCGTGGGGCGCCATACAAATGCCCCCCACACTTTTCACATATTTATTTGTGAAAAATGTAGAAAACCTGTCAGGGAAATAGGCGCAACCTCGCGAGGCACGTTCGTGTCAACGCGCGTCAGCGCTCACGGAGGCGCAATGTGGTTCCTAGACGAATGCCCGACGTTGCGTCCGATCGAGCGCGAGTACGCAGTGTGATACGAACGCATAACGTTACACGTCGTAGGCGTACGAACGCCATGGCGCGCACACGACGTGACCCAGGCTCCTTGCCTATTTAAACGTTCACCTGGCAATGCCGCATCGCTGGATTATCGTCAGCTTCTCCTTGTACCTGTGTCCGTGATTTCTGCTGTCTGACCTCCTGTGTACCGACCCGGCTTGTCCGACCTGCTTCTGTTGTTCTCCTGGCTCCTACCTCTGGCTTGTACCTGACGTTCCTTGTCTGCTCCCTGCACCCGACCTCGGCTTGGCTTGGCTTCTGCTCCCCGGTCTTCAGCTCAGGACCCGTTGTTACGACCCCAGGACTGATCTTCCGTGTTTGACCCTCGGCCTGGCCTTGACCCTGCTGCTGGACTTCCGTTGTCCTGTACTGCCTTGCACAGTTGCCTCAGGAGACTTGTCTACTAAGCTGTTTCATCTGCTGCTGCTACCAGGCAACCTGTGCTACTGTGGGCACCGCATCCCTGTGTCATCTTCAGGGTTGTGCTGCACTCGGCTGCAAGGGGAGCCCTCTCAGCATCTCGGCCTCCCTCCAGATTGTGACAGTATAATCCAGCCACGTCAGAGGCCGACAGAGGTGACTCCCCAATGGAGGCCATTCTACAGGAGCTCATGGCCCTTACCCCAGCTATTGAGGAACTCCAAGAAGGGTATCTCCGGTTGAAGGAACATCTGTAGCACTCTCCTGAGTCGCCCATCCCCTCCAGCCAAGGTTCTGCTACCATAATTACAACCTCTCCAGAGCCACGAGTTCCAGGCCCAGAGTGCTTTCATGGGGACCGAAAGAAATTTAGATCCTTCAAGAACTCATGTTATTTATACTTCTCCCTGCAACCTCAGACTTTTGCTTCTGAAGTGACCAAAGTGGGTTTTACCATTTCTCTATTAAGGGACGATCCCCAGACGTGGGCCCATGGCCTACTGGAGCAATGCAGCCCTTCCATTGATACCTTGGACCAGTTTTTCCAAGCTATGGCACGTCTATATGATGACCCCTTTCGGACAACAACAGCTGAAGCAACTCTGTACTCCCTTCGCCAGGGTGAACGGCCTGCTGAGGACTATACAGTGGAGTTCCGTACATGGTCTACAGATTCCGGCTGGAATGAAGCGGCTCTGAAATATCAATACCGGGTGGGGTTGTCTGAAGCCCTCAAAGACGAGCTCGCCAGATTAGAGGTTCCCTCAACCCTTGAAGATCTCATCCAACTTACCATCCAGCTTGATAGGCGTCTACGGGAACGCTCGGACTCTTTGTCCTATCCAGGCTCCACCTTCGGTCTGCCCGGCGGCAACGTCTGTTCCGAATGGCCTGTTCCGTCCCTCCTTAACCTCCGAGGAAAGACTTCATCGCCGACAGGCCCACCTTTGTTTCTATTGTGGGGAATCAGGACATTTCATAAACAACTGCCCCACAAGACCAAGTAAACCCATCCTCTGTACCCCGTTTCACCTCCAAGTAACGAAGCCAGCTTCGGCCCATATCACCCTTCCTGTCACGTTGATGGTAGCGGGCAAAGGAGTTCATCTACAGGCAATACTTGATTCCGGGGCCTGTAGCTGTTTTCTGGACTTAAACCTAGCTAAGAGTCTTGCTCTTCCACTCCTTTTCAAGAAACAAAGACTGACTGTCCGCCTGGCCGATGGCTCCTTACCTAGCTCTGGCCATGTCACCAGGGAAACAGTACCCATCCTAACGACCACAGATTCGGGTCATCGGGAATTTCTTAAATTTGATGTTCTGAGTTCTCCTATGTTTCCCGTTATCCTAGGAATTCCTTGGCTGCAGGCACACAACCCTCGGGTTGATTGGCTCAAGAAAGAGATATCTTTTACTTCCGCCTACTGCCGGCAACATTGTCTGGATTCTGAATCTAGAGACTTGTCCAGTTGTTTGACTATACAACCCATACCCAGTTCAGTTCCTAACATACCAGCAGCTTACCTGGAATTCAAAGATGTGTTCGACAAGAAGAAGGCAGACATCTTACCTCCACATCGTCCCTATGATTGCCCCATCGAGTTATTACCGGGAGCCCCTATTCCCTTTGGCCGGATATTTCCTCTTTCTGAAACTGAACTTGAGGCTCTGAGACAATATATAGACGAGAACCTGGCAAAAGGATTCATTCATCCCTCTTCATCCCCTGCCGGTGCTGGCATCTTCTTCATAGAGAAAAAGGACAAGACTTTAAGACCATGTGTGGACTACAGGGAATTAAATAATATCACCCTTAAGAACCGCTACCAACTTCCACTCATCCCTGAACTTTTTCAAAGATTCCACACTTCACGTATCTTCACCAAACTTGATTTACGTGGAGCCTACAACCTTGTCCGTATCCGGGAGGGGGATGAATGGAAGACTGCATTTAGAATGAGATTTGGGCATTTCGAATATTTAGTCATGCCTTTCGGACTGTGCAATGCCCCGGCAACCTTTCAGCACTTTATTAACGACATCTTCCGGGAGCATTTAGACCACTTTGTCGTCGCTTATCTTGACGACATTCTTATTTTTTCGACCACTGTGGAACTCCATAGAATACACGTTAAGAAAGTATTATGTATCCTTAGGACACATGGATTTTTCGTTAAAGCCGAGAAGTGCGAATTTGAAAAGGAATCCATTCAATTCTTGGGACTCTTCATCACCACAGGTGGAATTGCCATGGATCCCCAAAAGGTGAAGTCTATCCTAGACTGGCCCGCTCCTTCTGACAAGAAGAGTGTTCAGAGATTTATTGGGTTTGCAAATTTCTACCGAAGATTCATAAGGAACTTCTCCACCATTGTAGCACCCATTACTCAGACCACTCGTCAACACACCAAGTTCCATTGGTCCTCAGCAGCACAGTCCGCCTTTGACCAGCTCAAGACCCTCTTCACTACCGCACCAATTCTGCAGCATCCAGATCCCGCCTTACCCTACGTGCTGGAAGTTGACGCCTCAGAGGTGGCTACAGGGGCGATTCTATCCCAACGTCAAGGTCCCAAGGCGTTACTGCATCCCGTAGCTTTTTTTTCACGGAAGATGAGTCCCCCGGAGAAAAACTACGATGTAGGGGATCGGGAACTTCTGGCAATCAAGACCGCCCTCGAAGAGTGGAGGTATCTCTTGGAGGGTGCCGCTCATCCCATTCTGGTTTTTACCGATCATAAAAACTTAGAATACCTCCGCACGGCCAAACGCCTAAGACCCCGACAGGCCCGATGGGCTTTATTCTTCTCGAGGTTCAATTTCCATGTAACCTATCGCCCAGGATCGAAGAATGGCAAAGCCGACGCTTTGTCCCGAATGTTCCCAGATACCCCCGGAAGGAATCCCACCCAGTACAATTTTGTCTCCCCAAAATTTCCAACTAATCCAACCGGATCTAAGAGCTTCAATTGTGCAGGCCTCTAGTCAGTGTACGGAAACTGAAGTTTCTTCCCTGAGAAGCCAAGAAGGGCTTCTATGGCATCAGGGTAAGATTTTTGTTCCCCAGCAAGCCAGGTTACTCGTATTAAAGACCTTTCACGACCACCAACTAGCTGGTCACTTTGGAGTCCGGAAGACAATTGACCTTGTGCAGCGGTCCTTATGGTGGCCTACCCTAAGATCAGACTGTAAAAAGTACGTTGACTCCTGTACAACCTGCCAGCGTAACAAAGGGGCTAATGCTAGACCCTGGGGCCTGTTAAGGCCGCTGCCAGTCCCGGAAAAGCCTTGGAAAGAAATCTCCATGGATTTCATTGTGGAGTTACCTCTCTCAGAAGAGTATACGACCATCTTGGTGGTGGTGGACCGTTTATCCAAGATGGCGCATTTTTTGCCGATGAAAGGGACCCCCTCTGCCTTGGATACAGCAAAAATCTTTATCAAAGAAATTGTCCGATTACATGGAGTACCTGACAGCATTGTATCGGATAGAGGGGTACAGTTTACCTCCAGGTTTTGGAAAGAGCTCTGTAAGTTACTGTCAATCAGAATATGTTTGTCCTCAGCCTATCACCCGCAGAGCAACGGTCAAACTGAAAGAACCAACCAGACATTGGAACAATACCTGCGATGCTTCTGTTCTTTTTCCCAGGATGATTGGGTTTCCTTGTTACCTTGTGCAGAATTTGCATATAACAACTCAGTGCACGCCTCTACCAACCAATCACCTTTCTGGGCAAACTACGGATTCCACCCCTCATTTCTGCCTAATACCATCCCTGAATCCTCTGTCCCGGCAGTTCAAGATAGAGTAAACCTTATTCAAGCAAACTACCAAATGCTCCAAGATACCATGAAGAAGGCTCAGGAACAGTACAAAAGACAGTACGATAAAAGGAAGAGAGTTAACCCTACCTTCAAGACAGGGGACAAGGTGTGGCTTTCAGCAGCAAATCTTAAACTGCCTTGTCCATCCCGGAAATTGGGACCTAGATTCCTGGGTCCTTTCGAGATTAAACGGGAGATTAATCCCGTAGCATTTGAACTCGTTTTGCCTGAATCTTTTAAAATCCATCCTGTATTTCATGTTTCCCTTCTTAAATGTGTTACCTTCAGTCCTTTTTCAGGAAGAGAAGAAGCGCCCCCGCCTCCAGTTCAGGTTGGTGAAGAAACTGAATATGAAGTTGAGTCTATCCTTGACTGTCGTCGGAGAGGTAGGACAATCCAGTTTTTAATCAAATGGAAGGGGTATTCTGCTGAAGAGAATTCTTGGGAACCTGCAAGTTATGTACATGCTCCTAGGCTTATACACAGGTTCCGCAGCCGTTATCCTGAAAAATGGGCTCGTTTAGGCATCCGGAGGCAGCCCCTTGGGGGGGGGCACTGTCAGGAAAATAGGCGCAACCTCGCGAGGCACGTTCGTGTCAGCGCTCACGGAGGCGCAATGTGGTTCCTAGACGAACGCCCAACGTTGCGTCCGATCGAGCGCGAGTACGCAGTGTGATACGAACGCATAACGTTACACGTCGTAGGCGTGCGAACGCCATGGCGCGCACACGACGTGACCCAGGCTCCTTGCCTATTTAAACGTTCACCTGGCAATGCCGCATCGCTGGATTATCGTCAGCTTCTCCTTGTACCTGTGTCCGTGATTTCTGCTGTCTGACCTCCTGTGTACCGACCCGGCTTGTCCGACCTGCTTCTGTTGTTCTCCCGGCTACCTCTGGCTTGTACCTGACGTTCCTTGTCTGCTCCCTGCACCCGACCTCGGCTTGGCTTGGCTTCCGCTCCCCGGTCTTCAGCTCAGGACCCGTTGTTACGACCCCAGGACTGATCTTCCGTGTTTGACCCTCGGCCTGGCCTTGACCCTGCTGCTGGACTTCCGTTGTCCTGTACTGTCTTGCACAGTTGCCTCAGGAGACTTGTCTACTAAGCTGTTTCATCTGCTGCTGCTACCAGGCAACCTGTGCTACTGTGGGCACCGCATCCCTGTGTCATCTTCAGGGTTGTGCTGCACTCGGCCGCAAGGGGAGCCCTCTCAGCATCTCGGCCTCCCTCCAGATTGTGACAAAACCATTTATCATTTTCCTTCCACTTCACAATTATGTGCCACTTTGTGTTGGTCTATCACATAAAATCCCAATAAAATATATTTACGTTTTTTGTTGTAACATGACAACATGTGGAAAATTTAAAGGGTTATGAATACTTTTACAAGGCACTGTGCGTCAGGTTCCCAAGCAGGCTGAAACTTCACATTATTCCTCAATTTAAAAAAAAAAATGTAATTGTGCAGTATATTAAAACTTCCCTTTATTGAAAAATGTATGGCAAACCACAAATAAAGTGCACATCAATCAAGTGCACTCTGGTATGGTCTATGGCAGGGGTAGGCAACCTGGGGCCCTCCAGCTGTTGTGAATCTACATTTCCCATGAGGCATTGCAAGGCTGGCAGCTACAATTACTCCCAGAGGCATGATGGGACGTGTAGTTCTGCAACAGCTGGAGGGCCCCAGGATGCCTACACCTGGTCTATGATCTCTATTGCCCCTTAAGAGTGGACTTTGGCAAAACATGTATGAGAAAGCCGCCTTACAACTGCTTTTCGGAAAGGTGTGAGGATGTCACGTAGCTCCGCCCCTGACGAGTTCGTCCCGTGCCTTGTGAAATGATTTCAGAGTTTGTCCCATGCCTTGTGACTTCCTCAAAGGAACGTCACGAGGCACGTGATGAATGGCAAAATGAACAGGTAATTCTTTCAGCAGGACACATGTTTTTTTTCTTCCCCAAAATTCAGCTTTAAGAAGTTCTTAAAGCAATTTTAAACCCAAAACCAAAAATGTAACAGCAATTTTCAAGTCTTCCCACAGATTCTCAATTGGATTTAGGTCCGGACTGTGACTGGACCATTCTAACACATGAATATGCTTTGATCTAAACCATTCCATTGTAGCTCTGGCTGGATGTTTCGGGTCGTTGTCCTGCTGGAAGGTGAACCTCCACCCCGGTCTCAAGTCTTTTGCAGACTCTAACAGGTTTTCTTCTAAGATTGTCCTGTATTTGGCTCCATCCATCTTCCCTTCAACTCTGACAAGCTTCCCAGTCCCTGCTGAAGAAAAGCATCCCCACAACATGATGCTGCCACCACGTTTCATGGTGGGGATGGTGTGATCAGGGTGATGTGCAGTGTTAGTTTTCCACCACACACAGCATTTTGCTTTTAGGCCAAAAAATAATCAAGTCAAACAGGTACCCCCCAAAGGATGGGGGGAAACGTCTGTACATCTTATGGAGCAAATATTGACCCGTCAAGATGAAGCATGCTGACGCTGTTGTGTCCTGGGAGTTGTAGCCCACTGCTCGCACGCTCAAGCTCTCGGTGGGTGGAGAAGCAGCTCAGCACAGCCAGGGAACTACAACTCCAACAATCTTGGAGGCATGGCGCGCCAGGGAGTCGGGACTTGGGACCAACATGACTACCTCGGGCTACACCTTTGCTTGACCCCAGGACAAAAGCATCAGTCCCCCTGGAGGAGGAGGCCAGGCAAGGACCTGCTGAGCTGGCACTAGCAGCTGCTATCACAGAGGTGAGAGACCCTGACACCCCCGGGGCCAGCTGACCCCCACATCACATACACCTCATTTACTCTGCCCCAGTGTCCACCCAGTAACCTCAAAATAGCCCTCAACACTGTGGGTCCTGCTGGGAGCTGGCCATTGTCTGTGGGTCCTGCAGGCCTGTGTGTCCTACTGGCCACTGGCCTATAGGTCCTGCTGGAAGCTGGCCATGGCCTGTGGCCCACAGGCCATGGCCAGCTCCCAGCAGGACCTACAGGCCAGCAGGACTCACAGGTCCATGGCCAGCTCCCAGCAGGACCTGCAGCCATTTGGTTCAGAATATTTGTTCTCTTGTTTTCCTCCTCTAAATCCTAAGTGCATCTTATGGCCAGGGGCATCTTATGGAGCGAAAAATATGGTAATAAAAGAAGGAAATTCAAGGAGTGGAAACTGCATACATTTTTTGCCATACTTACCTGCTACATTTATACACGTATCCCATCGTTTAATCATTGCCTGGAAAGCTTTGGCATGGAAAGATTTGTCAGTACGCCTGAACCCTCCTAGGAAAAGCCTGCTTTACTTCGCCATCGGTGCTGAAATGCTGACCTCCGAGGAACTCTTTTAGGAGTAAAAAGAGGTGGAAATCACTGTGAGTGCGGTCCAGACTGCAAGGGGGATGTGGCAATACCTCCCCGCTAGACATGTGCACTGACAAAAAATGTGTTCATTTTCATTTCATTCGTGTTTTTATTTTTTTCGCAAATTTGGAAATTCAAAAGTTTGGAAATTCGAAATTCAGAAATTCAGAATTTCAAAAATTTGGAAATTCGATAATTTGAAAATTCAGAATTCGGAATTTCCAAATTCTGAATTTCCAAATTTAGCATTTTCGAATTCCAAATTTCTGAATTTTCAGATTTTCGGAGTTTCGAAAATTCAGAAACTCAGAAATTCGAAAATCAGAAAATTCAAAAATCAAAAAAAGAAAGAAAATCAGTAAGATTCGAAATAATTATTAACTAATAATAACTAACTAAATTATAGGTATTGGAATTTCCTTTCAAATTTGGCTGTTTGTGAACGTAACGAATACACATTTATCTGAAATTACGAATTATCCGAAATAACGAATGCCGCAGCTAAACAAATTGAATGGAATGAAATAAAAAATAATAATAATAAAGTTTTATTATTGTTTTATTATTGTTATTTATTATTATTAGATCCTTACATTCCATTCGTTTAGATACGGCATTCGTTATTTCAGACAATTTGTTCAAATACATTCACTAACTGCCAAATTTGAAAGGAAATTCCAATACCTATAGTTTAATACTTATTTTTAGTTAGTTATTATTTCAGATATTCAGGTTTTCTAATTTTGCAGATTTTCATTCTTTTGAATGTTTAGATTTTCATTCTTATGTTTGGATTTTCAAATTTCCACATTTTTGAATTTTGGAATTGAATTTATTATTATTATTATCATTATTTTTATTATTCATTTAACAAATTAATAATAATAATAAAAAGTTGTATTATTGTTATAAATTATTATTAGATCATTTTGTTCCATTCGTTGAGATACGGCATTCGTTATTTCAGATAATTCATTCAAATACATTCACTAACAGCCAAATTTAAAAGGAAATTCCAATAACTATAGTTTAATATTTATTATTCGTTAGTTATTATTTCAGATTTTCGGGTTTTCAAATTTCCAGATTTTCATTCTTTTGAAGGTTCAGATTTTCATTCTAATGTTTGAATTTTCAAATGTCCACATTTTTGAATTTTGGAATTTAGTTTATTATTATTATTATTATGAATTTAACAAATGAATAATAAATAATAATAAAAAAAGTTGTATTATTATTGTTATTTATTATTTTTAGATCATTACATTACATTTGTTTAGATATGGCATTCGTTATTTCAGATAATTTGTTCAAATACATTCACTAACAGCCAAATTTGGAAGGAAATTTCAATACCGATAGTTTAATATTTATTTTTAGTTAGTTATTATTTCAGATTTTTGGGTTTTCGAATGTTCAGATTTTCATTCTTTTGAATGTTCAGATTTTCATTCTTATGTTTGGATTTTCACATTTCCAATTTCTGAGTTTCCAATTTCCGAACATCGAATTTCCGAACATCGAATTTCCGAACATCGAATTTCCGAACTTCGAATTTCCGAACTTCGAATTTCCGAACTTCGAATTTCCGAACTTCGTATTTCCGAACTTCGTATTTCCGAACTTCGTATTTCCGAACTTCTGAATTTCCAATATTTTCCAATTTCTGGATTTCGAATTACCAAATTTTGAATTTCCAAAATTTCGAATTTTGAATTTCCGAGTTTCGGATTTCCGTCTGAAATTAAAAATTTTCTAAAATTTGGACATTTGAAATTCTGAACTTTGGAAATTCAAAATTCTGAACTCTGGAAATTCAAAATTCCGAACTTCGGAAATTCAGAAATTAGCATTTCAAAATTCAGAAGTTCAAAATTAGAAATTCGGAAATCTGGAAATTTGACATTTCGGAAATTGAAAAATTCATAAATTAACAAATTTGTCAAATACAGGACGCCCATAATGATCAACCCAGGCCGTTTTTTCGGCAGACGTGTATGCACATAACTCAGAACACAACAGTAATACTCTCTGATGATAGTGGCACCACAGGGTAGAAAATCCATGTGATTAATGCCACATTTTTTCCAGAAAAAACTTGCCATCACTTTACCTCCATACACAATTGTTCAAAATGATTTTGGTGGTGGTGAATCTGAGTGCTTCCACCGCTTTGATTGTTTTGATTTAGAAGTGAAATGACGTGCCCAGGTTTCATTGCATGTAATGATGCCATCCAGAATATCCTAGCCTTCCGGCCCCATTCACAGCTCAATGTTTTGGAGCTTGAAGCTTGAAAATGCTGGCGCTCGAATTGGGCAGATTTGAATGTTTTTGACACCTTTTTTAGTCCCATAGAAGTGAATAGAAACGCAATATAGCACGCATTTTTGCGCTCATTCACACATTTTGACGCGATTTTCTGCTAAAAATAAAATAGTAATAATATATGAATAAATAAATGTAAAATAACTACACAAATAACTAAAAATCTCAATAAATAAATGAATAAGTAATAATGCCTAAATATTTATAATTAACCCCTAACCTTAAAAAATATTAAATAAATCATTATTATTATTAGCAGTAGTAGTAGTAGTAACTATAATAATATTATTACTAAAATAATAATAAACACCCAAACCAGAAAAATATATTATTATTATTATTATTATTATTATTAATAATAATAGTAATAATAATAATAATAATGTATTTTTTTTTTTGTGTTATTGTTAGGGTGTTTAGTTATTTTTTATTGTAAGGTGTAAATGCTCAGGGCTGTCTGGCCATATATCTTTGCGCTAGTGTGTTGTTTAAAACAAAATAAAATAATTTAAGTTTTCTCCTACAACATGAATAAATAAAGTGAACAAAATCATTGAATGTATAAAGAATATGAAAAATGAAATTCTCATTTGGGTCATGAATCCATAACTATTGTCCGTGAATAATCCTTTAAAGTGCTTAATGTGCTTCAGTGACGAGTGCTGTCAGATAAAGTTTATTACTATTATTTTTTTTCAATGGTTAGGGGTTAATTGTTTGTTTATTATTGCCTAGTATTCATTTATTGAATTTATTTATTATTTATTTATGATTATTTCTATTCATTTTTGTATTTATTTTACATTTATTTAATCATTTATTATTATTTATATTTTATTATTATTATTATTATTATTATTATTATTATTAGTAGTAGTAGTAGTAGTAGTAGTAGTAGTAGTAGTAGTAGTATTAACACCCTAATTCTAACCAAAACATAAATAAATAATAAATAACCTTAACCCCCAACTCCTAATCCTAACGCAACCTTAACTTTAATCCCTTACCCTAACAAAAAAACAAAAAAATGAATAATAATTACAGAAAATAAATAAAAGCTAATGAAAAAGCTAAATAGGCAGAAATATCTTGCAACAAATGATGCAACAGATAATAATTTTCTCTATTGGCTAATAAATAAAGAAAAAAAAGCAAAAAGTCAAAATCGCTGCATACAAATGATCCAAAATCACGCAAAAAAATGCTGGAAAAAACAATCAAAGAAGCTACGCTCAGGCGTGAATGCAGCCTCCCTGTCAAAACGCTCTTTCAATGCAGTGCAAACTTCAACTCTTCTGTGTCGGTCAAAAGAGGAAATCAGTCTTGGTACCCAGCGTGCACTAACTGTTCAAAAAAGGAAATGTCTCATCCATTCAGACTGATACATTCTGCTGGAAAGCTTGTTCTTGCAAAATATCAGACTTCCTGGCTGGATCACCAGATGCAAATAGAATAAAAAAAAGCCTAAAAAAACAATAGGAATGCAGCCATCACATCTATGAATTGGTAAACTGCAATATAATAAATGTGTGCTTTTGGGTGTAATACCGTTTTAAAAATTTTTGCAGCATGACTTTGTCTCTTACTTTGTGTTCTTTTTGATTTTCAAACATTTGTAACTTAAAACCTAAACCCTCCCATAAGGGCATTTAAGGACTCTTGTGCAAATGTTAGCGTGAAATAAGTTTTTAATCTTTATTAAATATACAGCCAACGCTTTTCCAGGTTTCTGAGCTCCTATAAATCATTTTTTTTCTTCAGCTCATTTCAAAATGAGCAAAAGTTTGATTCCCACAGACAGCATCTATTTCTCTTTTTCTGCTCCTTTGCATGCATAAGAAAATTACAATGAAACAATTATAGAAAAGTTGAAAAAAACTAATTCTTTTCACGTTAAAGCTCAATTCCAGGCAAAAAATTTTATTAAAAAAAATAATAAATATAAATTATATAAATATATATATATATATATATATATATATATATATATATATATATATACACACACACAGTATCTCACAGAAGTAAGTACACCCTTAAGTGAAAATGTCCAAATTGGCCCCAAAGTGTCAATATTTTGTGTGGCCACCATCATTTTCCAGCGCTGCCTTAACCCTCTTGGGCATGGAGGTCACCAGAGCTTCACAGGTTGCCACTGGAGTCCTCTTCCACTCCTCCATGAAGACATCACAGAGCTGGTGGATGTTAGAGATCTTGCACTCCTCCACCTTCCGTATGAGGATGCCCCACAGATGATCAATAGGGTTTAGGTCTGGAGACATGCTTGGCCAGTCCATCACCTTTACCCTCAGCTTCTTTAGCAAGGCAGTGGTCATCTTGGAGGTGTGTTTGGGGTCATTATCATGCTCGGCTTCAGAATGTCACAGTACATGTTGGTATTCATGGTTCCCTCAATGAACTGTAGTACCTGAGTAGAATTATAGGGGTTGTATGATGCCAAGATTGGTGATACGAATGAGTAAAGATATGTACCCACATACACCCTAATGCCGCGTACACACGATCAAACAATCCGGTGGAAAAGTCCAAAAAGAAGAGAAGAGTACAGAAGAACTGAAGAACAGAAGGCCAGAAGACAGCGGCGACAGAAAACCGGGCCACCGCTTGTAAAAGAGCTAGAAGAAGGCACGGTGGCCCAGCAAGAAGAACCGAAGAGGGGGACAAGACCCCCAAAGAGAGGGACAAGACCCTGAAGTCCGAAGAAGAGGGCGGCGGCGAGGAAGAAAGCCGGGCTCCTCCTCTAGTAAAAGAGCTAGTAAAAGAGCAGAAGATAGCGGAGGATTCTGGCGAGAAGACCCCCAAAGACAGAAGAAGACCCCCGGAGCTGTGCAATAAACGATTTTAACCCTTGTGTGTTGTGTTTTTTTTTTATTTTTTTCACAGGTGAATTGGTAGGGGTACATTGTACCCCATACTCATTCACATAGGGTGGGGGCTCACGGATTCCAATAAGCCCCCCGCCCGCAGACCCCGACAACCAACGGCCAGGGTTGTCGGGAAGAGGCCCTTGTCCTCATCAACATGGGGATAAGGTGCTTTGGGGTGGGGGTGTATATATATATATATATATATATATATATATATATATATATATATATATATATATATACCGTATTTATCGGCGTATAAGACGTGCCGGCGTATAACATGCACCCCAAGTTTAGGAGGGAAATTAAAAGAAAAAAACTTTTAGGAGGGAAGTTTAAGGAAAAAAAAACATTTAAATGCCCATCAATGCAGCCTTGTCAGTGTCATTTGCAGCCTTGCATTGCAGCCTTGTCACTCATTTGCAGCCTTGTCAGTCGTTTGCAGCCTTGCATTTGCAGCCTTGTCAGTCATTTGCAGCCTTGTCAGTCGTTTTCAGTCTTGCATTTGCAGCCTTGTCAGTCATATGCAGCCTTGCATTTGCAGCCTTGTCAGTCATTTGCAGCCTTGTCAGTCATATGCAGCCTTGCATTTGCAGCCTTGTCAGTCATTTGCCGTTTAAAATGGCACTGGTAGTTCTCGGCCGTTCTCGGCTGCTTTCGGCGGCTTTCGGCCGCACTTGGCCGTTCTCGGCTATTTTCGGCCACACTCAGCCATTCTCGGCTATTTTCGGCCACACTCGGTCTTTCTCGGCGGCTTTCGGCTTTCCGAAGATAGGCGAGTGCGACCAAAGATAGCCTAGAATCGCCAAAGATAGCCATGAATGGCCGAATGCAGCCAAAAATACACGGAAGCCGCAGAGAATGGCAGAAAGAGTTAGCAACAGCGGGGGATCGGCGTATAACATGCACCCTCGATTTCCCCCTGATTTTAGGGGGGAAAAAGTGCGTGGTATACGCAGATAAATACGGTGTGTAGAAATCATGGGGCCCCGTACAGCCTACCTGACGGGGCCCCCTTCAGCTCCACCCCC
Source organism: Lithobates pipiens (assembly GCF_037356315.1). Lineage (NCBI taxonomy): Eukaryota > Metazoa > Chordata > Amphibia > Anura > Ranidae > Lithobates > Lithobates pipiens. The sequence continues at coordinate 36,526,940 of NW_027507764.1, read as the reverse complement.
AGGAAAATGGAATATGTGTCCCACCTCAAACGGAGAAGATGATCATGCAACTAGCCCATGGTCCGAGTCATGTAGGCCCTAAGGCAATGGAGAGAAACATAAGCAAGGCTGGATGGTTTATTCTATACTCCAGAAATGCATGTCAAGACTTTGTTGAAGGATGCATAATCTGTGCTAAAAACAACCCAGGAAAACCGACCAGAGTAATGCAAGGACATTTGGCCAAGCCACTTTTCCTTTTCCAAAGACTTCAGATAGATTACATCCAATTACCCAAATCAGGCCAATACCAATATGTTTTGTTATGCGTAGACATGTTTTCAAGCTGAATGGAAGCCTGCCTGGTGGCTAAAGCAGATGACAAGACAACAGCAAAGAAGCCCCTTTCCCAATGAATATGCTGCTTTGGAGTCCCCGAAACCATAGAGAGTGACAGAGGAACACATTTCACTGGACAGATCATGTTAATTATATGCAAGGACTTGGCAAATGAGCAGGCCTTCCATGCCCCTATCATCCTGCATAGGTTGGACTTGATGGACTTGCGTCTTTTTTCAACCTCACCTACTATGTAAAGCATAAATTGCCTCATGTGGTGTTTAGAAATAAAGTAGGGGTGGGTATCGCCTACTATGTAACTATCCTCAGAGTTCAGGGAAGGTAGAAAAATATAGTGGAATCATTAAAGAAAGGATAGCTAAATGAATGCAGGAATGGGAGGAAGGGTGAGTAAAGAAACAGTGGCCAGGACTGTTGCCTCTGTTCCTTACATCATCAGGATTACCCCTACTTATAGGTCAGAGAACTCAAGCCCTTATGAGATTTTATTTGGGGGCCCACCTAAGACAGGGTTGTATTTTCCACATCCGACTGCTGTAATGTATATTGATTATGTTTTGTTATGTAATTGTCTTACAAGCAACTAACTGCGATGAACAAGTTTGTTTTTGATTCAATTCCAGATCCAAGTAACTGGAACACATGATTTACAGCCAGGTGATTGGGTCCTAGAGAAAGAACACGTGAAAGTATCTTTGGGACCAAAGTTTGAAGGACCATGCCAAGTGTTCCTGACAACGGCTACAGCTGTAAAGAGACGTGGATGCATGCCAGCCGATGCAAAAAAATACAGCTAATTTCAAAAGATGAGTAAATTACTGTTACGCCTTTGCTTGATCTTAGTTAGCAGTCAAAGCTATAGAGGAAAATCACCTGTATAAATTACACATGCTAACAGGCATAAGGACTAATTTGAATAATTGCTAGATATGTTCACATAGGCCAGACAGTTAAAAAAAGGCACACACCTGATACCCATTTACTTTCATTTTGAGTTTAAGCCATACAAAGCCGCCAAAAATACCACAAATGTTCTATTATTATGAAAATACGTTTTATGTTAAAGTGGTTGTAAACACTTACAAACCACTTTGACCTACAGGTAAGCCTAGATTAAGGCTTACCTGTAGGTCTAAGCCCCTGTACACACGGTCGGAGATTTCGACAACCAAATCCGTTGGATTTTGTCCGTCAGATCTTGTCCGAAACTGTTGCATACACACGGTCAGACTAAGTTGTCGAAAAATCTGATCTTTCAGAACGTGATGACGTAATTTCGTTACGATGGGACTACATTCAGGCTAGTAGCCAATAGCTTTGATGTAGGAATTTGATCTGAGCATGCGTGGCACTTGGTCCAATCAAAATTCTCTACACATGATCGGAGTATGTCCGATCGAACCAGTTGGTCGGGAAATATTTCCAACATGTTGGAAAATTGGGTCCGACGGATATTCCGACGGAATCAGTCCGATGCATACCACACACAGTCGGATTATCCGACGACACGGTCCGATAGGACACATTCCGACGGATTCTCCGACCGTGTGTACAAGGGCTAAGAAATATCTCCTAAACCTACACGGTTTAGAAGATATTTGCCGAAAGACAGGTACCGCTGTCTACGGAGCATGCGCCGTAGACAGCGGCGCACAGGCGCACTGAGCGCGCTGCTGTCAACGGCGATATGCCGCAAGTGGCGGTTCCCGTACGCATGCGCGGGAGTGACGTCATCGGGGCTTTGTCGAATGACAGTGGCGGAGCAGCGAGACCCACCGAGAAGATGGATGCTCCGGACTACAGGGGACAGCGGTGACTTCGCTGGCTCCTGTGTCAGGTAAGTGACACATAATGGACTACTATGCGATGCACAGTAGTCCATTATGCTTTACCTTTGCAGGGAATCAATATAACTTACGGCCTTTGGGAATATCCCCTTGTTTATTAAGGAAAAGAGGTACACAATGTAACATTAACATAGTAAATATGACAAACCCAGATTACACTTTGTTTAGAAATGGTAAATTTTAATGGATTCAACAGTTTTTTTTTTTGTCCTCATAGGAATCATTGTTATAGGATCGCTTGTTTATTTGTTTGTTTTTTAGGTGTACTAAATGTGAAATACAAGAATTACTACAATGGCAGTTAGAACTGAGGAAGATGACCCCAAGGAAGAGATAGAATGTTATCAGAGAGCCAGATTAGCAAAGATATGTATCCACATACACCCTAAAGCCTCACACACACGATCGGACTTTATACAAACTTTCCCGTGGACTTTTGTACAAAGGGCGTTGACCCTGAACTTGTTAAGCATACACACGATTGGACTTTTTCAGCCAACTTTCACCAAATCACGTGGTTTTTCTGCTCTTTACCGCCACCTTTGGTCAACTTCTGTATTGTTGTCTGATCTTTTGCATTGGTTCTGAGCATGCGTGTTTGTAAAGTCCGATGGTTTTCTGTACACACAATGGGACTTTGCTCCATCGGACTTATGTTGTCGAAAAGTTTGTCCGTTCGCACAGCCAACAAAAGTCCAATGAAAACCAAAAAAGTTTGTCCGATGGAGTGTACACACGGTCGGATGTTGCCTTAAAAACCGCAAATTTGTATGTTTGTTGTCAAAAAGTCCAATCGTGTGTACGTGCCTTAAGTAGAACTTTACTCCACATAGATGTGAAGTAGTACTGTGGACCCTCTGGTATCATACTAGGTAGGAAAGATATGGTACTGACCTCACCATAGGGGACTAGGGGTCAAGAGGAGGGAAATGAGTAAAAATATATATATATATATATATATACACTGTATGTATAAAGCGACTGTCACTTTAAGAATTGATAATATGCTTGATTTGTTTACTTTCACTAGATGTTCTCCTTTTTCTTTGTTTCAATTCCTTGGAAAACCAAACTACAGGATATGTGATTGATAAGAACCCAATAAGCTGACTTCCTTATCAAAAGCAGTCTGAATTAACCAAATATTGCTGAAATGTCTTTTTTTGAGAGTCACATGATGTAACCACCCATTTAGCTGTTCACTTGCTACTAAGAAGATATGAATGCTGATTGGACTAAACTATACGATCACACCTTGAATACACCTAGTGCTTATGCATATTCATAAAGTATAAATTGTATAACCCATAGATGGGAGCTCAGAAACACTTTCACTTTTGCTCGGATATAGTAGCCAAAAACTGTGTTTTATTTCTCCACTGCAGTGAATACAAATCACCTTATCTTATCTCAAGATCTGGACTCACTATCTCACCATCTGTCTTGTTTTGAGACCCCTAAATCGGATTTAACACACCCCAGCCCCCCATGCAGCCACAGACCATGACACTCCCACCACCATGCTTGATTGTAGGCAAGACACACTCGTCTTTTTACTCCTCACCTGGTTGGACTAACACATGCTTGACACTATCTGAACCAAATAAGTTTAAACTGTTTGCAGGCTTTCTTGAATAGGCTTTCTTCTGGGACGGCAGCCATGCAGTTCAATTTGATGCAGTGTGTGGCATATGGTTTGAGCATAGACAGGCTGACCCCCCGCCCTTTTAACCTCTGCACCAATGCTGGCAGCACTCATACATCTATTTCCCAAAGACAACCTCTGAATATGACGCTGAGCACGTGCACTCAACTTCTTTGGTCGACCATGGTGAGGCCTGTTCTGAGTGGAGCAAAAAAGGTGTCCACTACCCCCACCTATGACTGGCCTTTACAGCAAGCCACATTGGAGGGCAAATAGATATATTTGTTGTCCGCGGACTGGTCGGTAAGTAAGCTTGGAATTTTTCCTTGGACTTTCCTTGGCCTTGTATTATATCTAATTGCCCTCCAATGCTGCTTACTGTAATGGCCAGTCATAGGTGGGGGTAGTGGACACCTTTTTTTTGCAACAATGTTATATTGGTCAGGCAACGTACTGACATCTTTGCAGTCATTGTGCGATTTGCTGGGTGCTCAGTGTGCACCTGTATCTATAAAAAGGGGTGGGCTCCCTTCAGTCCATCTGCCCTTTACCTACTCAGAATACATGTGCTTCCACTGTGGAGTCGCTCATAAGCTAATGATAAGAACTACAGATACCAGGGTGCCTTGGCTGGGCCTTTTGCTTACGCATGCATTTGCAAATGTATGCAGACTAAACTCCTGTTTTTAACGCATACTGTTAGACAGGTTGATTCGGTTGTCTGCGGGCTGGTCGTAAATAAGTTTGGAATTTTTCCTTAGATTTATCCTTGGTCTTGTATTATACCTGTTCTGAGGGGAACCAGTCCTGTTGAACATCTGTATGGTCTTGGCCACCGTGTTGCAGCTCACTTTCCGGGTCTTGGTAATCTTCTTATAGCCTAGGCCATCTTTATGTAGAGCAACAATACTTTGACGTGTACATCATCGTTCTCACGAGAACACCCCCTCATCTTCATTCCCCAGATTGCTCCATTCTTGCCGCTCTGCAGTATGAGGGCCAAGTTGACGCGCATACTGAATGACGAATTGAGAACTTGGAAGTGGCAATGTAATGCTCCACAGATGCTTGGGGCATGGAATTCCATGCTGCTCCACTTCCAGTGCCAACTGATAGAATCTGTCCCAATCATTATGTAATAAGGGGTTAAATTCTATGCTACATTTAATCATAGGTTCATTCATATATTTACCCTTTCAGATATGTGGTCAGTAAATGCAAGGGTTAAAACACAGAACACACAAAGAATGTAATTAAAGGAGATTTACTTAGCTTCGATTAAAGTTGTATTAGCCCTTGTACACACAGTCGGACATTCCGACAACAAAATCTGGTGTTGCATACACACAGTTGGACAAAGTTGTCAGAAAATCTGATCGTTCGTAATGTGATGACATTATTTAGTTACGATGAGACTACGTTCAGTCTAGTAGCCAATAGCTTTGGTCTAGGAATTTGATCTGAGCATGCGTGGCACTTTGTCAGATCGGAATTCTCTACAAAGGATCGGACAAAGTCCAATTGGATCATGTTGTCAGAAAATTTTTATATCCAGCTCTCAAACTTTGTTGGTCGGTGTTTGGGCGTTAGGATTTGTTTTAGACATGTGCAATTTGCTTAGTTACAAATTCATTTTTTAACAAACTTAGACAAATTCGTTAATTTTGGAAATATGCAAATTAACGAAAAACCTGTTTAATGTTTTTTTTTTTCCAAATATTTGTAAATTCGAATAATCGAAAATTTGTAAATTCAAATATTCGGAAAGTTGTAAATTCAAAAATAATAACTAACTAATCATAACTTAACTATTACTAACTATTAAATTATAAGTATTGGAATTTCCTTTCAAATTTGACTGTTAGTGAATATAACGAATACAAATTTATACAAAGTTACGAATTATCCGAAATAACGAATGCCGTAGCTAAACAAATAGAACGTAAGGAATTAATAATAATAAATAACAGTAATAATAATATTAAAAACTTTATATATTATTATTATTTATTATAAATTCGGTATTCCGTTCCATTTGTTTAGATGCGGCATTCGTTATTTTTGATAATTCGTAACTTCGGATAAATTTGTATGCGTTATGTTCACTAAACAGCCAAAATTGAAAGGAAATTCCAATACCTATCATTTAATAGTTAGTTATTATTAGTCAGTTAGTTATTCTTTCGAATTTTCAGATTTTCTTTCTTATTTCCAAATTTATGAATTTTTGAATTTACGAATTGTGATCATAACGAATGACCCGAAAAACTATAAAAAAAAAAAAAAAACGAATGGAACGAACACATATTTTGGCAATGCACATGTATAATTTGTTTCACCTTTGTCATGAAGGGGTTCATTTTTGGGAAAATCTTGAAACGCGCTTTCTGTAGCACAACTTAACTGCTTCCCGACCGCCTCACGCAGATATACTGTGGCAGAAGGGCACGTACAGGCAGATTAACGTACCTGTATGTTGCCCTTTAAGAGGCTGCTTGCACGCCCACTGGGAGCTCCGTGAGCGTGATCGTGGGTCCCGACTCCCAGGGGGATACCCCCAATCGTCTCACGGAGAAAAAGAACGGAAAATGCTATTGTAAACAAGCATTTCCCCGTTCTACCTAATGACACTGACACTGATCACCGTTCCCTGTAATCGGGAGCGGTGATCAGGTCGTGTCACACACAGCCCCCCCCCCCCCCCCCCACAGTTAGAATCACTCCTTAGTACACACGTAACCCCATACAGCGCCACCTAGTGCTTAACCCCTTCACTGCCGGTCACATTTACACAGGGGTCAAGTCCTGGGGAAAAAAGTGTGGGAACTCCCACCCAAGATCCACTCGCCAACCAAAAAAAAAAAAAAATGATACGCTCATATGCACGAAAAGTGGTATTCTTCATCCAATTTTCGTATTGTGTGTATGAAGCTTAACTGTTAGTGCATACAAAAAAAAAAATCCTCAATAAACATAAATACGGTAATTCTCTGAATAATCAGCATTCATTCAATTTTGCTTCCATGCAAATGTGAACATCATGTTCTGATCTTTATTGGGGAATGTTATTTTGTATATAGAGTGTTTATGTGGTGAGTTTACACTTTTCATTGAACAGAGTTTGGATAACACAGGGTTAAACGGAAAGGTCATAAATGAACTGCACATTATCTGGACAGAATGCTTGGGGAGATAGTGATGTGTTCCTGCTTAGGAGATGTATGTTAGCTTGGGGGGGCTGCAAACTCTGCAGGGGCTCCAACACACACTCGCTGCTATTCCAACCCTTCACATATTTCCACATAAACTTCCCTCCTGGCATTAAACTTTGCCAGGTATTGTGCTCAGCTTACCACCCCAAACTGAATTTCCTCCCTCAGCTCACCTCTCTCCCTGCATGTCCTGTGAGCAGAATAGCTGTGCTCCTCCTCTGGGTTCTCTCATCATATGGCACTGAAGATAGAGGAGGGGGGATTCAGCGGGACACACAGAGCAAGTATGCAGGAGACTGGGGGGGGATGAGGAGAGAGAAAATCAGGAGGGGCCGGCGGGGAGGAGCGCATCACGAGAGGTCTGACTAAATACAATCTCTTTGCAGCAGGGACCTGATCTACCCGTCAACTAACTGTGATTGACAGGTAGATCGAACCGGAAGCTGTCATGGGGCCCCTTACTGGCAATGCCTGAATGATCAGGTGTGCGGCACTTACTATTGCGAGCTGTGGTGTAGCACCTGCCACACAGCTTGCATACTTCAAAGTCTTACAGGACACGGCTGCTAACAGGAACTGAGTTCCTGTTGTGGAAAAAGTACAGGAACTCCGTTCCCATGCGTTCCTGCAGGACTTGAGCCCTGCATTTACACAGTAATCAATGCATTTTTAATTCCCCCTGATCGCTGTATAAATGTGAATGGTCCCAAAAATGTGTCAAAAATGTCCGATATGTCCGCCATATTGTCGCAGTTACAATAAAAATCGCTGATCACCGCCATTACTAGTAAAAAAAAAAAATATTAATAAAAATGCCATAAAACTATCCCCTATTTTGTAAACTCTATAACTTTTGCGCAAACCAATCAATAATCACTAATTGCGATTTTTTTTTACCAAAAATATGTAGAAGAATACGTATCGGCCTAAACTGAGGAAACAATGTTTTTTATATATTTTTTGGGGATATTTATTATAGCAAAAAGTAAAAAATAATGCGTTTCTTTAAAAATTGTCGTTTTTTTTTGGTTTATAGCGCAAAAAATAAAAAACGCAGAGGTGATCAAATACCACCAAAAGAAAGCTCTATTTGTCGGGGAAAAAAAGACGTCAATTTTGTTTGGGAGCCACGTCGCACGACCGCGCAATTGTCAGTTAAAGCATCACAGTGCTAAATCACAAAAAGTACTCCGGTCTTTGGCCAGCCAAATGGTCCGGGGCTTAAGTGGCTAAAGTGATTGTAAAGGATGTTTTTTTTTGTTTTTTTTTAAATAACAAACATATCATATTTACCTCCAGAGTGCAGCTCGTTTTGCACAGAGTGGCCCAGAACCTCCTCTTCTGGGGTCCCCCGGTGGCTATTGCAGCTCCTTCCCGCATCGGGAAACCACTTAGGAGAAGCGATATCCCAGGGGCGGGGGTTACCTTGCAAGGACGCTCCCGAGTCCGGCATTTGCGTCCATAGACATGAATGCTGGACTCGGCCCCGCCCCCCCCGCCACCCGCATCATTGGATTTGATTGACAGCAGCGGGAGCCAATGGCTGCGCTGCTATCAATCTATCCAATCAAGAGCCAGGATCCCATGGAGAGAGGGAGAGCTCGTCTACACCGAAGAGATGAAGGTGCCCAGGTAAGTAAAACGGGGGGGGGGGATGCATTAAGGTGAAAAAACACAAGGGTCTCCAACCCCTTTAAAGTGGTTGTAAACCCTTACAAACCACTTTGACCTACAGGTAAGCCTAGATTAAGGCTTACCTGTAGGTCCAAGAAATATCTCCTAAACCTACACGGTTTAGTAGATATTTACAAAAAGACCCCACCGCTTTCTACGACGCATGCGCCATAGACAGCGGCGCACGGGTGCACTGGGCAGGCCGCAGATCGCGGCGATATGCTGCTCGTGTCGGCTCCCGTGCGCATGAGCGGGAGTGACGTCATCGCGGTTCCGGCGCTGTGAGCAGCGAGACCCGGGAGTCGCTCCAGGATGCATGGCAGCGACAAAGAGGAAGACGGAGGACGGCTTCGGGGGCTTCGTTCTCAGGTAAGTTATTCATAATGAGCTAGTATGCTATGCAAACTAGCTCATTATTCCTTTGCCTTACAGGGTGTGTTTTTTTTTGTTTTGTTTTTTATATTGCCTTTACTTCCTCTTTAATGGAAGAGAAGGAACAAAGGCAGCTTTATTTATATGTTCAATGCGAATAGTAGGCTGGGACTGCGGCGTACGCGAACAACATCAGCGCACAATCTGCAAAAAGGGTCCAGGGATCACATTAGCCGCGTGTCTATACACCTCCACACTTCACACACACACCCACGATGCAAGCGCACCATAACAATATGTAAATCGGGATCCATTCTATATTCAAAAATTACATTTAATTTCACCTTTCAGAACCCTTTTGTCACCTGTTCGTTCCTTTTTTTTTTTTTTCTCCTTATGTTGATAAACAAGAAGAACTGTCAGAGAGAAGGCAGACGTGGGCCTGGCGAAGACTGACATCCAAGGTTAATTCCGTCAAGTCATATTTGGAAGTCAAATGAAGAACGGCTGCAAGCAAATTGGCAGACATGACACCAATTAATTTCCCCGAATTAAACATAAGCACGTGTTGCTTTGCCAAATTTCTGTGCAAGCCGAGTCAAGGCAATAATAAAAGCCATCAATGTGAGGAAGGAGCCAATTATGGGAGCTCCAGCGTCATGTGGTGCTGCATGTTATTTGCCACTTACTAGGGTCATTTTACCACCACTAAATAATAACTGCACAAGTATCAGATCTCTGTGCAGGAATTCCAAAAGTGACGGCAGCTGCAGGGGAGAAGAAGCCTTATGCCCCGTACACACGAGCAGAATTTCCGTCAGGAAAAATAGTAGTAGTAGTTAGTAAGGTTGAATAAAGACACCAGTCCATCCAGTGTGAGTGTCTACCCCTATCCCTGTACATTGCACACTCACATTACTCACCTACCCTCAAGGAGCCCACATTCCAAGGTCCCCATTCATATACTAGGGCCAATTTTGGACAGAAGCCAATTAACCTACCTGCATGTCTTTGGAGTGTGGGAGGAAACCGGAGTACCCGGAGGAAACCCACGCGAAGCACAGGGAGAACATGCAAACTCCAGGCAGGTAGTGTCGTGGTTGAAGATTTGAACCAGCGACCCTTTTTACTGCTAGGTGAGAGTGCTAACCACTACACCACTGTGCTGCCCGTTTCTTGGAATCTTGGATGGTTTTTCCGACGGAATTCCGCTCAAGCTTGGCTTGCATACACACGGTCACACAAAAGTTCTCTGAACTTTCGACCGCCAAGAACGCGGTGACATACAACACTACGACAAGCCGAGAAAATTAAGTTCGATGCTTCCGAGCATGCGTCTAATTGTTTCTGAGCATGCGTAGGAATTTTGCACGTCGGAATTGCTACAGGCGATCGGAATTTCCGATCAGAACTTTTTCCGTCGGGAAAATAGAGAACCTGCTCTCAATCTTTTGCTTGGCGGAAATAATAATTTATGGTACCGTATATACTCGAGTATAGGTCGATCTGAATATAAGCCGAGGCCCCTAATTTATCACAAAAAAATGGGAAAACGTATTGACTCGTGTATAAGCCGAGGGTGAGACATGCCTGTCCATCCCTGTGTCCATCACTGTGTCCATCACTGTGTCCATCACTGTGTCCATCCCTGTGTCCAGCCTACCTGTGTCCTGTGCCTCTTTGTCCTTCTGCAGCCTGTGTCCTTCTGCAGCGATCTGCATGTAAAAACATACGGCGGCCATGCCAGGATCGCCGCACCTCTTCTCCTCGTCTGTGACAGACGGCGGCCATTCCACTGTTCAAAAGCCGCGCCTCCGTCTGTGATAGGCGGAACACTCAATTTCCCAGCAGTCAGTGTTCCGCCTATCACGGACATCCTCTCATCCTCGTCCGTAGTATGAGGATGAGCGGATGTCCGTGATAGGCGGACCACTGACTGCTGGGAAATTGAGTGTTCCGCCTATCACAGACAGGGAGGTGCGGCTTTTGAATAGTGGAATGGCTGCCGTCTGTCTGCACGACACGCTGATCGGGTAGGCAGACGGCGGTGACTCGAGTATAAGCCGAGGGGGGCACTTTCAGCCTAAAAAAAGGGGCTGAAAATCTCGGCTTATACTCGAGTATATACGGTATTTTTATATATTTTTTTTACTGGTAATGGCGGTGATCTGTGATTTTTGTAATGATGTATTTCGACAGACAGGTCGGACACTTCTAACACATTTTTAGGACCATTGACATTTATACAGCAATCAGTGCTAAAATATATTTCCCTTGAGAATGTCACGTGACCTGTGACGCAACGCGTCGGGAGGAGCCAGTGACGTCAAGCCCACAGTGTTCAGAGGCACAGAGAGGCTGTGAGGAGGAGTACAATCTGATGTTTGCCGTGATTACACGTTTTGACCGGAAAGGTTTTTGTGAGTGGATCGACGTGTATATAGGAAGTCTATTCGTGTATTGCAGTAGTACACTATTCCCTGTTTTTTCTCTTTCATGGCTAAATTAAAATTAAAAGCTAAAGAGCAAGAAATAAGCAGCATATGCGGAACAGTGGTAAAAGCGTGGTGGGCACGGTGTATGTGGACAAATTATATCAGACTATATGATAAGTCCTTTTGTGGTTTTTATCCTGAATCCTTGGATATCACTACATACATGAGAGTGTTTGCATTGCAGTTAGAGAGAAGAGCTGTAGCGGATTAGATCCCCGATCCATCCATCCATCCCATCAGGAGCAGACTTGTATATGCATGGATTGTATCAATTATTTTTCTTTTTAATTTATTATAAATTTATTTATATACCCGGTGTATTAATTACAGAGTACTGATTAATTTTGAATTCACTTTTAATTCTTATTTATCTACACATTGATCTACACAGTTTTTTTTTTATTACTTTATTTATAGATTTTTATGGCACAAGATTATCATATTGATTATTGATATTAGCGCACTAATAATTTATATAGTTTGTTGTATTGTATAAGTGAAGGTTCACTGAAATTGGTGCAGCTTTTATTATTTTTACTTTATTCTTGATTATTTATTCACCACACCAGCGCTGGAGTATTTTGCACTTTAGTATAAATATTCACTGATTACTATGCAAATGTCACTGGTAGGGAAGGGGTCAACACTAGGGGGCGATCAAGGGGTTAAATCTGTGTGTATCCTATGGGGATAGGACTGACCAGGGGAGGAGACGTATCATTGTTCCTACTTAGTAGGAACAAACGATAGGTCTCCTCTCCCTTGACAGAACAAGGATGTGTGTGTTTACACACACACACATCCCTGTGCTGGCTCTCGGGCACGCAATGGCCGGTGGTGATCGCGCATTGTCGGCCACGTGCATCGGGTCCCCCCCTATGCAGCGGGAGCATGCCTCTGGTGGCTCTTAACCACTTCCCGACTGGCGCACGACGATGTACGTCAGTAGAATGGCACAGGCAGGCAAACTGGTGTACAGGTACATCCAGTTGAAATTGCCGATCGGGACCCCCGTGAGTCCGGTCGCGGGTTCCGCAGACTCAATCACAGTGGGGATACCCGCGATCGTCTCATGGGGAGCCTGAACAGGGAGATGCGGAAGTAAACAGCATTTCCCCGTTCTGCCTAGCAATAAGTGACACTGATCTCTGCTCCCTGTGATTGGAGCAGAGATCAGTGTTCACTAACACACAGCCCAGCCCCCCACAGTTAGTAACACAGCTAGGACACTCTTAACCCCTACACTGCCACCCCCTGGTTAATCCCTTCACTGCCAGTGTCATTTACACAGGAATCAGTGCATTTGTATAGCACTGATTGCTGTATAAATGACAATGGTCCCAAAAATGTGTAAAAAATGTCAAAAATGTCAAAAATGTCCGATGTGTCCGCCATAATGTTGCAGTCATAATAAAAATCGCTGATCGCCGCCACTAGTAAAAAAAAAAAATAATAAAAACTAAACGCTATAAATTTTGCGCAAATCAATCAATAATCGCCTATTGCGATTTTTTTTACCAAAAATATGTAGAAGAATACGTATCGGCCTAAATTGAGGAAAAAAAATGTTTTTTTATATATTTTTGGGGGATATTTATTATAGCAAAAAGTAAAAAAATAATGCGTTTTTTTCAAAATTGACGCTTTTTTTGTTTATAGCGTAAAAAAATTAAAACAGCAGAGGCGATCAAATACCACCAAAAGAAAGCTCTATTTGTGGGATGGAAAAAAACTTCAATTTTGTTTGGGAGCCAGGTCGCACGACTGCGCAATTGTCAGTTAAAGCGACGCAGTGCCGAATCGTAAAAAAGTGGTCTGGTCTTAAGCCAGCAAAATGGTCCGGGGCTGAAAGTGGTTAAAGGGGACGACGTACCGGTACGGGATTTTGTGCAACCACTCCATTCGGCCGCAGTATATCTGCGTGAGGCTGTCGGAAAGCAGTTATGCACAAATGCTCTGACTCTAGAGAGCGTCCCCCCATACCAAAGCGTTTAAGTATGAGCTCTCAGCATGGCTCCACCCCAGCCTCTCAACAGGAAACACTATTTAACCCCACACGCTGTCTCACACATTGTCTGCTATGAAGATGTGGATTTTGAAAAGGCTTCTTTAACGATTGCCGACCAGGTCCTTACCTGGCACGACAGTGGACTTCAAGTAGTTATACCGAGATGATGCATGCAGCTGCTATTTTTTATAGCCGATGGTCGCTCTCTTGTAAAAGCAATCCTAGCAGATACCTTGCTGCTGGATTGCTTTTACAAGTAGTGGGGGGGGGGATGTCTGCCTTCAGTGGCTTTACCGGGATCTCCTTAATGACCCCAAATCTCTCCATAAAGAGTATTTGTCACATGCCTATTGCTGTCATTACATTCCTTCTGACAGCAATAAAAGTGATAAAGAAAAATTAAAGTGACAGTGTAAAAATAATAAATAAAACATTTTTTTGAAAAAGTTCCCCCGTCCCCACATGCTTGCGCACAAAGGCAAACTTATTTGTGTTGGTCCCGCACGCAAACAGCGATTGTCCCACATGTGGGGTATCACCGCAAAAGTTACATCATGGGCAGTAATTCTAGCACCAGACCTCCTCTGTAAAGCTAAAGTGTAACCTTTAAAGCCTTTTAAAGTATCGCCTTTGGATAGAATTTGCGTTGTTTGCTGCCGTTGCATGGGTGTGCGAAGTTTGGAAGAGTGGCATCTATTTGCACGGTGTATTTTTTCCCCAAAAAACTGCATTTGGAAAATGCTGTGTGACATAAAAAATTGCAAAACCCTCAATTTATTCTCTAGGGCCTCTACATTAAAATAATATATAATGTTCGGGGGTTCTAAAAAAAAATTCTATAACAAAAAAAACTGATTGTTACATGTAAACAAAAAGTGCCAGAAAAAGGCCTGGGGGGGGGGGGGTTCAAGTAGTAAATGTTTAAATGTTTTCACCAGCACACAAAAATGGGGGTCACCCCTTTAGCACCTGGTAGATTATATGCATGTGCAAGCTATTGGGATCTGAGCACAGGTATATCTTGTTTCAATGATGAGGCCAGGTACTGATGTTAGATGAGAAGACCTGGCACACAACTGGCATTCAAATTCATCCCAATGAAGTTCAGTAGGGTTGAGGTCAGGTACTGATGTTGTATGAGAAGACATGGATCACAATTGGTGTTTCAATTCATCTTATAGGTTTTCAGGAGGGTTGAGGTCAGGCACTGATGTTGGATATGAAGAACTGGTTGGCAATTGAAGTTCCATTTCATTTCAAAGGTGTTGAGTAGGGTTGCGGTCAGGTACTGATGATGGATGAAAAGACATGGATCTCAATTGGTGTTTCAATTCATCCCAAAAGGTTTTCGGTAGGATTGAGGTCAGGTACCGATGTTCAGTGTGAAAACATGGATCCCATTTGGTGTTTCAATTCCTGCCAAAGCTTTTCGGGAGGGTTGAGGTCAAGTAATGATGTTGAACATGAAGACCTGGTTCAAAATTGGAGCTCCAATTCATTTCAAAGGTGTTCAGTAGGGTTAAAGTAATTTACTGATGTTGGGTGAGAAGACCTAGCTCACAAATGGAGTTTCAATTCATCCCAAAGGTGCTCAGTAGGGTTGAGGTCAGGGTTCTGTGCAGGGCATTCAAGTTCCTCCACACCAAACTGGTCATCCATGTGTTTATGGAGCTGGCTTTGTACACTGGGACACAGTCGTGATGGAACAGAAAAGGACCTTCACCAAACTGTTACCATAAAGGTTGGAAGAGCACAATTGCCTAAAATATCTTTATACTGTATGCTGTAGCATTAACAGTTCCCCTCAATGGAAACACTTGAATTACATAATTTGAAGAGATAACCATTATTATGGCAGTAGTGGTAGGTGTGATGGCCAGGTGTCTACAAAATGTTGGCATTATAATATGTCAGTGGTCATTCAAGTGGGATGGTCAATGAAATTCCTGATATACAGGTAGACAATTGTTTTGCTTTGCGTCTATCTATTAAAGTTTTTGTGGTAAACCTAGGGAAGCTTAGACTTCTGTAGTGTATCAATGCTTTACTAAACAGGGGAAAAAAAACTGCACATACAACTGTAGAATGCACAATACAACACAACTCATTGCTTACAAAAATATACCTACAAATAGAAACATGTACAATATATACGCATTAAGTAAGCTAAACAGTTACTCAACTTAGGGTTTAAGATGTAATATCCTTCATGATTCCTTGCTCAGATCAACTCAAAACGTCTCCAAAACTCTCTAGCTTCTGGTAGCCAAGTCTTTCCTCATTTGTCCTTCCAAACACAACTCTTGTCCGAACATGTTTCTTTCAAAAACTCCCCAAGCCCCTCCCACCAACTTCCTGCATACCAACTTCCTCTGCTTGGCTCCAAAACCTATCCAACTGGTTTATTTACATATCAATAAAGGGGAAGAGCCTCTGTAAACATATGCTCCTAAATAATATATCTAACTCCATATTATTGTAATAGTCACTATACAAATGACCATAGCAACACATACCACCTCTTGACTTTATAGCATAATATAGGAAACTTCAACATCTCTCAAAGCCTTTTGTCCAGGAAACCTCCCGTATTGTAAATGGGATGAAAAAAATCAATTTCGACCCTCATATCTTCTGGGCGGTCAGACTTCTGTTTTTTTTTTTTGTCCCTGGAAGGCTCCCACGTTACTTTTGAGCAGGGTTAACAATGTCTTTGGCAGTTTGTGTAAAGAAGTCCCAGATGAAAGTCTCTTATCCTCTTGGTCATAAGGAAATTCTCAGATGATAGTCCACTCCAATTCAGCCACCATCAGTTAATCATCCTCATCTACCTCAGGCTCTCTTCTGGTCTGCCTCGTCCTATCTAGCATGGTCATCTGCTCTGCCTGCTCCACCTCTCGATGCTCAGTACCTGAAAAGAGTAAGAGACAAAGCAGATTATATGTTCCTTCCAACTTTGCGAAAAACATAGCTCTCTGCTCACATTTCTCTATCTTCCCATTTCTAACTGCAAAACTATTGTAGGGTGCCCACTGTTGCCTTAAAACACTTTCACTGAAAGGCATTGACTTCCAATGTAACGAATAAACTTGCATGTCTCTCCGTGTTGTCCTGGGAAGCACACAGTCCTGCTGTTGTCCAGTCTTCATAGCATGTCCCATTTTTGCAAAATGACCCATTTTATGGCAACAGAAACAGTTAATATGACGGAATCTACCATTCCCAACCACTTGCTTCCATTTCTTAAACAATACTGGTGTAGAAATCCAAACTATTTCCTCTCTAGGGACCCCCACCTTAAGTAAATCAATCCACATGTGTCTCCTGGAGATCATAGGTTTTGCCTTACTTGTATATGAATCAACTCAGTAATTTGAGCTGATCAAATCCTCAGCTTCCCACTTATGGGAAGTAACAGTGGCACATGTCCTACTTCTGCTTACATGCTTCGGGCCTTTGTCCTTTGTTAGGGCATCGTTAGACTTGTTTATGAGGGCTGCACGCCGCTCATTCAAATCTTTAGCTTGGCCTACAGGGGTTTGAGCACAATTTGAAGCCACTGCAAGTTTAACTTTGATTACCCTCCTTTCTAAATCTTTTGCCTTGCTTGCAGCTTCTTCCAAAGACTTGGATGCTACTGCAAGCTGCTCCTTCAGTAAATCTCTTTCTAATTCTGCCTTTTCCCTCTTTTCAGATTCAATATGTAGAGCATGCAGGAAGTGCAAACCAAACACAGCAACTGCCTGCATCGTTCCCTTACTGAACCCAAAACGTTTGAGACTAAAATCTGAGGAAAAATCAGAGACTCCATCCCAAGCTCTGTTCAAAAGAAAAGCATATCCAGCCAGCTCCTTTACAACAGACATCCACTGACTATTTGTGGCCCAGATAGGAAGGGTGCACGCCTTCAAGTCCTCCTGGACACCAGAAACCTTTGCAGCCTTAGGCCGCGTACACACGGGCGGACTGTTCGCCCAACTTAGTCCACTGAACAGTGTTTCAGCGGACAATCCGCTCGTGTGTGGGCTTCAGCGGACTGTTTCAGCGGACAGTCTGACGAACAAAGTCTTACGGAATTTCCGTAAGACAGTACGTCCAAACTTGGTTTCAGCGGACAGTCCGCTCGTGTGTAGGCTAGTTCGACAGACTAAGTTTGGCGCATGCTCAGAAAGGATTTACACGGCGAAGGTTGCATTGCAGTGTATTGGACGTCGAATTTGTCGTCCCGTCGTACGTGCCGTTCACGTCATCGCGCACGCTTTCAGCGGACTGTCTGTTCATCGTGTGTGGTCAAGTCCGTTCATGCAAATTTTGAACGGACTGTTTGTCGGATTGTTTGACGAACTTAGTTGGGCGAACAGTCCGCCCGTGTGTACGCGGCCTTACTCTTCTTAAACAGTGTACGCAATATTTTCCCCCAGTACAAACAATAAAACACACCACAGAAAACAGGTCTGCTTCAGTTGAAATTTTAGCTCAATTCCCAAATGAGACCCCAATGTTTTGCTTTGTGTCTATCTATTAAAGTTCTTGCTGTAAACCCAAGGAAGCTTAGACTTCTGTAGTGTATCGATACTTTACTAAACAGGAAAAAACAACTCCACATACAACTGTAGGATGCACAATACAACACAACTCACAGCTTATAAAAATATGCTTACAAATATAAACATGTACAATATGTACGCATTAAGTAAACTAAACAGTTACTCAAGAAATTGTAATATGAAGGAGAAGGGATTTCACGGCTCCAGGAGCAGACTTGCAGGCTGTAAACTGTCTCTTCGGATGGGAAGCCACAGGTGCTGGCTATTACCACTAGCAACAGACGAAAAACAAGCTATGGACTGCCGCACTCTTCAGAAAACCAATTTCTTTTATTGGAAAATCACATCACAGTTCAACAAACACAGCAAACAAGGAAAAATTGATGACAGCAATTTTTCCTTGTTCGCTGTGTTTGTTGAGCTGTGATGTAATTTTCCAATAAAAGAAAGTGGTCTTCTGAAGAGTGCGGCAGTCCAGAGCTTGTTTTTGTCTGTAAACGGTTACTCAACTTAGGGTTTAAGATGTAATGTCCTTCATGGTTCCTTGCTCAGTCCAACTAAAAACGTCTCTAAAACTCTCCAGCTTCTGCTAGTCATGTCTTTCCTCATTTGTCCTTCCAAACACAACTCTTGTTCGAACACGTTTCTTTCAAAAACTCCCCAAGCCCGTCCCACCAACTTCCTGCATACCAACTTCCTCTGCTCAGCTCCAAAACCTATCCAACTGGTTTATTTACATACCAATGAAGGGGATGAGCCTCTGTAAACATATGCTCTTAAATAATATATCTATAATAAAACTCCATATTATTGCAATTAAGTCACTATACAAATGGACATAGCAATACAACAATAAAGGCAGAATTATGTAAACTTGTGTAAATATTAAAGTAAATACATTTATGAGAATATGGAACCAAATTCACCCCAGAGGTGACTGAGAATAGACTGTAGTTTCCTTTTACGTCAACAGTCCTATGAGTTGATTCATGAACCCACGTAGATGCCAGACCATTGCCGTATATGTGGGCAAACAAAATGTTCCCCTTTGATGTATAATTTTGATGTCTTTTGTCTCCTGCACTATACAGGTGCTTCCTGTTGCATCTCAACTCTTCCTTCCATCTGATCCGTGATGGATTAGGACACATCATGGGTGCTGATTGCTTCCATCGCTCTACATGACGCTATTCCCCTCCCCACGTCTTCTGGTGATTTGATATGCTCCTGAATCTAAATGGAATTTTTGATTTCCGCACCGGTGACATTTGGCACATGCATAATTGATTCGCTCAGCTTTAACAAAGTGTTTGCAAGTCACAGAACACAGAGGCACAAAAATGGAAAACAAGTGTGCGGTAATGAAATGAACACAATTCTATTTTTTGTGCTTTGATATGCACTCAAGGTATTTCAAGTTGAAAGGCCTCATGAGGGAGGCAATTGATTTCTTTACTGAGCTGTGGCAGCCGGCATATCAATTACTGATGCACATCATTGAACACAAAACTCTGCACCCCCTGATCATTCATTGGTCTTTTTGGGTGCCCAGGTATCTAATGCAAGATACATAATATATCATAATGGCCTTAGTAATCTTATTATGCCTTGCGCTCTGTTCTCACCATTCAGTGCAAAGAATATTAACCTAAGTAGGAGACCACCCACACTAAATGCCACATTGTTAGGTACACCCAAGCCATATGGCCAAAACTTTGTGAACACTTGACCATCACACCTACGTATATAAAGCCAAAAGTATGAGGACACCCCACCAAATGATGGAGCTCAGGTGTTCCCAGTATTGTTTAGTGTAACTAAACAAGTTAAATGGTTACCAGGGAGTTGATGGTTCGGTCCGAAACTTTGACAATAGCATGGCCATATTTAGCCAATGATGTCACCACTATCCCTGCCCCCTCACTTATATAGCTTATGACAGCTGGAAGAGGGATCAGTCACATGTGCTGGGTCTCCTTTTTTTTTTTAAGGTGAGTCGTCGGGTGGCAGGCATCATGATTGATGATGGATTCATAACCAGGAACTTTTTCTTGAACTTTTTCTAATAAAGGACTTGTCAATCGTTTGGATTTTCTTTATTTCTAGGTGACAACTTTTTTCTTTAAATGAGCACCCCTACTCATTCACATGGGAGGGGTGATCTGGGGACCCCCTTATTATTAAAGGGGGCTTCCAAATTTTCAATAAGTCCCCGCGCAACCACCGGGCACGGGCAACATGGGACAATGTGCTTTGTCGGGGGGGGGGGGGACACGACGGGAATATTGAGGGCATGTGGCCTGGTATGGTTAAGCAGGAGGGGTGCATGCTCATCACCCCTTTCCTGGCCAGCCAGGATGCATGCTCAGATTAAGGGTCTGGTGGGGACTTTAAGGAGGCCTATTGCATTTTGTTTTTGCATAGAATCCCCCTTAAAATGTGTAGCAGTTCTGAAGTGTCTGGTATGGACTTCACTGGGGTACCTTACATATTTTTTTTTTCTTTGGATTTGATACCCACCAGACTTGTATGAAATTTATCACCACTCCAGCCCCCTTTCATTTTTCTTTTTGGTACATGTCCCCCAGGCCATTGCCCATTCACTTCCCTAGTACTAATTTTCTTTTTTCTATACCGCCATTCCTATTAGCTAAGAAAATGGGCATTTTTAATTTGACCGATTCAGCTACCATTAGGCTGGATTCACACCTATGCATTTTTAGTGCTTTTTTCATTTTGCAGATTTGCACTACAGAACGTGTTCCATAGGAAACCATGTTAAATGGACTGTAGTGCAAATCTGCAAAATGCAAAAAGCACTAAAAATGCATAGGTGTGAATCCAGCCTAAGGCTGGGATCACATTGCAGCGATGCGGGAACGCCGCAAATCCGCGGCGGGTTCCCGCATCGCATGCCTCCCGGCGGCAGTTCACACTGCCCTATGCAAACTGCTGGGAGTGTCAGTGAAATGTTAATGACACCCCCATATCAGTTCGCATATCGCAGTGCGATCTGCAAACTCGGACAGGAATCGTATCGCATGGTGTGAACACCCATGCGATCCGATTCTGCTGCGGACCAAAAAAAGGGTCCTGTGCGAGTTTGGGGCGGGTGCGATGCGAATTCAGCCATACTATCTGTATGACTGAACTCGCATCGCACAGAGATCGGATGTGATTTGCACTGCAGTGCGGTGCGAATCACATCCGGGTCTCCTAGCCGCAGCAGTGTGAACCCAGCCTTAATATCAATGCAGTTTGGGTTCAGCACCCAAGCTTCTTTGAAGTTAGAAGAACACCTGCTAAAAAAAACCCAGGGCAGTTTGGTTCATCGTTATTGGTAATTATACACAGCTGCTCCAATCTCTGTCCGCTTCAGTTTTAGTAATTCGCCTCCATTGCTTTCTGCAGTTCCCATTATCCTAATTTTCTTGGCATGCCCAGGGCTGGGTTCCTGCGGTCATTCAAAATCCTAGAAATGCCCCTGTAGTCAAATTATACTTTTAGTCTTTTTTATTTGAATTGATTTTATATCACAAGGACGTGAAATATAACGTACGGAAACTGTTTACTAGAGGGCTTATACTGTGCAACATGGAACAATAATATACATACTATTAATTGCAGAGGGGTCGCTGGACACACAGTCATCACTGACTAGTAAAATCTCAAATATAAACAACACTTATAGAAACAACGTTATAATACAAAATAGGAATGTATAGAAGTGAATGCGGTAACTTTCCAATTAAGTTTGTATGCTGTGAAGAAGGCTGTTTATTATATTTGGGATTACTTACTCCACAATGTAAATCAAAAGGGTATTAGGGGCCACCAAGAAGGCCAGAGAGATCATACAAATGGGATTGCTTGAATTATTATGCAGCTTGTCATATGGGGGATGTTCAATGGTTTAAATTAGTGTTTAACCACTTTCAGACCGGACCATTTTGCTGGCTTAAGACCAGAGCACTTTTTGCGATTCAGCACTGCGTCACTTTGGGTCCTGCTGGCCTGTGGGTCCTGCTGGGAGCTGGCTGCAAACCGTTGGGTCCTGCTGGGAGCTGGTCTATGGGTCCTGCTGGCCTGTGGGTCTCGCTGGCCTGTAGGCCATGGCCAGCGGCCAGCAGGACCCACCACTGGTCACTAGCCAGCAGAATCCACAGGTCATGGGCACTTGGCCAGCTCCCAGCAGGGGGGAGATAGATGGGATGATCATGTGGGAGTCAGCTGGGGGTGTCAGGGTCTGACACCTCAGAGCTAGGCCGATGGCAGCTGCCAGATCAGGCTCAGCTCAGCAGGTCAGGTGCTCCTCCTTGCAAGAAAGACCTAACAGGGAGTTGTAGTACTAGTTTGCTTTCCTCTCATTAGGTTCAGGCTGGCTGTGCTGCTCTCCAGGCTCATTCCACCCACTGGGAGTAGGGAGCTTGAGCGTGCAGCCGCAGACTACAACTCCCAGAATCAGCCGGTTGTCACGTCATCGTAAATCGCAAGAGGGCGGCCATTATATTTGCACCAGCCATTATATAAGTTAATACATTGGGGGCATGCTATGATGTTGGGGGGGGGCGGGCCGCTTTGGGCCCCCACAGTGATGCCACTGGCCAAAAGGCAGGACTATAATATGAAGAGGGGCTCGAGGGCTGTATGATTGAGGTTCTCTGTGATGGAGGATGGTGGGAATGGGAAGCTCTGTGATGGGAGGATTCTGCAATGATGTGGGGGGGGGGGGGGGGGCTCTGATGTAATGGGGAGATTCATATATATAGATGGCCTCTGATTTATAGGGCAACATTGATGTAATGGAGGCATCTGATGTGAAGGGGGGACTCTGATGTGATGGGTAGACTTGTATATTGATGAATTCTGATGTATGGGGGAACTTTGATGTCACGGGGGCCTCTGATCTGAATGGGGGACATGAATTTAAAAGGGAGAATCTGAGGTGAAAAGGGACTCTGATGTAATGGGGGAACCTCTGATGTGAAGGGGTGATCTGATGTGAAAGAGAGTCTCTGATGTGATAGGGGGACCTCTGATGTGAAGGGGGAGGGGATGTGATAGGGAACTTCTGATGTGAAGGGGGGGGGGGGGCTCTGATGTGATGGTTGATCCTCTAATGTGAAGGGGGAGTCTTATGTGTAAGAGAGACTCTGATGTGAATAAGTGGCTCGGATGTGATGGGGGGAGCACTGATGCCAAGGGGAACGCTAATATGAAGGGCAGACTCTGATGTGGAGGGCAGGCTCTGACGTGATGGAGTACCTTTAATGTGAAGGGGGGGGCTCTGAAGGGAAGGGCAGACTCTGATGTGAAGGGCAGGCTCTGATGTGAAGGGAAGGCTCTCATGTTATGGGGTACTTTTAATGTGAAGGGGGAGGACTCTGATGTGAAGGGAAGACTCTGATGTGAAGGGCAGGCTCTGATGTGATGGGGTACCTCTAATCTAAAGCAGGGACTCTGATGTGAAGAGCAGGCTCTGATGTGATGGAGTACCTCTAAAGTGAAGGGGGAGTCAGATGTAAAGGGGGGGTCTGATGTGATGGGCAGGCTCTGATGTTATGGGGGAACCTCTGACATGATGGGGGGATTCAGATGTGACGGGCGGGCTCTGATGTGATGAGGGGGATTACTGATGTTATAGTGAGACCTTTGATGTAAAGGGGGGGGGACAACTCTGATGAAAAGAGAGGGATCTGATGTGAAGGGGTAGAAGGGGGGGGCGACTATGATGTGAAGGGGGACTATGGTGTCAAGGGGGCACTATGATGTGAAGGGGGGCTATGGTGTGAAGGGGGGACTATGATGTGAAGGGCTTGCTCTGATTTGATGAGTGGACCTCTGATGTGAAGGGGTTGGAACTTTGATGTGAAGGGGGAGGGCTATGATGTGAAGGGGGGCTATGATGTGGAGGGAGGCTATGATGTGAAGGGGGAGGGCTATGATGTGAAGGGGGAGGGCTATGATGTGAAGGGGGAAGGCTATGATGTGAAGAAGGGCTATGATATGAAGGGGGAGGGCTATGATGTGAAGGGGGGAGGGCTATGATGTGAAGGGGGAGGGCTATGATGTGAAGGGGGAGGGCTATGATATGAAGGGGGAGGGCTATGATGTGAAGGAGGGCTATGATGTGAAGGGGGAGGGCTATGATGTGAAGGGGGGCTATGATGTGAAGGGGGGGCTATGATGTGAAGGGGGGCTATGATGTGGAGGGAGGCTATGATGTGAAGGGGGGCTATGATGTGAAGGGGGAGGGCTATGATGTGAAGGGGGAGGGCTATGATGTGAAGGGGGAGGGCAATGATGTGAAGGGGGAAGGCTATGATGTGAAGAAGGGCTATGATATGAAGGGGGAGGGCTATGATGTGAAGGAGGGCTATGATGTGAAGGGGGGAGGGCTATGATGTGAAGGGGGAGGGCTATGATGTGAAGGGGGAGAGTTATGATGTGAAGGGGGAGGGCTATGATGTGAAGGGGGAGGGCTATGATGTGAGGGGGGGCTATGATGTGAAGGGGGAGGGCTATGATGTGAAGGGGGAGGGCTATGATGTGAAGGGGGAGGGTTATGATGTGAAGGGGGGCTATGATGTGAAGGGGAGAGGGCTATGATGTGAAGGGGGAGGGCTATGATGTGAAGGGGGAGGGCTATGATGTGAAGGGGGAGGGCTATGATGTGAAGGGGGGCTATGATGTGAAGGAGGGCTATGATGTGGAGAGGGCTATGATGTGAAGGGGGAGGGCTATGATGTGAAGGGGCAGGGCTATGATGTGAAGGGGGAGGGCTATGATGTGAAGGGGGGCTATGATGTGAAGGAGGGCTATGATGTGAAGTGGAGAGGGCTATGATGTGAAGGGGGAGGGCTATGATGTGAAGGGGGGCTATGATGTGAGGGGGGGCTATGATGTGAAGGGGGGGCTATGATGTGAAGGGGGAGGGCTATGATGTGAGGGGGGGCTATGATGTGAAGGGGGGAGGGCTATGATGTGAAGGAGGGCTATGATGTGAAGGGGGGAGGGCTATGATGTGAAGGGGGAGGGCTATGATGTGAGGGAGGGCTATGATGTGAAGGGGGGGCTATGATGTGAAGGGGGAGGGCTATGATGTGAAGGGCTTACTCTGAATTGATGAGAGGACCTCTGATGTGAAGGGGGGACTTCAGATGTAATGGGGGGGCCTGATGTGTAAGGGACTCTGATGTGATGGGGGGACCTCTGAAGTCAAAGGGGGGCTCTGATGTCAAGATGTGGCTCTGATTTGATGGAGGGACTACTGATGTGATGAGGGGACCTCTGAAGTGATGAGGCGACTTCTGATGGAAAGGGGCTCTGCTGTGATGGGGTACTTGTGATGTGAAGGGTCGGCTCTGATGTAGCGGGGGGCCTCTGATATGAAGGTCATTTCCTCGGGGTAGTTGTCGCCATGGACCCCGGCTCAGGTTTCTTCACACTTCTTACATTTTAGACTTTGGTGCCTCCAGATTTTGAACTTATAAAGAGTTTGAGAAGCTCGGCTCTTCAGCCCAGATAGACACATTCTGTACATTGCTGTACTTTCCTGCTGTTCTTTATGTGCTAAAAACCTCCTACAAATGTTACATTGTATCTGATCCTTCTTTATCAACAAGACGTTCATAATGTGTTTTAATATCTGGCAACATAAAGCAAACTATAAACATGATGGAGTCAACATTGTGAGACAAGAGAAGACTCAACCCATAAATTGCGCACTTTAGTGGTTTACATCTCCGTCCATTGTTAGCGTATATCGGGGGGCCATTCACCTCCCTCGTGCAGGAGATCTTCCTCTCTTCATTTATGCAAACACACAAGATATACTGTACAGTGTTTACATGCCGAGCATGGAGCCGTCCTGACATGTACATGTAATAATATTTAACAACGGCTGCGTTACCAAGTAACTCCGGCGCAACACTGGAACACAAAGCGTCAGAGAGGAAACTGGCAATCCAGCACCTAAATGACAAACTATTATTCTACAGCCAAGTCTCTGATAAATAAAAAACAGAAATACGCTAACTGAGACCTTGCAATTAAATTATACAATAAAGTGCAATCAATTTCCTCTTCTTTTTTTTTTTTTCTTGTATGCTTTGAAAAGTTTAACTATACACCAATCAAAAAAAAAATAAAAAATAAAAAAACACAATCATTAAAAAAAAAATAGAAGAAAATGTATCACTATTAAAAAGTATTCACCACTGAGGGCGCAAATGTTAAAGAAGTGAAAAGTAATGAAAAAAAAAAAGTAAATATATACAGTTGTGCTCATAAGTTTACACACCCTGGCAGAATTTATGATTTCTTGGCCATTTTTCAGAGAATATGAATTATAACATAAAAACTTTTCTTTCACTCATGGTTAGTGTTTGGCTGAAGCCCTTTATTATCAATCAACTGTGTTTACTCTTTTTAAATCATAATGACAACAGAACCCATTTGGGGTAGGCTGGATGGGGCCATCAAGATTTGAACAAAGCCTATATTTATATGCCTTTACAATGTTTTTTTCATTACAATGATATGTACCATTTGCAACAATCTTAATTGTTATGTTCTCTTTTGATAAAATAAAAAATTTATGCTAAAAAAAAAATCATAATGGCAATAGAAACTACCCAAATGACCCTGATCAAAAGTTTACATACCCCAGTTCTTATTATGTATTGCCCCCCTTTAACATCAATGACAGCTTGAAGTCTTTTGTGGTATTTGTGGATGAGGCTCTTTATCTTCTCAGATGGTAAAGCTGCCCATTTTTCTAGGCAAAGAGCCTCCAGTTCCTGGAAATTCTTGGGCTGTCTTCCATGAACTCCACGTTTGAGATCCCCCCAGAGTGGCTCAATGATATTGAGGTCAGGAGACTGAGATGGCCACTCCGGAACCTTCACTTTATTCTGCTGTAGCCAATGACGGGTGGACTTGGCCTTGTGTTTTGGATCATTGTCATGTTGGGATGTCCAAGTACGTCCCATGAGCAGCTTCCTGGCCTAGGAATGTAAATGTTCCTCCAGTATTTTATGATAACATTCTGCATTCATCTTGCCAACAATTTTGACCACATTTCCTGTGCCTTTGTACCTCACACATCCCCAAAACATCAGCGATCCACCTCCGTGTTTCACAATAGGAATGGTTGACCTTTCATCATAGGCCTCGTTGACTCCTCTCCAAATGTAGTGTTTATGGTTGTGGCCAAAAAGCTCAATTTTGGTCTCATAACTCCAAATGACTTTGTACCAGAAGGTTTGAGGCTTGTCTCTGTGCTGTTTGTATTGTAAGCGGGATACTTTGTGGCATTTGCGTAGTAATGGCTTTCTTCTGGTGACCCAACCATGTAGCCCATCTTTCTTCAAGTGCCCCCGTTAATTTGACATCTTGAAACAGCCACACCACATCTTTTCAGAGAGTCCTGTACGTCACCTGAAGATATTTGTGGGGTTTTCTTTGCATCTCGAACAATTTTCCTGGCAGTTGTGGCTGAAATTTTAGTTGGTCTACCTGACCGTGGTTTGGTTTCAACAGAACCCCTCATTTTCCACTTCTTGATTAGAATTTGAACACCGCTGATTTGCATTCTCAAGTCCGTCTATATCTTTTTATACCCCCTTCCTGTTTTATACAGTTCAGCTACCTTTTCCCGCAGATCCTTTGACAATTCCTTTGCTTTCCCCATGACTCAGAATCCAGAAACGTCAGTGCAGCACTGGATGAAAGATGCAAGGGTCTGTCAGGAGTCCAGAAGCTCATTGACCTTTTATACACACACACTAATTACAAGCAAACAGATCACGGGTGAGGATGGTTACCTTTAATAGCCATTCAAACCCCTTTGTGTCAACTTGTGTGCATGTTATTAGGCCAAAATCACCAGGGTATGTAAACTTTTGATAAGGGTCATTTGGGTAGTTTCTGTTGTCGTTATGATTTAAAAAGAGTAAACACAGTTGATTGATAATAAATGGCTTCAGCCAAACACTAACCATGAGTGAAAGAAAAGTTTTTGTGTTATCATTCATATTCTCTGTAAAATGGCCAAAAATTAATAAAGTCTGCCTGGGTATGTAAACTTATGAGCTGTAATTATATGTCATCTATTATGTTAATATATAAAAAAATGTATAAACATAAATTAAGTAAAGCAACTGCTGCAGTAAATGAGGAAGCACAATTTTGTAGAATGATTTCTTAAAAAAAAAAAAAAATAATAATAATAATAATACCATTTTACTGTCAACACCCAAAGCCTGAAGTCATTATTGTATGGAAAATTTTTAGGGGTGAGCAGACCATTTCACTGTAAACTTCTGCCAAAAATGTTGTGAAATTTGGCTTATACGTAATTTTACCACGTGGCACTGCATAGAAAAAATAAATACATAAATATGCAAATTGAGATCTAGTAATTAAATTATACAATAAAGTGCAATTAATTTATTATTTTATTTGTATGCTTTAAAAAAATGTAAACACCTATTGAGTAAAAAAACGCAACCATTAAAAAAAAAAAAAAAAAAACTTGTAGAAGAAAATGTATCAATATTAAAAAGTATTCACTGCTGAGGGTGCAAATGTTAAAGAAGTCAAAAATAAGGAAAAAAAAATATATATAATTATATGTCACATATTATATGTTAATATATACAAAATGTATAAACATAAATGAAATAAAGCAACTGCTGCAGTAAATGAGGAAGCACAATTTTGTAGAATGATCTTTTGCTAAAAAATAATAATGATAATACCATTTTACTGTCAACGCCTGAAGTCATTATTGTATGTTTTATATTTTCTGGAAAAATAATAGGGCAGACCATTTCACCGTGAACGTGGCAATTTCACTCCTGACAAAAATGTTGTGAAAATTGGCTTATATGTAATTTTGCCATGTGCCACTACATAGCAAAAATTAAGACCGAAATATGCTAATTGAGATCTTGTAATTAAATTATACAATAAAATGCAATCAATTTCTTTTTTTACTTGTATGCGTTTAAAAAATGTAAACACCTATTACAAAAAAAAAAAAACGCAACCATTAAAAAAAAAATTGTAGAAGAAAATGTATCAATATTAAAAAGTATTCACGGCTGACGGTGCAAATGTTAAACTTGTTAAAAATACTAAAATAAAATGTAAATAATATATAAACATAAAACAAATAAAGCAACTGCTGCAGTAAATGAGGACGCACAATTTTGTAGAATGACCTTTTGTAAAAAAAAAAAAAAAAAAAAATACCATTTTGCTGTCAATTCCTGAAGCCTGAAGTCATTATTGTATGTTTATATTTTCTAGAAAAATAATGAGCAGACCATTTCACCGTGAACGTGACAATTTCACTCCTGGAAAAAATGTTGTGAAGATTGGCTTATGCGTAATTTTGCCACGTGGCTCTGCATAGCAAAAGCAGATTTTAAAAAAGGTCCCCTTTTGACATGGCTTTGTTGCTTAATAAATCTTGGTCTCCAAGATGGCTTTGTTTATTAACATAGCTATGTGATCACCAGTGGTGGCTGGTGCCCTATTTTTTTTGGGGGGGTGGCAAGCAAACCACTTACCACCCCCCCTCGGTCAGTCCATTACTCAAACACCCCCACCACAACCCCCCCCCCCCCCCGTTCAGTCGGCCGGTCCGGCAGTCAAAACCCCCCATCACTCGATCGATCGCCAAACCCCACACTTACCCCCATCTAGGTCGCAGGCCTGTGCCCCCTCCTTGGTGCCTCCTCCTCATCGTCTCCTCCTCAGGTGATTCCCCCTGTGCCTCTTCCGCGGCGGCCAATATGCCCGCTTCTCCTTTTGGCCAATCGAGTCTTAACCGCTTCATGGTTGGCCAGGAGGAGAATCAGGAATACAATAGCGCATATTAATTCGCTATTGACACGCAACTGGGTGGGCTTAGGGGGCACAGTGCTCTGCACCCCCCGAAGCCCGCCCTTTTTTTGAAACGCAAAAAAAAACCCATTGAAATCCATGCGTCCGGCGCCCATGTAGATTAGGGGCCGGGCGCATGGATTAGGAGGGCAGCACCCCTGCGCCCATAATGGAGCGACCACCACTGGTGATCACCATATCAGCACGGACACGGCAATCACATGACCTTGTTTGGAAACAAAGGTATAGAGTTATTGTAAGGGTTATCAAAATAAAGGCCTTTCTTTTTACAAGGCTTTGTACCAATGGCTTGACACGGCTTTGTTTATCACAAATGCAATGTGGTTAACGCGGCTTGACGCTGCATTCCAGCTAAATGGGGAGACACCACACCCCCAAAACCACAGGTTTGTTCACATTGGACAGATTGCACATGATGCACCAACCAAATGTATCCATATTTGGGCTCGCTGGTTTCAGTTCCACAAATCTCCAGATTACTCTTTATTACAGTCAAATCCCACTTAAATGGTCAAACAGGCCCCTTCTAGGGATAAGGATAGGGGTGATAGAGATAGGGGCGAGCTGGATCTAAGGGGAGACAGAAGATATACATTTCCTGCTACTATACCACATACCGTTCATCCTGCCTACACTGCTTCCCCACATATTTCTCCCCGCTCTTCTTTTCCCCTCGCCCTTATCCTCAACTCCCCACCCCACTTCACTAATCCTTTTCTAGGCCACCCAAACTAGAGTACCTAATAAGACTTCTAGGTCCTACTAATGGACCAATGACCATGGTTCAATGATGGGTACTATGTACTACAATACTCTCATCTCGCCCTAGTTTTTTGGCGTTTTTCGAATTACTACACAGTATACCTTATTTTTTGGAAACATGATTTCAGCTTTATTACTTTGTTATTACTTGAGTACTGGTTTACCTTACCAATGTCAATAACGGTTATTAAGCTCCCCTTAAGGCACTCCTTCAAGATCTCAATGTAGAATAGCCTCAAGACTTCATTGAATAATTGTAACTTATCTGACTTGCCATGTTATTGCTTTCCTTGTTTTGCAACATATAGGAGGCCCAAACCTTCCTCTGTTCAATGTTCTGTTACCAGTTACCACCATGGTCAGGCCAGGATCCAGTAGCAGACGTAGAAGGTAGACATAGAAGACAGACATAGAAAGTAGGGATCAAGCAGAAACATAGTCAAGAAACAAGCCAAAGGTCAGTAACAAGTGGTTTCAGGTTTGGATCAAGCAGAGGCATAGCCAAGGAACAAGCCAAAATTCAATAATTAGTGGTAGTGGTGATACAGAGGGCAACAGGATTAACAAGAGCGAGACATTGGCTTGGGGGAAAGCACAATCATTTTGCAAACAGGAAGTTCAAAGGCATGGCTTTAATAGGAAGACCAGGGGAGAAGCAAAGGATTCAAGGTTTCTTTGACAGAAGTAGCTGCAATGTCAATCCCGTGAGAAGGAGCAGCTCTGGCTTCTGCTGGAGAGAGGATTCAGCTTTCTCCTCCCTCCTGCAGGGGGAGCAAGAGAGGTGGCGCTGAGACTGAGATCTCTCCTCAGTATCAACTCAGGAGAGGAAGGAGAAGCTACTTCCATTGTAGGTGGGAACAGCATTTGTGATCTCTGAGTAAAAGGGTGAAGGGCTGGGCACAACTCTGTTGTTTGGGGACACTGTTATTTGGGAACCTGGTGTATATGGGCACTGTGATGGGGGAACCTTATGTTTTGGGACACCGTTAAAGGAGAATATAATGTATTGGGACACTGTGATGGGGGAACCTGATGTATGGGGACACTAATGGGGGAACCTGATGTACAGTATATAGACACTGTGATGGGGAAACCTGATGTTTGGGGACACTTTTATGGGAGAACCTGATGTATGAGGACACTTTGATGGGGGAACCTGATGTATATGGGCACGGTGATAGGGAAACCTTATGTGTGGCGACGCTTGTATGGAAGAACCTGATGTATGGGGACACTGTGATGGGGGAACCTGATGTACATAGGTACTGCAATGGAGGGACCTGATGTTTGGGGACACTGTTATGAGGTAACCTGATGTATATGGACACTGTGATGGGGAAAGCTTATGTTTAGGGACACTTTTATGGGAGAACCTGATGTATGGGGACACTGTGATTGTGGGAACCTGATGTACATGGGCACTGTGATTGGGGGAACCTTATGTACAAGGGCACTGTGATTGGGGGAACCTGATGTACATGGGCACTGTGATGGGGGAACCTGATGTTTGGGGACACTGTTATGGGGTAACCTGATGTATATGGGCACTGTGATGGGGGAACCTTATGTTTGGGGACACTTTTATGGGATAACGTGATGTATGGGGACACTGTGATGGGGAATCTGATGTAAGGGGGCATTGTGATTAGTACTCCTGATGTATATGGGCAATGGTATGGGAGAAACTGATGTAAGGGGACACTGTGATGGGGGAACCTGATGTACATGGGCACTGTGATGGGGGAACCTGATGTCTGGGGATGCGGTTATGGGGGTAACTTGATGTATATGGGCACTGTGATGGGGAAACCTGATGTCTGGGGATGCGGTTATGGGGTAACTTGATGTATATGGGCACTGTGATGGGGAAACCTTATGTTTGGGGACACTTTTATGGGAGAACCTGATGTTTGGGGACGCTGTTATGGGGTAACCTGATGTATATGTACACTTTTATGGGGAAACCTTATGTTTGGGGACACTTTTATGGGAGAACATGATGTATGGGGACACTGTGATGGGGAATCTGATGTAAGGGGACATTGTGATTAGTACTCCTGATGTATATGGGCAATGGTATGGGAGAAACTGATGTAAGGGGACACTGTGATGGGGGAACCTGATGTACATGGGCACTGTGATGGGGGAACCTGATTTCTGGGGATGTGTTTATGGGGTAACTTGATGTATATGGGCACTGTGATGGGGAAACCTTATGTTTGGGGACACTTTTATGGGAGAACCTGATGTATGGGGGAAACTGTGATGGGGGAACCTGATGTACATGGACACTGTGATGGGGGAACCTGATGTACATGGACACTGTGATGGGGGAACCTGATGTACATGGACACTGTGATGGGGGAACCTGATGTACATGGACACTGTGATGGGGGGAACCTGATGTACATGGACACTGTTATGGGAGAACCAGATGTAAGGCGACATTGTGATGGGGACACCTAATATACAGTATATGGACACTGTGACGGGGGATGATGTATATGGGGGTATGATGGAGACAACTGATATAAGGAGACACTGTGATGGGGGAACCTAATGTAAAGGGACACTGTGATAAGTACACCTGATGTATATGGGCAATGGTATGGGGGATAAATATAAATTATAAACGTCTCCTGAAGACGTGATATGAAACGTACGTCAAGGCGTGCCTGGTTGTGTGATCTGATTCACACATCCGGTCCCTCTGGTTGTCAGCAGCTGGCGGTGGAACACACGCTAGACACTACGCGCAGAGCGAAGTTTTTACTTATAGACGAGCGGAACAGCCTCAGTGCCGGGAGAAGGCACTTTTAAATGTAAGCAGGCATTTGGCTTTGTTTTTATTTATTTTTTCAATAAATGGGATTATACTATTCCGTTTTTTTGTATTCTTCCTACATATATTTCCTGGTACTTACATTGGGAGAGAGCAAAGGTTTCCCACACGGCTCATCCATCTAATTGCAGCAAGCCATTTCTTGCTATAGGCTACATTTGACCTTCTTTTAATTAATAAAGTCAACAACTTCTGGTAAGCAGACATCCACTTACAGAGCACTTTTGGGTGTACAGCGCAGTCGGTGAAGGTGGCTTATCTCTACAGTGGAAGAAGCACTCTCTCATGTTTTTTGTGTTTTGCACATTGGACTTTTCTTCGTGATCTTTTATTCATTTCAAAAATAGTTTTTTTTCAGCACTGTAGTGTAGTTAAAAATGTAGTGAATATAGTGAATGCAGTGAATATATGGTTGAATATATGGTTTATTATTTGATATATGCACTATTTATACACGGTTATGTAATAGAGATGCACACAGGTCCCTTAGCCGATTTAGATACACTTAAGGCATTTTTTTCATTTATGGATATGTTTATTCACTATTGATTTGTGCAAGTAATAATAAATGCCGCGTACACACGATTGGATTATCTGGCGGACCAGAGTCCACCGGACAATCCACCCGTGTGTGGGCTCCGGAGGACTTTTTGTTCCCAAAAGTCCAGCTGAGTTAGAAAGAAGTCTTGACTCAAACTTGTCTGCTGTAATCCGCTCATCTGTGTGCTAGTCCACCGGACTTTTGAAATGAACGGGACTAGCAAAAGAAGTCAATGTTGCCGCCTCCATAGGCGAGATTGACACCTCACAAGCCCCGTCACCTGGTATGGATTTAAAGGGGAACCCCTATGCCAAAAAACCTCCCCCAAAGTCCATAGCAGACTCTTATCCGAGCATGCAGCCCGGCCGATCAGGAAGGGGGGTGGAGACGAGCGCCCCTCCTGAGCCATACCAGGCCGCGTGCCCTCAACATGGGGGGGGGTGCTTTGGGGAAGGTGAACCACCCACCCCAAAGCATCTTGTCCACATATTGATGAGGACAAGGGCCTCTTCCCGACAACCCTGGCCGTTGGTTGTTGGGGTCTGTGGGCAGGGGGATTATCGGAATCCGGGAGCCCCCCTTTAATAAGGGGGCCCCAGATCCTGGCCCCCCACCCTATGTGAATGAGTATGGGGTACAATGTACCCCTACCCATTCACCTGGGGAAAAAAAGTGTTAATAAAAAAACACAACAAAGGTTTTTAAAATACTTTATTAGAAAGCTCCGTAGGTCTTCTTTGGGGCTCTTCTCGGCGGGCTCCTCCGCTATCTTCTGCTCTTTTACTGCTAGCTCTTTTACTAGCGGAGGAGCCCGGCTTTCTCCCTCGCCGCCGCCGCCATCCGGGGGTCTTCTTCCGACTTCGGGGGTCTTGTCCCACTCTTCGATTCTTCTTACCGGGCCTCCGCTATCTTCTTGCAGCTCTTTTACTAGCGTTGGCCCGGCCTTGTCGCTGTCGCCTTCTTCTTCTGCCTTCTTCTCCTTCTTCTTCTTCTCTTCTTCTTCTTCCTTCCGATGTTGACACGACACTCTCTCTGGCCCTAATGGCAGGGACGTGTTGTGCAGCTACTTATATAGGCATAAGGCGCAGAGTCACCGGGTGATGTCACATGGTGACCCCACCCCATATGATGTCACAACCCCAGCATCCTCCGGCGACGGGGCTCACGAAGTGTCAATCTCTCCGATGGAGGCGGTGACATTGACTTCCTTTGCTAGTCCCAGCTACCTGGAGTCACGTTCAAACTGAATGGACTTTAGTCCATGTGTGGGCAAGTCTGTTCATTTCAAAAGTCCGGTGGACCCCCGCCATAGTCTGTTGGATTGTCTGCTGGACCTAGTCCGCCGGAAAAGTCCGGGCGTGTGTGTGCAAGTCCGCTCGTTTGGAAAGTCCAGTGGACCTCCACTGCAAAGTCCAGTGGATTGTCCGCCGGATAGTCTGATCGTGTGTACGCCGCATTAGCGGTTTAGTGCCCCCCCATCACATTTGGTCCCGATAGTATGGGGGAACCTGATGTAAGGGGGACGCCTGATGTACAGTATAAGGGCACTATGATGGGGAAACCTGATGTATATGGGTGTTGTGATAGGTACACCTGATATAAGGGGGCACTGTGATAGGGGAATCTGATGTAAGGGGACACTGTGACAAGTACACCTGATGTAAATGGGCAATGGTATGGGGGAACCTGATGTAAGGGGAACACCTGATGTAAAGCATAAGGGCACTATGATGGGGAAACCTGATTTATATGGGTGGTGTGATGGATACACCTGATATAAGGGGGCACTGTGATGGAGGAACCTAATGTAAGAGGGCAATGTAATGGGGTCACCTGGTGCAGGCTGGTAGGTGCCCCAGTGCATTACTTTGCCCAGGGGCCCATGATGCTATTAAGATGGCACTGAAAAGGGGGTGGAAGAAGACCAGGAGGAGAGTAAGATAGGGGAGCTTGCCTGGGGAAAAAGGAAGGAAGGAGGGAGAAAAAGTCAGTATATTTTGTTCTGAGACTTTGTCAGTGCCTGCCCATAAAGGATGAAAACAGGAGGACAAGGATGAAACCGTTTGGGCACTCCATGTTGGCATCTTAATATACGTTTAAAAAGTTTTGTAAAGTACCAACTTGTTCTTGAATGGGTTTATATAAAGCATACTGCATGAGATTCCTTTTTTTCCCCACCATTGATTGCTTGGCATACTGTGGTTATGGACACAAACCTCTCATAAGTTAACATACCTCTGGGAAGGCGGGAGCTTCTCATAATGGAAGCAGCAGGTGTGCAAGTTCATTTTTGCTATCTTGGAATGAATTCAGATTACATCTTCCCCATTTCTGGACTTATACTGTAGAGGGAAGACTCTCAGGAAACACTTAACTCTCACCTACTCTCCCTTATCTTGACTGTCCGCCAACTACACAGCTGTACTATGATAATGCACATGCTTGGCGCGCGCCTATCTCTATCTCTATACAGTATTATAGCTGATTCTTATAAATCAATAGCAAACCTAGAACTAATTGGATTTCACGTAGTCAGATAATGGAATGAACAGCGGTGAGGGTGTGATTTACTCTGGAATAATATTTATCTTAAAGCATTTCTACTATGGGATACATTTACAGAAAGTTACATCTGGGCAGCTAAACCAGATTACATTCTTCACCAGGTTCCTCACGTTGGCCACCAATCAGACTCTGAATATGACACATATATTAAATTCTCATCATCCAAATTCTATATCAAACTGCCAGTTATAGTGACAACTGAAATGAGGGATATTTGATGGTTAAAGATTGATACGCTATCTGCGGCTGAAACTTTACCATATTTCAAAATGAGTCTAAGCCCTTGTACACGCGGTCGGGAATTCCGACGGAAAATGTCCGATCGGACCGTGTTGTCAGATAATCCGACCGCGTGTGCGATCCATCAGACTTTTTTTTCGTCGGAATGTCCGACCAACAATGTTTGAGAGCTGGATATAAAATTTTCCGACAACATGATCCGATCGGACTTTGTCCGATCGTTTGTAGAGAATTCCGATCGGACAAAGTGCCACGCATGCTCAGATCAAATTATGAGACCAAAGCTATTGGCTACTAGCCTGAACGTAGTCCCGTCACAATGAACGAACGTCATCACTTTCCGAACGATTGGATTTTCCGACAACTTTGTCCGACCGTGTGTATGTAACACCAGTTTTGGACAAAATGCGTTGGAAAAAATCAGACGGATTTTGCGGTCGGAAAAGGGCTTAAGCCGCATACACATGATCGGACTTTCCGACGGGAAATGTTCGATGACAGGCTGTTGGCGGTAAATCCGACCCTGTGTGTGTGTGCTCCATCGGACAATTGTTGTCGGATTTTCCGCGGACAAATGTTGGGTAGCAGGTTTTACATTTTTACGCGGACAAATGTCTGTTGTCGGATTTTCCAAGTGTGTGTACACAAGTCCGTCAGACAAAAGTCCAAAGTACAAACACATATGCTTGGAAGCAAGGAGGAGCCGGAAGTGGTCGGTCTTGTAAACTAGAGAATTAACATTTGTGACGCGGCAAATGAAATCTGGAAGCTGCTTTGCTGGTGATACTGATGGAGTTATTGCAAACAAATTTTCTAAAGCCCCGTACACACGAGGGGACTTATGTCCGACAGACTTCCGAAGGAGTTCCGTCGGAGTTCTGCTGGAATTCCGACGGAGTTCTGACAGACTTTTCGGCTGAGCGGACTTGGCCACACACGATCACACTAAACTCCGACGGATTCGAACGTGATGACGTACGACTGGATTCGAATACGGAAGTTCATAGCCAGTAGCCAATAGCTGCCCTAGCGTCGGTTTTAGTCCGTCGGAATAGCATACACACGAGCGGATTTTTCGAAGGGACCGGGTCCGGCGGAGTTCCGTCGGGAAAATTTGAAGCATGTTCCATATTCTAAAGTCCTTCGGACTTTGGCGAGTCAAAAGTCCGTTGCAGCCCACACACGATCGAATAGTCTGACGGACTCAGTCCGTCGGACTTTGGATGTTGAAAAGTCCGCTCGTGTGTACGCGGCATAAGGCTTTTTTTTTCTAGTGATATCAAGAATAATATTATTATGCTTTTTTTTTTTTCATTTGGGAAAGTTACCACAACATCATTATCCCGTAGTTTTCAAAGATAACTGTGTCGGTGTCCCTTGTTAATTTTACATTGTATTTTTTTTAAATGTAACTGCCTACTACCAAACAGTCATGTGAAGTAAAACACATAGCCAAGTATTATTCTACACAATGTTTTTATTGTGCATTAAAAAATAAAAATAAAATTAGACATGCTATCCTTCAATAGAACTTAACCAAAAAGTGCATTCTATACATCCAAAAATATAGAAAATATACCAAATCAAATTATTATTATTCAACCCAAAAAATAATGTCAAAGCAATAACTCCAAGGCCAATAATAAATAACACGTTATCTCCTCCAATTCCGCAACATGTCTGGTTCAGAAACTAACTGAAAAGTGCAAAATGAAAAGCGCGAATCAACACTCACCAGATTTCTACTAACACAAAATTAGCAGAAGGAGCCCAAAGGGTGGCGCTAAAGAGCTGAAAAACAATGTAGTATGTCACTACATTCGTGTTTGTTGGCCAACAATTGTGTGCCGTTTGAATGCAAGACAAGTTTGGGCCAACGCCCTTCGGACAAAAGTCCACAATTTTGTTGGCCAACAGTCCGATCGCGTGTACGAGGCTTTAGAGGAAGGTTGGTAGCCTGTTTCAGAGAGCAGAGATTATTTTTTGTTCTGGAAAATGTATGGAAAGCTTGGAAAATGGGAGTTTCACTATTCATAATGGGTCAGCCTACATTACAAGGGTGGGGGGGGGGGGGGGTTACTGACATAGGCAGCCCCAACATTCAAGAGAAGACAGAAGTCTGTCTCCTCTAGAACTCTTTCACCTCTTTCTGCTCTGCATCATAGATAAAACCAAAAGGTAGATCTCTGGTGTAAAGAGGTTGACTGTGTAATTAGGGGGCTCTGAAATAGGTGGTCTGTATGATTACAGGGCTCTGTGATGGGGTAATTCTGCGGTGATGGGGGGCTCTGATGTAAAGGGGGCCTCTGATGTAATGGGGGCCTCTGATGTATGGGGGCTCTGATGTATAAGGATCTGATGCATCGAGGGGTCTGATGTATAGAGGGGCTCTGATGTATAGGGGGGCCTCTGATGTATAGGGGGGCTCTGATGTTATGGGGGCCTCTGATGTATAGGGGGGCTCTGATTTGATGGGGCCCTCTGATGTATGGGGGGGCTCTGATGTTAATGGGTGCCCTCTGATGTGATGGGGGATCTGATGTGATGGTGGCCACTGATGTATAGGGGGCTCTGATGTGATGGAGAGACCTCTGATGTGCTGGGGGCTCTGATGTGAACAGGGGCCATGATGTGATGGGGGGCTCTGACATGAAGAGGAAGCTCTGAATTGAATGGGGGACTTTGATGTGATGGGGGACCTCTGACATGAAGGGGAGCTCTTATTCTAAAGGGGGCTCTGGTGTAATGGGGGGCTCTGATTTGAATGGGGGGGGCTCTGAAGTGATGGAGAAACCTCTGATGTGATGGAGAGACCTCTGAAGTGATGGGGGCTCTGATGTGAACAGGGGCCATGATGTGATGGGGGCCTCTGACATGAACATGAAGCTCTGATTTGAATGGGGGGGGGGGTGTTGATGTGATGGGGGACCTCTGACATGAAGGGGAGCTTTTATTTTAAGGGGGGGGGGACTTTGATGTGATGGGGGCCTCTAACATGAAGGGGAGCTCTTATTTAAATGGGGGGGTCTGAAGTGATGCAGAGGCCTCTGATGTGATAGGGGGCCTCTGACGTGAAGGGGAAGCTCTGATTGTAAGCATGTCAACATGATGGAGGCCTCTGATGTAAATGGGGGGGGGGGGGGGGCTTCCGACATGAAGTTAATTTCATCAAGGTATTTGTGCTCCAGGC
This sequence comes from Lithobates pipiens, assembly GCF_037356315.1. Taxonomy (NCBI): domain Eukaryota; kingdom Metazoa; phylum Chordata; class Amphibia; order Anura; family Ranidae; genus Lithobates; species Lithobates pipiens. The sequence continues at coordinate 36,486,745 of NW_027507764.1, read as the reverse complement.
TCAGGAGGTTTTCCATTGATAAGTCACATTTATGTTTTTAACATTTTAGACCGCGGTACCTTGACATTTTGCATACAGGGTACTGTGAAGCTGTTTCAGACATTGACCTTTAGAATGGGCTTTGCTACAATCTTATAACTATTTATAATATTAAGATTTGTGTTACAACAGGATGGAGGAATAGGGAAAGCCAGTTTAGGTTATGTATACTATCACCCATGTACTATAAGTCTCCTTCAAATTACTTTAATTGGTCATAAGGACAAGGCAAAGGTACACATTGACCAATGACCTCCGACAGGCTATTTTGAAATGCATGAATTGGGACCTGGAGCAGTCTCAGAGACTCCATACATTTAATGTATTACATTTCTGTGCATTAGGCTGTAATGTGAAATAGATGTGTGTGACTGATAAGATATAGAATGCCTGTGTGTCAGATAATTATTATTATTATTGAAGAAAAAATAAATTTTGATCGTACTTGTGCTAATTCATTTTTGAGACTTATGTCGCGTACACACGAGCGGAATGTCCAGCAGAAAAAGTCAGACAGGAGATTTTCATCATATATTCCGATCGTGCGTATGCCCCATCAGACTTTTCACTTCGAAAATTCTGACGGACCTAGTAATATAACATGTTCTAAATATTTCCAATGGAACCAATTCCTATCGGGAAAACTGCTCGTCTGTATGTTAGGCCGAACCAAAAATGACGCATGCTCTGAAGCAAGTACGAGACGGAGGCTATTGGCTACTTCCTTTCTCTAGTCCCGCCGTACGTGTTGTACGTCACCACGTTCTTGATGGTCGGACTTTGGTGTGGTCGTGTGTACGCAAGACAGCTTGAGAGGAATTCCGTCGGAACTCCGACGGAAAAACCTTCAGAGTTTATTCCGACGGGAAAAACGGTCGTGTGTACAGGTCATAAGGGTAAAAAGAAGATTCTCAAGGTATAGTTACATCTAGTCTTTCTGCTAGATAGGACTGCATTAGGTAGTGCATAGTGATGAGCTGAATGCCAGGGGTTTGGATTCGGGGGTGAGGGATCGGCCATTGGGTTTGGCCATTTTCTGAACCTCCAAATTGAAGTCACCCTAATAGTGAGGGGGTAACATTTTTTGATTTACCCCCCCCCCACCCAGTGTCATGTATTGTTGGTGTCAGTCCTTGGGATCCTGACATCAAGGTGTAGTTTAGGTGTTTCCCCCCTTAAGATTCTATGCTGGTTTCTAATTATAGAGGGTAAAATTGTGGCACTGTGAACACATGGGCCAACATGGGCCGGTTTACACATGGGCCGGTTTACACATGGGCCAACATGGGCCAGTTTACACATGGGCCAACATGGGCCGGTTTACACATGGGCCAACATGGGCCAGTTTACACATGGGCCGGTTTACACATGGGCCAACATGGGCCAGTTTACACATGGGCCAACCTGTCAGTAGATAACACCAATTCTATACATCTACAGCATATTCAGGGTTAGAAAAGTGCAACAGTGGACTCAAAACATTCTAAGCAAAGGGCCAGTTTACTGTCCTTCAGACTTTAGTGGGCCAGATTGTGGCCAGTGGGAATAGAAATGGAAGGAAGGAATGGTTCCCCATCATTGGTGTCAGCTGGAGGAATAGTTCCCCATCATTGTTATCAGTGGGAGGAATAATGTCCTATTGTTGGTGTCAGTGAGAGGAATAATCTTCCATTATTGGTGTCAGTTGGAGGAACGGTGCCCCATTATTGCTATCAGTGGAAGGAATAGTGCCCCATTATTGGTGTCAGTTGGAGGATTAGTGCCCCTTCGTTGGTGTCAGTGGGAGCAATAGTGCCCCTTAATTGCTATCAGCAGAAAGAAATAATGCCCCGTTATTGGTGTCAGTGGAAGGAATAGTGCCCCATTGTTTGTGTCAGTTGGAGGGATAGTGCCCCATTGTTTGTGTTAGTTGGAGGGATAGTGCCCCATTGTTTGTGTCAGTTGGAGGGATAGTGTCCCATTGTTTGTGTCAGTTGGAGGAATAGTGCCCCAAGGGCTGGATAAAGGCAAGAAAAGGGCCACATCCGGCCCCCGAGCCACAATTTGGAGACCACTGATGTAGAGGTATAGATAGGTAGCAGTGGAATCCTGGAATTGTCCTACTAATTTTACATTCCAATAGGGGCAGAGTGCTGCTGTTCATTGCCCAGTGGCAGGATGGGGCATGTCTTATGCCGCGTACACACGAGCGGACTTTTCAACATCCAAAGTCCGACGGACTGAGTCCGTCAGACTATTCGATCGTGTGTGGGCTGCAACGGACTTTTGACTCGCCAAAGTCCGAAGGACTTTAGAATATGGAACATGCTTCAAATTTTCCCGACGGAACTCCGCCGGACCCGGTCCCTTCGAAAAATCCGCTCGTGTGTATGCTACTCCGACGGACTAAAACCGACGCTAGGGCAGCTATTGGCTACTGGCTATGAACTTCCGTATTCGAATCCAGTCGTACGTCATCACGTTGGAATCCGTCGGAGTTTAGTGTGATCGTGTGTGGCCAAGTCCGCTCAGCCGAAAAGTCTGTCAGAACTCCGTCGGAATTCCAGCAGAACTCCGACGGAACTCCTTCGGAAGTCTGTCGGACATAAGTCCCCTCGTGAGTACGGGGCTTTAAACCACCTTGTATGAATTACCTGGGAGATCCAGACCAGTCTGCACTGTCTGATAACAAGATTGGCTCCCAACTTTTTGAGACGGGAATGAGGGACACCTATCAGAAAAAGTATGCAGGCATAGGACCCCTTGCCACACCCCCTTAAAGGAGAATTGTACAAAAAAACAAGATTGGTTAACACGAGTGCTTTTTTTTTACCATTACTATTCCTTTATATTGGCTTTTGAAGTTTACAGATATCGCAATTTAGAATTTGGATGAAAGGTTTAGCTCTGGGAAACTCTTTTTGATAGATAAAAAGTGCATTTTATATACAACTATACAGATCAGACCAAAATGAGGGACAAATGAGGAAGAACGAGGGACAGAGGGACATTGCTACAAATTAGGGACAGTCCCTCCAAATCAGGGACAGTTGGGAGCTATGTTTAATGGCCCCATGAATCCATCGTATACTCTGTGACTGTGCCCGTGGGTCCGCGACGCTATAACTTTTGCACAAACCAATCAATACACACTTATTGGGATTTTCTTTTTACCAAAAATATGTAGAAGAATACGTATCGGCCTAAACTGAGAAAAAAAACTTTTTTTATGTAGCACTAACCCCCGAAGGAGCTGCTGGTTTTTATTTGGGCTTACCGTTACCTCCCCTTCTCATTGTGTCCGTCCGTTGTAGAGTGGACTAAAGAATATGGCTCCGACACTTAGCCCTTTTTCTGTTGGGTGTTTATTTAACAAAAACACACACGTTTGCAATAGAGCGGTAGAGGGTAAGGGGAATTCAGGTATCTTCATAGTTTTGCGGGTTAGAAGTATTGCCTTGATCCAGAGGACAAACAATTTCCACAAGCTGGATCCGGCAATCACCGGATAGACCTCTCTCACTAACCTAGCAGCCGGTGAGATGCTCGAACAAAGTCTCTGCCACAGAGTTGATAAGTTTAGTGATTTTGTCATGCAATCCTCTGCCACAAGAAGGCACGATAAGCTTCTGGTTGCAAAGATTAAAGAGTTTCCCCACAGTACCTGATTCTTTCAGCCGACCCGGCGATACTGTATGGTAAGCAACTCAGGATGCATCCTCCAACTGAGTCTCCAGGCTTCTCCATGAGGCACCAGCCTTGTTGCTCGGTCCTCCTCAGAAAAGTCCTCCCCTGGATCCTCCAGTTGCTTGGCTTCTCCCCGCAGGCAAGACAGCACAGGATCATCACTGGATCAGTAGGCCCCAGAGCCTCGGGGCCTACCCTGCAGTTACGGAACCTCAGGCCAGGAGGGCCACGAGGTCGGGGAAAACGAACTCCAAGAAAAGACCCCGAAAAATGGCATCAATACCTTAAGTACCCTTACCCAGAATGCACAACGGGTAGACCACTCCCACCGGGCTGTTTCTGAGTAAAAGGGGTACCCAATACATTTAGCTTGTTGTATTTCCAACATTTACCGGTGGTGACAGCGACACCCACGGTCAAGTGGAAATCAGCACAAAGCAGCCAAACTGGTACAGAAGCCAGAACTTAAAGTGGTTGTAAACCCTTACAACCAACTTTGACTTACAGGTAAGCCTAGATTAAGGCTTACCTGTAGGTCCAAGAAATATCTCCTAAACCTATACGGTTTAGGAGATATTTGCCCGAAGACAGGCACCGCTGTCTACGGCGCATGCGCGAGGAGAAAAAAAAAGAGCCGATCACGGCCAGCTTTATCAGTGCCCACCTGCCCCCTGCCAGTGCCACCTCATGAATAAATAAGTGCCCCCCATCAGTGCCACCCATCAGTGCCCATAGTGCCACCCAGCAGTGCCCACAGTGCCACACATCAGTGCCCACAGTGCCACACATCAGTGCCCACAGTGCCACCCATCAATGCCCACAGTGCCACCCATCAGTGCCCACAATCTGCCTCAACAACGGTGCTGCACCCCAGTGCCACATATCCGTGCCCATAAATGTCATCTACCAGTGCCCATCAGTGCCGCCCATCAGTGCCCAGCAGTGCCACCTATCAGAGCCATCTATCAGTGCCACCTATCAGTGCCCATCAGTCCCATCTATCAGTGGTACCTATCAGTGCCCCTTAGTGCCACCCATCTGTGCCACCCATCCCTGTCACCCATCCGTGCCACCCATCCGTGCCCATCTTTGCCCATCAGTGCCGCCTTATCTGTGCCCATCAGTACTGCCTTATCTGTGCCTATCGGTGCCACCTTATCTGTGCCTATTAGTGCCGCCTTAACTATGCCTATCAGTGCCCACCAGTACAGCCTATCGGTGCCCACCAGTGCAGCCTATCAGTGCCACCTCATCAGCGCACTTCAATGAAGGAGAAAAATTACCTGATATATTTTTTATTTTGAATCTTTTTTTTGTTTAGCAAAAAATAAAACTCCCAGCTGTAATTAAATACCACCAAAAGAAAGCTCTATTTGTGGGAAAAAAATGATAAAAATTTCATTTGGGTACAGTGTTGTATGACCGCGCAATTGTCATTCAAAGTGTATCAGTGCTGAAAGCTGAAAATTGGTCTGGGCAGGAGGGGGGTTTAAGTGCCCAGTAAGCAAGTGGTTAAGCACAATTAGTCTGAACCAAACTGCAGTTTCAGACAAACTTAAATTTAGAAAAATACTAGCATTGGTATTGAAAATACCAGCGCTACATTTAAATATATGTTTTGGGGATATTTATTATAGCAAAAAGTAAAAAATATTGCCTTTTTTTTCAAAATTGTCGCTCTTTTTTTGTCTATAGCGCAAATAATAAAAACTGCAGAGGTGATCAAATACCACCAAAAGAAAGCTCTATTGGTGGGGGGAAAAAAAGGATGTCAATTTTGTTTGGGTGCAACGTCGCACGACCGCGCAATTGTCAGTTAAAGTGACGCAGTGCCGAGTCACAAAAAGTGCTTTGGTTAGGAAAGGGGTAAAATCTTCCGGGGCGGAAGTGGTTAATGATTTTGTAATAAAATGTATACTTTTTTATAAATTCTCCGTCTCATTGTGTGCCCACAAAGTCCGCCAATTTTTTGACCTTGTATCAAAGTGCTTATATTACAACCCAATAAACTCGTGACTTAGAATATACAGTAAATAATAGATAAAAAATGACTAACAGTCAAAAAGAAATGATGTGATGTGATGAGTCAGGTATTTAGTCCCCCATGCCGTGATGAAAATTGGAATTCCTAAAGTAGCGAAGGTGACACCACGCAATCCCACCAGGAAGCCGACACTGCACACCGCTAATCACCGGCACTGAGACATTTCCCGATCTGTGCAGTTGTGGATTGGGAGATGTCTCAGTGCCGGTGATTAGCGGTGTGCAGTGTCAGCTTCCTGGCGAGATTGGGCACATGGAAACAATTTAACCACTTCAGCCCTTGGAAGATTTTACCCCCTTCCTGACCAGAACACTTTTTGCGATTTGGCACTGTACCGCTTTAACAATTGCGCGGGCGTACGACGTTGCACCCAAACAAATTTGACGTCCTTTTTCCCCCACAAATATAAATTTCTTTTGGTGGTATTTGATCACCTCTGTAGTTTTTATTTTTTTCACTATAAACAAAAAAAGAGCAACAATTTTGAAAAAGCTATATTTGTGTAGCGGGTGACATTTTGGCTAAAGTGTCACACAGATGTAAATTTAGTTTTTGCCTCCGAACAGTAGGGGTTCTGAGGGTTAATTATGTAGGATGACTTTGACATCAGTTTGGCTGGGCTATGTTGGAAGTTCTGCGTGGTCATGTGTATGGTGAGGTGCACAGGACAGACCAGAACCAGTCCTGGTTGGATTGGGTTTGGGTATCGGCCTTCTCTGAGCCAATCAGTGGGTGTGTTGGGCCCCGCTGAGGAGTCTGGGAAGGGATGCTTAAGATGTTGGGGTCACGTGTTTAGGGAGAGGAGTTTGTGAGGCCCGTGTGGTCTGTTCTTTTTCCAGGACCAGGGTAGCCCCGCGAGGGGTCCTGGTCACGGGGTGTCTGACATCCCGAAACATGTTCCTGTTAGTTACCCCCAATAGACCTGCCTGGTCTGGGGTAGGGATCCGTCTGTTCCCGAGTCTTGGAACCGGCTGGTCCAAGGCGCAGTAACTGAGGGAGGATTCAAGGTGTCCGGGTGTGCTCTCGGCTTGGAGAGGCACCACAGCTCGTGGAAGTGACCGGGGGAGGACTCTTCGGCATCCTGAGAAGTGCCTGGTTACTGAGTTGGGAAGCACATTGACTAAATCAATGCTTTTTCCAGTACTATTAAGGAGACAGAGAACGTTCCAGGTACTGAGGAAAAAGGTTCCTGTTCACTCTTAATTACAATCTGTACACGTTCATAGGATTGCTCCAAGTTTTGAATCAATGTGCTGACTGCCATGATCTCTGGCTAGAGATCTGTTCAGCCTTGAAGTGCCCAGCTGCGAGTGGCTACTCTCTGGGTGGAATTAGAGACTTTGTTAGACCTGCAGTTCCAGGTACCTGAGTTCTTCACCCGTGCCTTCTGTTCCCATGAGAGACTGTGTTATTGGATGTTACTACTGCAAAATAAAACCCTTCAAAGGACTTTATTTGTGTCAGCATTCAAATTGTTGAGTATCAACCCTGGGAACCCCTAGACGTGGAAGAACAAGCCAAGCGGAGGTAACCGGTAAGCCCAGTAAGTCAAGGCCACCCTACAAAGGGTCATGGCGGCTACACTTTTTTACTTTTTACTATAATAAATATCCCCCAAATACATATAAAACATTTTTTTCCTCAGTTTAGGCCGATATGTATTCTTCTACATATTTTTGGTCAAAAAAAATCGTAATAAGCGTTTATTGATTGGTTTTCGCAAAAGTTATAACGTCTACAAAATAGGGGATAGTTTTATGGCATTTTTATTATAAATTTTTTATTAGTAATGGCGGCGATCTGCGATATTTATCATGACTGCGACATTGCGGCAGACACATCTGACACTTTTGGCACTATTTTGGGACCATTGTCATTTATACAGAGATCAGTGCTATAAAAATACACCGATTACTGTGTAAATGACACTGGCAGGGAAGGAGTTAATCACTAGGGGGCGATCAAGGGGTTGTGGGCGGATGGGCTACCTAGGACATGACAGCGATCACTGCTCCCGATGACAGGGAGCGGTGGATCTCTGTCATGTCACTAGGCAGAACGGGGAAATACCTTGTTTAAATAGGCATCTCCCCATTCTACCTTTCCACACTGCAATCACGGGCTGCCGCCGAACATCGAGTTCCCGGGATCCGCGGGGACGCTCCCGAGGTGGGTGTGCATCCAAATGATGGCAAATTTAAAGGGATGTACCTGTACACCCATTTGTCTGCCTGTGCCATTTTGCCGACGTATATGTGTGTGCGGGGTTCGGCAAACAGCTAATGATTAACCCGCTTGCCAAATGCGATATAGCCGAATGATGGCTACAGCTCAGCCGGCCAGTTCTGGGAGGGCGTCATATGACGTACTCCCATGATTGCACCCACCGCGCACCCACTGTGGCGGGCTTTCTGATCACAGATTGAGGTAAAGAGCCAATTAGCCGCTCTTTACCAAGTGTTCAGCTGTGTCCAATCACAGCTGATCACGATGTAAACAGAAGCCGGTTATCGGCCTTCCTTTCCTAACGCTGATAACGTGAGGAGAGGAGAAGAGAGCCAATAACCAACTTGTGTAAAAGGGACATGTACAGTGATAATCAAGGCACTGATTATTAGTGTCTATCAGTGTAGTCCCATCAGTGCCCACCAGTGCTGCCTAACAGTGCCCATCAGTGTCTACTCATCAGTGTCACCTATCAGTGCCGCCTACCAGTGCCCATCAGTACCGCGTATCAGTAACCATCAGTGCCACCTACCAGTGCCTGTCAGTGCTGCCTATCAGCGCCCATCAGTGCCACCTACCAGTGTCCAGTGCTGCCTACCAGTGCCCATCAGTGCTGTGTATCAGTAACCATCAGTGCCACCTACCAGTGCCCGTCACTGCTGCCTATCAGCGCCCATCAGTGCCACCTACCAGTGTCCAGTGCTGCCTACCAATGCCCATCAGTGCCACCTACCAGTGCCCATCAGTGCCACCTACAAGTGCCCAGTCCCAGCTATCAGTGCAGCCTCATCAGTACAGCCTATCTGTGCCCATCAATACCCATCAGTGCAGCCTCATCAGCGCACATCAGTGAAGGAGGAAAATTACCTGTTTGCAAAATATAATAACAAACAATGAAAGTTTTTTTTATTTAAAAAATGTTGGTCTTTTTGTTTATTTTGCTAAAGGTCATATTTCAATCCTATATGATCTTCCAATGGACTCAAATCATACCAATGGACCCAAATACCATACATGCAACAATGAGATGGAGATCCCGGCAACGATGTATCCTGGCCTAGGCCCGACAAGGCCCAGGCCTAGGCCAGCACTTTGCAGGAGGGCAGCAGGGAAAGAATCTTCGCCAACTTGCGCTACACTGATAGTCTAGCACCAGTCTTATGGAGCGGACTGGGCTGAGAGGAACATTAGTCTAGCGTCCCCATAAAGTGGCCGCACTGCTTCTGGTATGCGGGCGGCTGGCATTCCACAACTGGTGGGGGAAACCTTCCTCACTGTGCTACATGTTTTCTGCTGCACCATTGGCATGGATTTGTGCTGCAAGTAGAATTACACTTTTTTTTTCTTTTTTGGATAGAATAAGGGAGGGTTATAGCCCCTGTCAGTTTATTTTTTACCATCCCTGTCCCATTGCAGAGATTTCCCTTCACTTCCTGTCCCATAGCCAAACAGGAAGTGAGAGGAAATCTATACAAATTAAGGGAATCCATTGCCCCCCCCCCCCCCCAGAACTAGTGTCCACACTCAAAAATTTCAGGGCAGGTCTTAAAGCGGGATTCCGCTCTTTTTTTTTTTTTTTTCTTACCTGTGTTACAGGTGGGCGACTGCTACCTTCGCTTAGCATCCACGTCCGGCGGTTTTTTTTGACCCCCGGCGCGACGATTCTTTTCCTCGGGATGACTTTTAAAAAAGTGCTCTGGCGTTTTCCATTTTAAGTGTGGGCGTCTGAAGCCCACAGGCATTTGCTTCCTGTGTATCGATGACGCTCGGCTCCCAGCATGCTCCGCTCCATCTCGCACATGCTCAGTGTGCAATAGTGGTAATGGCAGATACAGCTGCCTGCCCACTTTAAAAATGGCAAATTCGAACACGCCCTCGTCACGTGACTGGCGTCCTAACGAAATCTCGCGAGATTTCGCAATTTCATTGTCCCCCCATGGATTCTTGGGAAAAAGCTTAGAAATTTCCCAGGGACCATTGCGAGGACGATAACCACGCCTACTCCCACGGGAGGACAACCCGGAAGTCAGCAGAAACATCTGAAATAAAAGGTAAGTAAAGAATAATTTTTTTTTTCAGGGTTCATTTAGGTAAGTATTCAATCTGGTGATTTTAATAAGATGAAGTTTCATTTTTAGGTACCAAACTGCTTTAAACAGCAAGGGGTGTGGCCTTGACAGGAAGGGGTTGGTCATATTTAAATTAGGGGGGTGCACAAGTTTAGTAGGGCTTAGGGCAGCACAAAAACGAAATACACTGGCTCTCGGAATCACAATAGACATATTGGATTGGATTGGAAATAACTAACAAAATATCCAAAGTATTTAACATTTTTCTTTATTCATTCTTTTTCAGCAAGTCACAAGATAGGCAATAAAGGTATAGGTGTCGAGTAAACAGGAATGAGTAAAATACATTGTAATCGATGATGTTTTGGTACATCATTAGACAAGATCAAGTAAAACTAGGGAATTATACATAGTAACATACAACACTGTAATATCTCTATTTGTCAGATCTGTATACCAATAGTCAGCAGGTAAGTATTAAATATCAAATGTAACCTTGGGAGAAATAGAATTTCCAGCAAGCAGTGATTTTCCTACGTTACAGAGAGGATGAGAAAGCCATCGATCCCAAGAGCGGTAGTAATCCGAGTAGGAGTTATTTTTGCATGTGGACATACGTTTGTGTGCCCATTGGAGATTTACATCTCTTATGACGTCCACAAGTCCTGGTGGGGAGATAGAGTACCAATTTTGCACTATATGAGATTTGGCTGAAAGCACAATATGCAAAATTATTATTCTAAAACAACTAGGAAAATCATTGATGGTGGGACGAAGGACTGCTAGTTCCAGAGTGGGTTGAAGATAGTGAGAGTTCCTGTCTGGAAAAATGGGTTTAAAATAGACAAAGGTCTGAAGCATGTTTATTAGCGAGAGGTCAGGAGCACCCTCTCTACTGGTTCTGGTAACGTTCTTCTTTTAATTACACTTCCTAGTACTTTAGCTCATTTCCTTTCCCTCTCATGCCGCGTACACACGATCGGAATTCCGGCCAGAAAAAGACAGATGAGAGCTTTTCATCGGAAAATGCAACCGTGTGTACGCTCCATCGGAATTTAGCTGTCTGAATTTCCGCCAGCCAAAAATTGATAGCATGTTCTCAATTTTCCCAACGGAAAAACTTTCTATCGGTAATTCCGTTCGTGTGTATGCAATTCCGACACACCAAAAATCACGCATGCTCAGATTCAACTACAAGATGGAAGCTATTGGCTACTGGCCATTGAACTTCCTTTTTCTAGTCCCGTTGTACGTGTTGTATGTCACTGTGTTATAAACGATCGGGATTTGATGTGACCGTGTGTAGGCAAGACAGCTTGAGCCGAATTCCATTGGAATTCTGTCGGGAAAACCATCAGAGCTTTTTCCGACGAAAATTCTGATCGTGTGTGCGCGGCATAAAGCCCCGCACACACGATCAGCAGGGCAGGACCTAGGGTGCTGGGGGCCCCTGGGCTTGAGTCACTTTCGGGCCCTACCTTCTATATTAATTTGTCGCCATCTGGCGCCGTAACAATATAATTGATCCAATCGTTATTTGAAGTGCCAAGCTACTTTTAAAAGGTGACTGGTACCGTAGACAGTGTTAAATGCTAAACAAAGTAATAATCTATTACTGATTGAAGCTTGAAAAGTTTTTTTCCAATAAATAAATAATGATTAAAAAAGTTCAAAGTGATCAAGTATTTATTGCAATGCACAAGTGTCTTGGTCAGAATGAGAATATAAAACACTTATTTACCTGGAAAACATATTGAAAAACAATCAACTACCTTGTAAGGTTGCAATCATAACAAATCAATTGCAAGAATATAACAAAATAACTCATTGAACAAAGTAGTGCAAGATAAATTGTACATTCTACTCCTCCTGAGTATTACGATACCACATGTGTGGGACTTTTCCACAGCCTGGCCACATAGAGAGGCCCAACATGCAGGGAGCGCCGTCACGTGTTCTAGGAGCATAAATTACACATCTAACTTCTTGACTACCTATTACACTTTTGAAGGCCCAGGAGCACCAGGACTATGACACGTGACACTGATGTGGCACTGATGACACGTGGCACTGATGTGGCACGGATGACAGATGGCACTAATATGTGGCACTGCTGACAGATGGCACTAATACGTGGCACTGATGACACGTGACACTGATAACAGATGGCACATGGCACTAGGGACAGGTGGCACTGAGGACAGATGGCACTGGGGACATGTGGCACTGATGACACGTGACACTGATGACAGATGGCACTTATACGTGGCACTGGGGACAGGTGGCACTGGGGACAGATGGCACTGATGACAGATGGCACTTATATGTGGCACTGGGGACAGGTGGCATTGGGGACAGATGGCACTGATGACAGATGGCACTTATACGTGCCACTGGGGACAGGTGGCACTGATGAAAGATGGCACTTATACATGGCACTGGGGACAGATGGCACTGGGGATAGGTGGCACTTATCCATGGCAGTGGCACTGGGGACAGGTGGCACTGGGGACAGATGGCACTGATGACAGATGGCACTTATACATGGCACTGATGACAGATGGCACTTATACGTGGCACTGGGGACAGATGGCACTGGGGACAGGTGGCACTTATACATGGCAGTGGCACTGGGGACAGGTGGCACTGGGGACAGATGGCACTTATACGTGGTACTGGGGACAGGTGGCACTTATACATGGCAGTGGCAGTGGCACTGGGGACAGGTGGCACTGATGACAGATGGCACTTATACGTGGCACTGGGGACAGGTGGCACTGATGACAGATGGCACTTATACGTGGCACTGGGGACAGATGGCACTGGGGACAGGTGGCACTTATACATGGCAGTGGCACTGGGGACAGGTGGCACTGGGGACAGGTGGCACTGATGAAAGATGGAACTTATACGTGGCACTGGGGACAGATGACACTGGGGATAGGTGGCACTTATACACGGCAGTGGCACTGGGGACAGGTGGCACTGGGGACAGATGGCACTGATGACAGATGGAACTTATACGTGGCACTGATGACAGATGGCACTTATACGTGGCACTGGGGACAGAGGGCACTGGGGACAGGTGGCACTTATACATGGCAGTGGCACTGGGGACAGGTGGCACTGGGGACAGGTGGCACTTATACGTGGCACTGGGGACAGGTGGCACTGGGGACAGGTGGCACTTATACATGGCAGTGGCACTGATGACAGATGGCACTGAGTACAGATGGCACTTATACGTGGCACTGGGGACAGATGGCACTGGGAACAGGTGGCACTTATACATGGCAGTGGCACTGGGGACAGGTGGCACTGGGGACAGATGCCACTTATACGTGGCACTGGGGACAGATGGCACTGGGGACAGGTGGCACTTACTTATACATGGCAGTGGCACTGGGGACAGGTGGCACTGGGGACAGATGGCACTTATACGTGGCACTGGGGACAGATGGCACTGGGGAGAGGTGGCACTTATACATGGCAGTGGCACTGGGGACAGGTGGCACTGGGGACAGGTGGCACTGATGACAGATGGTACTGAGTACAGATGGCACTTATACGTGGCACTGTGGACAGATGGCACTGGGGACAGGTGGCACTGGGGACAGATGGCACTGGGGACAGATGGCACTGGGGACAGGTGGCACTGGGGACAGAGAGATGGCACTGGGGACAGATGGCACTGGGGACAGGTGGCACTGGGGACAAAGAGATGGCACTGGGGACAGGTGTCACTGGGGACAGAGAGATGGCACTGGGGACAGAGAGATGGCACTGGGGACAGAGAGATGGCACTGGGGACAGATGGCACTGGGGACAGATGGCACTGGGGACAGGTGTCACTGGGGACAGAGAGATGGCACTGGGGACAGATGGCACTGGGGACAGCACTTTACATTGTTTTTTTTATTTTTTTTACTCACAGTGACGGGCTGCACGTCGCTCTCCCTCCTCACAGGCTGTCTCTGTGAGGGGGAGAGCCGGCGATGAGAGATGATCTCATGATATCATCTCTCATTGGACAGATCAGTGCTAAATGGCCGCTGTGATTGGCCATTTAGCATGATCTGTGATTGGCTGTGTCCAAGGGACACTGCCGACACAGAACTTCCCCGATGCGCGCCCGCGGCACGCATCAGGGGAAGTAAACAAAGACGTCCTCCCAGCAACTGCCGTCCGCACTGTAGCCTGCTATAGCGCGGACGCCTAGTGCAAAGTATGGGCTTGCGGGGCCCCCTATTGGACGGGGCCCATGGGCTTGAGCCCCGTCAAGCCCTATTGAAAGTCCGGCCCTGACGATCAGACTTTCTGATGGGAAATGTTTGATGATAGGCTGTTGTCGGTAAATCTGACCGTGTGTACGCTCCATCGTACAGTTGTTCTCGAACTTTCCATGTCTTCAAATTTTCCACCAACAAATGTGTGTTGTCAGATTTTTCTGTGCGTGTGTACACAAGTCCGTCGAACAAAAGTCCAAAGTACAAACACGCATGCTCGGAAACAAGGACGAGCCAGAAGCGGTCGGTCTTGTAAACTAGCGTTCGTCATGGAGAATTAACATTCGTGACGCGGCAAATTATGAAGTCTGGAAATGCAGCGCACAATTCTCTTCTTCTTTAATACGATAATAATGAAGCTGCTTTGCTGGTGATACTGATAAAGTTATTGCAAACAATTTTGAAAGGTTTTTTTTTTTCTAGTGATATCAAGAATAATATTATTATGCTTTTTTTTTTTTTTTTTTTGTGCAAGTTACCACAACACCATTATACCGTAGTTTTAAAGATCAACTATGTCGGTGTCCCTTGTCAATTTTACATTGTATTTTTTTAAATGTAACTGCCTACTCCCAAACTGTCATTTGAAGTAAAACACATAGCCAAGTATTATTCTACAAATTATTCTCCTTTTTGTGCATTAAAAAAAGAAAACAAATAAAATTAAATATGCTATCTGCCAATAGAACTTAACCAAAAAGTGCATTCTATGCATCCAAAAATATAGAAAATATACCAAATCAAACTATTCAATCAAAAAAATAATGTCAAAGCAATAACTCCGAGGCCAATAATAAATAACTTGTTATCTCTTCCAATTCTGCAACATGTCTGGTTGACGAACGGCCGTTCAGAAACTAACTGAAAAGTGCAAACTGAAAAGCGCGAAATGAAAAGTGTGAAATGAAAAGCACAAATAAACACTCACCAAACTTCTACTAACACAAAATTAGCAGAAGGAGTCCAAAAGGGTGGCACTAAAGAGCTGAAAAACCACGTAGTACGTCCAGTACATCACTACGTTTGTAATTGTTGGCCAACATTTGTGTAACCGTGTGCATGCAAGACAAGTTTGAGCCAACAACCTTCGGACAAAATTCCATGGTTTTGTTGGCCAACAATCCGATCGTGTGTACGAGGCATTACTGTAAAAAGAAGCCACCTGGAGACTACAAATTCCATCCAGGCCAGAGCAACGGGCAGTGCTGGGACAAGGCCATTTGGTGCCCAGGGCGAAGATGGCAAACTTCACCTGCAGGCTGTGCCCCCCCCCCTTCTATAGCAAATGGTACTGCCCAGGGCACATGTCCCTTCCGCTTCTGCCTTGTACCTGCCCTGCAGCAGGGGCTTCTGGGGAAATCTATGAATTTGACTGGAACTGGCGAGCTCGCTCTCCTGCCCTGGGGATGTCTGAGAGTTCGGTCAGGTGCTGCTGTTCTGTTAGCTGTCATGCAGCGATATAGCAACACAGCCTCTCTGCAGCTAGGGGTCCAGTGAATATTCTGCATGATCATCAGAGGTCCAATGACACTGCCGGTTCCATTGTTTGGTACCCAGTGCAACAGTCTCCATCAGGGGGCACAGAGTCATCCATACTGAATGCTGTCAGTGATTTTCCGACCAACTTCCCTGCAGCCCACTGTGCATTCTTCACATTATCCTACTCTCAACCCAAAGCCATTCATTCCTCTTCCTGCACCAGTGTCCTACCTGCAATCAGGAATGGTGGGAGGGCAGTCTGCCCAGCCCTTGCTCTGTTTTCTTGCACCAGAACACTGTTAGCAGACATCTTTACCCTCCCTCTTGAAATCCATGTTTACTGCCTTAACATTGTTCTGAGTACTGTTTGTAGTGGTGTTATTAAACTGTGTCTGACAAGCTCATGTCTCAACATAGAGTGTCAGAAGAGTTGATGTGACTGCAGTTCCAGAGCACAAGTGTTTTTTAGCGGCTTCTACGGGGGTATCGTATGGGCAGGTGCAGTCAACTTTCTGTCAGAAACCATGAAATGAGGCCAAGACAGAAGTACAGTTAAATCACACTTGTTTAATAATAAAAGTAAAAAGAACAAACGTAGTCAAAACATAGCCAGGGTTCAGGAACCGGAAGGATAGTCAGACAAGCCAAATGTCAGGGAGCCAGAGACGAGTGTAGTAAAACAGCAAGCAGGATCTGGAGCCAGAAGGGAGGTCAGCCAAGCAAGTCTTTTAACAGGAATGCAGGAGAGAGTCTCTGTGATGTTGACCAAGGAGTAGGCA